>NW_028270176.1:61830872-62535872 GCF_037043375.1 Chiloscyllium plagiosum
TATTCAGGGATTTATTAAAATAATTGGAGCTGGAATAACAAATGGGAAGGTCGGAATTACTGATAAAATTGTGACATAAACCACAAGAAACCCTCCCTCCCCAAACACACAGAGACACATCCATAAGGACAGATGGTTTCTAGAACATTCCCACACACTCGATCACTCGAGAGCAGACACAGGTCACTCCTCCCAGTTCCTAATACGGAGGGTGGGAACGTTGCTGTCCTGAAGGATTCTCTCCCAGTTACCTGAAGACAAACGGAGTTTGGTAATTTCTGTATTTTGGTCTAAATTGTGGTCGATCCTGTGTCGGGAAGAAATGTAAACGCAGGAAAAACGTATTCACCCCTTTAACTGCCTGAGGGGCCTTCGGAACAGTGTATCCTTCTCCCTGGAACGGGATCTCTTCCCTCGGGATCTTATCGTTTGTTCAATTCACTGACGTCCGGCCGTTCACAAACAATGTCAGGGACAGAACGTTCCGGGGGGAATGTCAGTTATAGAATGTCAGGGACAGAACGTTCCGGGGAATGACAGTTATAGAATGTCAGGGACAGAATGTTCCGGGGAATGTCAGTTATAGAATGTCGGGGACAGAACGTTCCGGGGAATGTCAGTTATAGAATGTTGGGGACAGAACGTTCCAGGGAATGTCAGTTATAGAATGTCAGGGACAGAACGTTCTGGGGTCAGTTTTAGAATGTCGGGGACAGAACGTTCCAGGGAACTCCTTGAGCTGTCCATTACCTTTCCCCCACTACGCACCCCACCAATATGAAGTACTGTGTACAGGCTACATATCCATCCAGCACGGGGAGCTGCAATGACCACATCATTGCATTATCTATAAACCTATTCACCAGATAGTCTATTCACCACAGCGACCTGTGCAATGATCACACGTGAATTAATCTGCAAAACTGGAGCTGTTACCCTCCCCTCATGTAGAGCTCTGCACACCACCCCAGTGCATTGCTCAGTAACAGTGTGTTAGATCACTGCCCAGTGATGGGGAAAGGTAATAGACAGCTCAAGGAAACTTGCATCCCATGCTGGAAGTGACAGGATGCGCAGCTCCCATCCATTTACAGCTCCATATCTCGATTAGAGTGATGCTGGAAAAGCTCAGCAGTTCAGGCAGCATACGAGGAAGAGTAAAATCGACGTTTCGGGGTAAAGGCCTTCATCAAAAGGCCGAGCACTCTCAACCTATCCTCGTACGACCTATTCTCCATTCCAGGCAACATCCTGGTAAATCTTATCTGCACCCTCTCCAAAGCTTCCACATCTTTCCTAAAGCGAGGCGACCAGAACTGCACACAGTACTCCAAATGTGGCCTAACCAAAGTCCTGTACAGGTGCAACATCACTTCACGACTCTTGAATTCAATCCCTCTGCTAATGAACGCTAATACACCATAGGTCTTCTTACAAGCTCTATCCACCTGAGTGGCAACTTTCAAAGAGCTGTGAACATAGACCCCAAGATCCCTCTGCTCCTCCACCTTGCTAACAACCCTACCGTTAACCCTGTATTCCGCATTCTTATTTGTCCTTCCAAAATGGACCAGCTCACACATGAACTCCATCTGCCACTCCTCAGCCCAGCTCTGCATCATATCTAAGTCCCTTTGCAGCCGACAACAGCGCTCCTCACTATCCACAACTCCACCAATCTTCGTATCATCTGCAAATTTACTGACCCACACTTCGACTCCCTCTTCCAAGTCATTAATAAAAATTACAAACAGCAGAGGACCCAGAACTGATCCCTGCGGAACTCCACTTGTAACTGGGCTCCAGGCTGAATATTTGCGATCTACCACCACTCTTTGACTTCGACCGGTTAGTCGGTTTTCTATCCAACTGGCCAAATTTCCTTCTATCCCATGCCTCCTGACTTTCTGCATAAGCCTACCATGGGGAACCTTATCAAATGCCTTACTACAATCCATGTACACTACATCCACTGCTCTAACCTCATCCACATGCTATGTCACCTCCTCAAAGAATTCAATAAGACTTGTAAGGCATGACCTATCCCTCACAAATCCGTGCTGGCTGTCCCTAATCAAGCAGTATCTTTCCAGATACTCATAAATCCTATCCCTCAGTACCCTTTCCATTACTTTGCCTACCACCGAAGTAAGAATAACTGGCCTGCAATTCCTGGGGTTATCCCTATTCCCTTTTTTGAACAGGGGCACAATATTCGCCACTCTCCAGTCCCCTGGTACCAACCCTGTTGACAGTGAAGACGAAACGTTCATTGCCAACGGCTCTGCAATTTCCTCTCTTGCTTCCCACATAATCCTAGGATATATCCCATCAGGCCCGGGGGACTTGTCTATCCTCAAGTTGTTCAAAATGCCCAACACATCTTCCTTCCTAACAAGTATCTCTTCGAGCTTACCAGTCCGTTTCACACTCTCCTCTTCAACAATACGGTCCCTCTCGTTTGTAAATACTGAAGAAAATTACTCATTCAAGACCTCTCCTATCTCTTCCGACTCAATACACAGTCTCCCACTACTGTCCTTGATCGGACCTACCCTCGTTCTCGTCATTCGCATTTTTCTCACATATGCATAAAAAAGCTTGGGGTTATCCTTGATCCTATCCGCCAAAGATTTTTCATGCCCTCTCTTAGCTCTCCTAATCCTTTACTTCAGCTCCCTTCTGGCTATCCTGTATCCCTCCAATGCTCTGTCTGAACCTTGTTTCCTCAACCTTATGTAAGCCTCCTTCTTCCTCTTTACAAGACATTCAACCTCCCTCGTCAACCAAGGTTCCCTCACACAACCATCTCTTTCCTGCCTGACAGGTACATACATATCAAGGACACGTCGTATCTGTTCCTTGAAAAAGTTCCACATTTCCACGACATCCTTCCCTGACAGCCTATGCTCCCAACTTATGCTCCTCAGATCCTGTCTTGCAGCATCATATTTACCCTTCCCCCAATTGTAAATGTGTCCTGTTGCACGCACCTATCTCTCTCCATAACCAAGGTGAAAGTCACAGAATTGCGGTCACCATCACCAAAGTGTTCACCCACTAACAAGCCCATCACTTGTCCCGGTTCGTTACCAAGTACCAAATCCAATATGGCCTCCCTTCTGGTCGGACAATCTGCATACTGAGTTAGAAAAGCTTCCTGGACACACTGCACAAACACTGCCCCATCCAATCTACTTGATCTAAAGAGCTTCCAATCAATATTTGGGAAGTTGAAATCGCCCATGACTACTACCCTGTGACTTCCACACCTTTCCAAGATCTGTTTCCCAATCTGTTTCTCCACATCTCTGCTGCTATTGGCGGGCCTATAGTAAACACCCAACAAGGTGACTGCTCCTTTCCTATTTCTGACTTCAGCCCATACTACCTCCAAATGCAGATCCCCCTGAAACTGCCTTTCTGCAACAGTTATACCATTTCTAATTAGCAACGCCGCCACCCCCCTCCTTTTTTTACCACCCTCCATAATCCTACTGAAACATCTGTAACCAGGAACCTCCAACAACCATTCCCGTCCCTCTTCTATCCACGTTTCCATGATGGCCACAACATCGTAGTCCCAGGTACCGATCCACGCCTTAAGTTCACCCACCTTATTCCTGATACTCCTTGCGTTAAAGTATACACACTTGAACCCATCTCTTTGTCCGCAAGTATTCCTTGTCAGTGCTACCTTCTCCACAGCCTCCCTACATTCATGGACATCCTGACAAACAGCTAATCTACTTGCTGGACTACAAGTCCCACCAGACCCACCGAGCATGGTCTGAGCTCACCACCCAGCTCAGTGCAGTATCTGCAGTCTGAGGAAATGTCCAGCAATACGGGACAAGCATCAATAACCTTCCCCACTCTGTCAAAGTAAAGGTCACTGTATCCTCTCTGATCCCTCGCACTCACTGTCTATCTGTTAACTACCCGCAAACAAGACTCATGCTCCACCACTCTCACTGCTGCATGCAGCACCTTCCCCTCCACCCCATCTCTCTCTATCTCTCTCTCCCCCTCCACTTTACCCACACCAACACTGTGTACTGTCTCCCTCCGAACCCCTCCCCAAGTTTCTCCACCGACACTAACAGCAGGACCATCCACTCCCATCCACAGTCTCTCCCTCTCTTTCTCCCATTCCAGGAGAAACAGCCTGGAAAAGGACAGAAAGGGCCAACCCAGGTGGTGGAGTGCCCGATATCCGTTCCCTCACCCCCCTCACACCGCCATGTACGCTGGTACGAGCCGGAGAGGACTGGGACCCCTGGTATGGAGATTCTGAAACATCCACGTCCCACAGACCGAGTAAGGACCAATGTTCAGTGACGGGCAATTCTCACTTTAAACTTTTGTGTCGAGCTGTTACAAATAGAATCCTCACGGTCTCGGTGGGCAGGAGAGTGGGCTCACAACACATCGTCACCACAACCTCCAAGGGAGGGAGCACGGAGACTCCCTCCTACACCTCCTCCTGTAAACAGCTCAGATTCTGAAACTAATCTGTGATAGTTGCTGCTCTCCCCACTTGTCCTGACATCTTCAACAATCTGTGCTCATATGCACCCAGGCCCCTCTGATCCTTCAACCCTTTTATAATAGCACAGCGTGTTTTAAACTGTCTTTTATTGTGTCTCCTACCAAAGTGCATCACCTCACACAGCTCTGCGTTGATCCCATCTGCCTCACACCTGAACACTACACCAACGTATCACTGTCCTGTTCCTAGTTCCACACTGTCCTCCATAGACTTCAGAGTTCTTCCAGGTTCCGTGCCATCTACAAACACTGAGATTGTCATAGCATCACAGTCCCCATGAAACAACTGAAATCCTGCCATACTCACTAGTGTGAGCAAGTGAAATACTGCTATATTCCCACGGACAGAGTCGAACAATGACATGCTGTCAAAGGAGCAACAAAATTCCTCACACATACGAGACAGAGTAGATGAAATATTGACAAACCACAGAGCAAGATAGATGTGGATAGGTTCCACTTATCTATATTCATCAGGGTCTTATGTGATGAAGTTGAAAGCGTGTACTGTACCTTTAAGAGAGAGGGAATGCTGTTCTGAACTGAGAGCCTACAAGCACCTGTGCATATGAGAGGATGGCAGACCCAGAAACAATATATTGCTATAGAGTTGGAGTCGGGTAATAAGCAGTTAAGAGAAAGAGGGTCCCAGAGTTGTGAATAGTTGATATAAAATGTTCACTTTCAGTGTTAAAAAAATAAATTGATGTTTTAATTTAAATTGTGGAATTTGGCAGATCTGTCACGCATATTTTAACAGTTTGTGAGGCGAATTGAGCATTTCTTTATGTTTCATTTAAGTTACCAGATGAGGTTCACGCCGTGTCCTAACCATTCCCGTGTGTGTCTCTGTGTGGGGCAGGTCTGGCATACTCTGTGGTGCTTAAAATGATGCAATGCCACCCTCTGCTGGCCTGCCCACGCCACTGCACAGGCCTTGGCAGAGGGTGAAAACCAACAGGGATTCATTCAGAGAGGGGAAGGGAGAGGGCAGCTGCTCACAGCACCATCCAAACTGATGTCTTACCCATGTACTGATCTAAATGTCCTTTAAACGTTGTAACTGTCCCTGCTTTCACCACTTCCTCTAGAAGTTCATTCCACACACAAGCCAGAATCTGTCGAAAATATTTACCTCTCGTGACTTTTGTAAATCTTTTTCCTCGCACCTTAAAATATCCCTCAGTTTTGAAACCCCAACTCTAGGTAAAATGCATCAGCCCTTCAGCTTATCTGTACCCCTCATGATTTTGTAAACCTCTGTAAAGTTACCACTTAATCTCATACTCTCCAGTGAAAAAGTCCGAGCCTACACAGCCTCTCCTTATAGCTCACTCCCTCCATTCTCAGCAACATCAGGTTAATCTCTTCTGAACCTTCTCCAGCTTAATAATATCAAAGTGAATAGTCAAGGTATTTTCTAAGGGTACGGGGAGTCCAAAACTAGAGGACATAGGCTTGAGATGAGGGGGAAAACATTTAAAAGTGACCTAAGGGGCAGCTTTTTCATCCAGATGATGGTGTGCCTATCGAATTAGCGGGCAGGGTGACCGGACTGGACACAGTATTCCAGCAGTGGTCTCACTAATGTCCTGTACAACCTCAACATGACGTCCCAATTTCGATATTCAAAGGTCTGACCATTGAAGATAAGCGTGTTAAAAACCTTCTTAACCACACTATGTGTATAAGATGCAAATTATAAAGAATTATACCTGACGGCTAGGTCTCTATTCTACAACACTGCCTAAGATCCTACTTTTAATTGTATAGATCCTACTCTTGTTTGATTTACCAAATTCAATACCTTGCATTAATCCAAACTAAACTCCATCTGCCTGCCCTCAGCCCATTGTGTGAAATTACTGCCACCTCCCCCTCCCCCTTCAATTTTAAAATGCCCTCTCCAGGAAGCCTGCACACTCCGGCCTTGATTTTCACAACACCCTGAGCTTGGTTTGCCTTGTGTGGTTCGGGGGAGGAGGAACAGATTGCACATACAGTCGGTGGGTGGAGAGTCTGGATAGTAATCAGCGGCCTGGTGTCATTTCATGGTTTTAGGAAGAGGCGTCACACGTTAGAGGTGGCTAAGAGTGATCGGTGTTTTAGGACCAGAAATTAAGTTCTTCCTTCGTCTCTAGTGTTCAGTAATAAATATCTATTTGAGACCCTTCATTGGGCAGAGTGTGTCGGCAGGATTTCTTTCCTTAATATTGCAGAGTAGAGATAATAGCAATTAAAGATGTTCATAGTTAATTTCGATAGCATAGCACATACACTCAATATCCTACAGTTGAGACAAATATCTTGCATTTGTTTAACAATACAAAGTGTTTTGTGTGGTTCAGTAATGGTAACCTGATTATAATAAATCCACACCGAGCTGAAACCGGGCACTAAAATATGACTCAAAATCTGGGCATGGTAGTGTAGTGGGTAATGCCCCTGCCTCTGAGCCAGAACTCTGGATTTGATTCCAATTCCTGAACTTGTGTGGTAATGTTCCTAGCTCTGGACTAGAAGACCTGGATTCAAGTCCTGCCTGTTGCAGAGGTATGTCACAGCATGTCAGAACAGGCTGATGGACAAACACACAGGAGAATTCTGTTACAGCTTTATGGGTATTGCTGAGTGATACCAGTGCCCCTACCTCCAGGCACAAAGGTCTAGGTGTAAAGCTCACAGATATATCTAGTGATTCAACTGAACAAACTGATTAAAATGGATTTAAAATTATGACTTGATGGAGAGGGAAGAGGTGTCAGTATTGCGTTTCAGAATTTAGGCCCAGGATGACTGAAAGTACAGCCATTCGTGTTGATTGGAGTCACATTTTGCAGCAGCAAAGGTTTATAAAATCAGAATGGTCATGGATAGGGTGAGTAGTCAGGGTTTTTCCCCAGGTTAAGGGCGTCCAAAACTAGGTGGCATTGGTTGAAAGCGAGAGGGGAAAGGTTTTTATGAGGCCTAAGGGGCACCTTTTCACACAGAGGGTGGTGTGTGTATGGAATGAGCTGCCAGAGGAAGTGGTGCAGCCTGGTACAACTACAGCATGTAAAAGGCATCTGGGAACTGACAGGCCTGCCGAGCTTTTTCAACAATTTCTGTACTTCTTTAAAAAAATGCATTCAGATTAATACAGGTATTCTGAGTACATTAAATATTTTATGTTTTAATGACGCAAGGCAATGTCAACATATTTCAAATCGACCGAGACCATTTTCTGCTAATGGTATGGCTCTGGATATGACAGCAGCAATGATGCTCATACATGGAGCAGGGAATGTGATGGAGACATAGTTTGGACAATGTACAAGGAGACCTCACATGGTCCAGTTTGGGAAAGGATGACATTACTGTGTGATTCAACTCAGAGAGGGAGAAAATGTAATCTGCCCGAGAAGGAATGGTCTATTGCACTCTCTCTCCTTCATTGTTCCTCATCACAGCAATGTGGGCGACCTAAAAAAAACCTCTACAGTCATCGTTACCATTCTTATTTTTATAGAATCCCTACAGTGTTGAAACATGCCCTTCGACACAACAAGTCCATACCAACATTCCCAACCCATTCCCCTATATTTACCCCTGACTATTGAACGTAACCCAGAAATCCCTGAACATTACAGACAATCTAGCGTGACCAATCCACCTAACCTACACAGCTTGTGGTAGGAAACTAGATCACCCATTACAAGCTCACACAGACAAGGGGAGAATGTGCAAACTCCACACAGACAGTCACCCAAGGCTGGAATCGAACCCAAGCTCCTGATGCTGTGAGGCAGCAGTGCTAAACCACAGTGCTACCCTTTGGGTGTTCGCAGCGCAGAATTCATTGAAATCTACTCACTGCCTAAAGCAAAGGGAATTCAGCCAAATCCAACTCTCCCAGGATGAAATCCCATTGCTCGCAGCTGTGTGAGTACAATATCTTCAGAAGCAGAATAACATTTTGGACAATCTCACAATTTTTCCTTTTGTCATGAGTTGCAATAATATCTGGACAAAGCTCTTTCAAGTTAAAATTGCAGAGATTTCGTTTATCGGTGTGTGTGTGTGTGTGTGTGTGTGTGTGTGTGTGTGTGTGTGTGTGTGTGTGTGTGTGTGTGTGTGTGTGTGTGTGTGTGTGTGTGTGTGTGTGTGTGTGTGTGTGTGTGTGTGTGTGTGTGTGTGTGTGTGTGTGTCAGTGTTTTTAGAAAGGGAAATATTGATTATATATTTGCAATATCCAAACAGTTTGCCATTCATCTTTCCACCATAGTTGGAGAAGCATTGCTCTGGATCATAAACGTGGTGTTTTAGTAGATTAAAGAAACTAGCCTGACTTATTCCTAAAACTGACCCTGACCCAGTCTGAGACCAATATCATCTGCCATATCACCAACCTGGTTACATTTAACATTTGTTGTGAGCAGTGGAGGAGTGGGACTAGAAAAGGAAACAGTGAACCAAAAAACCGGGAACTATAGACCGGTGAGCCTGATGTCAGTGTTGGTAAGTTGCTGGAGGAGAATCTGAGGGATAGCATTTACAGACATTTGGGAAGGAAAGGGCTGGTCGGGGTAGACAACGTAGCTTTCTGCATGGGAAATCATGGCTCAATACTTTGATTGAGTTCTTTGAAGAGGTGACAAAGAAGATTGATTAAGGCAGTTTGGTTGACATGTCTATATGGACTTCAGCAAAGTGTTCATTTAAAGAACAAAGAGCAAAGAAAATTTCCAGCCCAGGAACAGGCCCTTCAGCCCTCCAAGCCTGATCCGATCCAAATGTACTGTCTAAATCTGTCGGTCAATTCCTAAGCATCTGTATCCCTCTACACCCCATCTACTCATGTATCTGTCCAGACGCATCTTAAATGAATCTACGGTGCCTGCCTCTACCACCTTTGCTAGCAACGCGTTCCAAACGCCCACCACCCTCTGTGTGAAGTACTTACGGCGTGTATCCCCCTTAAACATCCCATCTCTCATTTTAAAAGCATGACCTTCCGTTATTGAATCCTTCACTCTGGGGAAAAGCTTGTCTATATCCACCCTGTCTATACCCTTCATGATTTTGTAAATCTCAATCAGGTCCCCCCTCAATCTCGTTTTATCTAGTGAAAATAAATCTAACCTATTCAGCCTGTCTTCATAGCGAGTATTTCATTCTGATTGGTAAACAGATTAGTAAATTTCCGTCACATGGGATACAGAAGAAGCTAGTCACAATTGGCTTGAAGGAAGGGGGATATTTTCCAGCCTGGAGGCTTGTGAGCAGCAGTGTGCTGTAAGAATCAGTACTGAGTTCACTGCATTTCATCATTTATGTAAAGGATTTAGATGTGAATACTGGGGCCACAGTTAGTAGGTTTACAGATTACATCAGATAGGCGGAGTAGTAGATTATCTCAGAATACGAAACCACAATTAGATGGGACAAAGAGACAAGGAGTGACAGATGAAGTTTAATTTAGATAAATACGAGGTTTTGCAGTTTGGGAAGGCAAATCAGGGCAGAAATTATACACTTTATGGTAAGGTCCTGGGAAGTGTTGTGGAAAAAAAGGGACATAGGGCTGCAGGTACATTGTTCCTTGAAAGTGGAGTCGCAGGTAGACAGAGTGGTGCTGAACACATTTGGCATATTTGCCTTAATCAGTCAGAGGATTGAGTATAGGAGTTGTCGTGGCATGTGGTATCTGTACAGGATGTTGGTGAGGCCACTTTAAGAAAACTGCGTACAACTCGGTTTTCTGCAGAAATAACTTACACGGATGTTCCAGGACTGGAGGTTTGAGCTTTAGGGAGAGGCTGATTAGTTTGAGGTGCTTTCTCCTGGAGTGTCAGACATTGAGGGGTGACATTATAGAGGTTTATAAAATCATCAGGGGCATGGATATTCTGAACAGCCACGCTCTGCTCCCTAGGGTATGGAAGTTCAGAACAAGAGAGCATAGGTTGGAGGGGAGAGGGCGATTAATTTAGAAAGGACCTGAAGATAAATATTTCACACAGAGAGTGGTGTGTGTACAGAAAGTGCTGTCAGTGGAAGTGGTGAAGGCGGTTACAATTGCACATTTAAAAAGTATCTGAAAGAGGAGGGATATTGGCCAAATGCTGGCAAATGGGACTGGATCAGATTTGCTATCTGATCGGAGTGAACAGATTGGACAATCGGGTCTGTTTCCGTTCTGCATGATTCTCTGATTCTATAAGAGGAATGACAAAAAATTCTGAAAGGACCTTTCAAGTCAGAATTCGCTTCGCTGGAAGTTTACCGTGCCTCTATGTTCACATTGATTGAAAACTGCGTTATGTAAATATTTGACAGAGAAGTGAGTCATGCATAATGGGATGGAGACAGGAAAGTGTGGCTGAGACCACAACCTGATCTGCCACAATCTTACTGCCTGGTGGAGAAGGCTCAAAGTGTTTAATGACCCACTCCTGCTCCTCAGTCCCATGTTCCTGTGTTCCATTCAGCCCCTCATACCTGCTAGACAGGAACAGTTGGAGGCTACTTACTCCTATTGCCTGTTGCACAGAAACAGAGGAGACTATTCGGTCCACAAGACTGTCCCACACACTTTGAGGTGATTTGGGAAATGTAATTGGAAAACCCAGGCTGGTAATGAAAGAGGCCCCTCATCTCTCTTCAGAGAGCTTCTCCTCTCTGCAACTTGTGCTTCATTTGTTTGTCATGTTGTAGACCCAAATTCACTAAGAATGCAGCCCTTATACCTCACCCAGAGATGGCTCACTAAAAAAGTCTGGTCTTCCTGACTGCAAAATTCAATTACAAACATTCATGAAAATAACACCCACTAACTTTACAATAACAGAATGTGAGAATATCAGAAACAGGGGCAGGTCGTTCACTCCCCAAGCCTGCCTTGCCCTTCACTAAGATCGTGGCTGATCTGCTCTCGGTCTGAAATCCTCTTTAATGCCCAATTCCTCATAGCCCTCACCTCTCTGACAGGTCAATATCCATCTACCTCCTCTTCACATATTTTCAGTCATCTAGCTCCCCAAACACTCTTGAGAAGAGTAATCCTGACATTCAATCCCACCTGTTTGAAGAAAACACTTGCTGCCCCTGTATCATGGCCTATTGATATGAACAAAAGAGGTTGACACAGGGGTTCAGATAAAAATGACTGGCCCTGATATCAAGGCAGTGGTTGACGTTTGTTGACATCAAGGAGCTGAACAAAACTTAATGGGAATGAGAGTAAACTCTCCATGTTTGGGGTCAAACATGGCACAAAGGAAGATTTTCATCATCTCAGTCCTGGGTCAGCTCTGTGGGAGATCCTCAGGGTCGCTTCCTGTTTACGAACAGCTTCAGCTGCTTCATCAATGTTTCCCCGCCACCACCCCCACCCTCCCCACCATAAGATCAGAAGTGGGGATGGTCACTGAAGATTCCACAATGTTCAGAACATTTTATCCCCGATCAGCTCCTGAACTGGTCTGTGTCCATGTGCAGCAAGACCCATACTCCATTGAGACTTGTGCTGTTAAAGGGTCCATAACATTCATGTAACAGCACTGCACATTGCCACAGTAAAACAAGAGTTCATTCAGTACCTCACACTTGTTTCACAAGAATATGAGGAAGCCATTCAGCCCATTGACATTATTGGAGAAGAACAGGGATAGCCCATTCAGTGCCTCCAGCCTATTACTCAGGAAGAGAAGGAGTCTAGTGGGATGGACCACACCAGAGCCCCTCGAAATAATTTGAAGGCAGTCGCCGAGACTCTAATGTTTTCTTTTTTTAAAAGGAAATGTAAAATATCTGTTCCAGATGCAATGTGAATGGTCAAACTACACAGTGGTAAGCAAAACACCATTTATTTAAACACGAAAGATGAAATAAAACCAAAGAAAGAGGAATTTAGAATAATATAATTCTATTGGACAACTTAACAGAATAATAGATCTAGGAGCTATTACTAATGAACTGTTCCAATATAGGAAACTCCCATAAACACAGCCCTTGGCAAAAAAGGAATATTCAGGAATTGAAATCAGCACCAAGAGAAAATTCAGAGAGGCGAGCAGCCAGGAGACATTCCCTGAAGCTTCCAACTCTGTGGAGACCCCTATAGTTTTTGATGTTACTGAGAAACCAAAACCCAGTGATCATAATCTGTGAGAGCTGGCCACACCCATTCAAGCTGCATTAAAATAAACACAAGGCCTCCCTCGCTGTTTACTCAAGTGGTCTTAACTAGCCAGCTTGGTATCAATCGTTCAATCTCTCTCTTAAAATAAACCAGGACAAAAAAAATCTCTTAAAGCTACAGCATCATCATACTTGTCAGTACATCGAGCTGTTAAACAGGAACCAAGGGTAACCCAGCCAGGCCCCTGGTCTTGTCCACTCGGACCAGGAAGAAGCCAATCAGTCCCTTGAGGCACTTACACAGGAACAGTAGGAGGCAATTCCCACCTCAATGCACTTACATGGGGGCAGAATGAGGTAATTGACAATGATTTCTGATGAACTGCTTATGCCCAAAACGTCGATTCCCCTGCTCCTCGGATGCTGCCTGACCTGCTGTGCTTTTCCAGCAATCCACTGTCTACTCTGCTCTCCAGCATCGGCAGTCCTCACTATCTCTTAATTGACGCTCTAACATGATGAAGAAGTGGAGCAGAGGCTGCACAGCCAGGCTGCTCCACGTTGTTCCTCCTGGCTCCGTTTTTCATGATACACACGTGGGACTTTAAGGTGGTTTTCTAGTGGTGAGCATATGTCTTGTGTGAAGTCTCAAGAAGGCATATTTCCTCTCCGAGAAGACAGCCTGTTGTTCTCTATGTAGGGCGGAAACTGGTGGGAATGGCTACCTGTTTCAGATGGAAAGTATTATTGCTGCTGTTGGGGATTGTGAGCAACCTGACGTTCAGTATGGGTTCACACGCCGACTGCACAATAACATGGGGAGAGTTAATTTAGGCATATAAACGATTAGGAAAGTCATGTTAGACTGATGAATGGACTCTCGAAGTTCAAATAATGCTGATCTTGCTCATGTTGATCTTGTCTACTGCATGTCCTGTTCAGTGTAACCTGTATGCCTTACTCTGTCCAAGTCTATTTCTATCCAATGATCTGTCTGGTCATGCTTATTATGATCTTCCTCCACTGCTCACAAATAAAGTTTTTCCCTGTACTGAGGTACACTTGGCAATAAATCAAACCAATCAAACTTGGGTAAAGTATGGGGTTTCTCACCCTGTCAATGTACCTTTTGGAAAATGTGATCTCTGCCACTCCTCGTGTTTCAGCATCACTATTTCTTCATCTCTCACGGCTCTACAGATTAAAAACTCAGCTTCGTCACTCTATTCTCATGTTACCATCACCCGTGTCTCTGGTAAGGAGATCATTCCTTACAAGGGAGATCAAATCTGTACAGAGTGCCCAAAATACTCTCTCAGCAAGTCTTTACAAAAGCAGGAAGATGGCTTTACTTATGTATTCGAATCATCTTAGAATGAAGGACAGCATACCATTGAGTGCACCCCTTACTTACACAGACTTTGATTCGGAGCAGTCAGCATAGACTTGTGAGTGGGAGACCATGCTTCCTAAATTTGTTGAAACGACCAGGAAATTTGATGAGAGCACAGCGGTAGACGTAGTCTCTATGGATTTCAGTGAGGTCTTTGATAAGGTTCCACATGGCAGGCTGCTCTGGAAAGTTATATCGCGTGAAATGCTGGGGGAACTGGCCAATTGGATACACAGTTGGCTTGATGATATAAAGCAGAGGGTTTAGTGGAAGGATGTTTGTCAGACTGGAGGCCGGGTCCATAGCTGTTTGTTATCTATGATTTGGTTGATAATGTGCAAGGCATGATTGGTAAGTTTGCAGATGACACTAAAATAAGTGGTATCGAGATCAGTGAGGAAGTTTATCAGAAATTGCAGCAGGACCTTAATAAGGTGGGGAAGTGTGCCGAGAAATGGCAAATGGAATGTCGTGTAGGTATGTGAGGTCTTGCATTTTGGAAGCTCAAATCAAGGTAGGAGTTTCATGTTGAATGGGAGGTCCTTAAAGGGTAGTCAGAAAGACCTTTGTGTGCAGGTGTCCGGTTCCCTGAGACTGGAGTCACAGGTAGACAGGGCAGTGCAAAAGGCATTTGGCACACTGGCCTTCATCAGGCAAGACATTGAATTTAGAAGTTGGGAATTTTTGTTGCAATTACACAGGACTTTGGTAAGGCCACACTTGGAGTATTTGTGTTCAGTTTTGTCTCCTTTGTTGTAGAGAGGATGGTATTAAATTAGAAAGAGTGCAGAAGAAATTTACAAGGGCGTTGCCAGGACTTAATGGCTTGAGATATAGGGAGAGGTTGGACAAGTTAGGACCTTTTCTTTACAGTGTAGAAAACTGAGGGGGACCTTATAGAGCTGTATCAGATCATGAGGGGTATGGATAGGATGAATGCTCTCAGCCTTTTTCCGCAGTTTAGAGAATCGAGGACGAGAGGGGATCAGTTTAAGGTTAGAGGGGAAGGAATTAAAGGGAACCTGAGGTTCCACTTTTTTACACAGAGGGTTGGTACGTTAATGAGCTGTCAGAATTGTGGTTGAGGGGGTTACATTAACAACACTTCAAAAGCATTTGGATAAATAGAAGGATATGGGCCAACTACAGGGAAATGGGGTTAGCGTGGATGGACATTTACAAGGTGGAGTCGAACCCCTCTGTTAATTAAAACCAAACACCCAGAAAAGCTCGCCTCACCTCGTGTTCTGTTGAAATATGAGTGACACAGATCTTCCATTATTATGAAAATTTAACAAGATTATTTCTTAATTTTAATAGTGAACACTAAACAACAACTATTCCCAAATACTAGCCCCTCTTTTGTTTACTATCTGACTCCAACTCTATAAAATTATGCTGTTCCAACAACCCACATATTAAACATTACAATCTCAAGACCACACAGTCTCTATCTTCCCCGCTGTGTTCACTCTTCCAGCTGCTGATGTCCTTGGGTCATTTTTTTCTTACTGCAAGTAGGTTTGACATGAACATGTATCTTTAATAGAGAGTGTTTGAGATGACCAGTTAGCACTCCTGTTCTACAGCAGTTCCTCTGCTGTTGGATGGCAGTGGCTCTCCCTGTAGTGTTTAAAATCCTGTGTTTATATACTTGCCATGTTACAATAAATCTCATACTTTCCAGTTGTCCAAACAATAACATCGATTTCCGTTGGCTTTTGGTATGCTAAGCGTTAGTTAAACTCTTTGGTTGCATTTGAATTGTTGTCAAAACAGCAACCAAAACTCAGGTATCCATTTCCCAGCTAGAGGTGACATTTGGAAAAGTCTGACCTTTAGCTGGCATCTGTGGCTGTACTTTCTATTCAGCAAAACCATTTCTGTCTTAAAGTGAACAGACATGCTTTCGGCTTCATAACACCTCCCTTCTTCAGAAATAAAATGAACCATCATAATGAAAAGATGGCTTCATTTCTTTTCCTTTAATTCTTAATCCCATTATTAATCTCAGTTATACCATTCATGTTAATTCAGCACACATATATAACACTGGAATAAGGCAAATTTTATCTACACATTTTCCTTTAACTCCGTGATAACACATCTGCTATCACATTTATACGACACACAGAATGTACATGTTGTAAGTTTAAAGTCTGTAACATAAGACCCCAATGAAATAGTCTCATATTCTGGTCTTAAAATATTCCAAAACATGCGAGAGGATTGTCGTTATTGTCCACATCCATCTCTGACAATTTGTTTGTCATATAAACATTAAAATATTGTCAGGTCAGTACGAAACTTAAACTTGTATGAAACCCATTCTTCCTTGTTCAATAATGGAAATTTTGCATTTTTTCTGGTGGATATTGAGTTTTTTCAACAAGTAGCCAATTGGCCATTAAATTCCATCATCATCTTTCTGTATCAGTACATTTCTGCCCCCTATATCCATCGCATCAATCACAATTTTCAAAGGGTTTGAAAATATTTGGTGCTGTTAAAATTGGTGCGGTGATTAATCTTACTTTAAAATTCTCAACGCCTCCTTGTATTGTGCTGCCTACCACAATTCTGTGTTCTCGTTAGTAAATCATTCAGAGGTGCCAATATGCTGCTGAGGTTTGAAGCAAATGCCCGATAGAGTCCACAGTTCCAAAAACCGAACCACCTCTTTCTTCGAGGATGGTTGTGGAAATTCCTTGTGTTCCATGGGGTCAACCTTCCATGTCCAATGTAATGTCCCAAGAACGTCCTCTCTGCCTTCGTGAATTCTGTTTTCTTTAAGTTTATTACCAAGTTTGCTTCTTGTAATCGTTCAACATGCTCTGCCAACTGTAACATCTGAGCTTTCAATCACTTGCTAAAGATCACTACATCATACAGATAAACTGCACAATTTGTTCATCTAGCCACAACTCTGTTCCTGAGTCTTAAATGTGGCTGGAGCATTATTCATTCATATGACATACTCTAACTTTTTTATATCATATCCGGTATCTTTATCAGATAGTTTAACTGACTCAATTTTTTTTTTTTAATTTGAAAGGGGACACTAAACCTGGCTTTGAAGAGATTTCCTACCACTAGTGGCAATGCTAATACATTATTCCCACGGCAAATCGTCAAAGTTTCAGAATTTTTATCAGCCACCTGCATCACTCTATACTCTGCCCTCTTCAGGTGCTGTTTAGCTAACTCACCTACTCCATCTAATTTCTCCCTCACCTCAGATACATAATCCAAGTGTGAGATCTCCGACTTCGGTCCTGTCAATTTAAATTTAATTAATTTCAAAGGATCTCTCACTTCATGTACGTATGATAACTCAAAGGAAGGGAAGTGAGTAGATTTATTTGGGGCATCTGTAATGGCAAACAATATAATGAGACGCCTTTATTCCAATCATTCGGGTAATTCTAACAGTACGCTGTTAATATTTCCTTCAGCATCCGATGCCAACCTTCTAAGGCTCCCTGGGATTCGGTGTGGGATGCACTTGATTTAAACTGCTGTTTGCTGAAGTTATCCGTGACGTCCTTAAACGCTGAGCGGTAAAATTAGACCCTTGGTCTGACTGAATCTCTCTGCGGAGCCCACAGCGAGTAAAGAAAAAAACCAACTCCTCTCCCTCCCTTTTTGCCTTAACACCCCATAATAGAATTATCCCTGAACATCGGGTAGACACATCCATTATGATCAGCAGATATTGGTTTCCACTTCTATTTTAGAAAGGGGAGCTACAAAATTAATCATAACACACGTGAATGTTTCTTCGAATACACGAATTGACAACAAAGGTGCTGGTTTTATTACTGCCTGTAACTTACCAACCATTTGGCATGTATGACATGTACCACAAAAATTAACCACGTCCTTGTGCATTCCAGCCACTAGAAAAGCTTTAGCCTGAATATTCCGTGCATCAACTCCTTTGGCATTTTCCTTCGGTTTTCCTTCCTGTTGGAACTTATGACAGTGGGATCTTGTTACTACACAGTCTGGAAAAATCCCTGGGCAGAAAGAATGAAAATACTTCTTCTCTTACTATTCGAGGCCAAGGGAAAGTGAGGACTGCAGGTGCTGGAGATCAGAGTTGAAAAGTGTGGGGCTGGAAAAGCACAGCAGGTTGGCAGCATCCGAGGGACAGGAGAGTTGACGTTTCAGGCATAAGTCCTTCATCAAGAAAGTGGGAGGTAAGGGAGGTTAAAGGGCTGAGAATTAAATAGGAGGGTTGGGGTGGAGCTGGGTGGAAGGTAGCCTGGAAGGCGAAGGTTGATGCAGGTGGGGTCTGATGGTGATAGGTTGGAGAGGAGGGTGAAGTGGATAGGTGGTAGGACTACTGGACCCCTCAAATTATACAGCATCAACGTTAACTTCACCAATTTCCAAATCACCCCTCCCCAACCTCATCCCAGCTTCAACCGTTCAAATTAGCACTGTCCTCTTGAACTGTTCTAACTGTCCATCTTCCTTCCCACCTATCCACTCCACCTTCCCCTCCGACATATCACTATCACTCCCACATAGATTTTCGTATCGACCTCCCGGTGACCCTCTCGCCTGCCTCGGCTGTGCACTCTCCTGCAGCTCCTTGGCTCTACTTGGGGTCTCCTTTTCCAGGTTCACAAATGCCACTGGCTTAAACTCTTTTACCACATCTTTTCCCAAAGTGTCTTCCTTCAACCCTCAGCGCTGTGTGTCCCAGCTTACTGCAGTGAAACCACCTTTTCCCAGTGCCCTTCTAAAACCCCCAGCACAGTGTGTCCCAGCTTACTGCAGTGAAAACAGCTTTTCCCATTGCCCTTCTTAAACCATCGGCACTGCAATTTTTATGTGTTCCACTACGTTATAGTGTGAACAGCTGAGGCCTTTCAAACCCTTTGGGCTTCTTTTTTCCACCTGTGGTAAAGTATTGACAGTGTGCTTTTCTCTATGTTTTGTAGTGTAGGATCTCCCCTCTCCCAATTTCTATCCTTCACAGGATGAAAATCCTCCCAGAAGCTAAATTTCATCTCATGCACCAATGCATATTTACCTGCCATTTCTGCCGCAATTCTCACTCCTTGAACTTCCTGTTCATTCACATGAATTCTTACCATCTCTGGAAGTGAGTCTTTAAACACGTCCAGCAGCATAATCTCCATTCGGGCCTCACAGCTCTTGTCCGTTTTTAAGACTTGCACCCATTCATCAAAATAACTGTGGTTAATTCTTTCAAACTCAATATAAGTCTGACGTGGTTCCATCTCTATATTTCTGAACCGCTGTCTATATTCTTGCACCAATTCATAAGCACTCAAAATAGCCTGTCTGACATCTGCATAATCTCTTGCTCCCTCATGTGACAGCACTGCACATACCTCTAAAACTGTGCCAACCAGCTTATTCTGAACTTGCATACCCACATCTGCACTGGACATGCCATCTGCCGAGCCAATTTTGCAAATGAAATAAAAAAGGATTTGGCATTTTTCTCATAAAAATATGGCAATGTATTAACAATGTATTAACATGTATTAACATACGTTCTCTCTTCATCTTCATCCTGCTAATTTAACTTTCTTATATAATTCCAAACTTCTGAATTTCAAATTCTCACTCTCTTCCTTTTCCTCTCTTTCTCTTTCTCTATCTTCTCTCTCTCTCTTTCCGTCTCTCCCTTTATTTTCTAACTCCACACCTGCAATTTAAGTTTTTTCCAACTCGACTGCAGTTTCCTGCTTCTGTGATACACCAAAGTGCTTGACCAACTCCATTATTATCACAGCTTTCCTTTTGTCCCTGGTGAAACCGAATCCTAATCTACATGTTAATTTTAAAATTATGCCCTTCCTTTGTCTTTCTACACTTTCTTGGCAAACTTGGGAATTATCTTCAAACCTCAGAACCTCTTTAGTAATGTTAAAAGCCATTTCTTTTAATTTAACCAACCACAAGGAAACTGCGTATTCATGTAGTGCTGTAGGCCACAGCAGCAGGAGAAGCAGACCTGCATTCAACCACAACCTGTAACTTTTTGCCAGGATGACACCTCAGTCTGTCATTACCATCAACACCATCTATGGCTCAGTGACGAGTGTGGGTGAACATGTCAGAGTCAGAATCACATGAACCTTAAACTGATGCTAACTCATTAAAGCTACCAGACTTGACTAACAGATCTGAACTAAGCTCTGCAGTCCTGTCACGTTCAGTCATAAATGATGATGGACGATTAAACAAATGACTGGAGGAGAGGGCTCCATAAACATTCCCATCCTAAATAATGGAACAGACCTGCACATCAGTGTAAAAGAGAAGGATGTTTTAACTGCACTATACGCTGCCAGAAGTGTTGAGTCGATGATACACCTCACCCTCCTCAGGATGCCCACAAAGTCACAGATGCCAGTCTTCAACCAATTTGATTCGCTGCATGTGACATGAAGGAACCGCTGAACACAGTAGATACGACAAAGACAATGGACCCTGACCCCATTCCTGCAATAGGACTGAAGACTTGTGCTGCACAACAAGCCGTGTCCCTGAGGAAGCTGTTTCATTCCAGCTCCAACTCTGACATCTCCCTGGCAATGTGGAAATTTACTCAGCTATGTCCTGTCCGCTAAAACGGGAATAATTACACTCTGACCAATTACTACCTCCTCATTCCCATCACGACAGTCAAATTGGTGGGAGTTCTTTTTGACAGAGCTATCCAGCAGCACAGAAATAACCTGCTCAGTGTGGTTTTTGACAGGACCCCATGTGGAGATGATGCTGTTGTGGAATTGTTACTGGATTACTAATCCAGACCAGGCTAATGCTCTGGCAGATCTAAAATCTGGGATCAGTAACAGTGACCTTGAAGCCAATATCGGTTGTAAACAAAATTTCCTTCTCCAATATACTTTTAGGAAGTGAATCTCCCGTGATTTCCTGGGCTGGCCTAAAACTGACTCCAATGACCCTGACATGTGATAAACATTTCAATGGTCTCTGAAACGGCCAAGCAAGGGCACTCATTTGTATCTAACTACTCCGAGATCTGAAAGGATGAAACCGGACAGAACACCCGGTTTTAGCATCAGTGTCGGAAAAGGGAATGGGAACACAGTCCTGTCGACACTGCAGAGACCTCCTTCTTAACATCTGAGAGCTTGTGACAACATTTACCGAGCTTTTCCACAGATTGCACAGAAACAGCGGGAAGGGAGTCGGTCATACAACACATTGAGCCTCCCCCATTCTAGTTCATGGAAAAAATCACCTCAATGCACTTACCCCACACGATATACATATCCGTTAATGTGAGTAACCTTGGGGAGCTATAAAATAGGCGATGCAGTAGTACGTTTGGTCCATCGGGTTTGCTACCCAATTCAATGTAATGATGGTTGGCCCTTCATTTCAACACCGTACTGCTACTCTCCCACCATCCCTTTCCTGTCTCTAAATCCTTATTTATAATCAGTGTTTCGGTTTCCAGGTGCGAGCGAATTCCCCAGGTTCACCAGTCAATGAGTGCAGCCAGTTATTCTCATTTCAATGCAGAGTGACCTGCTTGTACCTAATACTGTGGCCACTTGCTTTAGACGTCCCAGCCAGGGAAATTATCATCCCTGCTTCCAATCTGTCTCACCCTGTCAGAGTTTTGTATATTTCACTGAGATCTTCACTCATTTTCCTAAACCCCATGGAATACTGGCCCAGTCTCCCAAACTCTGCTCCCACAACAAGCCGTCATCCCGGAGATCAGTCTGGTCATCCTTCACTGCTCTCCCTCAATGACAGGTTTGTCCTTTATTAGGTAAGGAGACCAAAACCGCCCACAATACTGCACAATGTTCGAGATGATATCTCACAAAGGCCCTGTACAGCTGCAGAAAGACACCCTTTCTCCTGGACTCACATCCCCCTGAAATAAAGGTCAGCACATTTATCTTCCTCACTGCTTTTTGTTTCTGCAATATTGCTTTCAGCGAATGATGTACAGGGAGATGCAGATCCTTTTCAGTGTTACAGCTCCCCACTTGGTGAGTCTGTGTACACTGCTCAGCGTGCCAATGCCATGCCCAGTATTGACTTCTGGTTGCAGAACTCACTGCGCTGCATGGGCCTCAGAAGTTTATGCAGAAGGAAACAACAAAAAGGAGCAAAGGTCCCTTTGTAAATCAACATGTTTCAAACAATTCTTTTCAAATGGTAGGCTGCCAACTTATCGTTTCCACCAAAGGGCACACCGTCATCTCTGTCCACATTATTCTCAATCTGTCACGTATTTACCCATTCACGCCACTTAGTCTTCTCGGTGTTTTTGTACAACCTCCTCACCCACTCACAATCCCACATCCGTTAGTGCTGTCAGCAGGCTGGGACATATTGTATCTGATTCCAGCAACCAAATGTTTAAAGGGCATTGTGAAAAGCTGGGCCCCAAGCACCGATCCCTGTGACACCTCAGCAACCGTCCTCTGTTAATTTCTATTTATTTATTTCGTGAATCTCGGAGTCACTGGTTGGGCCAGTATTTATTGATTGCCCCTAGTTGCCCTTGAGATGGTGGTGGTGAGCTGCCTTGTTGAACGCTGCAGTCCACCTGCTGTGGTTGACCTCCAATGCCATTAGGGAGGGAATCCCAGCATTATGACCCAGTGACTGTGAAGGAGCGGTGATATATTTCCAAGTCAGAATGGTGAATGGCTTGGGGGGAAACTGAAGATGAAGGTATTTCCATACATCTGTAGCCCTTGCCCTTCTAGATAGACATGGTCGTGAGTTGGTAAGATGGTCTCTCAGGATCTTTGGTGAATCATTTCATTGCAGCATGCAGATAGTAAAAAAACTGCTGCTGCTGCTGAACGTTGATGGTGGAGCATTGTGGATGAAGGGATAGTCAAACTGGCTGCTTTGTCCTGGATGGTATAAAGCTTCCACATAGAACATAGAACATAGAAGAATACAGCGCAGTACAGGCCCTTTGGCCCTCGATGTTGCGCTGATCCAAGCTCACCTAACCTATACTAGCCCACTATCCTCCATATGCCTATCCAATGCCCGTTTAAATGCCCATAAAGAGGGAGAGTCCACCACTGCTACTGGCAGGGCATTCCATGAACTCACGACTCGCTGAGTAAAGAAAATACCCCTAACATCTGTCCTATACCTATCACCCCTTAATTTAAAGCTATGCCCCCTCGTAATACCTGACTCCATACGTGGAAAAAAGGTTCTCAAGGTCAACCCTATCTAAACCCCTAATCATCTTGTACACCTCTATCAAGTCACCCCTAAACCTTCTTTTCTCCAATGAAAACAACCCCAAGTGCCTCAGCCTTTCCTCATACGATCTTCCTACCATACCAGGCAACATCCTGGTAAACCTCCTCTGCACCCGTCCCAGTGCCTCCACATCCTTCCTATAGTATGGCGACCAAAACTGCACACAATACTCCAGATGCGGCCGCACCAGAGTCTTATACAACTGCAACGTGACCTCAGGACTCCGGAACTCAATTCCTCTACCAATAAAAGCCAGTACGCCATATGCCTTCTTCACCGCACTATTTACCTGGGTGGCAACTTTCAAAGATCTGTGTACCTGGACACCAAGATCCCTCTGCTCATCCACACTACCAAGTATCCGACCATTAGCCCAGTACCCCATCTTTTTGTTACTCTTACCAAAGTGACTCACCTCACACTAAGCTACATTGAACTCCATTTGCCACCTTTCTGTCCAGTTCTGCAGCTTATCTATATCCCGCTGTAACCTGCCACATCCTTCCTCACTGTCAACAACTCCTCCGACTTTCGTATCATCCGCAAACTTGCTCACCCAACCTTCTAGCCCCTCCTCCAGGTCATTTATAAAAATGACAAACAGCAATGGTCCCAAAACAGATCCTTGCGGGACACCGCTAGTAACGGCACTCCAAGATGAACCTTTACCATCAACTACTACCCTCTGTCTTCTTCCAGCCAGCCAATTCCTAATCCAAACCTCCTGCTCACCCTCAATGCCATACCTCCGTATTTTTTGAAGTAGCCTACCATGGGGAATCTTATCAAACGCCTTACTAAAATCCATATACACCACATCTACCGCTTTCCCCTCGTCCACCTCCTTAGTCACCTTCTCAAAGAATTCAACAAGGTTTGTGATGCACGACCTGCCCTTCACAAAACCATGCTGACTATCCTTGATCACATTATTCCTATCCAAATGTTCATAAATCCTATCCCTTACAATTCTCTCTAAGACTTTGCCCTCAACAGAAGTGAGACTCACCGGCCTATAGTTACTAGGGTTATCCCTACTCCCCTTCTTGAACAAGGGAACCACATTTGCTAGCCTCCAGTCTTCTGGCACTACTCCTGTAGACAACGAGGACATAAAAATCAAGGCCAATGGCTCTGCAATCTCCTCCCTTGCTTCCCAGAGAATCCTAGGATAAATGCCATCAGGCCCAGGGGACTTATCTAATTTCACCCTTTCCAGAATTTCCAACACCTCTTCCCTACATACCTCAAAGCCATTCATTCTACTTAATTGTGACTCAGTATTCACATCGGCAACAATGTCCTGTTCCTGAGTGAATACTGACGAAAAGTATTCATTCAGTGTCTCCCCAATCTCTTCAGCCTCCACACGCAACTTCCCACTACTATCCTTGACTGGACCTATTCCTACCATAGTCATTCTTTTATTCCTGACATACCTATAGAAAGCCTTAGGGTTTTCCCTAATCCTACCAACGAAGGACCTTTCATGTCCCCTCCTTGCTGCTCTTAGCTCTCTCTTCAGGTCCTTCCTGGCTACCTTTTAACTCTCAACCGCCCCAATTGAACCTTCACGCCTCATCTTTACATAGGCCACCCTCTTCCATTTAACAAGGGATTCCAGTTCCTTATTAAACCACGACTCCCTCACACGACCCTTTCCTCCCTGCCTGACAGGTACATACTTATCAAGGACACTCAATAGTTGCTCCTTGAAAAAGCTCCACATATCAATTACGCCCTTCCCTTGAAGACTACTTTTCCAAGCCACGCATCCTAAGTCATGCCTCACCGCATCATAATTTCCCTGCCGCCAACTATAACTCTTGCCCTGCAGTGCACACTTATCACTCTCCATCACGAGAGTAAAAGTCACCGAATTGTGGTCACTGTCCCCAAAGTGCTCACCTACCTCTAATTCTACCACCTGGTCTGGTTCGTTTCCCAGAACCAAATCCAGTATGGCTCCCCTCTTGTTGGCCTATCTACATATTGTGTCAGGAAACCCTCCTGCATACATTGGACAAACACCGACCCATCTAACGAACTAGCGCTATAGCTTTCCCAATCAATATCAGGAAAGTTAAAGTCCCCCATAACAACCACCCTATTACTTTCACTCTTCTCCTGAATAATCCCCGCAATCCTTTCTTCTACGTTTCCAGGACTATTAGGAGGCCTGTAAAAAACTCCTAACAGGGTGACTTCACCTTTCCTATTCCTAACCTCAACCCAAACTACCTCAGATGGCGAGTCTTCATCCATCGTCCTTTCCACCGCTGTAATACGATTTTCACAAGCAATGCCACACATCCCCCTCTTTTACCCCCACCTCTGACCCTACTAAAACATTTAAACCCTGGAACCTGCAACAGCCAATCTTGTCCCTGTTCTACCCATGTCTCCGTAATTGCCACAACATCGAAGTCCCAGGTACCAACCCACGCTGCAAGTTCACCTACCTTATTTCATATACTTCTTGCATTGAAGTATACACACTTCAAGCCACTTTCCTGCTTACAGGCGCCCTCCTTTGAGATTGATGCCATGTTCCTAACCTCCCTACACTCCAGGTCCTGCACCCTTAAACTACAGTGTAGATTCCCTTGCCCCTGCAGAGTTAGTTTAAACCTCCCCCCCCAAGAGCACTATCAAACCTCCTGCCAAGGATACTGGTGGCCCTCAGGTTCAGCTTCTTGAGTGTTGTTGGGGCTGCACTCATCCAGGCAAATTGGGAGTCTTCTATCACACTTCTGACTTATGCATTGTCGATGATGGACACACTTTTGGAAGTCAGGATGTGAGTTACTCGCCGCAGTATTCCTAGCTTCGGACCTGCTCTTATAGTTACTGTGTTCATGTGGCGAGACCAGTGAGTGTCTGAGCAATGATTACCCACCAGGACTTTGATACTGGGGGATTCAGTGATAGTAACACCATTGAATGCCAAGGGGCAGGTTAGATTGTATTTTATTGGTGATGGTCATGGTCTGGCATTCATGTGGCCTGAATATTACTTGCCACTTGTTAGCCTGGATCTTGTCCAGATCTTGTCGCATTTGAAAATGGAATGCTTCAGTATCTGAGGAGGCACAAATGTTGCAGAATATTGTACAATCATTGGCGAACATCCCCACTTCTGACCTTAAAATAGAGGGAAGATCATTGATGAAGATTTCGGTCACAGCAGCCCTGATAAAGATTTCGGTCACTGATTGAGGGACTCCTACAGACTTGGAGCTGAGTTGACTGACCTTCATCAATCATAACCACCTTCCTACGTGTCAGGTATGATTCTAACTAACAGGGAGTTTGCCTCTGATACCCATTGATTCCAGTGTTGCTAAGGCCCCTGATACCACACATGGTCGAATGCAGCCTTGATTTAAAGGGCTATTGCTCTCACTTCACCTCTGGAATTCAGCTCTTTTGTCCATGTTTGAACCACGGTAATGGGGTGAGGAGCTGAGTGGCCCTGGTGGAGCCCAAACTGGGTGTCATTGACCAGGGTATTGCTGAGCAGGTGCTGCTTAAAAGCACTGAGACCTTCCACCACTTTACTGATGATCGAGAGTAGACTGATGGGGTGGTAATTGGCCGGATTGGATTTGTTCTGCTTTTTATATACAGGAGATACTTGGCTAATGTTCCTCATAATCATGAAAAGCCATTGTTGTAACTGTATTGAAACAGTTTGGCTCGGGGAGTAGGAAGTTCTGGTGCACAAGTTTTCAGTACTGTTGTCAGAATGTTGTCAGATTATGGACCATTTGGAGTATCCAGTATCTCCAAATGTTTCTGGATATCGCGTGGACTGAATCAAATTGGTTGATGACTGGTAACTGAATCGCTGAGGACCACTGGAGAAGGCTGAAATGGATCATCCACTCAGCACTTCTGACTGAAGATTGTTGCGAATGGATCAGCCTTATCTTATACACTGAAGTGCTGGGCTCTTCCATCATGGAGGAAGGGGTTATTTGTGGAATCTCTTCCTCCAGTGAATTGTTTCATTGTCTCCAATGTTTCTCGGCTAGATATCGAACGACTGCAGAGCTTAGATCTGAACCGTTGCTTGTGGGATCACTTAGCTCTGTCTATCACTTACTGCTTATGCTGTTTGGCGCACAAGTAGTCCTTTTTGGTGGCTTCACCAGGCTGACACCTCATTGGCAGGTATGCCTGGTGCTGCTCCTGCCATCCTGCACACTCCACTGAACCAATGTTGGTCCTCTGGATTGATGGTAATTGTTGCGAGGGGGATATGCCAGGCCATGAGGTTATGTGGGAGTACAATTTGGCAGCTATTGATGACCCACAGCACCTTATAGACATCCAGATTTGAGCTGCTCGATCTGTTCGAAGTCTGTCCTATTTAGCACCGTGATAGTACCACCCAAAATGATGGAGGTTATTATCATTGTGCAGGTGTTACTTTGTCTCCACAATGACTATGCGGTGGACTCTCTTACAGATACTGTCATGGACAGATACTTCTGCAACTGGCAGATTAGTAAGGCTGTGGTCAAGTATGTATTTTCCTCTTGTTGGTTCCTTCACCACCTACCGCAGAACCAGTCTAACAGTTATATCCTTTGGGACCTGGCCAGCTCGATCAGTCATGCTGTCGCTGAGCTACTCTTCGTGGTGAACATTGAAATCCCCCACCCAGAGTACATCTGGCGTCCGTGCGACCCTCAGTGCTTCCTACAAGTTTTGGTCAGTATGGAGGAGTACTGATTCATCAGTTGAGAGAAGCTGGTACATGGTAATCAGCAGGAGGTTTCCTTTCCCATGTGCAAACTAATGCCATGAGACTTCATGGGATACGGAGTCACTGTTGAGGACTCCAAGAGCAATTCCTTTCCAACTGTCTCCCAATGTGCCGCCACATCTGCTGTGCCCGTCCTGCTGACGAGGCAGGAGATATCCGGGGTAGGTAATGGGGAGTCTGGGACATATTCATACTCAGAGAATCATACCTTACAGACAATGTCAGGCTGTTGATTGACGAGTATGTTTATTTCTATTCACCATTTCCTGCCAGCTGTCCCATTCTAGAAACATAGCGAGATATTAGCCCCAATCCACTCAGATTTGATTTTGCAAATTGGGCTTGGAGCTTTATCAAAATCTTTCTAAAAATCAACATGTTTTACATCCATTGCTTCTCTTTCATTTGTCTTCCAGTCTGTTTCTCAAACATAATTTCCATTTCATAAATCTACGTTAGTGTTGCCGATGACCATTACTTTCAGCCACAATAATTTCTGCTAAACCATTTACTTACTATGTTCTATGTTCCATGTACTCTGTCATTTTCCCAGACCAGACTCGGTTTTCCTTGCATTGTTTCAAAGTTCTGTGAAGACAGAACTGAAGTAGTGGCTTCATAGTTCTGCCATTTCCCTATGTCCCATTCTCTATTCTCTGCTTTCAAACTATAAGGAAACTGCACTTGTTTTCTCATATTTCTCACACTGACATAATTTAACAAGCTATTACAGTTCACTCTTATCACCCTTATGAATATAACTCTTCAGAAAGTCATCAATTCCTGCCTTAAACTGCTCAATAGTTGACCATCCACACCATGCACTCACAAGGGCATAGACTCTGTGCCAACAGAAATACAGCACGATCTATATTAGTCCCAATTTCCTGCAGCATGCCCATAGCCGGGAATGTTATGACACTTCCAAGTGCTCGTCCAAGTACTTCTTAACGATTGTGAGGTTACCCATGATAATTCCCCTCTCAGGAAGTAATCCCAGAACCCCACACCCTCGAGGTGAAAAAATGTTTAAATCATCTCTGAACCTCAAGCTTTTCACTTTAAAAGTATGGTTCTTTGTTCTTGACCCTCTCACTAAAAGGAACAGCTGCTGTCTATCCACCCTGTCCCTGTCGCTCATAATCTTATCCTTCTGAATCCCTGACCCCTCAAGCTTCCTCTGCTCCAAAGTAAACATCCTGAGCTTATCCAGCCTCTCTCCAAAGCTGATATGCTCCATCCCAGGGAACATCCTGGTGAATCACCTCTGCACCCCCTCCAGTACAATCACATCCTTCCTGGAATGTGGCTCCCAGAACTGCATACAGTACTACATTTTGGCCGGACCAAAGCCCTGTATTGCTCTTATAATCTACGCCCTGATTTGGAAACACAACACCCAACGTCCAATTCTTAACTAGTCCATTAACCTGTCCAGCCAATTCAGGGATGTGTGGGGAAGCACAATCTGAGCTTCCCAATGTGCTGCCATTCATTGAGTCCTCCCCTGCCTCGTTCCATCTCCCAAAGTGCATCACCTCATATTTATCAGGATTACATTCCATCTGCCATTGATCTGCCCATCTGAACCAATCATCTGCATCTTCCTGTAACTTAAGGCCTTCCTCCTCACTTTGAACCAACCGGTCAATCTTTATGTTAAACATACACTTACTTATCACACCTTCCCCACTCTCCACCTAGCCCCCTCCACATTCAGATCTATATTTTGTTATGAATAACACAAACAATAAGGGACACCACACTGATCCCTGTGGTACACCAGGGGACACTGGTCTCCAGTCACACAAACAGCTTTCTCTCACCACCCTCTGCGTCCTGTCACTAAGACAATTTTCGTTGTAACTTGTCAAGTTATCCTTCATATTGTGAGATTTTACATTATTTCTCAGTTTCCAGCTGGAAATTTGTCAAATGCCTTCCTAAAAAAACTAAACAATTGACCTCCTCAAACTAATTCAATCAAATCCATTGGATGTGACTTCCTCCTGATAAAGTCTTGATGATTATCCCTGATCAAACCTTGCGACTCTGATTGGAGTTCGATATTCTCCTTCCCTATTTTCTCCAGTAGTTTCCTGAACAGTGATCTAATACTCGCTCGTCTATAGTTCCCTGGTCTATCTCTCCCACCCTTACTGTGAAGTGGAATCGTATTAGCAGTTCGCCAGTCCTCTGGCACCTCCCCTATGGTCAGATTCTAATTAAAATATTCACTCAGGGTCTTTCCTCCCTTGACCCCAACAGCCACCTGTGATACAACTCATTCAGACATGGAGAGTGGTCCAAATTTGTACGGAACAAAACCTCAAATCCCTGCTCGTATTTTACATCAATCTGTTCAAGAGTTTTCCAGTCCACCTTTTTGAATTCTGTACCTGCATCCTCCTTCTCCCAAGTAAAATAGATGTGAAGGTTTAATGTAATAATCCGTCAATGTTCTCCAGCTTGACACACAGATTGCCCCTTTGGTTTGTAATGGACACTAACTGTTTGCTGATTATTCTGTTCTACTTGTCCCAGATCTCGCCGACTTGTACTTCTCCATGTCCTTCAGTTATTCAGTCATTTCGATGTTTCTAAGATTCACTACAATCACCTCTCATGTTTTGAAACTCGAGATCACAGGCTGAGTTTCCCCGTCAGACAACCTTGCCAACTTAGGGGTTAATGTGGAGAATACCTTTTGCAGTTCCTCTGTAGTCAATATATTCTATCTTAGATTGGGACTCCGAACGATACACAATACTCTAAGTTTAGTCTCACCAACGCTCGATGCAACTGGTACACGACATCCTCTATATTCCAATTGCATTCACATGAATGTAAACCTAATTTTTACTTTCCCATTTGCATATGTTCTTCCTCATACCTCTCGGTTTACCTTTTCTTATGAGCTTAGTGTGTGAGTTCTTTAAAAAATGCTCATGCGTATCCAACTATACGTTATCTATTGGTTCTTCATTGCCTATGTCCACAACAATAATCTTCAAACCATTCCAAAAAAATGTTTGCCACTTCTGGTTTTCCTTTCATCGGTACATTCCCACACTCCCCAGTTATGTTATTACCTTCTAAATATCTAGTAGCACGTTCTTTGTAATCGAGTCCAACAGATACCTGACTGCAAATGACAAAATAACTGGTTTGTAGTTCACCACTCTCCACGTTCATCCTTTCTTAAATTGTTGGATAATATTTATAACCTGTGCCTTATCCAGTTTTGCTAAATGCCTATCGGGAATGTGTCGGAAAATAAAGTGAAAATCCGCGATGCAATCAACATCTCTCTTGCTGCTTCCTCTGAAATTCTTGTATGAAGTACATCTCGTCTGTCAGACTCAATCCAGTTTTTATTTTCCAAAGTTAACCTCAACACTGATAAGAATGATCTTAGACTTTACTTACACAAGTCCCATGGTCACTTGGCATTTCTGGAAGAATTTCTGGACATTCTTCCATGAAGATGGACGCAAATAAACTGTTTCTTTTCCCTGCGATTTCTCTGCTCTCAGAAATAAATTATCCTGAACACGCACCAACTGTTCCACATTTGGCCTTGTTTTGATTTGTTTTCATACATTGATAGACGCTTTTTAGCAGTCTTTATTTTTTTTTTCTTTTGCACGCTTTTTCGCTTTTTCATTTTCTTCTCAGTTTCTTGATCATCCTTTGCTGGGTCCCACATCTCTCTGAATCCACTGGCTTACTGCAACACTTGGCATTTTTCTAAGCTGCCTACTTTCATCTAAATGGTAGATGAAGGTGGGGTTGAAAGTGATAGTCGGAGAGGAGGGTGGACCAGATTGATAGGAAGGAAGGTGGACACATAGGAACATTCAAAAGGGCGGTGGTGACTTGGAAGATTGGAGTGGGATAAGTGGGATAAGGGGAATGGGGAAATGGGGAAATCCACTATGATACCCTGTGGTTGGAGGGTCCCAAGGCAGAAGAGGAGGCTTTCTTCCTCCAGGCTTCTGGTGGCTCGGATTTGGTGATGGACCAGGCCCAGGACCCTCATGTCCTTGGCAGAGTGGGAAGGGGAGTTAAAGTGCTTAGCCGCAAGGCAATGAAGTTGTTCAATGTGGCTGTCACAGAGAAGTTCTCTGAAATGATCCAAAAGTTGACCTCCTGCCTCGCCAATGTAGAGAAGACTACATCGGGTTTAATGGATGCAGTAGAGGAGCCGTTCTGTCTCCTTTCATCACCTCTCATCTTCATCTACCTATCGCAATCCCAGCTACCTCCCTCCGCCGCACGCCCTTCTCATTTGTCTCTCAATCCCCCTTGGCCCAGAAACTTCATTACTGATAAAGGGCTTATGCCCGAAACATCGCTTTGTCTACTCTTCGTATGCTGCCTGACTGTGCTTTTCCAGTACCACACTCTTCGACTCTGATCTCCAGCATCTGTAGTCCCCACTTTCTCCTCACGCCCTCATGGTTTGCATGACTCAGATTTATAACGGTTACTTCAAATAAAACAAAAACTGCCGTGTACTCAAACAGGACAAAAGAAAACCAATACATTGTGGTCCATGTTCCCAAAAGGTCCTTTCCAGCAAAATTTTCAATTAGCTTTTCTGATCATTCAACAGCAATTCCTAAATAACCTGACCTCGAGCTCAGTGCTCGACATAATATTAATGCAAACCATCTCACACGTGGTCATGAAATCCATTTTTCCCAGCATTAGCATTCAATTGGGTTAACACAGTTTAGATAGAATTTAAACAGTACATTATTACTGCAGTTCCCACGAATGTGTATATCTCATTTCCTGTTTTATAACATGTCCAGCATTTGCATTGCAGCTTTCACTTTGATATATATCTCCCATCAATGTTTGCTCCTCCTTGCTGTTTTTGCGCTCCACCTTACTAGATTCTGTGGAATCTGAGCGATGTGGGCTCTGGGAAGATTCATGGTAGAGATCATCTCGCCACATTATTTATGATCTTCTCAAACATTAATTTCTCCAGATCTCCCGTTATGCTGTGGAGTAGAGAAGGACATTGATCTTCCAACAATGCTCTGTTTCCCCCAGAGAGATGAGACAGCTGTAACTGGGTGAGAACCTTACAGCAGGCTGGTAAAGTGTTGCTGCTGCTGTACAGGGTCTTAGTGAGATCACATCTGGAATAGTGTGTACTGATTTAATCTCTTCAATGAAGAAAGGATGTTGTAATATTGGAAGCAGCTCAGAGATGATTCCTGCAATGAAGGTGCTAGCTTATAACGAAAGGATGATCAGGTTGACCCAGTAGCCATAGGAGTTTACATAAATTAAAGATTGTCCTATTTCAACATAGATGACAGAAGGAGTCAACAAGTGAAGCGAATTACACAGATAATGGAGGAATCCATTCCGTTCTCCAGCCTGTTACATAGGAACAACAGAAGGATATTCAGGCCATCGAGCCTGTTACACCAAAACAGTACGAGGCTATTCAGCCCCTAATACCTGATATACATTTACAGAAGGAGGCCAATCAGCCACTGGAGCCTGTAACAGTAGGCCATCCTGCACCAGTATCCTGTTAAACAGCAACAGGATCAGTCCATTCAGCCTCCTCAAGTCTATAATATAGGAACTGGAAGAGGTCACATAGTGATTGGAGGCCATTCAGACTCACCGAGCCGATTTCAAGGGAATTGGATTAGGATAAAAAAAAATCTGACACTTCTTTCATGAGAAAGGAAGAGGTAATTCAGACACATGTCTGTTGTTTGGGAACAAGAGAAGACCAATCACTCCCTCGGTCCCATCTCCGGGATACATGAGGAGTGTCTCCAACTGTTATGGAGAAGTACGAGAAGACTCATCAACCCCTCAAAATGTTAGGCAGCAACAGGAGGATTCCATAATCCCTCAACCCCCTAAATCATCATTGATAGAAGGTCATTCTGGCCTTGGAGACGACAACATGGGAACACCAGAAAGACGTCACCCCATCGATTTTGTACACCAGCAGAATGATGAGTCCTGTCAGCCACACATGCCTCAAACAGCAATTGGAGCAGATCTCTTAAAACCTTTTGCCCATTAAACAGGAATTCAAAGAAAGCGTAAACGTTTTTGAAAGGGAAGAAATTATAATGACTGTATACATTTGGGAGGAAAACGTAACGATAAACTATTGTAATTTAAGACAATTATTAGAATCCATTGTTGAGGGTATTTGCAAATTTAAACCACGATCCATTGGAATCAACATGGTTTTACAAAGGACAAATCAAGTTTGAAGTGTTTGCTTGAGTTACTTAAAGATGTGACAAGCAAGGTGGATAGTAGGATTCCTGGAGATGGAATGCATCTGGTCTTCCTGAAGGCATTGGATGTGTCACTTCTCCAAAGAGTAACTGGTAAGATCAGACAACATGGGTTTAGGAGTAATTTATTAGCTTGGATGGAGGATTGGTTATCCAACAAAATGGAGTCAGATGGAATAAATGTGTCATTTTCTTTTGGCCAATGAAATTTGTGGGGTGCCATTGATTTCAGTTCTCATTTGCGATCGATGTTATTACTGTACTCGGTGGACGGGATAGAAAATAAGATGCCACATTTTCAGGTGACACTAACATCGGTGGGAAATTACATCGGAATGAAAATGCAAGAGACTTAAAAACACAAGGATAGGTTGGGTGAATGGGCCAATATTTGGCAAGGAAAGTTAAAGTGAATAAATATGGGGCTATTCAAGTTGGCCAACATAATATAAAGACAAATAATTATCTAAATGGAGAGAAAGTTCAAAGTGCTTAGGTGCAGAGGGATCTGGGTGTCTGCTTACATATCACAGGAAACCTGCCTGCGCATACTGCAAGTAATGAGAAATACGTGCATAATTTCAGTATTTATTTGTAAAAGGATAGAGTAGAAAGATAGGGAATGTTGGTGTAGCTATGCAAGGCATTAATGAGGCTGCAACTGGAGTACAGTTTGGGTGTCCTGCAGGATGAGGTATTTGCATTGGATGCAATTCAGAAGAGCTTCGTTAGATTTATTCCATATTTGAAGTGTTTGTCTTATGAAGAGAAAATTAGCAGTTCAGGCCTATACGCTCGAGTTTATAAGAATAAAAGGTGATCTCCTTGAGGGCTGTAAAATGCTAAAAGTAATTGAAAGTGTAGATGTGGAGTGGATTTTCTTCCCTGTGGCGCATTCTACAACAAGAGACAAGAGTTTTAGGATGGAGAGATGGCAGGAAAGTGGAACAGATGCCGCGATGACATCAGCCATGATTGTATTCAATGACGGAGCAGGTTCGAGGCGTTGGATTCCTCACAGATGCTCCTTGTTCTTATTCAACTCTTTGATTGTGTTGCACAGGAATGGGGGAGGCTTGGGTATCATACCGGAAGCAGGCACTCAGGATAAATCAGTTGTCAATCAGTTAGAGAGAATGTAACCAGTCGGGTCACACAGTGACCAGCGCTGGGTCCTCAACTATTTCCAATCTATATTAATGATCAGGAGGATGGAATAGATATACAGATGCTGAGTTTGGTGATGTCGATGGTGATAAGCAAGAGATTAAATTATCAAGAGAGGGTGGAGGTTCTACAGATAGATTCAGAGAGGTAAAGGCAATAGATAATAGTTTGGCAGGTGGAATTTAACATGATATAACCTGTCATTTCCTTTACAGTAATAATGGAACGCCGTATGTTACTGAAATGGAGAGGAATTACAGGACTTAATGATACTGTGTACTGGGGGGTTCACTCAGACCCGTTCAGACATGGGAGGTTTTTCTTCATTCCTGATCGTCTGCTCCTTGACGCTCCAAGTGACCCCATTGCCTTCCGTTCACATGGAATACTTTGATGTGGTTGATTGGTGGTGGGGCTGACGTTTTGAAACGTGCTTCAAGGGGACCGCCTTTATCCAAGATATATTCATTTCTTTCTACGTGAACACCCAATGACGATGGGAATGGCTGACTGCTTCTGAATGAATAGGCCGTTACTGCTGCCATGTAGTGTGCATGGATACGCTGCACATTAATAAAGAGAGAGCTCCTTAATTTCCTCTACCTCTCCCCATGGGTACTCCGCAGATGCCATGTACATCATCAGGAATCCCACTGTACTGGATACACCCGGCAGCTCCCTGCTGTGGGAGAAACAATGTATTGCCCTCATCCACCATATATATCCTCCATCACCGAATGGTGACACTGTTGTGGAGATACTGGGTAATGATGGATATGTCACCCAGTCCTGCCTGGAAAGTTCTGGATCATAGAAGCTGAATGAAACTGTGACCATAATGGCCACTGGCAGCACTATCCTCCCCCAGGTGTGAAGCTGCAGGTCGTGTTGAAGGAGATCACACCGCTCTGTGGCCAGCTCCTTGTTCAATTAGGGTCCCCTCACTCTCTGATCCTGGGTTAAGTGGAGCTTGGGAAGCTGTTCCTGGAAAACCCGGGGTGGGTCCAGCAGATTCCTTTCCCCACACACACTCACTGCGTGGTTTCAGAGCTTCCTCTTTCTACAGCCTCTGCTGCATTTATTGTTCATGTTACAGACCCAGATGCTGTAACTACAGTCCCCATGCTCCATCCAGAGTTGGGTCACCAAATCCTCAGGTCTCCCTGAATGTCTGAGGCAGCTCACAGCACAACCTCCAGCTTTTCAATAACAGGAGTCAGTCAGTAACCCCTTCGTACAAATGTTGTGAATAAGACCAGATCCCCGCAAAATATTTTAAGAAGGCCGCTTAGACCCAGACCTTTCCTTATTTTAAACATAGTTGTGAAGTGTGATTTCCAGATACGCTGTGACTGTTCAAACAACTTGACATTAAGCAAAAGATAATCTATTCAAATGTTGTAGTTAAAATACAATCAAAGAAAAGAACATTTTGGGTAGCTTATATGTTGGAACACTTACACAAACAATAGATACCATACCTTCTAGGTATGCACTGCTTGGCACAAAGATATATTCAAATACAGATTCTTACATGCAATTTTATGATCCAGGAAGAAACAACATCAACAGAGATCTCAGAGAGAAAAGCAGTTAGGGATCACGTATTGAAACTTTCAACCCTTCTGGGATTCCCAAACAGCTTCTGAATGCTGCAGATAAAAATAAAACGAGAAAACCAGGTCGGGGAGAGCTGGCCACTGCCCTTCGATTGTTACCACCATTTAATGAAACCTAAAGGCCTCCTCAGTTATTTACCTAAACTGTGTTCAGACTTCAGTTCTGCACCTCTGCCTTTAGAACCTCTCTTCAAAAACAACCTAAGAGAACAAAACCTCTTTACAGTGATAGTAAACGCACAGCTCACCTTTAATAAAATGATCCATCAATATACAAAGATGGATTAATTTTAGACCTCCTAATCGTCCTCTATTAGTAGACTGCAATGCATATATATAACATTGACTCTGAGCATACAAATGTTCACAACGAGATTCGACTTCAGTCATTTTACTCCTGCCACAGAATGCCTTTGTCTTTCTTCATCCAAGTCTCCACAACGAGTCAAATCTTAGGTTTCTCGCCCTATCAACGGTATAATTTCAAACTGAATGGCAGCAATAATAAGCTCAATCGAAAGAGACTGGTATTCTTCTCCCTAAACTTCTTCAAAAACTTTACGGGGTCACGATCAGTGATAAAGATTTGTCTCAGGTAATGTCATTGGCAATGTAAATGCTGGAATGTTGCAATGCCAACACCAAGCTCAAGGCCTCCTTCCCTTTTGTGGCATAAATCTGTTGATGTTTCCACTGGACGCTCCAACCACACATTACGTAATGGAGCACTTCACATCTCTCCAATACTCTCTCTGAATGACATAGCTCCTCATGTCTCAGCATAAAAGAGTTACATGCTTCTGTGCCTCTTAATGCTGTAACCCCTTTACCTGCTACTCCTGGCCTATGCCAAGAAACCTTACTCTCACAGGGTTATGTTTTAAGAAGATGTTGCACATTCTTCTCAATCCCTCACGGAAACCAGACATTGATTTTTGCACCAAATCATTATCATCAGCCATTTCAGCTTCTAATCTTGCCATTTTAACTCTCTGCTCTTCCACACGAGTTGTCACGACTGCAGAAAGTGAATTGCTGAACTTCTCAAAAATAAGAATTTCTCTAAGAGTGTCATACCTTTGCTCTGTTTTTAATACCCTTACCCACCTTTCAAAATTACTTTGTTTGATCCTTTAAAACTCAATGTGCGTTTTACCAGGGACACTATTTTAGATTCCTGAAACGCTGTCTGTCGGCTTCTGGCACAAGCTCATATACACTTCAGATGGCTTTCTTCACCTCCTCCTCCTCCTCAGACACCGCCTCTGATAGGGATGCAAATACCTATCAGCTTTGTTTGAATCAACTGAATCCACATGGTCACTGGGCACTGCATTTGTTTAGCCACTTCCTCAAATGAAATTTAAAAGGCTCCCCCATTCTTCTCATCAAATTTAGATAATGCTTGGGTTTATTTAAACAGATCCCCATCAGGCCTTTGGTACACTGGGGTTGCTCATCCTCACTATCCTCCTTATCCAGCCTACCGTCTACCTTCATCTCCACCTTATATGTCAACTTTCCTCTCTAATTGCTAACTTTTGAAGTTGAAACTCTCTGCTTTTCTTCTCTCCTTTTCTCTCTTTTTTCTTCATTTACTTTTCTTTTATTTCTACTTTTCATCATAATTCAAACTGTTTCAATTCCTTCTCATGTTCAAAGTGCCTCATTTGAAATTGAATTCTGGCCATTTCTAAAGACTCTGATGGCGGTTCCAGCAAATGTAATTGCCAAGCTCTTGCTGTAATTATCTCTCATTTTGTCACAGACAATCGCAACCCCAACCCCAGCTTGTCTGCCCATTCCTACAGCTTTGCCTGCATTACCTTTTGTAAAACCCCCAAGTTTACTTCTTCCACACCCAGAGAACTCTTAATGACTGAAATAATCTTTATACACAAAACACTGTTTAAACCATTGGAATTCAACATCCGGAACCAAAGACACGAACAACTACCATACGCGACCTTTGAACCCAATAGTCTCTCGTTGCATACTCTCCAGTGTCTGCATGAGCTTAGTCTGGATGCTTTGGTTTCCTCCCACAACATAAAGATGTGCATGTCAGGTGAATTGGTCATGGTTAGTTGTTCATAGTTTTCAGGGATGTGTGGGTTTGGTGCCTTAGTCGGGGTAAATGTGTAATAATAGGGTAGAGGAATGGGTCTGGGTAGGTTACTTCTCGGAGGGTCGGTGTGGACTTGTTGGGCCGCATGGCTTGTTTGCACATTGTAGGGATTGTAATTCTAAACCAGTTTGGTATTATCGATTTAGAACCAGACAAGAGACCCCAGTTTGCAATAGACCAACCAGACTGCCTCAAACTATTTTAAGAAGGTGGCTTGGATGCCAAACTTTCCTTATTTTAAAGGTAGATGTGAAGTGGGAGTTCCAGATGTGATGCTACTAGTCAAACCACTCACCATTAAGCAAAACACAACATACTTAAAGAATCTAATGAAAATCAATACAAAATGAAGAGGAATTTAGAATAATTTAACTATTGGAAACCATAACCGAATAATGGATACGGTACCTTCTACAACTGAACTGTTCCAATATACCAACATCCCATGAACACATCCCTTGGAAAAATGGAACATTCAGACATACATTCTTGCATACAGTTCTCCAATTCAGGAGGAAACAGCATCAAGTCAGGTTTCAGAGAGAGTAGCAGCTGGGGATAAGTTACTAGGCCGTTGTTACTGCTATTTATTATAAACCCTAAAAGCGTCGTAAGTCATTTACTTGAGCCGTTTTCAGTAGGCAGTTTGGCCTTTAAGATCTCTTATTTAAGGAAAGGAGAAAATAATCTTTTTTTTAAAAGTGACAGCTTTTTTTAAAAGTGATCCCTGGCCCTTTACTTGAGGGGCTTCCTCGATCGGAAGGTCACCTGAGAGGGACAAATACAGGTACAGACCAAGTTACAAGGATGTGTCTCATAACGTCTGAAACACCCATGTCCATGGACCATCACATGGGACATAATTCGAAGTGAACAACAGCCTGAAACACACCATTTCACTGTTTCTGAGCTTCACTATGCCAGCACTCGATACACTCTGGAGCCATAAACAAAGGCCAGGGAAAGAAACAGAGGGACAGAAAGATCCACATTAAAGACAGAAAGAGACAATTAATTGACTGAAAAGATGTTGTGGAAATATGGGGAAATAGACAGGGCAGTGGGACTAACTGGAGAAGTGAGATTTTCGAGACTAAACTTACAAGAATGAGAACATTGAATAAACGCATTGTCAGATCAGCGGAAATGGTTTGTTACATCAAATTCTGAACCTGGTTCACAGAACACCACAAACAGCATAAACTGGGACAAGGTGACAGCCCAGCATGGAGAGCTGTGCAGACCATGCTAGTGTGTTGATCAATAAACTGCACTATCTGCCCAGCATAGAGGGTATTGCAAACTTAACTATCATATGCTAACTATACTCGCATTAGTTTACTACAATGTCGACAATGAGAAGATTTGCTGTGTGTGTGTTCATCAGAGACTGAGGGAGAGTGCGTGCGCGATTGGCGTGATTAAATGTGAAACCTATCGTTTGAGAAGGAACGCACATGGAGGAAACTATTTTAAATACGAACAACTGGCAGGCCTTTTGTTAATCGACAGAGAGAGAACGAGAGAAGTTTCATGGACAGATGAGATAAAGTGTTTGAGAATGTCAAAATAAAGGTATTGCCAGACACAATAGCAATATACATCGGCGTGCGCATGAATGACAGATGGATGGGAGTTTGGTGTGAGCTCGAATCAGATTTGCTTCGGCAGGTTGAAGCCGGGAGAGTGAGTAGCAGATTATTGGCTTCCTTAAGACTGTATTTCATAGCTCAAGGTTGAAACAGCAGATGGAATAAGCCAGTGAGATATATTCTGGAGTTGTGAGCATTTCAAGTTAGAAATGGTCAGGGAATGGTGTCATGAATTAGCTCATGGTCAAAGTGATCTCCCACAGCTGTGACTTGTCTGCTTCAGTCACAGATATTGGCCAGGGATGAGATGGAAACACTGGAAGGAATTGGAGTTTGTAACCAGAACAGTAGAGAATGACGTCCCTGCTCTTAATATTTAAATAACAAAGGCAATGATACAGTAAATTGTAGTTCTCCGCTCGAACTGAGTAGGTCAACATAGAAAGTAACACTACCAGCTCAGAGAGCGAGACAGTAATTGAACACATTCATTGATGTAGTTAGTAGTGGTCTATAGAGTGATATATGGATTGAGAGTTTCAACAGGAAGATAATAGGGACAAGAAGCGTAGACTATATAAAATAACAGTAATACAGTCATAACCGGTTTATAGAACAAACAAATATGGACAGTGACACTTACCAGGAACACCAACGATAGCCAGGAAAGGATAATAAAAATATTGAATAATGAGAAGAGCGTAATAGATCCGCGATGATAATGACAAGCGATAAAATACAGAAAGATGCCAAACATAATCGGATAAACTCCTGTCTATTGTTGGAACATTCCAGTCTAATGTTCCCAGATTCGGATACATTTTTGGACCATTCCAGTCTAATGTTCTCAGATTCTGATCCATTGTTGCAACATTCCAGTCTAATGTTCTCAGATTCTGATTTCTCCGCTCCCTCTCTCTAAATCTGCTGATCACTGTCAGTGCTGTCGGTGATGCTCCCGCTCATGTTATGGGATACCACATTGAACGGCGCCTATTTATCATTAAAAGATGGAAACCCTCAACTGGGATAATTAGAATCCATGGAGATTGGCATTAATCACAGTCACTGAACAAACACTGGGAAACTGAGCAAAGGCTACGACAACGGATGAATGGGATCCACACAACAATCAACAGACAGCAGTGTTCCCTCCCAGTTCTGGAACGCTCCAGTGGTCCAGGACATTCAACCTCGAACCTTCTGGTGACCATCCTTCAAGATGGACTTCGGGACAGGCAGCAGCGAACAGTGGCCGAGCAGAGGCTGATAGCTAATTTCGGTACCCATAGGGAGAGCCTCAACCGGGACCTTGGGTTCATGTCACATTACAGGTGACCACCATTGCACTGTATACACACACACACACACAGACACACACACACACTGGCACTCCTATACACGCACATACATACGGACACAAATGTACACAGACACGCACACAGACACTCACACACACACAGACACCCACACTCACACAGGCAACCGATCAGAGACTTAGACCACTCTACACTCATGCACACACCTATACACACTCTCTCACTGATACTCAACTTCCCCCCACCCCAGACAGGCGCACACTCCCACACTCACACGTGCACCCCCTCACAAGCTTAAGACACTCTACATCACTCCACACACAAATACAATCCCTCTCACACTCACAACCCCCAACCAAGACAAACCCACACACAAACAGACAATGACCCACATGTACACATGTATTTTGTGAGGTGAATTTGTACTTGCAGAGTTAAATTGTTCTTTGCTCAAAAACTGCATAAATTCATGTAAACCTCTGAGCTCAAAAACTGCATTAATTCATGTAACGCTCTGAGCTCAAAAACTGCATGAATTCATGTAAAACTCTGTTATCTCACCTTTCAGATTAGAATCAATCTAAGCATCATGGTATAGACAGAGAACACAGGGGGCGAACACCTTCAACATATTGTCCAGCTATCACTCATTGTTAGAGCTAACCTGAGAATGCAACTTTAAAAGAAAAGGTTTTGTGATTTACACATGAAAGAAATGAAACTATAATGGTATTCAAACAGATGAAAGACACAACAGACAATCAAGGTATTTTTCAATGTCTAATTACCGTTACATCACACTGGTAAATTTTTGCTATGAATTCTGTGCCCTAGAAGTGTGTCCTCCACTATCACCTGATGAAGGAACGTCGCTCCGAAATCTAATATGTTTCCAATTAAACCTGTTGGACTATAACCTGGTGTTGTGTGATTTTTAAATTTGTACACCACAGGCCAACACCGGCATCTCCAAATCATGATTAAACAAACAGGCTCAGTTAACCAGTTCCACACATCACTTTTCATATCACTATAAAAGGGAACATTTACTGGGTTTGGATGGAATGGATGAAGATCGCTGAGGGATGGACCGTAAATCTTTAAATCTTTTAAAACTTTTTTTTTAACTTGTATATGGAAGTATTAACAGGACACTGCAGGGGTCTATATATGTTCCCCTCTGTTTATGAAAGGAGGCAATTATAAAATAACAGATCGGTTGCATAAAAAAAATTAGGTGGGCAAGTTTCTAGATACCTTAACCCAAAGTATAATACTTATTGATCAGTGTGAGGGTCCTCCTGGTTTTAAGTGCCCTGTTATCAAATCCTTTCATAACCTTGAGACAGAGCATTGAGATTACTGGTCTGCAACTTGCCGAAGCAATTCTGTCCCTATGGGCCTCTTACAAAGGGATAAGAGAAGGCCATTCAGCCCACATTAGCCTGTTGCTACTTGAAAAGGTGGAAATCTAGAATATTGGCACATTCTACCAACAGAATCGTTCAAAACGAAGAGAGGTGTCGCTGCTGCTCTATGAAGTGTTAGTGAGAGGGCACCAGGAGTACATTGTGTTGTTTGTGTTTCTGGTTAGGGATAGACCTCCCTACAGTTACAGTTTAACGGCTGCTCGTAATCCACGGGTTGCTGTGTCATTTAATGTCTCGGGTCTGTTACACAGGGACAGGAGGAGGCCATTCAGGCTTTCCAGTCTATTACAGAGGGCCACGAGGAGCCCTTTCAGCCTCTCGAGCCTGTTACGGAGGGGTAGGAAGTGGTTATTTAACTTTTAAGTCTGATACACATAAATATTAGTTTTAAATTAGTTTTGGAATAGGACAGACCTGATGCAAACATTAAAGTTCTAACTTTGAACAAGGCCAATTTTGAAAGTTTTAGGCGAGCCCTGTGAAAGGCTGATTGGAATACCCTATTCAGAGGTAAACGGATTGATGTAAAATGCAAGACCATCAAAACTTGGTTCCAGAGAGTCCAGAGCCAACGTGTTCCCATTAGTGAGAGGGGCAAGGCTGGTGGGTGCAGGGAGTGCTGGATGGCTTGATATATTGATGCTTTGATCAAGAAAAGGAAGGAGGCATGTGTCAGGTAAACAGAGCTGAGATGAACTGAAACCCGAGAGATGTATAAGGACAACAAGTGTATAGTAGATGGGGAAATCGGGCCAGAAAAATGTGGACATGAGATGGTTTTAGAAATAGGGTTAATGAGGCATTGAAGAAATTCTACAAATCCTTTAATGGCAAAACATTAACTCGGGAGAGAATAGGGCCCCTTAAAGAAGAGTAAGGCTACCTATGTGTGGAAGCACAGGAGATTGGGAGGATACTAACCAAGTATTTCTCGTAAGTATTTAATGTGGTGGAGGTTACAAGAGCGAGAGAATGAAGAAATATATAGTGGGCGGCACGGTGGCACAGTGGTTAGCACTGCTGCCTCATAGCGCCAGAGACCCGGGTTCAATTCCCGACTCAGGCGACTGACTGTGTGGAGTTTGCATGTTCTCCCCGTGTCTGCGTGGGTTTCCTCCGGATGCTCCGGTTTCCTCCCACAGTCCAAAGATGTGCAGGGTCAGGTGAATTGGCCACGCTAAATTGCCCATAGTGTTAGGTTAAAGGGGTAAATGTAGGGGTAGGGGTAGGGGTATGGGTGGGTTGCGCTTCGGCGGGTCAGTGTGGACTTGTTGGGCCGAAGGGCCTGTTTCCACCCTGTAAGTAATCTAATCTAATAGTGATACCTTGAAAAGTGTCTATATTACAAGGAGGCGTTGGGCATTTTAAAACACATAAAGGTGAACAAATCCCTGGGACCTGATCAGTTGTATCCCAGATGTTTGTGGGAAGCTAGGAAAGGGATTGCTCAGCATTTTGCTGACACATTTGTAACATTGATTTCTACAGGTGAGGTGTCAAAAGACTGGAGGGCTGATAACATAGTGACATTATTTAAGAAAACATGGTAGACCGGTTAGAAAGGTTAGACTGCCTGGAATTCAGAGAGACCTCGCCATTTAGATCCAAACTTTTCTTGAGTATTGGAGACAGGGCGTGACAGTGACATTTGTTCATTAAACTTGGAGACCTATGCCCAGTGGCGTGCCACAAAGATCAATAGGGGGTCTACTGCCTTTTGTCACTTACACAAATCATTTGTATTTGAGCATATGAAATATGGTCAGAAAGTTTGTAGATAATGCCAAATTGGTAGGTGTAGTCGACAGTGAAGAATATCTCTCAGACTATAATGGGACTTTGCTTAGGTGAACCGAGGAGTGGCAGATGGAGTTTATTTTAGTTAAATGTGAGGTGTTGCATTTTGGAAAGACAAATCAAGGCAAAGCTACCAATCAGGGAGAACTCCATAGAAATTATAGAATCCCTACAGTGAGGAAACAGGCTATTCGGCCCATCGAGGACACACCGAACCTCGAAACAGTATCCCACTGGACAAGCCCCTCCCCTATCCCTCTGAGCCTGCATTTCCCATGGGTAATCCACTTCCCCTACACATCCCTGGATACTTTACTCAATTTAGCATGGCCAATCTGCCCTTATCTGTATATCTTTATACTGTGGGAGGAAAACATAACATCCGGAGGAAACTCACGCAGACACGGGAGAATGTGCAAACTCCACACAGACAGTTATTCAAGGATGGAATTAAACCCAGATCGCTGCGCTCTGAAGCAGCAATGCTAGTCACTGAGCTACTGTGTCACCTTGTGGTGCAGGTTCTCCGTTCCTTGAAAGTGCCGTCACAGGTAAACAGCGCAGTGAAGAAGGCACTTAGCGATCTTCCCTTTATTCGTAGTTACTTTGAGTCTAAGCGTTTGCATGACATGTTGCATCTGTATAGGAAATTGGTTTGCCACTTTTGTAATATTGCGTTTAATTCTGGTCTCCCTGCTGTCGGAAAGATATTGTCAAGCTTGAAAGGGTGCAGAAGAGATTTAAAATAATGTTGCAGGTGTTGGAGAGTTAGAGTCACAGGGAGAGTTTGAATATGCTGGGACTATTTTCAAGTGTTGAGGCTGAGGGGTGACCTCAAAGAGGTTTATAAAATAATGAGTGGCAAAGATAAGGCAAACAGTCCACGTATTTTACCCAGAATAGGCGAGTCCAAAATTAGAAGACAAAGGTTTAAGGTGAGAAGGGAAAGATGTAAAGAGGGACATGAGGAACAACATTTTCACACAGAGACTGCTGTGTTTATGGATTGAACAGCCAAAAGAGGTGGAGGAGGCAGGTACAGCTACACCATTTAAAGGGCATTTGGATGGATACATGCATGGGAAGCGTTTAGAGGGAGATGGGCCAAGTGTTGGCAAGGGGGACGAGATTTATTTAGGATATTTGGTCGTTATGGACGATCAGACTGAAAGGTATTTTTCCGTGCTGTACATCTCTGAGACTCTATTGTCTCTTGAGTATATAACACAGGAACAGGAGGAGGCTATTCAGCTTCTGAATTCTGTCAGTCAGCTTGTTTGCTCAATTGCTGAGAGTAAAATACAAAAATGCATCATTCAGATTTTAATGGTGTTTCACAGAAACAGGGGAAAGGCTTTTAGTCAAGAGAAGGTGGAAGTAAAGTGAAGAGGCCATTCAGGCCCTCAGTTCCATTCTACAGGAGCAGCAGGTGAGCACAGAGATATTGGAGCCTGTTTCTCAGTAGCAGGAGGAGGACATCTACTATCGCAAACCTTGGATCAGGAGGCAGTCACTCAGCTGCCCAAGATTGGGACACAGGAACAGGACGCAGTTATTCAACTGCTTGAGACTGGGGCACAGGGAAAGGAGAGTTACTCAGAGCTCGAGACTGGGACACAGGACCAGGAGGCCGTTACTCATTTGCTTGAGACTATGACACAGGAACGGGACGCATTGAACTGCTTGAGACTGGGACACAGGGATAGGAGGGAGTCACTCAGAGCTCAAAACTGGGGCACAGGGAAATCTGGAGGTTAGTGAGGCCCCAGCATCCTGTTATGCAAGGGCAGCAGGAGGTGACTCCCTCTCTGCCAGTATGGGACACTGGAAAAGAAGGGGAGTTTGCGTGGAACAAACAGAAATATATGAGTTGCATTAGTGGTCCGTTCAATCCTGCCCCACCATTCACTAAGACCACGGCTGATCTGAATGTGATTCCCTCATTCCATTATACGGAGACTCCGCTCTCTGCAGCCTCTGGTCCTTTTGTTGGTACTGTTGATCATGTTGCAGACTCAGATGCTGCAACAACACTCACCATGACTCATCCAGAAGGATGGGTCTAACAGGATGAGTCAGGATTTGAAGAGTCCAATCACAAGAATGAAAACTCAAAATAAAGGCATTGCCAGATGTTTAATACTCTCGCATTCGCAATCCAACACGCATAACCAGCCCATCCTTTATACTTTCAGGATGGAGCACTGTGTAGATCCGGCTAGTGTACTGCTGAATGCAACCCAGCAATATCCAGAATGGAACTCTGTGCAACCCACACCAAACTTGATCTATAATCGTGGGCTAAATGTCCAGCATGGTGAGCTGTGCAGTCCGCACTGGTTCATTCATATACAAACCCAGACTGTTGCATTGTTCGGTACCACTGTGTTAGATCACTGCCCAGTGTGGGGAAACATATAACAAATGCTGGAAGTGACAAGATGTGCAGTTCCCATCCATTTACAGCTCCATATCTCGACTGTACCTTGACAAGGGGTGCTGCGAATGTGAACATCACTACGAGGAAGAGATGTAAATGGAAACAATTTAAATACCAATAGTTCTGATTAAGGCGCATATCACTCTAGTATTTAATGTTGAAATAACTGAGATAATATCCAATGAGGTTTTGTGAACTGTGCAAAGAAGTAAGAGGGGGATGGTGATGTTATAGTGGTTGCAATATAGGCCTCCAAATAATCAATGGGAATTAGAGGAACAAATATTCAGGGAGACTGGCGAGACTTGCAGGAGCAATAGGGTTGTTATAATAGATGGTTTTAATTTTCCTAGCATAGACTGGGACTTCCAGAGGGTTAAGAACTTAGATGGAACGTAATTTGTTAAGTGTGCTCAGAAAGCTTCCACAAGCAGCATGCAGAGGGTACTACTCGGGAAGTGACGAGAGCTGTATTAATTTTAAAATAGGTATGGTAGGGACAAAATTGGTCCACAGTTTCAAGTTCTAAATTGGGGCAAGGCGTATTTTGCTCGAATTAGACAGGGGATTGCAGGGGTTGATGAGAGTAGGTTGTTTCGAGGTAAAAGGATCCCAGGGAATTTGGAGGGCTTCAAAAGTGAGATAGCTCGAGTTCAAGGTCTATATGTTCCTGTGAGGGTGAAGGAAAATGAGGCTGGAAGAGAGAACCCTGGATGACAAGAGATATTGAGGATCTGACCAGAAAAAAAGGAGACGTGGCTCAGGTACAGGCAGCTGGGACAAAGGGAATCCCTGGAGGTACACAGGGGAAACAGGAGTTTACTGAAGAAGGAAATCAGCAAGGCGAAAAGGGGGTAGGACATAGCCTTGGCTGAGAAGAGTAATGTGGACAAAGACACAAATAAGTAAGGATTAGAGGGATACAGAGCAAGGGCAGGGAAATGGGGTGAGTGTGGATAGACATTTTGGTTCGCGTGGACCAGCTGGGCAAAATGGCCAGTCATACTGGCAGTCTCGTGCAGTATAACAAGGCTCATGCTCCACCAATCTGGCAGTCTCGTGCAGTATGAGTGTGTTTTGGAGTGGAGGTAGAGTGGGGGAGACTGAGAAAAAATGTCATGGAAGGATATGTTCACAGGTTTCAGAATGCTGAAATGAAGACTTTTCGATAGGATCATGCAACACGGGTCAGTATTATGAAAATTATGAGTGAAAGGGATATGGCTGTGAATTCAGCCGATGGAGAGTTTTGGATGAGCATTTGTTCTGCAGCTTTGTAACAGCAGAGTCTTCGCCTCACTGGGCTGAACTTAACAAAAAACTGTCGCAGTGACATTTTCATTGAGTGTGACAGGGGGGTTGTCTGCACGAGGCCGAGCGAGTTTCCTGGTGCTATCTTACTAAACCCATCTCATTAACTACCCACCCCAACCCATAGTGGCCTTCTCATACAATGCCAGACCAATTCTCCCAACCATCACGACTGGAGGTACTCACCATCACCTGGATGCCCCTGGATATTCCTTGATCCCTGACACTGGGGTCATCTTTAAAAGGCCAATGGGCACACGGTTGAGCTTTCTCAGGTTGGAGCTGCCCTGCACAGTTTGCCACGAGCATGCCAGATAAGGAGTAATTACACCACGATTTCTTTACAGGGGCATGGAGGTCCTGGTGGATGGGCTAGTACAGAGGGGAACCAATCTCTTCCCAGAGGGATCATACCACCAGACCCACCGAGCATTGTCTGAGCTCACCATCCACCTCAGTGCAGTATCTGCGGTCTGAAGAAATGTCCAGCAAAACAGGACAAGCTCAATAACCTTCCCCACTCTGTCAGGATAAGGGTCACTGTATTGTCTCTGCTCCCTCACACTCACTGTATATCTGTTACAGCACGGACCACCGAACAAGGCTCATGCTCCACCAATCTCACTGCTGCATTCAGCACTTCCCCTCTGTTTCTCTCTTGCATTTCTAATGCCTCCTACACAGTTATAGAATATTCTGGAGAATGCCAATTATGGAATGTTTCAGATAATGTTCCAACTTATTCCCAGTTTCAGGAAAACGGCTGTGCCCCAGTGTGTAACACGTAAGAGGATGGAGTAGAATGTACGTTTTTCAAATCACACGCAGTTAAAATCCATGATGAGGCCATTCGGTACTTTAAACATGCTCCAACATTCAATACGTTTGGGGGTGATATGATGGTTTTTTTCAGCTCTATGTTACAGGAACTTTCAGTCATTCAACCCCCAGCTTCCTGTTAGCGAGCAGATGATTCTCAGAAACTTTTTACCCCGTGTTTCTTCTAGCATGTGTTTAGAAGGCATTTCCCATGGGGACGGACTCTCCTAACAATATACTTCATAGAACATAGAACATAGAACATAGAACAATACAGCGCAGTACAGGCCCTTCGGCCCTCGATGTTGCGCCGATCCAAGCCCACCTAACCTACACTAGCCCACTATCCTCCATATGCCTATCCAATGCCCGCTTAAATGCCCATAATGAGGGAGAGTCCACCACTGCTACTGGCAGGGCATTCCATGAACTCACGACTCGCTGAGTAAAGAACCTACCCCTAACATCTGTCCTATACCTACCCCCCCCCCCCCTTAATTTAAAGCTATGCCCCCTTGTAATAGCTGACTCCATACGTGGAAAAAGATTCTCACTGTCGACCCTATCTAAACCCCTAATCATCTTATACACCTCTATCAAGTCACCCCTATACATATGGGGTGTGACGTAGCTGCTTGAACAGTTGTAGAGTAGGCCTGATAGATTGGGAGTGATATCGCTGCTGGAACAGTTAGAGAGTAGGTCTGACGGATGAGAAGTGATACCGCTGCTGGAGCAGTTACAGAGTAGACCTGACATTTGTGGAGTGATATATTTGCTGATGCATTTACAGAGTAGGCCTGCCAGGTAGGGAGCGATATCACTGCTGGAGCAGTTACAGAGTACGCCTGACAGATGGGCAGTGAGATAGGTGCGACAGCAGTTACACATAAGGTCTGACAGATGGGGAGATACATAGCTGCTGGAGCAATTACAAAGTAGGCCTGACAGATGGGGAGTGATAAAGCTGCTGGACCGGTTACAGAGTAGGCCTGACTGATGGGGAGTGATATCGCTTCAGGGGCATTTACATACTATGCCGAAGAGAAGGGGAGTGATTTTACTACTGGACCGGTTACAGAGTAGGCCTGACTAATGGGCAGTGATATCGCTGCAGGGGCGTTTACATACTATGCCAAAGAGAAGCGGAGTGATATTACTGCTGGAGCAGTTACAGTGTAGGTCATATAAAGGCGGAGTGAAATATCTGGTAGAGCAGTCACAAAGTAGGCACCACAGATGGGGAGACATATACTGCTAGAGCGGTTCCACAGTAGGCCTGACCGATGGAGATTGATATAGCTGCTAGAGCAGTTACAGAGGATGCCAGACAAATTGGGAGTGATGCATGTGCTGGAGCAGTTACAGTGTAGGTGTAACTGATGTAAAGTGATCTAGCTGCTGGAGCAGTTACATGGTTGGCCTGACAGAAGAGGACTGATATTGCTGTTGGTGCAGTTGCAGAGTAGGCCTGATAGATGGGGAGTGATATCGCTCCTGGAAGAGTTACAGAGTAGGGCTGCTGGATAAAGAGAAATAAAGCTGCTGGACCAGTTGCTGATTCGGCCTGACGGATGGGGAGTGATATTGCTGCTGGAGCAGCTAAAGAATAGGCCTGACAGATGGGCTGAGATGTAGCTGCTGGAGTAGTTACAAAGGAGGCCAAACAGATGGGGAATGCTATCGCTGCTGGAGCAGTCACTGAGTAAGCCTGACAGATGGCAGTGATACAGCTGTTGAAGCAGTTACGGAGTAAGCCTGACAGATTGGGAGTATTGTCACTGCTGGAGCAATTACAGCGTAGGCCATACAGACGGGCGGGGTATAGCTGCTGGAACAGTTACACAGGAGTTCGGGCAGACGTGAAGTGATATAGCTGCTGTAACAGTTACAGAGTTGGCCTGCGGGATGTGGCGTGACATAGCTGCTTGAGAAATGAGAGAGTAGACATGACAAATGGGGGTAATATATCTGTTATAAAAATTACAGAGTAGTCCTGACAGATGGGGCATGGTCTTCCTGCTGGTACAGTTACAGAGGAGGCCGCACAGACGGGGAGTGATATAGCTGCTGGAACAGTTACAAAGCAGGCCTGTTGGATGTGGAGAAATAAAGCTGCTGTACCAGTTACTGTTTCGGCCTGACAAATGGAGTGTGATGTAGAAGCTGGAGCAGTTTCAGTGTAGGATTAAGAGATGGGGAGTGACTATCTGCTGAAGAAGTTGCAGAGTAGGCCTGACAGATGGGGGGGATAGACATGTTGGAACAGTTAGATAGTAGGCCTTACTGATGGGGAGTGATATAGCTGCAGGAGCAGTTGCACAGTATGCCGATCCACCCGGGGAATTTACAGCTGCTGGAGCAGTTACAAAGTAGGCCACAGAGATGGGGAGTGATATAGCTGCCGGAGCAGTTACAGATTAGGCGTGACCAATGTGGAGTGAGATCGCTGGTGGAGCAGTTGTATAGTAGGCCCTGAGAGATGGACAGAAATACAGCTGCTGGAGCAGTCGCAGAGTTGGGCTGTTGGATGGGGAGTGATGTAGCTTCGAGAAAAGTTACGGAGACGGCCTGACAGATGGGGAGTAACAGTGCTGTTGGAGCAGATACAGAGTAGGCCTGACAAATGGGGAGTGACAAACCCGCCGGACGAGTTAGAGTAGGCCTTACATTTGCGGAGTGATAAACCCGCTGGTGGTATTACAGAGTAGAGCTGAAAATGTGTTGCTGGAAAAGCGCAGCAGGTCAGGCTGCATCCAGGGAACAAGAGAATCGACGTTTCGGGACACATTTTCAGCTCTGATCTCCAGCATCTGCAGACCTCATTTTCTCCTCAAGTATTACAGAGTAGGCCTGACATTTGGGGAGAGATATCGCTTCTGGAACAGTTACGGAGTAGTCCTGACAGACGGGGAATGATATAGGTGATGGAACAGTAACAGAGTCGGTCTGCTAGACTGGAAGTGACATAGTCAACTAGGAGAAAGTGAGGACTGCAGATGCTGGAGATCAGAGCTGAAAAATGCGTTGCTGGAAAAGCGTAGCAGGTCAGGCAGCATCCAAGGAGCAGGAGAATCGACGTTTCGGGCATAAGCCCTTCTTCAGGAATGAGGAGGTTGTGCCAAGCAGGCTAAGATAAAAGGTTGGGAGGAGAGTCTTGGCGGCGGGGGTGCGTTGGGAATACGATAGGTAGAAGGAAGTTAAGGTGAGGGTAATAGGCCGGACAGTCGGTGGAGCGGAGAGATCGGGAAGAAGATTTCAGGTCAAGAAGGCGATGCTGAGTCCGAGGGTTGGGACTGAGATAAGGTAGTGGGAGGGGGGGGGGGGGGGGGGGGGGGGTTGGAGGGGGGATGAGGAAGTTGTAGAAATCTGCATTCATCCCTTGTTGTTGGAAGGCCACCGACTCAACAAGGACATTTACTATAAACCGACCGACTCCCACAGCTTCCTAGATTACATCCCCTCCCACCCTGCACCCTGCAAAAACGCCATCCCATATTCCAAATTCCTTCGCCTCCGCCGAATCTTCTCCCAGGAGGACCAATTCCAATACCGAACAACCCAGATGACCTCCTTCTTCAAAGACTGCAATTTCCCCTCAGACGTGTTTGGCGATGCTCTCCACCGCATGTCCTCCACTTCCTGCTCCTCTGCCCTTGAACCCCGCACCTCCAATCGCCACCAGGACAGAACCCCACTGGTCCTCACCTACCACCCCACTCACCTCCAAATACATCGTATCATCCTTCGTCATTTTCGCCACCTCCAAACAGACCCCACCACCAAGGATATGTTTCCTTTCCCTCCCCTCCCCTATCAGCGTTCCGGAAAGACCACTCCCTCCGTGACTCCCTCGTCAGGTCCACACCCCCCACCAACCCAACCTCCACTCACAGCACCTTCCCCTGCAACTGCAAGAAATTCAAAACTTGCGCCCACACCTCCCCCCTCACTTCCCTCCAAGGCCCCAAGAAATCCATCCATATCCATCTCAAATTCATCTGAACCACCACACACATCATTCACTGCATCTGTTGCACACGATGTGGCCTCCACTACATTGGGGAGACAGGCCGCCTACTTGCGGAACGTTTCAGAGAACACCTCTGAGACACACGCACCAACCAACCCAACCACCCCGTGGCTGAACACTTTAATTCCCCCTCCCATTCCGCTAAGGACATGCAGGTCCTTGACCTCCTCCATCGCCAGACCATGGCAACATGACGCCTGGAGGATGAGCGCCTCATCTTCCGCATATGAACCCTCCAACCACAAGGGATGAATCAGATTTCTCTAGCTTCCTCATTTCACCTCACCCTACCTTATCTCAGTCCCTGGGACTCAACACCGCCTTCTTGATCTGCAACCTTCTCCCTGACCTCTCCACCCCACCCGCTCTCCGGCCTATAAACCTCACCTTAACCTTCTTCCACCTATCGCTTTCCCTTCCCCCAAGTTCGTCCTCCCTACCTTTTATCGTAGCCTGCTTGGCACACCTTCTTCTTTCCTGAAGAAGGGTTTATGCCCGAAACGTCGATTCTCCTGTTCCTTGAATGCTGCCTCACCTGCTACGCTTTTCCAGTAACACATTTTTCAGTTGGAAGTGATATAGTGGTTAGACCAGTTACTGATTGGGCCTGACAGATGGAGAGTGTTACACATGCTGGAGCAGTTACAGAATAGGCCTGACAGAAGGGGAGTGATGTAGCTACTGGAACAGTAACAGAGTAGGCTTGACAGATGGGAAGTGTTATAGATGCTAGAGTAATTACACAGTAGGCCTGACAGTTTGGGAGGAATATAGCTGCTGGAGCAATTACAAAGTCGGCCGGAGGATGGGGAGAATAATCGATGCTGGAACAGTTTCACAGTCGGCCTGACAGATGAGGAGTGATATGAAGATGGGGAATTAAAGAATAGGTCTGACAGATGGCGAGTGACATAGCTGCTGGAGCAGTTACAGAGTAGGCCAGACAGATGTGGAGTGATGTAGCTGCTGGAGGTAGTTACAGAGTCAGCCTGACAGATGTGTTGTGATATAGCTCCTGGAGCAGTTGCAAGTATGCCTGGCAGATGGAGTGTTGTATCGCTGCTGGATTAGTTACATAGTAAGCCTGACAGATGGGAAATCATACAACTGATGGAGCAGTTACAGAGTCGGCCTGACAAGTGGTGAGTGTTATTGCTGCTTGAGCAGATACAGAGTCGGCCTGACAGATGGGGAGTGATGTAGCTGCTCTAACAGTTACAGAGGTGGCATGGCAGATGGGGACTGATATAGCTGTTGGAAGAGTTTCAGAGGAGGCCTGACAGACAGAGAATGGCATCGTGAATGGAACAGTTACAGAGTCTGTCTGCTGGGTTGGGAGTGATATAGTGGCTGAATAGTTACTGATTCGGCCTGACAAATGGGGAGTGTTACACATGCTGGAGCAGAGTAGGCCTGGCAGATGGAGAGTGATGTAGCTCCTGGAGCAGTTAGAAAATAGGCCGTAAAGATAGAGTGTGATTAGCTATTGCATCAGTTAAAGAGTAGGCCTGCTAGAAGGGGAGTGATATAGCTGCCGGAACAGTGACAGATTCGGGCTGACAGATAGGGTGTAATACAGATGCTGGAGCAGTTAAAGAGTAGGCCTGAGAGATGGAGAGTGATAAAGCTGCTGGAGCAATAACAGAGTAGGCCTGACAAAAGGGGAGTGTTGTAGCTGCTGGAGCAGATAGCCAGGGTAGCAGGGACTGAAGGAGATACAGAGACAGGGAGAGTTACACAGGTAGGGAAGGTCGGGATTGAAGACTATACGGAGACATTGAGTTTTGCAAAGACAGTGGGAGTAGTAGGGATTGAAGGAGATACAGAGACAGGGAGTGTTACACAGTTAGGGAAGCGCGAAGAGACTGAAGGAGATACGGACACAGCGAGTGTTACACAGATAGGGAAGGTCGGGACTGAAGGAGATACCGGGACAGGGAGTGTGACACAGATAGGGAGGGTAGTCGGGACTGAGGCTATACGGAGACAGGGAGTGTTACACAGATAGGGAGGGTAGCAGGGACATTCAAGAGATACGGAGACAGTGAGTGTACACAGATGGGGAGGGTTGTAGGGACTGAAGGAGCTAAGGAGACAGGGAGTGTTACCCAGGTAAGGACGCTAGTAGAGACTGAAGGAGATACGGAGACAGGGAGTGTAACACAGAGAGGGAAGGTCGATACTGAAGGACATACCGAGATAGGGAGTGTTACACACATAGGGAGGGTATCAGGGAATGACGGAGATACAGAGACAGGGAGAGTTACACAGATAGTGAGGGCAGTAGGGACTGAAGGAGATACGGAGACAGGGACTGTTACACAGGTTGGGAAGGTCAAGACTGAAGGAGATTCCGAGACAGGGAGTATTACATAGATAGGGAGGGCAGCAGGGAACGAAGGAGATACGGAGACAGTGAGTGGTACTCAGATAGGGAGGCTATTGCAGGCCGAAGCAGATACGGAGACAGGGAGTGTTACACAGAATGTGAGGGTAGTAGGGACAGAGGGAGATAGGGAGACATGAAGTTTTAAACAGATAGGGGTTGGCAGGGACTGAAGGAGATACGGGAACATGAGTGTTATACAGATAGGGAGGCTAGGAGAGACTGATGGAGATTCGGAGACAGGGAGTGTTACACAGATAGTGAGGGTATTGGCGACTGGAGGAGATATTCTGACAGAAAGGTTTACACAGATAGGGAGGGTAGTAGAGGACTGAAGGAGATACGGAGACAGGGAGGGTAACATAGATTGGGAAGGTCGGGACTGAAGGAAATACAGAGACAGGGAGTTTTACACAGATAGGGAGGGTATTAGGGACTGAAGGAGATTCCGAGACAGGGAGTGTTGCACAGATAAGGAGGGTAGTACGGCCTGAAGGAGGTAGAGAGACAGGGAGTGTGACACAGGTATTGAGAGTAGTAGTGACTGAAGAAGGAACTGAGACAGGGATTGGTTTATAGTAACATAGAAACAAGGGCAGGTGTAAGCCGTTCAGCCCTACCAGCTTGCCCCACGATTCAATATGATCAAGGCTGACCATCTAACTCGGTGCCCTGTTCCTGCTTTCACCCCCAGACAAAGACTGTCAGAACTGGGGCAGATAAGCTGCGAGGGTTGGATTGAGTGGAGGTGATTACATTGTTAGGGATGGTGGGATTGATTGGAGGAGGCCCGTGGATTCTGATCGAGATTAATGACCTGGGGAAGATCATTCAGTCTGGAGAAGATGATGCAAATAGGCAGAGATTTGGACGTTGAAATCAATGACTTAAAAGGGTGGTACAGATATTTATGGATTGGAGAAGGTTACTGTGACAGGGAAAATTATAGGAGGTGGTGTTGGTTATCGAAATAAAATCGTCTTTGTTTCTGGAAGAGGGAATGCACAAACGTTTCTAATGACTCTTTAGGTTTGCATGCACAGGGAGGGGAGTAGAAAGAGGAAGAGTTTACTGAGGGATGGACTGGGTTGTAGAGATAGAAAAAAAGTTCATTGTAATCGTGAGGGTTGTCGAGAGAAAATGATGCAATGCAAGTGTATTAGGGACAGAATGGTATACAGGGTTAGGGAGGAGATGGAAGAGGTTACTGCGATAGTGAGGTTTGTTGTGATGATTGTCGCGATTAGATGAAGGTTGTAATACAGAGGGATGTAGACTCTGGATGGTTCTTCAGACTGAAGGATATTTCAGAAAGTGACAGATGTAGGGACTGGGGTTAGATACAGCAATGGAGAGGACGTTTTAAATATTTGGATGGTTTTAGTGGCTTCAGGAGGTTATAAACATAGTAAGGCTAGTAGTGATGTGAGTTGGTAGATTTAAGGATCATTGTGGTGATTGGAGAAGGTCACAGCGGTAGACGAGATTGCAGAGACTGGAAGCGGTTGCAGGCATGGGGAGGGTTAAAGTAGCTTCTGAGCGCTCTACACAGGAAGGCCTGTAAGGATTGGAGCAGATTACAAAGGCAGGAATGGCTGTAGTGACTGCAGGAGTTCATCCAGATAGGGACGTCTGTAGGGATATTAGATGGTTACAAAGGTGGTCTGGCGCTATAGGACGTAAGGCAGGAATGTTTTGGGTCAGGAGAAGGTTACAATGGTACCATGTGCGATAGGGGTGGAAGAAGGTACGCCGATAGGGAGATTGGTAAGGGCTGGAAGATGTTACAGAAACAAGGTGGACTCTCAGTATTGTGCAAGATGGCAGAAATGGGCATCATGACATTGACTGAAGGTGGAGATGGCTGAGATTGGCCATGTCATCCACATTGGAGCAATATACAGAGGTTGGGATTGTAGTCAGCATTGGTCGAGGTTTCAAATATATAGGGGGATTGCAGGCATTGGAGGAGTTTACGGAGATAGGAACTGTTCTCAGAGTTAGAAAAATTCAAGGCACTGGCGCAGATGAGCACAGGACTGGACTGATAACTGTGACACTCCCTTTGATGTTTCATGCTGGCTCCGTACAGCAGAGTTGAAAATAACCCTCCCACAAGAGGGTGGGGATTGAGCCCGTGAACCTCATGCTCTATGTTTCCCCTTCAGCACTGTTTCTGTGTCATGTCTTGTGGGCCGATATTTCAAGTCTTTTAAATGCGCTCTATTCTGTTCGCTCTGTTCCGTTAGAGAGTTGGCCACACCCCCTTGACTTCTACAGGTAACTTCGAAAAACATAAATGCTTTGGCCTAAAGACTCATCTGTTTATGTACAAGCAAAATAGCCTTTCATCTCTGTCCCATACTCAGCCGTCTTGGAGCCCGGCCTGTTCATGACCCCTCTGGAAAAGAAAACAAGGACACGGTATCTTTGAGAAAAGGAACAGCTTTTAGGTAAAAAGGACGATTTTTGTGACAATATGGATGCTTTGTAGACGGTGCACAGAAGGTTCGCTCGGATAATATTGTCTGGTATGGACGGTGTGCTAGCTACGAGGAGAAGTTCGGTAAATTAGGATTATTTTAATTGGAAAGAAGGCAATTGAGGGGGACCTGATTGAGGCCCACAAAATCATGAGAGCTGGAGACAGAGTGGAAGACTCAATTACTCGTGGTCATGATTTCAAAGTGAGAGAAGAAATGTTTCGTGGAGTTATACTTGGGAAGTTCATCACACAGAGAGTGGTGGGTGCCTGTCCCGCATTGCCAGCGGAAGTGGGGGAGGTGGAATGGGAACGATGTTTAAGCTCGCAGACGGATACGTGAATGGACGTGCAGCAGAGGGATACAGATCCTTAGAAAATAGGCGTCAGGTTTCGACAGAAGATCTTGATTGGAGCAGTCTTGGAGGAATAAAGGGCTTGTTCCTGTCCTGGAATATTCTTTGTTCTTTGTTCTCACCAGCCTCTGTGTGAAATTGCGCCTCAGGTCCATTTAATATTTTTGTCCTCTCACCCTGAACCTATGCCCTCTAGTTCTGGACTCACCCAAACCCAAGTGAAAGACGTTGTCTGTTCATCCTGTCCATGCTTATGGTGAAATTATAAACCTCGATGAGGTCACCCTCAGCCTCCGACGCTCCAGGGAACACACCTCCAGCCTATTCCACCTCTCCATAAACCTCAAATCCTCCAACCCTGGCAACATCTTTATTCATATTTTCTGAACCTTGTTAAGTTTCACAACATCCTTCCGAAAGGAAGGAGATCAGAATTTCATATTCCAAAGTGGCCTAGCCAATGTCCTGTACAGCTGCAACATGACCTCCCAACTCTTATAATCAAAAGATGTAGGTTTACTCGATGAGCTGGAAGGTTCTTTTTCAGACGTTTCGTCGTCATACTAGGTAACATCAATGAGACTCCAGTGAAACCCTGGTTTTATTGATCTGCTTTCATTTTCTGTGTTTAGGTTTCCTTTGGTTGATGACGTTATTCCCCATGGAGAGTGATTTCCTGTTATTGTTTTCTCTGAGGGTGGTAATTGGGGTTCACGTCAATGTGAGTGTTGATAGAGTTTCGATTGGAATACCATGCTTCTCGGAATTATCGTGCGTGTCTCTGTTTGGCCTGTCCTTGGATGGATGTGTTCTCCCGGATAAAATGGTGTACTTCTTCATCCGTAGTGAGGACACTCATGCGATTGGGTCTGTGGTTAGTTGATGTTTGTCAAATGTAATGGATTTTTTACGGTTCTTGCAAGGTATTTAGGTTCTGCAGGTTATTTAAATATGGAGGGTGTGGAATGGAACATTTTACCAGAGATAGGAACAGCAGCTTTGGTTGAGACTGTTTTACAGATAAGGAAACATTGTACAAACTAGAGGAGGTTCCGCAGAAGGGAGGGTTTTGGGAGAAGGGGTGAGGTTTACACAGATAGGAGTATAAAATCTGGAGAAGATTATGGAGATGAGGAGATGGATGGAGAGACTGGAGGATATTACATTGACTGTGTTAGTGATAGCAACAGGAGGATGTTACTTCGATAGTGAGTCTTGTAAGAACTGGATCAAGAGAGTTACAGGCATTTGATTGGATTCGACAGATCGACAGTGCTGCAGGGACCTTAGAGGATTACATAGATAGGGACAATTGTAGGGTCTTCACAGACTGATAGTGCTTTACAGACTGGAAGAGGTCATGTCGAAAGGGTGGGTTGTAGGTGCTGCCGAAGCTAATAGAGTGTTGAGGGGATGCAGTAGTTTACTGACAGCGGGAGGTTTCTTGACAGAAGTAGGTTACAGATAGTGGTGATGGTTTGGCTTGAGAAAATTAAAGGTAACTGAGAGTTTTCGCATCTGGAAGAGATTACGTTGATTCGGCCAATTGAAGACATGAAGCATTTTTTCATGGAAAGGATAACACACATTGTCAGGGACGTGGGCATTGAGAATGAAAACGCAGACCTAGAGGGAGGTATTGATAAATTGAACTTCAGGAATAGGGATTGCAGAAGGGCTTAATGAGATAGGGAAAGTTGTATTTCCTGGAGAAGGCTACACTGATACAGATATTGCTATGGAGAGTGTAATGGAAGATAGATGAGTTAAGATGTTTTAGTAACGGGAGGAAGTCATGGAGATAGGGAGGGGTCCAGGTTACAGACAAAGGCAGGGTTCAAGCAGCTTCAGAACACTACCTAATTAGCACATCTTTGCATTGTGGCTGAAAACACTAGCAGCCAGAGGAAACCCACGCAGATTCGGGGAGAATGTACAAACTCCACACTGACAGTTACCTGAGACTGGAATCGAAACGGGTCCCTGGTGCTGTGAAGCAGCAGTGATAGCCACCGAAACACCGTGCCAACTCCAAGAGATAAGGATAGTGCAAAACTGAAGTGTCTAACTTTGAGGAAGTACACTTAGCATTAGATTATTATTATCACTGGACATTATCACTATCGTTAAACAGGATCTGACTAATGCAAACTGGGAGACACTGCTTGCACCTGAGTCTATATTCCGAAGGTAGGACTATTTTGAAGTGATGCATTGAGAATTCAGGGCCAGCGTGTTCCCATAGGAGTGAAAGGCAAATGCAACACTTCCAGCGAATATTGAGCAAGCAATATCATGAGTTTGACAAAACAAATGCAGTACAATAAAACAGGCGAAGCACAGAGAGGGCAATGGGATTGTGAAAATATGAGGGGAGAACAATGGTCAGGATATATATTTAGAAAATAATATTCAAACAAAGCCATGAGGTATGTTATCACTATAGTAAGAGTAAGAGGAATCCCAGCAAAACAGTGGGGCTTGTTTGAAACCAAAGGCACATTCTGTGCATGGAGCTAGGAGAAATAGGTGAGGTCTTCAATGAATACTTCCATCTATATTCACACACGAGAAAGACATTGTCGCCGGGGACTTCAGTTGCGATGGTGAGGATCGAGAACATGTTAAGATCAATAAGGAGGAGGTATTAAATGTTTTCACAGGCATAAAGGTGGCGAACTCCCCAGCGCCCAATGAAATGCATCCCAGGCTGCTATGAGAGGTAAGGCAGGAGATTGCTGGAGATATTATTAATGCTTTTCTGTACACAGGTGAAGTGCCATACTACTGGAGGTTGCAAATGTGGTTATTCGTTCATGAATAGCAGCAGAGATAGGCCAAGTAATTACAGAGCAGATAGTCTGACATGGGGGGCGGGAGGGATTGTTTGATATAATTCTAATAAAAAGAATGAATCAACATTTTGGAAAGGCAGAAATCGATTAAGTATAGTCAGCACAGATTTGGTACAGGAAGATCCTGTCTGATTAACGCAACTGAGAGTTTTGAAATGGTGCCTGAAAGTACTGATGGGGTCAGTGCAGATGACATAGTTAACATGGAGTTTATTAACGCCTTTGATAAGATCATAAAAGGAAGGCTGTTCCAAAAGGGAAGAGCCAATGGGATTCATGCCAAGTTGGCAAGTTGAATCCACAATTGTTGAAGGGTTGTTTTTGTGAATGGAAGCCTTCCAACATTGGGTGTACCGAAGGGATCTGTGCAGAGGCTTATAGAAATACATTTAACAGACATCTAGATGGGTATATAAATAGGAAGAGTTGAGAAGAATGTTGACAAAGTTGAACAAATGAGACTAGAAACATCATGCAAGAGTTGAACCGAAGGATTAGACTAGATTACTTACAGTGGGGAAACAGGTCCTTCGGCCCAACAAGTCCACAACGACCCGCCGAAGCACAACCCACCCATGCCCCTACATTTATCCCTTACCTAACACTACAGGCAATTTAGCATAGCCAATTCACCTGACCCGCTCGTCTTTGGAATGTGGGAGGAAACAGGAGCACCCGGAGGAAACCCACGCAGACACGGGGAGAACGTGCAAACTCCACACAGTCAGTCGCCTGAGGCGGGAATTGAACACAGGTCTCTGGTACTGTGAAGCAGCGGTGCTAACCACTGTGCCACCGTGCCGCCCATGGCTCTATTTCCATGCTGTGCATATCTATTATTCTATATCTTAAAAGGACCCGCTAAAAAGAGGAGGTGGTGGAGGTCTTAAACCACAAAGTTTGATAAATCCCCAGTACCTAATCAAATGTATTTCAGGGCATAGTCGGAAGCTAGGGAAGAAATTTTGGGCCCCTATAAGAGGTATTTGTACCACAGAGTAGTGTATTTGTGTGATGGGATATAAGACTGGAGGATGGCATCGTGGGCAGTGAAGGAGGTTTTTTTAAGATTACAAAGGAATCTCAATGATATGGCTGAATGGCTGAAAAACCGGAGATGGAATTCAATCTGAATAAATGCGACGTAATGCATTTGTGTCAGCAAAGAAGGTAGGGCTTATACAATAAACGGTAGGACCTTGTACAGTGCTGTAGAACAGAGAGACCTCGGGGTTCAGGTACATTAATCTTTGAAGTTTGCAACGTGGAGAGACAAAATGGTTTGAAATGTGCGTGTCACGTTTGCTTTCATTGCTCAGTCCTTTGGATATAGGCGTTGGGAGTCACGTTGAGACAATACAGGCCATTGGTGAAGGTTCTTTTGCAATATAACATCCGGTTCTGGTCGCCCAGTTATAGGAAGAATATTATTAAGCTGGATAGGTTCAGATGAGATTTACCAGGATGTTGCTAGGTATGGAAGGTTTCAGTTATGAAGAAATGCAGAATTTGTTGCAAATTTTCATTGAAAACTGAATGCTGAGAGGCGACCTGATTGAAGTGAATAAAATACTGAGGGTACAGATAGAGTTAATAATCGTTATCCGTTCCTGGGGACATGGCAGTTTCAAGACTAGGGGCTACAGTTTTAAGTTGAGAGAACAGACATTGGTGATGGGGTCCGTTTGGACCATCTCTGACAACTCTCTCCCCTTCCTGGTTCACCTGGACCATTCTATGACACCTCCCTCTCCCTCCACTTCCTGGACCTCTCCATCTTCATTAAAGAACGTCCGACTTGACACTGACATTTTTCACGAAGCCACCGACTCCCACAGCAACCTGGATTTCAACTCTACCCACCCTACCACCTGCAAAAATCCCATTGCATACTCCCATTTCCTCCGCCTTTGCCATTTTTGCTCCCAGGAAGACTAGTTCCACCACAGAACACATCATGACCTCATTCCTTAGAGAAGAAAGTGAGGACTGCAGATGCTGTAGATCAGAGCTGAAAATGTGTTGCTGGAAAAGCGCAGCAGGTCAGGCAGCATCCAGGGAACAGGAGATTCGACGTTTCGGGCATAGGCCCTTCTTCAGGGTAAACAGGTGCGCCAGGTAAACAGTGACAGAATGAGTGCGACGGGGTCAGCGTGACGGGGACAGAGAGAATGTGAGGGGCTCAGAGTGATGGTGAGTACCTCAGCATATCAGGATCGGAGTGCATGTATGTTTGTCAGGTTGTAACTGATGCAGTGACTGCGAGGGTTTCAGGGTGATGGTGACTTAGTGATTGTGACCCTTTCCAAGGAAGAGTGACGGAGTGAGCGTCAGGGGGTCATGGAAACAATGGCGGAGTGAGTGTGAGTGGGTCAGGGAAAGGCAGATTCGGAGTGGGAATTCAATTCTCCCTCCGCCAGTTGTTACTCTGTATGTTGCTCCTGACCCATCACAACAGAGGTCTGTGTGAATGCGCAAAAACCTCTCTCTATACATTTCACTCAGAATAATGTCAATAACAGGACGGATTAAAACAAAATGCAAACTGCGTTCAGTGCTGGACGTAGGGAATCATGTTACTGTAGAGCCTTTACAGCACTGAGATCAGGCTTTCGGTCCATCATTCACACACCAGTCTGCACTCCCTCTTGAAACCTCTCCAATTACCCAGATCCCTGTCTGATTGAAGACTGTCTGTGTGGAGTTTGCACATTCTCCTCGTGTCTGCGTGAGTTTCCTCCGGGTGCTACAGTTTCCTCACACAGTCCAAAGATGCGCAGGTTAGGGTGGATTTGCAACGCTCAATAGTCAATAGTGTCCAGGTGAGTGTTGGTTATATGGTTAGCCATGAGAAACGCGGGGTTACAGGAATAGTGTAGAGGGTGAGACTTGGTGGGATGCATGATGAGCCGAATAGCCTGTTTCTACACTGTAAGAATTTTATGATCCTATGCTCCATCCCATCTATCTCTGTGGATGAAGAGGACTATCACCTGATCAAATATCCCCTTCAATGGGTCAACGTTTGTTTTCTATCTGACAAAGAACTGCAGATGTTACAGATCTGAGAGACAGCACAAAAATTGCTGGGAAACTCAGCAGGTCCGGCAGCATTTGTGGGGAGTGAACCTTTTGGAACCAGTGATTGTTCTTAAGGACTGAAGGCTTCTGATTCTGGTGTTTTCAGACCTGTTGACGTTTTACAAGCAATTTCTTGTTTTGCTTTCAGCCCCAGTTCAGTTGGTGACTATCACGGCCTTGTTCTGTGTGTTTGAGGAAAGGGACAGCAGCCCAGCTAGCGCGGTGGTGTTGTAGTGGTGAGTATAGCAGCCTTCTAAGCAGTTGACCTGGGTTCGATTCCCGGCCATCGCAGCGTCGTGGCTTTTCCTGTGGTTTTGCAAGGAAAAGTCTTGAGCACCAACGTTGCATTCTGTGGCGAAATGGATTTGTCAGGTTTCTTTAAGGTTTTCATGGTGATGGTTCCTGTTAATTGCCGTGACAATCCGGGCAGCGTTGCTCGAAAGCTTTCCTCTCTGCTGCCCATTGCTTATTTGAATATTGTTTGCAACATAAGGTTCGTTTTGTTTTGTTGGAAAAGTGAGAGATTGCTATCGTCAGAAACCTTAAATAATTACAGAAGCCGCTGGAAATTCGGAAAAGATTCAACAGCCTCTATCGTGGACAGGAAGGAGGTTTAAATGCGTCAAATTTCTTCAAGGTTAAAATACGTTCGCCCCTCAAAACCATTTGGAAGCTTAAGAATTACAAACATCACATTATAACTTTTCCTCATCCGTTCACGTTTCACAATATCATTCCGGTAGGAGGACGACCAGTTTTGTGTGGTTTATGCAATGTTACTATATTCGAACATTGACTGTTTCGTAGTTAAATGATGTTTCATTTCGTCCAGTTTTCCAATAGAGTTGGGTTAGTCCACACTTAGTTTTTTGTTTGTGTTACAACGATAGTGCGAAGTAAATTGTGTTTCGGTTCAAGCCTGGAAGTTTCACCAATTGAATTGCATTGCCGTACATTTGCCTTCAGGAGAAAAGAAAAAGGGACCTAGATCATCTTTTTAACTCATAGGAGTTTGATCTGGTTCAAAACCTCCTCATTTCGGTCAATAAATGTTCCTACAGTCCGCAACAATGATTTTCACAGATTCGAGGAGGATACACAGACATCGTTATTAATTGCTATTACCTCGGACATGAGACATTTGGGAATGATATTCCTCAGACCATTGCTCAGCCAAGGTTAATGGTCTGGAATCCGGCAAAATTGGGAGCAATGCATTTCCCAGGAGACTGAGAGGTTACTAACAGAGCGGGAGGTGGAGAGTCGGGAGCAGAACTACAGGGACAGTCCTCTCTGATCACTGACTCTTCAACGTTAGTAAGACGAGTGCCAGGAATGACTGGCATTGGTCAGAATAACAAAATGTTATTATGGAAAATAAAGAGCATGAAAGCAAGGGAAGGCTTAAAGCATGAACCCCACTGGCGATCTGTTGCAAGGGGTCTGTAGAATGCAGGATGAGATAAGAATAGTGGAATTCTCTCACACCAATTAGCAAAGAAAGGTTGACGCTGAAAGGTCTCGATGGTGAGATTAGATTACAGTTAGTAAAGTTAGGCTTCCTGTTAAGTATCATTATGACTCGATTGGGAACATAAATATTTGGGACATGACATTAAGTATCAAATTAATAGTTAATAGAGTCAGCCTGATTGAGATTATTGACAATAAATAACTAATTATGACGTCGGGAAAATATGAAGTAGGGTCTGGAATGAAAGCCCATTGTTGCGAAAGCTGACATTAAATATCTAACCGTCACATGAGAATAACGTTAAGTAGAATGAACAATTAAAGAGATGATGGGAACTAACATCACTGGTTTATTGTGTAGCGAGTGTGAGGTACTTTGATTAATATATTTAGACATGCTGATAAGCAAACAAAGCGTGGGAAAAATTTATAAAAAACCATGGACGATGAAGTTCGAGAGCATTCGAGAATCTGCTTTCTCGGTGTCACGGTTTTTCGTTTGCAGATAACAAACCGACTTCTTGAAGAACACTCTACGTCTCCTCGTGAATCTCTATACGTTTTCCACGACAAAACTCAGCAGGTCTGGCAGCATCCATGCAGAGAGAATCGTGGACAATATTTAACAACTCAATAATCTCCCACAGGTACTGCCAAACCAGATAGTTTTGTCAGCAGTTTCTGATTTTGTTTCAGATTCCCAGAGTCCACAGTTCATTACATTAACCTTTAAACCATTGCAGAAAGTTCTTTGTGGTTCTTCACACGGAAATTTTCCGTTTGAGGAACATTTTCCTGCCCCAATTAGAAACAAGAAACCCTGCCGCAGAGAAAACAGATGCTTTAACAACAACGATCGCTGTCGCCTTTAGAGATCTTGAACCACCAGCCTTTCATTTAACGGTCTAATACGCTGAAACTTCCAACCTAAAACCTTGCCCGAACATCTAAAGCAGGCTGTGACGGACTTCAATCTGTCCTTCCCAGATCGAGAAGTGTCCTTTTATCAGTTTTATTTTTCCAAAATAAAGTCTGGAACATTCATTATGGAGGCATGGGAACAGTCTTATCCCATCCACGACAGACACACCCATGTCGCTGAGCACCAGCTCTCCTCCAACTGGGACCACATCCCTTCAAGCCTCCTAGTCCCTTGTGTGGTTCCGAGTTTTTTCATTGTCCCGGAGTCTCGTTGAGGTTTGTGTTTGTCATGTAGGGGAACGAGAATTATTTCAATGTCTCAGATCAGTTCATGTCCCGAGAACATCAAAGTTTATGGTCTGTCCTCTTAAAGAAGGGGAAGCGGTCTTGACTGTCTCTGCTCATTCGGCCAGTTCACCCTTCTTCATTCTCCTTGGATTTCACTTCTCACAGAGTTTCTGAAGATTCACAATGTTGGAGACTGGGTTATATGGTTTGCCTCTTTTACATTTTTTCCACCTGCCAATTGATATTTTCCCAAAATCTCTTTAACACTCCTCTGCCTTGCACCATGTCCAGGGTCGAGATTTCCTGGCATTTGGAGAGAACCCGAGGTTTTCTTTGGAGCTAAGAGAGTTAACTGAAGATGTTCTGCAGCTGTTTATCTTGATGGGGGAGGGAGCGATGGGGATTGGCACATTGACGATCAGGAGGAAGTATTGTCACTGAACAGGGTCAGTGTCCAGAGGACTGTGATTGAAGGAATTTAATGAAATGCAGCACTTGTACACAGTAAATTCAGAGAATACTGCAGAAAACCGGCGGATCTAGCGGTACTTGTGGAAAGAGAAACAGAGATAACATTTTGAGAGTGATATATTTGTGATCAAGCACTCGACGTTCTAGCACACTACACTGCCAGCGAAATTACAGCTAATGAGGTGTTTTTGAGGAAGATTCAGGTTTGTTTGTTAATTCAAAAGTCAAAAAAGACAATGCTGCAAACAGTCAGAGCTGGCACTGGACAGTGCAGACCGACCTTGAGGGTTTTTTCTGCTCTGATATACACCTGGGATAATGTGGCACCAGAAGGCCTCCTCATAGCGGAAGGGGACAATTATGTAAGACTTAGGTGTGGGGGATATTTTCTCTTTCAGAGGTTAGCAAATCTGTGAAGTTGTTTGCAACAGAGGGTTGTCAATGCTGCATACATGCAAGGCTGAGAAAGATAGACATTTGGTCACTTCGGGAATCTAGGGCCACAGAGATGAGGCCGAAAGGGGATTTGAGGATTAACCAAATCAGCCGTGATCTCATTGAAACTTGTTGCTGACTTGATGGGTTAAATTGCTTCCATCTGCTCTAATGTCTTTGTTGTCATTTCGAAAATGTGAACCACCATTGCACATTAAGAAAAGCAGAAAGTTTAGAAGAGATGATTACCGTCAAACTGAGTTAACATCATTTTTGAAAGGAAAAACACACGATGACAATCTGACAGATTTCTTTGGTTGCATGACCTGCAGACTTGGTGAAGGACGATGCTCAGTAAAGTTCATTTGAATTTTAGCAAGCATTCAATAAGGGGCTATATAAAAGTCCGTTGCACAATAAAGGAGTTCTCGGTGTTGGGTCATAAAGCAGCATTGTCTGTCCATTGTCGACTTAACAGAAATCACCGAATCAAGGTTAATGAGCCGTTTTCAAGTTGGAAAGATATATTTAGTGAAATCCAGACTGGTCAGTCATCGGATTTAATGTTTTATCTGACCGAATGACTTGGAGGAAGTGGCAGAGTGAAATGCTGCGATACACAATAGGTGGGGGAGCATATTGTGATAAGGATGTGGAATTTTGCAAACAGGTATCAATAGTATGAGTGAGTGGAGAAGTCTTGGCAAATGCAGTTTCATGTAGGGGCACTTTTATCTCTTAATAGGTTCACAGCTCTCCATTCAATTTGCAATGTTGCAACCCCACACAAGAGCGCATTCGCTCGCTGTTGCAGATTTTGTTGACACATTGTCACCACTGTTTTTGATCATGTGTTGGTTTCTGAGTGACAATTGTTTCCACTGTACCGGAGGTACCAGAGACACGTTTATCAGTTCAGCCGAATATACGATAAACAATGTCCCTTTCAAAGCGTGAGGTTCCATTCCAACCATGCACCAGCCAAAATATCCAGGGCCGTGGAATGCAAATGGCGACATGCTCGGGGGATTGAGAGTGACGGCTCCATGTCAAATAGTGCTGAAACAAAAGTAACTGATTTAGAATGCTCTGAATGAAACCGAATGGAACTCTCCCTAAACTTTTCTCAATTCACTCGGGAAAATGATGCTGTTGCGTGCACGTGGGTTTACGTACTGAACAGTTTATTGTCAGTAACAGGGGTGGGGTGGGGCAGGATAGTGAGGTTTTCGTGTGGTTGAGATGTGATCTGGTCGAACAGGGAATTCAAACGCCCACAGAACAGACAGCTGGTTGATCCAGGAACTCAGTCCCATCTTCTGTCTCAGGACCAACAAAAAAAATTGCGGGAAAATCTCAGCACGTCTGGTAGAATCTTGGAAAGGAAAATAGAGTTAAGACTTCAAGACCAGTGACACTTCTTTCTCCATGTCCATCTCCCTCTGCCTTACACACCCTTCCTTTTTATTGAATGTCTCAGTGACTTCCAACTTTATACTCAGATCCTCTTTTATTAATTCGTCTCCAAACATTTTCCCAGTCTCTAAACTTACATCAGACGTGTTCCATCCCTCACCTCACCCAGTTATGACCGGAGGACTTCGAACTGAAAAAAAAACTCTGTTTCTATTTCCTTAGGTTCCGGATGGCCAGGGACCAGAAGGCATCGGTGGACAGTTAGAGCTTTCAGCCCATCTAGTCTGCCCGACCATTCGACCATGGCTGATATCTTTCCCAACCCAATTCTGTTCCGGTCTGTTCGGAACAAAGCCATACCCGCTGCGGGACAGATATATGGGTCTCTGGCCCCAATTGTGTTTCTGCGAGGGAGTAGTTAGCTCCTTCACCACTCATGGCAAGGACTGGTGCTTCAAAATGTGGGGAGAAAGAAAATAGGCACAAAGGTTTGGACAGGTTAGGTCAAGGGTTATTGTCAGCATCAGTGGAATCCCTGCTTCAGAGTCTGAGTTTGAATTGCACAGACCTGGATCCAATTCGCATTCAGGAAATAAAGATTTATTTCTCTTCTTTTGGTTTGTCTGAATGAAAACTATTTCCTGCTTCCACACAGAGCACAGACGCGGATCTGCCAGAATCAATCCAGTGATTGATCGCATCCAACTAGAAGGATAATTGCGGCAGATACACGAGACACCTGTCACCTCAAATCGCCTCTAAGGATCTCGCCTTTCTCAGCTGAAACTATCTCACTGTTCCTTCAATGTCGTTTGTTTTAATTCTCGGAACTCCCTCCCGAGCGACATCATGGATGCATCTCTGTGCTGAGTACATCCACGATTCTGTAAAGTAGCTTACTATCGCAAGCTCTGGAGTCATTATGGATGGGCAGTGAAGCTGATCCCAAAGAGTGACGTGCATACTCCAGAAATTCGTTTCATACGGCTGCAATTTCGAAATGGAAACCCGAAAGTATTCGGGAACAAGTGAGAAGTTTCGAAGGGGGAGTAGGATAAAATGAAAGTCAATGATGACTGGCAGACATGAGGCAAGAATTGAGTTTGATGCTGTTGGTACAAGGCTCAACGTCAGTGCTAAAACTATCTTACTACCCACTGTTAACACCGACTCACACACCACTCCTGGTAAATTCAACACAATTACCCTGATCTTTTGGTATGAAATTCCCTCTGTGCATATTCACGCGTTTTATCGGCCCCGAGAGGATGAACGCATCCCCTTTACCCTGTCAGATTACAGAGGGGAAGGCAATAGTTTGAAAGCAAAGCAAGAAGAGATTGCCCCTTTCGGTGCATTTTCACTGAAGGAAGACTAGCTGTGACCTGTTCTTTCCTGCATAAGCGCAGGTTGATATATATTCTCATCGAGCAGCTTTATTACTGCAAGGAAGTCCGAGTTACTCTGATCAAATAGTTAATTAAATGCACATATGGATTTGAAGATCATCGTATGTGGCTTTGTCAGTTAAAGCATCTGGTAATAACCAGGCGAGTATGGTGTCAAATGCTCTGAAATGTTCCGTACATTGAAAGTCCATTGCATAAACTTATTGTAAAAGCCGTATTGTTGATCCAATATCGCGACAGTGAGGGCTCAGCATGCTTCTTGTGTTTGAGCTCAGCCCGTTGTTATTTGGTGATACCAAGCCCTGCCGCCTGCTGTGGAGCCATTAGTCAATGTTCTATCCTGCTCATCCAACGGCGAGATTCTGTACTCTGCTCAACAATGATCTCTCCATCGCTTCTACTTTTCGTCTCTCGCTGTCACAGCAAGTCGTTTTGTAAATAATGAAGTAAGGCAGGAGACACTGCAGACTTGCCAGGAAATGTTGTGGGAATAACGCATCCATTGCGAGATGACAGCTCTCATTGTCTGCTGTCGCCATTCATTAATTTTAGGCAAACTGCAATGACGTCATTGAAATCCTATAATTGGAGTGAAACTGCTTTTCTTCTGGTCAGTTATGAATTCTAATTACAATTGTAAATGATCATGTTTTGAGTGAAGAAATGTCGTCTGACCTCAGATCTAAGTGACAGAGATATTACCTGGAGACTGTGAGCTTAGTTCTACACACTCTGGCCGGGGCGGTGTTGGGGGGGGGGGGGGGGGGGGGAATTGGGCGGGTTGGGGGGGAGGTGGAGAAAGCCACGAAACAGGTATACTCTCAAACTGTCACCGAAATTCAGACTTTTCTAAGAGTAGGAATAGAAATTGAGGGATATTGACAGACAGAGAGTGGGAGAATGTAGAAGAGAGTGAGATGGTACAGAGAGACAAAGGGAGACAAATAGATAGGCATACGAAGGTAAACACTGAACACAGAAGCTCTCCATTCAACGTTGTTGCTCATGGACAGAAAGGACAAGATAAAGGTAATGAGTAAGGCCAGCCTTTCATCAACTCAGGAGAACAACAACAGCATTACAGCCGATATGACATTTTTCATTTTACAGATGACGAATGTCAGCTAATGAGAGATTCTGATATGTATGCTGATTCGTGAAGTGAAACTGGCAATTACCCTGGAATTAAAACAATAAAATGCACAAAAACCTGATTTTGTCGATATGAAAAATTAAATCTCTTTGTCTCCACGGGTGCTGTCAGGCCGGCTGAATTTGTCTGTCAATTCCTGTTGTTGATTCAGATTTCCAGGATTCGCACTTATTTGTTTTACGCTAGTCTGAATACTGTTTGTGACAAAACTCCATCAATTGCCAGCACCATACAACATTCCCTGCTTTGGGAAGGCTGTCAACAAGATCACCGGGCAGAGGAAATCTCCCATTGCCACAGCAGTAAGAGTACTGAATCCTTACCACTAGACTTCCAGGGAAATTGAAATATGGTGCTGTATGTTTCCATAACGAATCCCCTTTTGTTTTTTTCATTTGTGATCATTTTAGCTGCACATCAATTTCGTTCTTTCTTCCATTCCTTTCAGCGTGGAAAAGGTCTTTCCGCCTATCTGCAGTGCGGGAGACCGGATATTCATCTACTCCAGTCCCAGTTTCCAGCATGAGGCACTTAACCTTGCATGTTCTGATGTTTCCAGGGTAAATTTCAATGAGATACTCCCCGTGCTCTTAAATGACACAATCATAGGACTGAACTTTGACGTGGTCACACTGTATGGTAATCGCCCTGAGGAATTCATCCACACAGGTGGACAGACAGACAAATCCCCCGAGAGCAGGAGAGATGTCAGGATGAGACCAGTTTAACGTGCTTTACATCTGCCAGTTTCTCCGACCACCTCACCGCAGCATGTCAAAGATTTCTGCAGCACAGAAAATGCACTTCAGCTGAACAAGTTTGCACCAGTCGAACACAAGTCCCTGACTGTTCTCGTCTCATTTTCCAACAGTTGGCTCACAGCTTCAAACGCAGTTGGTGGTGGAAGTGTACACCTCAATGTGTCTCAAATCTCTCCAGAAACTTCTGCTTGCTTATCCCTGACAGGCAGTGGGTTTCAGATTTGCCCGTTTTTGTTTTTAAGCTGACTCTTCCAGTCGAAGTTAGGGAGCAATTTCCGTTTGCAATTATTGGCAGTTCTCCATCGTCATCAGTAGGATTCGAGGCTGCATGTTTAAAGCCATATGAATTTCAATTCCATTGCCTTAACCACTCCTCCAGGACGACAGGACGATACTGTGCAATTCACTTCCCAGGTCTCCTTCCTTGTGGAGCTGAGGAAGAGTAAATCATTATTGGGTTTGTTTGAATCCAATCATTCCACAGCTTCCAAACGTGTAAAATTTCGGTGCGTGGCGAGGCTGGCTGCATCGTCCTGATGGATGAAATGGGCATTCAGTTAAAATAAAAACAGAACTTGCAAGAGAACCTCAGCAGGTCCAGCAGCATTTCTGGAGAGACATTAAGAGGCAATGTTTCAGAACGTCATCAGCGCTGTGTTTTCTCCCACAGGTACTCCCAAATTGGCTCGTTTCTGCAGCAGTTTCGTTTTGGTTTCAGATTCCCACAAGTCACAGTTCTTGACATTATCCTTGACAGCAATGCGGAAATGTCATTGTGGTTAGTCACACAGTAGTGTTTCCATTTGGTGAATATCTTTTGACCTCATTAGAAATTGAAACATTGCAGCAAAGCAAACAGATGCATTAAGAACAGTAATCGCTGTCGCTCTGAGGGCTCTTAAATCAGCTATCTTTCATTCAGCAGACTAATGCGCTGACACGTGCAATCCAGCACATCACACGATCCTCCAAAGTAGGCGGTTACTGAATCTTAACTTCAGTCTGCCCTTCCCAGAATGACAACTGACCTCTATCAGATGCATTTTTTCAAAATAGAGCCTGGGACGCTCATTATGGAGACCTAGGAACAGTCTGATCGCACTCACTGCAGGTGTACCCATGTCACTGGGAAGCTTCTCTCCCACACCCTGACAGTCTGAGTTCCAGCCTCTCAGTGCTTGTCTGGCCCGAGCTTTTTCAATGTCCTAGGGTCCTCATATACAAAAACGATAAATCTTTCAATGTCTCAGATCAGTTCATGTCCCGACAACATCAGAGTTAATGTCCCGTCCCCTTAAAGAGGGGGAAGCTGTCTTGACAGTTTCTACTCAGTCCGACAGTTCACCCTTGCTCATTCCCCTCCGATTCCACTTCCTAAAAAGTTTCTGAAGATCCACAAAGCTGGAAACTGGTTTCCATGTTTGCCTCCTTAACATTGTTCCGCTCTCAAATGTCAATATTTCCCCAAAATCTCTTCACTATCCTCTGTCTTTCACCGTGTCCGGGGATGAGAATTCCCATATGAGGAGAGAGTCCAGAGGCTGGTAAGTTTCACTTTGGAGCGAAGAAGGTGAACCAGAGATTTCCTGCGGCTGTTTATAATGATGTGGGTGGGAGCGGTGGGGATGGGCGCTTTGACGAACAAGAAGAAAACTTGCCACCGTCCAGGGTCAGGACATGGAGGACTATGATTAACGGAATCGAATGTAAAGTTGCACTTTTGCACAGTACATTCAGAGGATACTGCAGAAACTCGATGTGTCCAGCAGTATCCGTGGGAAGAGAAACGGTCAAGGTTTTGACAGTGGTACAGTTCTGATTAAGAACTCGAGGTTACAAAATCAAATCGAACCATCGGCATGGTTTGTTGAGATTGTTCTTTTTTCAAGTTTGAGCGCGAATTCGTCCTTTCGGAAATCATTGAAAACGTAGTCGGCAGAATTCGAAACTGCGTGGGGATTCCCAATGGATATCTAACCCATCAGCTTTCCCACTCTGACACGACTACACATTTAACTCCTGTGCTTAATACATCTTATGAAATGAATGTTTCCAACCTGAAACACCAGTATTTGGTTTGCCCTGTCCGCAGCCTGACCCCAGTATTCGCTGTCCCCCTCTCTTGGTTCAGAACGGAGTAGGATGCTGGGAGATCCAGTTGAATTACACGCGTTGATGAGAGATAATTGTGGCTCAGCAGTTAGCACTGCTGCCTCGCATCACCATGGTCCCAAGTTTCATCCAACGTCGGGCCACTGTCTGTGTGCTGTTTGCACATTCTCCCCCTGTCTGCGTGGGTTTCCTTCCACAGTCCAAACATGTGTTCGTCAGGTGAATTTGCCGTGGTAAATTGCCCATAGTGTTTGGTGCATTACTCACAGGGAAATGAGTCTGGGTGTGTTAATCTTCAGAGGGTCAGTGTGGACTTGTAGGGCCGAAGGGGGCCACACTGGAGGGAATTTAATCCATTAAAGTGGATGAGAAGGATCCATGTTCATGTGCAGAGAGATTAATAAACATAGCAATGGATCGAGAAAATATTGTATTGGTCCAGTGCTTTCATCGCCAGCTGAGTTACAGAGGGTTACCTCAGATTACAACAGGATCTGTACCAGATAGGTCAATTGGCTGAGAAGTGGCAGCAGGAATTTAATTGAGATAAATTCGAGGTGCTGCATTTTGGGAAAGCAAATCTGAGCAGGACTTAGGCCATTAATGGTAAGATCCTAGGGAGTGTTGCTGAACAAGGAGACCTTCGAATGAAGGTTCGTAGCTCCTTGAAAGGGGAGTCGCAGGTCGGTAGAATAGTGAACAAGGCGTTTGGTCTGCTTTCCTTTATTGGTCAGAGTCCTGAGTACAGGAGTTGGGAGGTCATGTTGCGGCTGTACAGGACATTGTTTAAGCCAATGTTGGAATATTGCGTGCAATTTTGTTCACCTTCCTGTCGGAAAGATGTTGTGAAGATTGAAAGGGTTCAGAATAGTTTTAAAAGGATGTTACCAGGGTTGGAGGATCTGAGCTGCAGGGAGAGGCTGATCAGGCTGGGGCTATTTTCCCTGATGCGTCGGAGGTTGAGGGGTGACCTTCTCGAGGTTTACAAAATTATGCGGGGCATGGATAGGATTAATAGACAAAGTCTTTTTCCTGGGGTCGGGGAGTCCAGAACTCGAGGGCATAGGTTTAGGGTTAGAGGTGAAAGATATAAAAGAGACCTATGGAGCAATGTTTTCAAGCAGAGGATGGTACGTGTATGGAATGAGCTGCCAGAGGATGTGGTGGAGGCCGGTACAATTGCAACATTTAAGAGGCATTTTGATGGGCAAATGAATGAAAAGGGTTTGGAGGGAAATGGGCCGGGTGCTGGCAGGTGTGACGAGATTGGGTTGGGATATCTGGGTCGGCATGGACAGGTTGGACCGAAGTGTCTGTTTCCATGCTGTGCATCTCTATGACTCTATGATTCTATGTGATCTTGAACAAAATTCGCTTTTGGCAAATCTAATGTGCAATTCATGTCTGTTTGTGGTCAAGATTAGAAAATGTTTCAAATACTCACAGCTGGCTCTGCAGAGTTAAGACCGACCTTCGGGTGTTTATACTGCACTGATTTAAATATATGGATAATGTGGGACCAGTGGGCCTTATCACAGCGGATGGGGTCAAACATGAAAGACTGACGTGAGGAAAATATTCTCTCTTTCGGAGGATAGCAAGTCTGTGGAAATGCATCCAACAGAGGTCTGTCAAGAATGGGTACCTTCAAGGCTGAGATAGACAGTTATTTAGTCAGTCCGCAATCAAGGGCCACGGAGATAAGGCTGAAAAGTAGAGTTGGGGATTATACAAATAAGCCGAGATATCATTGAAAGCTGTAGCTGACTTGATGGGCTAAATTGCTGCTATCTGCTCTAATGTCTTTGCTGTCATTTGGAAAATGCTAGACACCATTTAAAATGAGTCAAACACAACGTTAGGAAGAGATGTTTGCACTCAAACTGTGTCAACATTATTTATTTAAAGGAAAATCACACTTGCCAATTTGCCAGATTTCTTTGCTAACATGACCAGCGGAGCTGATCAAGGGAGCTGTTCGGTATAGTCCTTTCGAATTTCTGTCAAATACTCAATTAGGAGCCATATAATAGATCATTGCACACTGAGAGAGTTCACGGTGTTGGGTAATAAATCAGCATTAACTGTCCACTGTCTACTCACAAGAAGTCACCGAATCGGGGTTATTGAACAGTTTTCAAGTTGAAAACATATAATTAGTGAAATCCAGAATGGTCAGTCATCGGGCTTCAATGATTTATCTATCTTAATGACTTGAAGGAAGTGGCAGAGTGAAATGTGTCCAGTTCTGCTGCCGATACGCAATCAGTGAGCGGGCTTATTCTGATGAGGACGTGCAAAACTGCAAAAAGATAATGATAGTATGAGTGAGTGGAGAAATCTTGCAGTTTCATGTTGTGAGTGTGAGGTCATGCACTTTGTGAGGAATAATCAAAAGATAGACTACTATTAATATGGAAAGAAACCCAATAAAAGGTTGGTTCAGATGGTTTCCAAGAAAAGACGGAAACTAAGTCGCCTGTAAAGTAATCGATGACCAAGATATGGCTTGTCTGGTTCTATGGGCCATACGTATTTTATTGATTATTGTTCTCCAAACATTCTTTACAATAGAACCGGGAGTGAGAGAGGGGAAATTAAGATCACCCATGATTACTGCCATCTTTTAGCACTCACACACAGTATATTTCTTGTCCGTCTTATTTCTCACTCTGGTTATTGCGAGTGGGCTTGTCAACTACACCTGCTGCTGACTTCTTTTCTCACTGTTCCTTATATCGACACAAAACACATTTTACATCCTTATTTCTTGAATCAAGGCAATCTCTAATCATTGCATAAATATCACTAAAATCTCGGCATTTCGCACGCCTCTGAATGTCATCTTCCAATATTAATTGATTATTTACTGTATTGTAATTGCACATGATAAGAGAAAGACAAAAAAGACATTGGTGGACCTGGGTTTCAGACGCGCGTTATTGAAGTTAAAACGCAGATTACTGCCCACAATACGATCATAGAAGCACTCAATTAATGTACAGAAAAAGTTCAGTGTCGTAGGGCATGTCAAGAGCAGCACCAGAAACACAACAGAAATACTGTTCTGGGCTACTATTTTGTATGTATTTCTCAATGAGCAATAGACTTTTACATGTGTTCCATCAGGAGGTACTTCACACAAGGAAGTAACCAGTGCTGCTGACGGTCATATAATCCCAGTTCCAACTCCCGGGATCAGAGATACTCAGTGTCCTGCATATCGATATGAGGAACAGCTGTCCGTGGCATTTACGGACTAGATGAACTTTATGAATGCAGCTCGCACGTTGTCAGCCTCTTTCTCCTATATATTGTTTCTTGCAGTCCCTTGGTGGAATCTCGTCAAATACTTTGTCCTGCACTTGATGGGTCTTGGGTCTTGTGTTCTCAAACCCCAACAATCGGAAGCGGAAACTATTGATTGAAACTAATTCAATTCATTACACTCACTGGACCGCAGCGTTTCACATGAGCTTCAGCAGCGCTGAGAATGTCATCGAGAAAGGGGAGGAAAAGGCTGGAAACCTTCTTCACAGCTCCGCTGAAAATTCCAACAACAACTCCGAGGACCGGAGCTTCACATCTTTCTGCTCCAAAACTCTACGGTTTTCTGCCGCAGAGAATTGCATCCTCAACTCCCGCGTGCAAGGTGAGGATACCAAGCCCGACACTATCAAGGATGGTAGTTAGAGCGAGGGCAACACCGGTCACTATCATATAGACAGCCACAAACACACTCTTTGCATATGGAAGTCCATTCCTTCACACTCTCTTCATTTTACCATCATCCCAGAGATTATTCTGATAAAACAGCTTTGCACTGCCTCTGTGACAAGGAGACCATTGATTTATAAAGGTCAGAAAGTCTGTCCACAATAGCCGAAATACTGCCTCAACAACACTCCACAACTCCTACACATGATTCATTTTGTAATGAAGGCTGACATTTCATTTCCTGTCCTGGTTAATGGATGCCCTGCATGAATTCTGTTCGTGATGCGTGACCAAGGACATTCCGGTCCTTTTTGGCAAAAGCACTTCCCAACCTCTCACCTTCTAATAAATACATTCCTGAAAAGGAATGTATAAGTTCAAAGGAACAAAGGAAATTTACAGCCCAGGAACAGGCCCTTCGGCCTCCAAGTCTGAGCCGATCCAAATGTACTATCTAAACCTGTCGGTCAATTCCTAAGCATCTGTATCCCTCTGCTCTCCATCTACTACATCTGTCCACACGCATCTTCAATGAATCTACCGCGCCTGCCTCTACCACCTCTGCTGGCAACGCCTTCCAAACGGCCACCACCCTCTGTCTGAAGTACTTGCCGCGTTTATCCCCCTTAATCTTTCCACCTCTCACCTTGAAAGCGTGACCTCTCGTTATTGAATCCGTCACCCTCGGAAAAAGCTTGTCTCTATCCATTCTGTCTATACCCTTCACGATTTTGTAAACCTCAATCAGGTCCACCCTCAATCTCCTTTTTATTAATGAAAACAAACCTAACCTACTCAACCTTTCTTGATAGCTAGCACCTTCCATCCTCGTAAACCTTCTTTGCACCCTCCAAAAGGCGTCCATATCATTTTGATAATGTGACGACCAGAACTGTATACAGAATTCTAAGTGCGGCTGAACCAATGTCTTGTACAATGTTAACATGACTTGCCAGCTCGTATACTCAATACACTGTCCAATGAAGGCAAGCAAACCATATTCTTCTTGACAACTCTATCCACCTGTGCAGCAACCTTCAGGGTACAATGGACCTGCACTCCCAGATCTCTCTGCCCAACAACCTTTCTCAAGGCTCTTCCGTTCATTGTATAATTCGCTCTAGAATTAGTCTTGCCTACATGCATTACCTCACATTTGTCTGGATTGAAAACCATCTGCCACTTTCCGTCCAAATCTGCAGTCCCTCTATATCCTCCTGCATTCTCTGACAGTCCCTTATGCTTTCAGCTACTCCAACAATCTTCGTGTCATCTGCAATCTTGCTGATTATACCAACAGTGTCCTCTTCCAGATCATTTATTTATATCACAAACAACAGTTGCCCCAACACTGACCCCTGTGGATCACCACTGGTCACCTTTCACTATTTCGAGAAACTCCCTTCAAATACTCCTCTCTGTCTCCTGTTTCTCAACCTGTTCTTTATCCACCTAGCTAGAATACCCTGCACACCATATGACTTCAATTTCTCCATTCGTCTACCATGGGGAATCTTATCAAACGCCTTACTAAAGTCCATGTGTATGACATGTACAGCCCTTCTTTCATCGAGCAAATTGCTCACTTCCTCAAAGAGCTCAATTAAGTTGGTAAGGCACGATCTCCCCTGCACAAAACCATTTTGCCTATCACTGTAAACCCATTCTTTTCTAAATATAAGTAGATGCTATCCCTCAGTACCTTCTCCAGCAACTTTCCCACCAATGACGTCATGCACACTGGTCTTTGGTTATCCAGAATATTCCCACTACCCTTCTTGTACAGGGAGACAACATAAGCTACCCTCCAATCCTCCGGCACCTCACCTGCATTTCAGGATTCCACAAAGATATCTGTCAGGGCCCCAGCTATTTCCCCTCTCGCCTCCCTCAGCAACTTGGGATAGATCCCACCCGGTCCTGGGGATTTGTCCACCTAATTAACCTCTAGCCTACCCAACACATCTTCGCTACTTATGTCAGCATGATGAAGACTAATCAAACTTCTATCTCTAATCTCAACATTCATCATGTTCCTCTCCTCAGTGAACACTGATGCAAAGTAATCATTCAGAATCTCACCCATTCTCTCAGGTTCGACACACAGCCTTCCTTCGTTATCCTTTAGTGGACCAATCCCTTCTCTAGTTACCCTCTTGCTTCTTGTATAAAAATAAAATGCTTAGTGATTCTCCTTAATTCTGCTCACTAAAGTTATTTCATAACCCGTTTAAGCCCGCTTGATTCCTCGTTTAAGACTTGTCCTACTTTTCCAATATTCTTCCGGGGCCCGTTCTGTTCTGAGCTGCCTAGACCTTATGTATGCTTCCCTTTTCCTCTTGGCTAGTCGTAGAATTTCTCCTGCCATCCACGGTTCACGAATGTTGCACTTCCTATTCTTTGCCTTAAACGGGACATGCCTATCCTCCACTATCCTTAACCTACCTTTCAAAGCATCCCACGTCTCAAATGTGGACTTCCCTTCAAATAGCTGTGTCCATTCCACATTTCCGAGCTTCTGCCGAATTTTGATATAATTGGTCTTAGCTTAGTTTAGTACTCTTCCCTTAGGACCACTCTCTCCTTTATCCATGAGCATTCTAAAACTTACAGAATTGTGGTCACTGTTCCCAAAGAAATCCCCCACTGCAACTTCTACCACCTGTCCTGGCTTGTTCCCCAGTACCAGGTCCAATATGATCCTTCCCTCGTCGGACTATTGACATACTGCAGTAGAAAACTCTCCTGGACATTTCTTACAAATTCCACCCCATCCAGACCCCTGACGCTAAGTATATCCCAGTCAATGTTGGGAAAATTAAAATCTCCCATCACACTACCCTGTTGCCTCTACATATTTCCAAAATCTGTTTACCTATTTGTTCTTCTCCCACATGCTCACTGTTGGGAGGCCTGTAATACAGCCCCAACAGTGTAACTGCACCCTTCTAATTTCTCTGCTCCACCCATAATGCCTCAATAACCAAGACCTCCACAGTGTGCTCCTTTAGCACAGCCGTGATATCGTCCTTGACCAGCAATGCAACTCCACCCCTCCCTTTTACTTCCCTCCCTGTCCTATCTGAAGCGTCTGTATCCAGGGATGTTTAATTGCCAATCTTCATGCCCTTCCTTCATCCAAGCCTCTGTAATTGCAATGACACGATACTCCCAGGCACCAATCCAAGCCCTATGTTCATCTGCCTTTCACATTTTACTCCTTGAATTAATGTAGACGCATTTTAGGCTCCCAGTTTTTTTGTGCTCATCTGCTCTCTGTCTACTTTTCCCTTATGAATGCAATCTTCATAATTCTTACTGTCTCCGGTCTCCACATCGCTGCCTACTTGTTTTCTCTTCTGGTTCCCCGTCTCCTGCCACATTAGTTTAAATATTCCCAAATGCAGTAGCAAAAAACCCACTAAGGACATTGGTTCCAGTCTGGTTCAGATGTACACCGTCCATTTTGTAATAGTCCCACCTGCCCCAGAACCGGTCCCAATGTCCAACAAATTGAGCCCCTCCCTTCTACACCATCTCTCAAGCCATGCGTTCAACCTGTCTTTTTTTAAATTTCTACGCTGGCTAGCACGTGGCACTGGTAGTAATCCCGAGATCACTACCATTGAGGTCCTCCTCTTTAACTTCTCTCCGAGCTCCATGAATTCTTCTTTGAGGACCTCATCTCATTTTCTACTTATATCGTTGGTGTCCATAAGCACCAAGACAACTGGCTGTTCACCCTCCCCTTTTAGAACGCTCTGCAGCTGATCGATGGCATACCTGACCTGAGCACCTGTGAGGCAACATACCATCCAGAAGTCCCATTCCGGACACAGAACCGCCTATCTACTCCCTTCACAAGATAATTCCCTGTGACAATGGTCCTACGAGTCGTTTTACCGCCCTTCTGAACAGCAGTGCCTGCCATGATGCCATGAACCATGCAACTGCTGCCCTCCCCTGGTAAGTAATCTCCCCCAACAGCATGCAAAACGGTATACCTGTTTTGGAGCGAGATGACGGCAGGGGACACCTGCACTGTCTTCTTAATCTTTTTCTGTCTTTTGGTCACCCATTCAATGTCTCCCTCAGCAATTCTAAACTGTGTTGTGACCAGCTAACTAAACGTGCTATCCAAGGCATCCTCAGCATTACAGATACTCCACATTGAGTCCATCCGCAGCTCCAGAGTCATCATGCGGTCAAACAAGAGCTGCAGCTGGACACACTTCTTGCAAGTGTAAGAGTCTGGAGCGTCAGCCATGTTCCTAAGCTCCCACAACAAGCAAGAGGCAGAGGCCATGGGTCTGAGTCAACCATTGTTGTTTTGTTAAAAGGTTGACATAATACAGTAGAAGTTTATAGTATCCATTTGCCTTACAGACATCTTACATTTCATGATTTTCCGTGATCCATGGTGTATGTGTGTGTGTGTATGTGTGTGTTTGTGTGTGTGAGAGAGATTGACAGAGAGAAAGGGGTGCTGGAATCCTATTGTTATTTTGGTATACTCTAATTATATTCAGGGATTCAGCCTTTTTTGCATGAATGTTCATTACTTCGGTGTTTGTTTGGAACTGAGAATTAACCGGACAGAATGGTTAGGATAATATAACTTGAGCAGCTATTTAAAACAAATCTGTATCTGCTCAAATCTTCCAAGTATTGACTTACAGTCCATGACTCACGAAGGAATTAATATAAAGCTGACATGACAAAGAAAGGCTACAAAATAACTTCAGAGGACATTGGGGTGCTATAGAGAAATATAGGTTAAGTGAGTAGCCAAAGGCCTGACAAATAGAGCTTTAGGTGGATAAAAGTGAAGTTGTCCATTTTGACTGGAAGAAAAGCATTTTGTTTTGATCGAGGGAGATTCCATAGCTCTGACATGCAGTGGGATCAGAGTGTAACATTACCTGAATCACAAAGTGCTAGCAGTACGTAATTGGGACAGTGAATAAATGTTTTCCTTTTATCATGGGGGAATTTAAACACAAAAGTAGAGACCACTGTTGACCTTGTAACTTGAATGCTCTCATTCTTATCGGTCACCCTGTTTATGGAAGGAAGTAAATATGTTGGAGGCAATTCGGAGAATGCTTACCAGAATAATACTTACAGAATGACTTGTCATACAAAGGGAATTCGGATAGTCTAGGCTTTTTGTCAGTTTGTGGTTAGGAGAGGAAGAGGCAAATTAATTGAAACAAGATGTTTCCTCTGACAGAAGAGACGGGAATGAAGGATTGCTGTCTAAATGGCAGTGGTTGCCCATTTAAAACACATCCAGATGATTTGTTTTCTCTCAAAATTGGAGTTTCAATGTAAAGATCCAACAAACAAGTTTCTAATGCTGAAATCCTCCATCTTCAGAGCTTTTTCAATGGTTGAATTTTTCAAGTGTTTGTTTAAAATCACTTAATTTGTGCTGTAACACTAATTGCCGATATGGAAACTGTGACGCTTCCAAGGCAGAATAGATTCCAGTAATGAATGCAGTGATCACAAAGAAAGTTTTAGTCCAATGTGTGACTTAATTTAGATTCACCTAGAACACAGCAATGTGAAAGAAGATTAGTGCCACTTCCTGTAAGTTCTATGGAGGGGCTTCTGTCTGAGTAATGCCACAGCAATGCAACAAACACCAACCTACGGCAGTCACATTAACAAAGTTGGTTTAATATGTCTATAATGTTTGCATTTTTCTGAGAGATTAGAGATTTTGTTTGCTTAAAAAATAGTTGCATCAATACAAAACCTTCAAAAGTGGTCAGTGGAAATTTGCTTGCCCATTCAATATTCAGATCTCAATTTGTATTCGAACATTTGGATAGCTGAACTCTGAAGAAAGAATAAATATATTGAACAATTAGTATTCCTCAATCCTCTGCTCCCCTCATTCTGCCTGTGATGTCTTTCAAAGCCCCTACGAAAGTTTTAAAGAAAAAAACCTACTGTTTTCCATTATCCCACTCCCTCTGGAAGTTGATCTACTTCATAAATACAGTTGATCAAAGAATATAACACTGAATCCCTGAGCATCCAGCAATTTTATATCAGCCATCAGCCAATTGTGCATACAAGACCTAGCTTAAAATGTTACCTTTCATGACTAATTTCAGCTGCGTATCCTGTGAAGAACCGGGAAATCTAATGTCTCCAGGGACAGTTGCTGTGACTAGGAAGTAAGTTTGCTCCAGTTTGTGTATAAATGATCCTTGATTCAGAATTCAAAGACGTGAAAGGAAATTGCTGGAGAGCTGTTGTTTAGATTGTTCAGGGGCTTCCTCTTGAAAACATGTGACAGCAGTGCAACAAACACCTTTGTAGACCAGACCACAGCAATTGCACTAAATTTGCATCCCTAATGCTTGCTTTGTTCCTACTGATTGATGCTCTTATTTAACTAGAACAACAGAAATCATCCAAATGCAACCCGAAAGAATTGCGAATGCTGTAAATCAGAAAGAAAAACAGAGTTGCTGGAAACGCCATTGCTTTAAAACATCCAAATCTCTTCGGTGAAACGTTTCCCCTTCATCAGCCCGTTCCTGAACGTTTTACCTCCCATTCCCCTCTCTGGTCTATACTGCAAGGAAAAATCCCATCTCCCCGACATTCTCTGCCTCTCCCCCTACCTGTGCTCTGACTTCTTGCCAACCAGTTATGTAAGTTTGACAAAAAAAATCACCAACTCATGCAGTCATCCTTCTGCAGTGTGAGCAGTTTTTAAAAAAAGCTGAATAAGTGCTGTAATACTGAATCCAGATCCTTCAGCCATTCCAGCAGCTGGCACACAATTGGAAATGCAGACGAATGCTGATTTCAGTGACTAAACTTGCCTGTTCAATTGCAAGCCTGGTAAACGTGACAGCCGAAACTGCGATGGAGATGGGAAACCGTGCCTTGCAAATCTAAGGCCGTCTCGAAAAAGTATGTTTGATACGATATGTGACCATGATTTTGCTTCATTCAGAGTACAAGAAAGTGAAAGTAAGTTGCTGGTGGGCAGGCAGTTATGGTAAGATAACGTACAGACCCCTCATGAAAACACCACACAGCAGTGCAGAGATTACCATTCCCGATCATAGCAATCACATACTGCCTCTCCATTATCCTCATTGTTCTTTGGGTCGGAGAGTTCTTTTCAAAACAAACAGTTTTAGGGGAGGACATCAAGGAAGCTTGAATTCAAAATTGCTTACAAAGTTGGGTTACTTATTCCTGATCAGTTTAGTCACTTAAAATGAATTTATTCAAGAAATATGTATCCCATCACACACTCAGCCTTATCACCAGCTATAGTGCCAATGAAAGGGGTTGAAGAATAAAATCAGTATTGATTGCAGCATCCGTCTGGATTGTAAGAAGTTTAACAAAAGCAGCTGATCTCAAGCTGCACGACTGAATCCAGAGTCTTCAGCCATTCAAGCAGCTAGATGAGATTACTTACAGTGTGGAAACAGGCCCTTCGGCCCAACAAGTCCACACCGCCCCACCGAAGCGCAACCCACCCACAGCCCTAACCTAACACTACGGGCAATTTAGCATGGCCAATTCACCTGACCTGCACATCTTTGGACTGTGGGAGGGAACGGGAGCACCCGGAGGAAACCCACGCAGACACGGGGAGAACGTGCAAACTCCACACAGTCAGTCGCCTGAGGTGGAAATTGAACCTGGGTCTCTGGCGCTGTGAGGCAGCAGTGCTCACCACTGAGCCAAGTTCCGCACATCAATAATACTCAATAGATTAGATTAGATTAGATTACATTACAGTGTGGAAACAGGCCCTTCGGCCCAACAAGTTCACACCGACCCGCCGAAGCGAAACCCACCCATACCCCTACATTTACCCCTTACCTAACACTACGGGCAATTTAGCATTGCCAATTCACCTGACCCTGCACATCTTTTGGACTGTGGGAGGAAACCGGAGCACCCGGAGGAAACCCACGCAGACACGGGGAGAACGTGCAAACTCCACACAGCCAGTCACCTGAGGCGGGAATTGAACCCGGGTCTCAGGCGTTGTGAGGCAGCAGTGCTAACCACTGTGCCACCGTGCCGCCCACCAATGTGATTGAAAAATTTAGATCAATATTTGTAGTACATGAACGTTACTTACCTGTATTGGCAAATAGCTGGCACTCAATAGTAGCTGGAGGCAAATGCTAACATAAGGACTTAATTTATCTTGCCTGACCAGTTACAGGCATGGCAAGATTGACAATACAAACTGCCTGGATATGGAAAATATAGTTCTCCAGGATTGTTTGCAATAACTACAAAATATGTTTGATCTTTTATGTAATTCGTGCTTCATTTGATATTATATTCTCCAAGGCAATTACTGGAGAACAAGCAGTTCCTGTGAAGTTATGGAGATATTTCCTTCTGCATCCAGGAACCATGTAGCAGGCCCGAGTTACCACACTCAGCTTAACCCGCAAAATATGTATTACATCCAGAAGTTGGAAGATGGTGTTCTTTCTTACACAAGACCTTTGGAGTCATAATTTTATGAATTCTGGTGAAGTCTGCTGTTGAACTGAGAGCTGGATTATAACGCGATGGTTGGCAGTGCCAAGGGTGCCATGGTACTGACAGTAGCGAAAACAGAAGTTGCTGCCTGGTCACAAACCATTATTGAAATGGCATGATGCCAGGAGCTAACAGCAATAACAGAGTGAAGGCAGGGCAACGACGTTTACTTTGCTGCCATTCGTGATGGGTATTGTTGAGCCTGTACTAAAGAGATTTGCAGGCAAAAGCTCACTGTGGGAGTTGAGGAGCTTTATTGTTCACAACACAGACAGACATGAGTGGCTCTCAATTGGTGCCTTCATTTGCCCACCACTGACAAGATAATATAATGGTGCAGAAGGGATTGGGCTTTGCTCCTGAACTCCCCTCCACTTGGCCTGACTCATCAGAATCTTGGCAAGAGCAAGTTGACGTGGAAAATTCAGCCCTGTATGTCGAGACAGTACCAAAGGTCCTCATTGGAGACATTGGAAAATTGGTTGCCTCGTCTCCATTTGGGCCTGGAGCTCTTTAGTTGAGATATTTTGAGACGTTTCAACAAGTATAAAGTATTGAGGAAATGAATTGGTTGCATCGTATCTCCCTTTCTTTGCTCCCACACTCCAGCCTCATTACCTTGTCTTGCAAACAGCCAATGAGGGTTTTGGGGTAATAAATCACCATCTACTGTAATTGTGCCTTGAACTAGTTTTACACAACTAGCTGTCCATGGCTGGAAATACTTACTCAATGTTTCAGGTTAATAATGATGATTTTATTGTGGATGTAAATGTTCGCTTAAAATGACTGAATAGCACGTTTCTGACTATTAGCAGACCACCTGACAGTCCATAGTACAAGGTCGATGGAAAACTGAACACTCCAAAATCTATCATGAAAAGGTAAGTTTGAAAACAATATGTAATTAATGTTTTGTTTCATTCAGAGTATACAAAATAGAAAGGGAATTACTTTCTAGGTACTTTTCAGGAAACATCACGCAGCAGCGCAGGGAACACCACTCCAGGCAAGAGCATTTGCATTACTGTCTCTCTGCATTAGAATTAGGGCTTCAGAATTTTGGTTCAAAAATATTGTATTAGGAGAGGACATCAAAGACACTTCATTGTAAGTTTGCTTGCATTTTGTTATTGAAGTTTCTAAACTCTGAATATGAATGCATTCAAGAACTTGATATCCCCTTTCTGTCGCTAATCGTTATCACCAGCAACAAAGGTTTTGAAGAACAAATTCACCATCTATTGCAGTCACCCATCTGGAGTGTGACCAGTTTCACTCAAACGGCTGAATGCAGGCTGCAGTCCTGAATCCAGAATCTTCAGTCTTTCAAACAGCTGGCACACAATTGTGGGATGGAGCCAAATGCTTATTTAAATAACTTCATTTATCTTTTATGACCAATTGCAGGCATGGTAAGTGCGACAATCCAAACTGCGATGGAAATGAAACCTATAATCCGTCAGGAACAAATGAAGAAATTAAAGAGTCAGTTTGATCCAAAGTGCAATTTAATTCCTGATTAATATTGTATTTGGAATAAAGGTTATAACTGGAGAACCAGCAATTCCTGTGAATTTATGTAGATATTTCCTTCTGCATACATCCGAGAACAATGTCAAATACACTATTCCAGGCCATAGTTAGCACATGACGGAAACTGCTGGGCTCTGCCTCCCAAGTGTGTATTTTTTCGAGAAGTTAGATTGTGGTGGTCTTTCTTAAAACTAAGCCATTTGCAGTAATAATGTTGTGAATTGTGGTGGAGCCCTGCTGCTTGGACTGAGCGCTGCTGTGAATGATGGTACCACTAATGTTGACATGCTGCTGATGTGGACTGATCAAGAAGCTGTTGCTGGGTCACTATCCCAAGAAGGAAACGGCCAAAACTAAAGAGCTGATGGATCAATTGGAGCAATAGCAGAGTGGCAAACCTTTCTGTGCCACTATTAATGTTTGCAATTGATGAGCCAATACCCATGAGGAAAAGTCAATCCTGTATGTAGAACCAGAATCCAAAGCTCTTCAATGGAGAAATTGGACAGTTAGTTGCCCTTCTCTAATTGCCCTAGTCTCCTTATTTGAGACTTTTCAAGACTGTGCAACACGTGTAAAGTATTGAAGAAATGGGTTTGTCACATCCTTCATTTCCATGTTCCAGCCTCACTGTCAGTGGCTTGAAATCCTGACACTCCTATTCAAGTTTCTAAAAATGTTTTTATTCTGAACGTAAATGTTTGCTTCAATTGACTTAATGGCACTTGAAGACCATTTGCAGCTCTGAAAACATCAACTGCTGAAAGTGCAAGGGAGCTGGTGTTTCTTCTTCTCCAGAAACTAAGAAGGTAATTGGAAAGTAAGCTGAACACAATGTGTGACTGTCTACTAACAGCTAGGACATCTGGCTGCACTTGTGGAGTGAAAGCAGAGTTAATGTTTTTCGTTGAATGACTCATGTTCACAACTTCAGATCTCTCTGAAGAAGGGTCACTTGTCTCAAAGTGAACTCTGCTTTCTCTCCACAGATGCTGCAAAATATGTTGAGTTTCTCCAGCAACTTCTGTATTTCTTTCAGATTGTCAACTTCCACAGTTTGTTATTTTACATTAAAAAAATTATTGACTGGCATATAATCTTTGCTCTATCGTTAGTCTTGTAAAAAACATTTTAGGTGAAGCTTGCAGTGAATGCTGCAGACCTGATGCTGGGACTGAAACCTGGAGGTTTTGGCGTATGCTAAGGATGGCATATTGCCAGCAGTGACCAATGAAGAGATTCTTCATTGATGAAGGGCTTTTGCCCGAAACAGCGATTTTCCTGCCCCTCAGATGCTGCCTGACCTGCTGTACTTTTCCAGCTCCATTCTAATCTAAAATGATGAGATTCTTGCCAGGGTTACTCATCAGTTGACGGTGCAGCTTAGTTTCAAGAGATGCTACTCCAGTAAGAGGGAGGACAGATCAACACATTTCTGAGCCCTACTGTTCATACTGATCATTGCTGGGGCAGCAAAGGTGGGCACAATCAGGGAAATGATGGAGGCAGGCCTGAGAGATCATGGAGAGTCAAGATGTCAAAGAGAACTGGTCTATGTCAGCATGGCTTAGCAATGGGAAGGTGCCAGACTCCCTCCAAGCCATTTTCCAAATCCTACCACCTCCCAGTTAAAAGCCAGTGAATAATTGAGCAAGCCTTTCAATAATAATTTCCAGCCCTTCAATGTTCAGGCCTTCAGTTGTTCACTTCAAATCACTGGACTGTGCAATGAGGCTAAACATATTGAAAACACATTGACGACCAAACTCTCTGCTTCCCAATACTATGACATCGGCCACCTCCCCTCATCCCTATCGATTCAAAAAGAACAGACCATGGTGTCCTGCAAACCTCTGTGAAAGTTGAAAAAAAATCAACATATATTGCAGTCATAGCTTTTGAAAGTGGCCTTTTTTAAGAGAATGTAATGTGAAAAGGAAATTCTACAGAGCAGGAGTTTCTGTAAGATTTCTGGAGGAACTTCCTCTTGACAACATCTCTCGGTGTTATAGCAAACACCACCATTCCAGACCACAGCCCATCCCAATATTTGCGTTACTCCTGGTGATTAGAGTGATTCCTCTTTTTTTTTAAAAAAGTGCTCTATCAGCTCAATAGAGCCTTTTGATCTTCAGGGTTTATTTTCAAATGTTTGCAAGTCATTTATAGGTGTAAGCCTTTTGTTTAATTTGTGTTTCACAATGACTTGTGGCTGGGGCATTTTGACAGAGCAGATTGTCAGGAGGATGGGAATAAAAGTTTGCCAGACATGAGGAAGCAAGTTTGAATATGATCTGATTTTGATGTGGTTTAATTATGCTTCATTTGGAATGCAACAATGTGAAAAGGGAATGTTGAAGAACCATTGATTCCTTTGAAATGTTTTGTGCAACGCGACGAATGCCAGTTCAGATAACAACAGCTACATTAAAGAGGCTGCTAGACTGCCTCCCATGGAATCTAATATTAATGACAGAGTTGTCTTAAACAGTAGTACCACCACCCTAAATGCTGAGACGGGAAATTGCTTGCTGATCGATAATGAGGTTCTGTTTCTGGACATTGGAGCGATTGTGAAAATACTGAGGAATTGGGTTCCTCTCCTTCACCCCACCTCATCGCTTCTCTTTGTTTCTCTTTCCTGCTCATCCTCACTCCCCCACCCCCCCATTCCACACTCCCTCCAAAATCATTGCATGGTCTCCAAAGTTTGGTGACATTTGATGAAATATGGCTACATATTTGAAGAAACATGGCTATGGATTGGGACCGGCTCCTGGTCTCCTCGCCTTGTCTATCTCCCATACAATGTCGCCATTGAATGCTTCGCACTTTTTATAATTTAAGTTGACCAGAGGCTATGTGTATCCACAGAGTCAGGCGCTTTCCCGAGTAATAGTTATTTGTTTGAATCAAGCTTATAAAGTGCTTTCATGGTGAATTCAATACAGACAGCATCACATCCACACCGTTTCACTGATGTCATCAATGAATAGAATCCTAAATACTGAGGTCATTACACTGCTCTGGGTCAGAGGCCTGTAATTACTCCCGGGGTTATTCTGGTCAGATCTTTCAGTAAACTCCGAACGGATGAAGGAGCAGGAAAAGAAAAGGAATACAATTCTTTTTTCAACAAAACAGCCAATACTGACTAATATTACATGAACCTTCAGTGAATTTGAATAATGAGAAATTACTATATTCGGATTCTGAATCAAACATTGAGTTGCAAATTGTGCTTGCAAGGGTTACATTAGCAATAGTGTATGTAGACCTTAAGTTTTTTTTTCAGAGATAAGGCAGTTGAACTTGAATCCTTGCATTTTGGATGTTTTCCCTCTGTCCCAGTGCAGACAACTCTTTATTTGACCTCTTTACTCCCCACCCACCAGCTCCTGCCCTCACAGCCAAAACTCTCGATGTTGGTAAGAAGTGCCAAATATTAACTTGGTGATCATGCACGTATTTAAAATGATTTAACTGGTACTTTATGACCAGTTGCAGCTGCGAAAATGTTGACACCTCAAACTGTGAATTAGGCAGAAACCTAGGTTTGTCAGAAACTAAAGGGAACAAATTGGCAAGTAAGTTTGATCTAATGTCAGATTTAAGTCTGCTATGCTAGAGATACAATAATGTGCAAGGGGAGTGCTGGCAGCTGTTGTAAGATTATGTCAGGGTTGCCTCACGAAGAGATCCCATGGCAGTGTGGTGAACACCAACACAGATGAGAACAATCACAGATAACAACTACTTGACTGGTTCAGAAATGCTTGGTTTATTTTGAGAGACCAATCTTGAATCAGCATAAAACATCCAAAGTGTTTCGATGGTCGGTTGAATTTTGCTTGTCTTTCAGTATTCAGGAATGGCTATAAACAATGGTGACATACTAAAGAAATGGTGTTCTCTTCTTTTCACCCTGTACTGTCTCTTCCACACCCCAACCCCAGCATTCCCTCATTGTGGTGTACTGTCGACATCCTGTGGAAGTCAAAAGAACCACATACCATCACGACCAAGATGGTTAATGATGCATCTTGTAAACAAAGTCCCAGCAACATTTGCCAGATCATAGGACAGCATTGTCAATACACTCCAGGGGGATGGGTGGTGAAGGCGTCAATAACGAATAACATTAGCAAGATTACAAGACTGGGATTCAAGATAAACTGCTTGGTCATTACCCCCTCATTAACTTCACCATTACAAGGGTAAAATCGGGAGCATTGGAATCTTCACTGCTCACCTGGTGATTGGTTTAATTGCAAAAATAGTCAAGAAGCTCAATATGATCAAAGAGAGAGCAGTTTGATTGACTGGCAAAAGAACTAACGGACCTAATTGCCACTTCCTTCACCATCACTGAGCTACGATGTTGGGCTACCTAGCACTTATACTCCACGGAATGGACTACAGAATCTCATTACACTTACACTGAAAGGACCTTTCCTGTCTATAATCTCTATTTCTGATGAGAACAACGATCAGCGAAAGGTCTGTTACACCTGATTCTCACTTTGCATGGATATCTCTGTTCTTTTATTATCACTATGGCAAAATAATGCGATTTATTAAAATTGCAGTCATTGACTAACTTAAGAAAACTAGTCGATCAGGCTTGGAATACTGAATCTCAAGTCTGCGATTATTTTTTGTTGTTAAATTGCTTTGGACTTAATTCTGGATAAGGTTACTGATGTTAAATGACTGAATTTGTGCTCTTTGATGAATTGCAGTTCTGGAAACATTGTCAGTGCAAACAGTGAGGGAAATGGGAATGCAGGTTCTCCTGGATCAAGTGAAGTAATTGCAAAGTAAGTTTAGTTGCAGGCATGACTAAGTTAGTCATTATATCAGAATATGACAAACCATTAGGAAATACTGGTGAGCTGGCAGTTTGTGCAATGTTATACAATGATCAATGGTAACAACTCGGAGGCAATGATTTGATCAGCTCTCAAAGAGAAACCTGCCTATGTTCACTCCCAAGTCTTTTTACTATGTGATACTGCAAAACCTTTCCTGGTGAAAACTGTAGATTCGTTTTGAAGACCTCAGTTGAAGCTGCCTCCACCACTACACTATTAGGCAGAATATCACAGTTTCCGAACTATGCTATTTAAAAAAAAAATTCCTTGTAACCATTGTTTTATTTTGCTGATCATCTTAAGTCAGTGTCCTTTTCTTCTCAAGCCTTTTTTAAAATAGAATCGGTACAGTATGGAAACAGGCCACTTGGCCCAATAAGTCCACACCAACCCTCCACAGAGTAACAAATCCAGATGCATTCTCCTACCCTTTTACTCTACTCTATCCAAATCCCTCATGATTTTGAACACGTGTAAAATGTCTTCTTCATCTTCTGTCCTCCATAAGAGCAGCCCGAGCTTCTTCAAACTATCCACATAGTTGTCCAGTTGCTCATCTCTGGTACCATTCTTGTGTACCTTTTGTGCACCTTCTCAAATCCCTTCCTGAAGCGTGCTGCATAAATACTAGACATGAGGGAAAAGCAGGACCGTTTATAACCATTTGTCATAATTTCCTTATTTTGCATGTGACGGTCCTATTTATAATGTTCAGAATCCTAATGATATCTTCAATCTGCACTGCCAACTTCATAATTTGTGTGCATACACACAATATGTATAAAATGCATTAAATATTAGCCTGGGATCATTTAAGAAAGCATCGGTCATTGTATAAAAATAGTTTAGCTTGTGTATAAAATGAACAAGGAACAATCCAGAATAATTCTGAGTTGGAGGAGGGTTGCATTCAATGGGCCAAGAGGGCATTTGAGCAAGGACATTTGAGCACAAATCTGGGCAATGTTCAGCTTCAGCTGTACAGTACAGCTTAACATTTCCACAAGCAGGAAATGGTGGCAAAAACAATACTCTAATTCCCTGCATGATGTTGCAAAGGATATGGATTATTGTTCACCCCAGTGAGAACCATGCTAGATATAGACTATTCAGAGGGGAAATAAAGAGTAAGGGAGTTTGGCAGCTAACATTAAAAGGGAATCCAAAAGTCGTCATTAGTCACAAACAGTGAAAGGGTAGCAAAAGAATGAGTGGGGCCAATGATCATAAATCCCCTGTTTAAACTTCAGCGGGGCAGGGGCCTGGCTGAGGTATTATGAAGAGGAATTTGATGTCCAGTTCATGGTGAAACAAAATGTAATTGGGACTTGGATGAGATGACGTTTGACAGAATTTTAGAAAGGCTAAATAAAACAAAATTGCAGATGCTGGAAATCTGAAACAAAAATGAAACTGCTGGAGAATCTCAGCAGATGTCTGGCAACATCTGTGACGGGAAAGCAGAGTCAATGTTTTTGAGTCCTGTAACCTATTGAGATTCTCCAGCAATTTCTGCTTCATTTAGAAAGGCAGATTGTCATTGAGCTTTGGAAACTGATAACAGCTGAATTGGAGACACCTGAGGATACAGAGAAAAGTAACATTGAAGCTGCAGTGGTAATATCCACAACACCCTAATCCTGTTCAAATACAGACATGGAATCAGAGACTGGCGAATCACAACATTTAATATTTTTTTATTCAATCCAGCAAACAGATTCATCTTAGTGGTGGGAAAGCTTCTAATGAACTGTAATCTCAGCCTCAAGCAACAATACTGGGAGATCATATGGACTAACTTTATACGCTGACTAGAAAATCTAATGTGTAACCTGTTTACCAAAATCATCTGATGAAGGCATATAATTCTGAATGTTCAGTTTTATTGGATATTTAAGCCGGTTTAGAAACATAGAAAATAGGAGCAGGAGGAAACTGCCTCTTTAATTGTAGTTGTAAGTGTTTGCTTGAAATGTCTTAATTTGTCCTTGCGTTCAATTGAAGCTGTGAAACAAACATGGAGTCCAAACTCTGTCCAAATTCTGAGGAAGTTGACAATTTGAGTTCACGAGAAAAGAAAGTGACAGTCAAAAAGTAAGTTTGATCCAATGTACGACCATGTTATGCTTCAGCATGTGTTCAGTCTCTTTCTGAACCTGTGCCAATCTTCAAAGGTTAGGTCTGTCGGATGTTGCTTGATTGGAACAACATTTCCTCAATCAATATTATGTGTAGTGAGATTAGTAATTCCCAGGTTATTCCCACATATCTCCCCATGGGATTATACAAACTCTTTCAGGTCATTTCGATTTTCATCTGGAAGGTGAAAAATCCCAGTTTTCCAGAATTTCCTCATTGTTCAATTTAATTTGAGGAATGTCTAATTCACAATCATCTTGACGAGCTTTTGAACAAAATCCATCTCTTCAAGCCACAGAATGGTCACAGAAATAGGTGGAGCAGTAAGCCATTCAGCCCCTTAAGCATGCGCTGCTGTTCAAAATGATGATGGCTGATTATCCAACTCAGTACTCTGTTCCATCATTCTTTGATTCCTTTTGTCCGAAAAAAAACTATTATGTTTTGGACTTAATCAATTTCTATGACACTGAATTCTAAAGTGTCACCACTGTCAGGGTGAAGAAAAGTTTCCTCATTTTAGTCCAAAATGCCCGAGCCAGTCTCCTTAGTCCGTGAGCCCTGGTTCGGGACTCCCCAGCCGTGGAGAACATCCTTCCTGGTTATCTAATTCTGGGCATAAACACTGGCTTGTGCTGCATCTTGTGATCTTCGCCTGGGGCATGTATTGGGAGGGTTGTTCTCTGTATTGCCACACTTTGACAGTGCAGGTTAACCACTTGCTGATAGCAAGCTGGAAGCAAGGTAGCCATTTGTTGCTGAAAAAGAGATAGGACTGAGTGCTCACTGCCCATATTCAAAAGGGAAGAATGACCTACTGAGGAGAGATATTACAGAACTTTTTGTCGCTTTAACGGTGGACACTGAGATAAATTACTGACTCCCGTAGAACACACAGGGAATCAGCAAAGGTGACCCAAAGTGCTGATTCCTAATTACACATATTGCACTTTCCAAATGACAACAGCCCATTGGTTGAAGAAGTATTCTTTTTTTTTAAATTAAAATGTTCAGCGATGTATGACACACCTCTGGAGTAGGTGGGACAGGAATCCAAGTCTACTAAATCTAATCTAGGAATTTAAGCCTACTGACCAAGGGTAGGGAGACTATCATTCTGTCATCAGAGGTCTGTTTTGTATCTCAAACAGAATTGATGCAATTGCCCTTAATTGCTTCATTAATCCCTGGGGATGTAAATAATAAGCCACTTGTCAGAGCATTGTGTGCTGCTCAGGTGTCACTAAGTTTAATGCTGATCGTTGAGTCGGAAGGTTGAGGGTTCAAGATCTACCTTCGGCGTTAGAATACACTAATTGATACTGCCACGGCAGTGCAGTCCTGAAATATTCCTGCACATCAGATGTATATGATGCATTAAACCAAAGCCACACTGCCCTCTAAAGGGACCCTTATTACTTTGAATTAAAGTGAGATTATATCTGGTGTCCCGGCCAATACTTATCGCTCAATCCCGATGAGCAGACCATCTGGTCATCATCTCCTTCCTGCTTTTCTCATTGTACACAAATTAGATATCACATTTCTGACATGTGACTACATGATCAAAAGTGCTTCGGTTGTTGTATTGAACATCTCTGATTGAAAATTGGCTTTGTCAGAACCTGCATGTATTATTACTCAACTTGGCCGTTCATTTTTCACTCTCTTGACCCTCTGTTGTAAGAAAGCACTCCTTTCCAACTTCCACCAAAGGAGAATGAGACAAAGCTCAGTGCTGTAACATTTCACTTTATACTAACATCTGGATCAAACTGAAATACCATTCAATGCAAATATAAAACGGACTGAACCAGTTTTAAAGGATTAAAACAAATTATATTTTTCACCAAAGGAGTGTATTGAAATATTTCAATAGTTCTCATTGTGTCAAGTACAAGCAAACAGTGGAGTCTGTTGCAATCTATTTTATCTTGTCTAAAGAATAGGCTGAGGAAAAGCATTGCAGGCTCTTTAAATTCGAGAATGAGGAAAGGAGTACAGTGTGGAACAGTGACTAACAGCAGGAAAAATATTCTTCAGATTAGAATAGATATGGAGTGGAATATACTAAATGATAGAATGCGAGAAGCTAAAGTGGGAAATTGCCATCAGAATGTTTTATAAGCTTGTTAATATCGGGTCAGTCAGGATCTTATTAAGATGTTATATAAATGTGCAACTTTTCTACTCTGCTAGGGTAGAGAGGGTTTTGCTCTCTATCAAACCTGTGCTTTTCTTTGTTGCATTATTGTATGGAGTTTATTCTCTTAAGTCAATAGCCTGTGCTTTGCCCAAATTTTAAGGGACTCTTACTGACATTGGTGAGTTTCTGTATCCCATGAGGTAGATTCGTTACAATCAATAATGGAAAATATAGCAGATCAAATATATTATTGTTAATTGTTATTACATCTTTTAACATGGATAACTATGTGCTGTTCTATGAACCTCAGGATTTAAAAGCCTTTTCAGTGGAGCCACTGCTGATTTAACTAATGCGCTATACTGGCGGACTCACTGATACTGAAACCTCTATAATCTGAGACAATGATGAAATAGAAACTGACTGGAACTGCAACTTATCAAGAAAGCTAGTGATCAGCGAGAGGTTGGGGCCGAAGCTCAGAATACAGAGGCACTGCAAACCCAAACACCAATTGACACAGCTTCTGGAGATGAGTTTTGATGTGGTTCTGCACTATTCGGTTCTGATCTCTGTGGTTTGTGGAAAAAAATGATGTCTGCTAGAAGACAACTACAAAGCTCTCTTGCGATAATGTGACACAGAATCAAGTGAAATTTTGAGTTCTCCTTATGGGCTTCTTTCATCCTTTCAAGTGGCAGCTGAATTTGGTGATCAGGTATCAGTTACTATCAAATTGGATGAAATCTTGATAGTGATTCCTTTATTTACATTTCCCTATCTCTGAGGTTTGCCCCATTTCTTTATTAAAGAGCCAATGGGTGTGAGATCTCTTTAGTGCTGTCCATAGGATAGCCGTGCTCCTGCCACTGTGCAACTTCATATTGATATCTGCCTTTAAAAACAATCTGAATCTATGGTCACATACTGGGGTCGTAACTAACCGGGGTTCATAATAGAATGACTAATTCTTCAACTGCTGCAAACCAATATGGGCTAGATTTTCAAACGGTCATTATCACAAAGGTGCTTTTGTTGCCACATTCAGTATTCAGAATGACAATTAGGTTTTCTGTTAGTGCAGAATTTCTCTCTATTACATTAAATAATAGTGTGCTGTGTGCATGTGGATGTGGTTTGTTTCTATTTATTTCTGTTCCTCAATGGCTTTGAAATTGTTGTTGTATAGGTTCAAAGGCAAAGTATTGTCTCCACAAGGATATTGTTGCTGGTTTTCCTCTGAGACCAGTGCAGAACTTTACCAGTTCATTGTAGGCCTGATACATTATAGTTAAGTTTCACCTCTGCCAGCTGGTACAACATGGAAATTTGAGTATTGATGAAAATATTTTTTTTTTATTTAAGTCTTTAATATTGTACTTGGCAGGACACTCTCAAAAATTCCATTGGAAAGGGAGAAAGCATTTAATCTGTCTGGGTAATGAGTGCTGATTGGTAAAGGCATGGAGAGTGGACCAGGTGATGGTTGGCAGTTAACTGCTAATGCTTGTTGTGATTCGACTAAATTGGTGATGGCCATTCTCTGCCTCATTTGGCATGACAATACCTTGACTACTTAGGCAACCTGCCAATTGAAAACATAACAAAGTTCAGCTGTCAACTGTCCATCACCATCTGACCAGTCCACTTTTTCATTGGGAACATCTCGATCAATCATTGTGCACTTTCCAAAGCAACAGAACTCTTTTCTTGTTAGTACAAAATGTTGTTTCCCTTTATGTCAAAATATTTCTGTATATGCAAACAATCGTTTGAATTTGGGAACCTTTGGTTAATGGAGTATCCAACATCCAGCTGATATGATTAAAATGGAATCTAGTTTTCGAATTTGAAATAATTTAACCCCCTGACAAGCCCACTTTGTTCATGAAGATCCTCTTTGAATATTGTATCAGTCTGGCTGTTGAAAGACAGCTTTGGAAAGTTGTTTACTTTGGTCAATTTCTATTTAATGAATTGCTGAAACGGTGCAAAATGCATTCTATTGCATTTACAAAACTAAGATATCTTGTGAAATCAGGAGATGTGGACAGTGCAAATAAAAATCCCATTTACTGCTGGCCTGGACAAGACTGGTAAACTTAAACTTGTGCTTATAGAGAAAGGACTGAGATCTCAACTGGCTCATTATCATCTAATGTATTGAGTTTAAACTTATGTCTATCTCTAAATTCTTCAAAGCCTTGATCCACGCTGTCTCTTGTACCCCTTATATACACACTCTGTTCTTTGGTTCTCTGATTGCTTTATATCTTTTTGTCCATGAGTATGGCCAAGCCCCCTTAATTAGCTGTACTTTACTGATAAACTTCCTCAGATGCCCTCTGGTACTCATTCTTTCTTTGAAAGCTTGCTTAAAAGCTGCTTTCATGTTTTTGGTCTTGGTCCTAACTCTTCTGATACATGCCAATAAACTTCCCCTGTTTGGCATTTGGCGCATCCTTTTCTAGTTTGGAAGGTCGGACTCGAATAAATATAGGGTTAAAGACAGGATTCTTGGCAGTGTGGAGGAACAGAGGGATCTGGGTGTGCAGTACATAGATCCCTCAACGTTACCACCCAAATGGATAGAGTTGTTAAGAAAGCATTTGGTGTTTTGGCTTTCATTAACATGGGGATCAAGTTTGAGAGCCGCGAGGTTTTGCGACTGCTCTACAAGTCCCTGGTGAGACCACACTTGGAATATTGTGTCCAGTTCTGGTCGCCCTACTGTAAGAAAGATGTAGAGGCTTTGGAGAGCATTCAAAGAAGGTTTACCAGAATGCTGTCTGGACTGGAGGGCTTGCCTTATGAAGATAGGTTGAATAAGCTCAGACGTTTCTCTCTGGAGAGAAGGAGGAAAAGAGGAGACCTGATTGAGGTATACAAGATAATGAGAGGAATAGATAAAGTCAATAGCTAACTTTTCCCCAGGGCAGGATTGACTGGTACAAGGGGTCATATTTTTAAGATATTAGTAGAAAGGTATAGAGGAGACGTCAGAGGTAGGTTCTTTACGTGGAGAGTTGTGAATGCATGGAATGCATTGCCAGTGGTGGTGGTGGAAGCAGAGTCATTAGGGACTTATAAGCGAGTTGAGGGGTGTGTAGGTTGTTATTATATTTTACATTAGGATTAAACCTCGGCACACAATCGTGGGCCAATGGGCCTGTTCTGTGCTGTACTTTTCTATGTTCTATGTTAAAGCATCTCATAAATGTGAGTATTTAATGTCCACTTTGGCAGATTTAATTGATTCTAATTGGAATGTATTTGCCAAAGCTTTAGCAAAACTGAATCAGCAAACAGCTTCAAACTGTGCACACATCCATCACATAATATTGCTGCTCTATATTAACTTTTCAAATGCACTGTTCCATTCCAAATAGCGGACCACCCGTTCCCATTCATAGAAATTTGTTTCTAATGGACGGAAGTGGTTGTTTCGGTACTTCTGCCATTTTTATTGAACTCATCTCAAGTTACACTTTAGAATTTAACACTCAGGACAAGACTGTTTGTGTTAAGCTTTATCAGTTTTGACCAGTTTGCCAGCTCTTCATGTTCTTGAATATTGGAATGGGACTGGGTTCTATCAGCCCTCTAGGGACAGGCTGCAGGTCATTAGGTGGATAATAATAAGGGAAGGAAGGAGTTTCAGTGGCTCTCATATTTCCACCTCCGTAGTATTTTATTGATCCCATATTAGGGAAAGGATGGCCACACAGGTGGTCAATGTAGAGTCCGTTCCCGCCAATGCTGGCAGTTTGTTAGCAGTAGGTGGGTCCTCCATTGTGTTGGAGACCTCCTGCTGCATCCTAGAGACACGCTTGCAGGATGTCCCACCTAATGAAGTACCTTATGGCTCATAACAGGGTATCCCATCTGCATACTGGAACAGTCTCCTGTCCATGGTGGCGATCATTACGGGAACTGGAAATCAGAGTAAGTGAGTGAAAGAAGCCGTGCGGGCTGGAGTGTTCAGAACATTCCCAGGACCAGGTTGGCAGGTCCTACTGAGACCATTAATAAGTCATTAAGATCCCCCAATTGGTGCATGGTCACGGGGTTACTCCTACTCCTAGTAAGAGTACTGTGATTACTGCTGTTTCAGTGCTAGCAAGCAAATAGTGAAGTGTGACCATGTGATAAAATCATTTACATTCAGTGCTGAATACTTGAGACTTTTTTGTGAGAAACTTTATAGTTCTTCTCGATGTTCTTAATACACTTTTTGTTTCATACAATGGTGATTTTCTACATAGGATTACAGAGGAAAAACAGACCATTTGACACAATCAGTTCATGCCAGCGCTTATGTTCCACTCAAGGTGTTTCACATCTTTCCTCATCTAAATCGCCCATTGTAATTCTCTATTCCCATCCCTTCCAAGTGCTTGCCTAGTTTCCTTGAAATACATCTCAACTATTGATTTCAAGTATTCCGTCTGGTCACATATTCCCCATTCTCATCATTCTTTCAGTGAAGAGGTTTCTTCTGAATTCCCTTTTGGATTTCTTGAGGTACCGTCTTATATTGACAACCTCTAGTTATGTTCTACCCCATAGTGAAATGTTTTCTCTGTACCTTCTCTTTTCAAAACCGTTCATAATTTTAGAACTGTCATCCTTCTTTTCAAGAGAGAAGTGAACAGCACAACAATTCTTCTTTGATATACACAGCCAGAAACTTGTGTAGCATTCTTATAAATCTTCTCTTCACTCTCTCTCATACATTCTATAATATGTCAACTCGAACTGCAGGCAATACTCTTAATTATAGTGAACCAAATTTCTATAGTGACCCTACTTTCAAATCTATCCCTTCAGAGATAAAGCTTAGAGCCTTGTTTGCATTTTTATGGCCTTTGGAACCTGTGGTGAAATTGTTAGTGACTGATGTAATTGTCTGAAATCCCTTTGTTTGTCTCCCTCACTTAGACGTGCCTCTTTGAATAAATGACCTGCACATTATTCCGACCAAGATGTAACACCTTACGTTTATCTGTGTGGATCTTCATTTGCTAATTATTTGAACATGCCGTAAATTAATTAATGATCTCTTGCAACTTCTTGTGCTCCTCAGGATTGGCTACATTTCAACATTCCTTTCCAATTTGGTGTCATTGAATTGCTAATTTTTTTTGTTGTAATTAGATACAATATTTAAATTGCAGTTTTACTTTATTTTGTTTTGAATTTTTAGAGAGTTGCAGTAATCCACACGGTAACTATAATAACTAAATGAAGAATGACAGATAGATGAAAATTATTACACACACAGGACTAATTAATAGACTCTATTAACTTCAAGGTCAAAACAGGGAATTATTTTTTACACGAATGATATGGTGAGATTATCCGTAGAGCAATCACTTTTGTCCATTTCTTTTTTGTTGCAGTTTATTTCCCCAGGTCTTTCTGTGCTACTGGTATGAAATTGAAAAGGCACCCATCCTCCATTTTAAACTAAATGATAATAAAAAAAACAGCGTTTATATAAAATGTAACATGATTTATGAAACCATCCCTCTAGGCTTATACATATTCGCAGCCATGTAGAGTTATATAGGGAGAGGCTGAAAGAGCTGGGGCTGATTTCCCTGGAGCGTTGGAGGCTGAGGGGTGACATTATAAAGATTTATAAAATCATCAGAGGCATTGATACAGTGAATAGACAAGGTCTTTTTCCCTGGAGTGGGTGGAGTCTCATCTCAACCTGTACTCGTGAGTATAGGTTTCGAGTGAGAGGGGAAAAAGTTGAAAGTACCTAAGGAGTAACTTTTTCATGCAGGGGATGGTGTGTATGGAATGAACTGCCACAGGAAGCAGTGGAGGCTGGTGCAATTTCAACATTTAAAAGGCATCTGAGTGTGCAGACGAATAGGAGGGTTTAGAGGGATATGGGCCAAGTACTGGCAAATGGGACTAGATTAGTTTAGGATATCTGGTCAGCATGGGCAAGTGAGACTGAAAGATCTGTTTCCAAGTTGTACATCTCTATGACTCTATGATCTACCCCTTTGCTCTTAATTTACTAGTCGAATCTCTTTGGATTATCTCTAACGTTATCTCCCAAGGTTATCTCATTTTCCTTTCTTGCCCTCCTCATTTCCCTCTTTACAATGTCCTGCACCTTTTGTACTCTTCGGGATTCACTTGATCTCATTTCTCTATATCTAATATACGATTCATTCTTAATATGAACCAGAGCCTCAATATCTTTAATCCTCCAGTGTTCCCTCCACTTACCAGCCTTATCTTCACACCAACAGGAACATCACGCCTCCGAACTCTCGTTATCTCACTTCTGAAAGCCTCACTTTTGCCGCCCGTCCCTTGAGCTGCAAACAGTCTACTCCAATCAACCCTTGAAAGTTTTTTGTCTCATACTATCAAAATTTGCCCTCGTCCAATGAAGAACTTTAACTTATACATAATTCCAATCCTTTCCATAAATATTTTACAACTAGTCGAATTATGACCCGGCCCCAAAAAGCTCCCCTACTAACCATTCAGTCACTTGCCCTGCCTTATATCACAAGAGTAGGTCAGGTTTGCTCCTTCTGTGATAGTTGCATCTGGATATTAATGAAGAAATTTGACTTTAGCACTTACCAAATTCCTCACCATCCAAGCTCTTAAGACCATGGCTGTCCCACTTTATGTTTGGAAGGTTAAAATTTGCTATCATTACAATCCCATTATTCTCACGTATAAATAAGATCTTTCGACATATTTGCTACTCAATTTCACTCTGACTACTGGGGGGACTATTACAATCGCATCAAAGTAATCATGCTTTTCTTATTTCTGAGTTCCATCCACATAGCTTCACTAGACCATCCCTCAGAAATCCCTTGTGTTAGAACAGTAGTCATGTTTCATCACAAGAAAAATTGACTCCAATCTCCTTCTAGCTCTTCCTACTTCTGCCGTACCTTTGATGATGGGAGGGGCTTTGAACATAAATTATTCAATTTACTAGTGATGGTTAGTAGCTGAAAATAAAGATACTATGGGTGATTGGGTGATGGGAAATAAAAGGTTACATTGTGTGGAAGGAAAATTCTGGATAGAAACAAGAATTTTAAAAAACGAACTCCATTCTGTCTGTCCAGACCTTGCCTACACCACTGTACCTCCAGATTATTTTCCTTTTATTTTGATGAGTTCAAGTTAATCTCAGCAGCTGTATTGTACTTGTTAACCATTTGTTAACGGGTGTTTGCCGTTTCAGAATGTAGATTGTCTTATCGTGTACGTTCTCAGAGTTCAGTGTTTGGAGTCCTTGTTGGTTCAACCTGTGCTTTGGTCTATAATACAAAATTACAGTAAAATATTAATAGCAATTTAAAATAAAATGTGAGGATATTGGAAGAACAGCTATGAGCTTCAAAGCTTGACAGACGGCTTGTGGGAAAGGATATGGAAAGCAGCAGGGTTTCCAGAACTTCTCATCTCTGCCTTCCCTGATCGAAATCAACCTGTGATTTATAATTGTTGAGGATTGTTATTCATTAATATCGGTGTGTCAGATAGATCTCAGTCTCAGGGAGGGGTGACCTGCTTCTTTGTTTTGTGATGAACTCAGGGGAACATACAATAGTAAGGGGGTAAACCCAAAGGGGTGCAGGAGCAGAGGATCCCCCGTGTGTATGTGCACAAATCAGGGAATGTACCATGACACATGGACAGAAGAGCAAATAAACCCGACTTCATCACCCTACACTGTAGAGAACAAACACACAGCAATTATGTTAAACTGAAATAAAACAGTCTCTTGTCTCACCTGGAATGTTGCATCTCGTTTCAGGTGCCACGTTTTTGAAAAAAATGCAAAGTTATGAGATTGGGTGCGTGACTGATTCACAACACTATTCCCGGGATGATACACCTCACCAACTCTGAGAAATTGGGACTGTTCTCCTCTGCTGATAGTTTCCAGACTCTGTGACCAGTTGCTGTGATTGGTTCTCAATTCCGTCTTGCGTCATATGGATCTCAATGGCTGAATATTTCAGGTAATCAAGAGCTGTGCCTTTCCTGATCACAGCGCCCTCTGATTTATTATTTTTGAGAGTTGCTGTTCAGTAATATCCCTGTATCAGACAGATCTCAGTCTCATTCTCTGGGATTTGACAGGTGTGGTGTGTCAAGTAGATCCCAGGATTTGTGCTCCATGAGATTTATGTGTGAGAAAAACTCCAGTTCTGAGAATCCGCCCTTGGATTGTGCACGTGTTGTGTCTGAATACCTGACTGAACGTTGACATTTTTGGCTGATGAATGTTTCGTTGAGCGCTTTAGGTGGCGATTTCTGCATTACTAACCCAGGCTGTCCTGACATTGGGAGTACTTTTAGTTTAGACAGTGTAGAGTAAACTTTCAAACTCCGTTGTCTGCCTTTTTTCGGCTTCTGGTGGAGCCTATAAAATTATTATGAGGTGACCCGAGGCCGTGACTCTTGGTGCATAAGCGGAAATGTTCTCTAAACATTCTACCTCTGAAGTGTTCAATCAGGCATATCGTGTGAAAGATGTATTTACATTAGTGGGCTGCATGGTAGCGCAGCATTAAACTAAATGACTTGATAAAATACAATCAAACAGAACAAGTGAAAGTATTTGACTGGGAAAGGAGTAGGATGTGGGAAAATGTATTATTACTGACTGGCCTTGAAGAAAGAATTAAGCAAACTCAAGGTTAGTGCATATTCATTCGAGATTTATTAACCATTTCAGAAAGCATCTTTAAACAAAAGATTGATGTAAAAGCTAACAGAAGTGAATATCATGGATGGATGCCACATTGAGATGAGAACCCATGCGCTGTGAGCTGGGAATTTTCTGTACATCAATAACAGTCACAAGAAAGGGAATACAAAGGCTCATCAGAAAGGATAGGCAACCATTCTGAGTAAGGAGCAAATAAAAACAAAACAAACGGGCTGCAAACAACTGGGAAGCTACAAATTCTTCCAACCACAACCATCTCAAAGATATCAAAGTAAGAAGGAAAATCCATCAATAATTGTCTCAGTTACACGCTGATAAACTGTTAGAGTCAGCAACAGGACAGATTGGAGATTGGGAATTCGGAGACCTTGATAATCAGATCAGGAAAATCAAAGGGGTCCACATCTCATTCACTTAACCTGGAAAAGAGAGAGAAAGCAATGACGCAGATATTTATGATCAGGGACTTTCAGATATAATGTTTATTCAATGGCACACTTAGAGATTTCACAAAACATATTGGGCTGCTTGGCGTGAGAAAGTTGTGATTATTCTCACCTTCACCAGAGTGACGGCAGCGCTGTAGAAAATACTCAGGAAGAACAAGGTGATGAACGTGGAAGCAGTTGTCCAGATGTTGCTGTTATCATCCTCATAGTCTTCAATCCAAGTGCGATCTATTGAATCTATGAATATAAAGCCGAGAGAACGCATTTAGATTGTTTATTGATCCAGATCGATATATCTGCATCCAAGTCATGTAATTGGAGACCATTACATCTTCATAAAGCAGTCACGTATTTCTCAATGTGACTCTTATCTGTATCTATTAGTGCGTTATTGACTCTCAGCAAGAAATTACAAATACTAACTGCACATGTTCTTTCTTCATTGTCCATGTCAGAACGTTTTAAATGATTTTTCTTTTCATCTATTATTTAAGGATATTATTATTTGAGGAATGCTTATTACGAATGATGATTTTAATTATATCATTATATTTTAAATATAGGCTGTGACAGCACTTTAGTTGAAAATTGTGGCCATCACTGAATAAAAGTTCAAATGTGATTCTCATCTTTTATATTGGTGACCAATTGCTTGGCAAATCATGAATATAAGTGACATCACAGTCAGGACATTGCTTCATATTTTAGTTTGTAGGATCTGTATATTTAGGAATAAGTTTTTGTACGTGTGCCCCTTAATTTATTTGATCTCCTGCTTGATATGTTTGGTTTCCCTTTAATGTTTGTGTATGTGGTTATGGGAGTCTCTTACTTCACTCTTGCCCATGTTGGAGTCTGTGCATGAATAAACATATTCCTGTTCCTTTACTGCTGGTGTGCTCATGTGTTTGTGCAACTAAATTTAGGTCTTTTCCCAGTGTGTAGGCATCATCATGCTAATATGCCACTTCGTTGCTGCCTATGCTTATCTTGTAATGTCTTTCTGAGTGTTCACTTTTCATTAGTGCTATCTAAAATATGTGATTATGTGTCTGTTTCAGATCCTACCGAAACTAGGTTATTTTCATGTTTATGCTTAATAAATGTTAGCATGCAATGTTATGTTTTGATGGATGTTTATATTTATATGATGATGTTTGCTTGTGTGGCAATCTTTCCCAAACCATCTCCTGATAAGCTTGTTTGTGCTATTGTTTGTGGATGCTTGCTGATCCTTGTGCCCATTATCCTTATTTAATAAACGCCCCTCTATTTGTTCATCTATGCACTTGTGTGCCTGCATGTGAGACTCTGAATTTGTGTGTGCGTGTGATATTGTATATATGCTGATCAATGTGGTTTAAAAATAACTAATTAAGCTACCTCTGTCATCGTATGTTTGTGATTCTGAAAATGGGAAAATAATGATATTAATGTTTATCTCTGTGCACTTACGTGCCTGTGTGAGTTGACATGTGGGAGAACATTTTTCGGAATTTGTATCTGTGTGTTCATGTGTGTATGTCTGTACGCATTGTGCTGTATGAATGTATATGTATTCATGCCCATTTGTGTGTTACCGTGTGTCGATGTTTCTCATGGTTATGTGTGAGTACTCCTGTTCATTTGTGCAAATGATTTTCTTTCGGTGTATGTGAGTTTTTGTATGAGCTTAGCTGAGTGTTCAAGTACCACTTGCATGTGTGGCTCTGTGCGAGTATGCATGTGTGACATCTTATCTATATGCACATTTGAGTGTGCACATAAATATGTGTTTCGGTCAGAGCCCGTATATGTGTCATTACGTGTGTATTTGCGATCATCTCTCTGCATCTGTTCTTATACCAGACTGCAATTTTCATTATTCTAATTTATTGTTCTAATTTTAATGCATTGCCCATAATTAGATTTGACCTTGGTGTTGCAGGAAACATTTCCCATCGTCGTGCTGAGGTAACCGTTTTATGAGCAACTCTTCTGTTGCAGTGATAGAACTTCTGTCTCTGAGAGAAAAGGCGTGAGTTCAAATCCCCACTGCCCCAGAGATAACATTTCTGAATATGTTTATTAGAAAATGTCTACTTGTTTCTGTATGTGAAACAAAATGATATCAGGTATTCGAATACCAGAATTGATCCCATGTGCTCCAGAAAACTGAGACAAAACTATGGAATTCAAACTGGGACGATGCAAACACCAGTTTTGGATTATGGGAATCAATGTTAATCATTTGTTAACAGAGCCAAGTGTGTCTAACATGCTTCAAAGGTATTGTTTTGCATGGAAATGTTAAATCTTTGGACAGTAAGCAAGAAGCTGACTGTCCCTGTTAGCAACTGGGTTACATTACAGAGGACATCTACCATGAAAACTCTGCACAGGGAGCAAGAGGACAGACCATTCATCGTTCCCCTCCCCTCTGCTCCACAACAACTTATCTGTTGACTCTCTTTGGTGTGAAAGTGAAGATACATTCTGTCAACTCATCCACTGGCGCAAGATCCCTGGCAGTTCAACAGAATCAAAGGTTACATTCAAACTGTTCTGCACTCTTTACGATTGGTATGTTCCAATCAAATTTAATTTTAAAGTGTCTTAAATTTACATTTCCAATTGGTGCAATTTGGCAGTTTAAAACTGACATGAATTTTGTAAGAATGCCCAATCGGGGGAATCAAAAAGACCAAGTTCAAAACTCGTGCCCTACTCTTGAAATAAAATGGACATTGTCAGATTTTGTCACAGAGGGATTTAGGATGGATAACATCCTTGGCGGAATCCTGCAATGAGTGAGCTTTACTCTATCTCTGACCCAGGGTGTATCTGAGCAGAGAACATTAACTGCACAAGACACTCGTTCTAGACCTGTTAATAATCCACTTTAACTACACAGATGCAATGTAAGTCAGAGTGAGAAACAACTAATTCAGTATTTAACTCACAACTGGAGGAAAAAAAAAACACTTCATTACTTCTGTTGAATTATTAAATGCAACTTTGAGATTTTTATTGACATGAATTAACAGTGTCCATCAGTGCAAGTGAAATGTTTACAAAACTCGGTTTACCGCTGGATCTATCGACTGTTCTGTTGATGATCTTCAATGGAATCGCTTCATGTCCCACCACACAGGAGTAAGAAGCACCGTTGGCCCACTCCTCCGCTGTAATGGATAACAGGCTGTAGATAAAGAAGGAGGTGTTGTCACTCTCCGCCATCACCTCGGTGTTCTTGTCGTTACTGGGATTCACCGGCTTGTCATTGTTTGTCCACTTGACGAAGATCTCTCGGGGGGAGAAACCTCTCACTAAACAGGTGAGGGAGAGAAACCTCTGAGCGGAGATTTCTTCTGTTGGTGGCAGGAGGACCGACACTGATGGCTCCAGCGGATTAATCACTGCAGAATATTTGAGACAAATATAAATCAACCAAAAAAATCCTGAACCGATATCACAATTTCGCTAAATATTAAAATACGCCATGTTTAATTTGGGATTTATTCACTTTCGTTTTTTTAACGGAGCAGTATGGTACACATACTGTTCATTAAAAAAAGGAAAGTTTAATGTGAAAGTTGTCTCCATGTTTCCAGCCCACAACGAGGACATTCTGGCCATTTGTCATTGCTGATGGTGGCGTCACAACTCAGGCTTCTTCCCACCTTATCTGACTTAATCAGAATACAATATCCTTTGGTCCATCTTTTTCTTAATCAGCTACTCAGCTATCCTGCCTTCAGATGCATAATTAATGCCCCCAACGGTGTTTGCTCATTACCAATAAAAGCCTGACATTGATGTAACTGGATCTGGATTACACATGGGATCTTTTGTGCTTTAATCTCACCGCTCACCTTTCTTCTTGTGGATGGAGTCTCTCAGCGGAGTCGGTAGATTCTGATGGTACACCACACATTCAAAATTAACGCCACTCAGCCAGGCTTCAGTAGAAATGTCTAATTTGCTGACCACGCTGTCGGGATTCTGTCCAGGCTGGTCAGCAATCTCTGATTTCAGAGGCTTCTTTTCTTGTCTCCATGTCACGTTGACTCCAGCAGGAAGATTGGACACAATGCAGGTTAACGTCACCGTCGCCTCCAGTAAGACTTGTTCTACTGCCGGTGGGAGGATTTTAACGGTGTTAGGGTGGCACTCGGTATCTTCTTTGAAACAAAAATCAAAGTCAATGAAAAATGCCCCTTTCTGATACAAACAGCCAATCTTCAGATTACTCCTTCACAGGGTGAAGACACCACCTCCAAAATGGCAACTCCAACTATTCTGAAACGATGCTTACTATTGTTGATGTATTTTGATCTGTGAAACATTTGTGATTACCGAGGACATACCCTGTGTAATTATTCCGAAAGAACACTGGCTTTGTAACAAGTGAAACCTGTGAAAAAAGTAAAATCATCGAAGATACCATCATGTAACCCATGGAATTATCTTTCTTTCGGAGTTTGTCTCTCACTTAAGACCATCCATTGATACTTGTGACAAGAGTAATCTGAATATAATGAGTTCATTTCCATGTTCATAACCTTTAGGTGCAAGTGCTGCTGGTCACACTGACTGCCAAATCACATCCCAAATTTTGGACAGATTATAATAAATAATAATTATTCTCTTTGCAGAGTTCTAAAGTGTTACAGGAGCAGTGAACAGCCATGGAAATTCTGTTCATTATATTTAACATGATTAAAAATACTTTGCGTTATTGGTGTGATGTCATTCTCTAATTTATGTCATTGTTCCTCGTGGGCTGTGTTTGGAATAGATCTGAAAACAAGACATTGAGTACAGCATTGGATATCGAGAAGGACACCCATCTCCTTAAATCTTTCCCTCCATTCAGTTAGTTCATAACTGGTCTGTACTTTCACTTTATTTACCAAGCTGCATTTTTTAATTTCTTCATATAGCAGGAGAGAAAAAAAACAAACAAAAGCGTCTTAAATTAATCTACAAACGCGATGGAAATGTCACTAATTTTATAGACATCCACTACTCACTGTGTAAACATCGCCACCCCAAACAGGCTAAATCAGCCTGTCTCGAGTTCCTAGTTCATTCATCCCTATTGTAGCATTCCCACCAGAATTTATTCTCCTGCCTCATCCACTAATTACAGAGAGCATCTTAAAGAAGCTCAGTGAGATCTCATTTATCCCAGTTCATCAAATGTGATAGCCACTTGGTCTGTGGTCTGATCCCATAAATGAAGTTAAAGAGCTCAGTACCAGATAACAATCGATGTCGTACAATGTCCAACCAACAGGTCATTCCTGAGCAGGGAATGAAGCATTGAACGCATTTTGATTTATTTTCAAGTAAGGATCACTGCATATGTTAACCACGTCAATTTGATAGAGCATCAGAATAAGGCTGTTCGGCCAATCCAGAGTTTAGATCAGAATGATGCTTGAAAAGCACAGCAGGTCAGGCAGCATCCGACGAGCAGGAAAATCGACATTTCAGGCTAAAGCCATTCTCCTGCCTTCTCCCCGTACTAAACAAGAGCCGATCTATCTCTGGCTTGAATACACACAATGGCCTGGTCTCTACAGCCCTCTGCAGCAACATGTTCCACAGACTCATCACCCTCTGGCTGAAGAAACCCTCCCCATCTCAGTTCTAAACGGTGCCCCTTTGACCCTGAGACTGTGCCCTTGGGTCCTACTCTCGCCTACCAGTCAAAGCATCAATTCCACATTCACTCGACCTCAGTCTCTCAGTATTTCCTATGTTTCAATCAGATATCTCTCCAATATCCCCCTCCACCCCAAACTTATCCTTGAAGCAGCTACCAGGCAAGCATTCAGCACTCTGAATGCCTCTCCCAGCATGGTCAGGCAACAAACTATTTTACAAAGCTCACTGTCTAAGTATCTATCTGCAACAGAGAGGAAACATGCTTTTCTGACTTGCCTAAAGGTTGAATTATGAGCAATGCTAATGTAACACTCAAACTGAAATGAGATACGTGGCATGTTGGGAAACGAGAAGCTGTACCGTGCTGTTTCCTACGCCTGATAAATTAGTGTGTTTGATTCACATCAGAGTTCAGAGTGATTTGTAGCTCTCTCAGTATGTGAATCTTACCCTGGAGTGCGGTGATGTTTTTACTTTGAATGTTCTCTCCATGAGTGACCTGGCAGGTATAGACCGCACTGTTGTACCATTCACCATAAGGGACCATCAGCCGACTCGTCAACGAGAAGTTCCCGTTCGCCTCACACACGGGAGACGTGAAGAAGCCAGAATCCAAGGGTCGGCCATTTTTCAACCAACTCACGGAGATTGACTTCGGATGGAACTCGATGATTGAACAGACGACGGTTGCAAACTTGCTGCTTGCGATTTCTTCACTGGAGCTCACAGTTAGGAGAAGGGTTGGTTGGAGAATATCTGGACCTTTAGGAAACACATCGCATATATTATCCAACGAATTTCATAACAAATACAATCAGTTCTCATATATCAAGGTTTCTTGTGGTTAATGTATACAGGAATCATAATTGTGCAGAGTGCTGGAGAAGCTGGGATTCACATAGAAAGATCAGCAGGACAATGTGAAAGGCTAAACTTAGAGGACACAGCAAGGGAGTCAAGGAGGCACAGAAACTATAGGCTGGTAACAACGTTGCTATAGGGAGATAGCAACGTTGGATGGTATTCGTTTTAATGACAGAGTCTGATGAACAAGGCAGACGAATTACTGGCATAAATGAAGAAATGATGTCGTTGCTATCACGGAGACATATTGAGAGCCGGGCAGGAGGAGCTATTCAATATTCCAGGATTTAGTGCCTTCAGACAAGACAGGGAAAGATAGAAAATGATGGGGGCGGGGGTGTGCGGTACAGAATGTTGTTTCTGTTGCAATTCTGACAAGAGTATTTTAGGCTGTAAAGAGAAATGAAATCATGGATACCTCCTTGAACAAAGGCAAATGGACAGTACTTCAAAACCAAAACACAGCAAACATAAGTATTGGGAGAGCACGATAGACCTTACTATTGGTCCTAAATACCAAGTGCGAATACATTGGCAAATTTCAGAGACATGTAAATTAAATAGGGGAATGAGTAACGAGGTTTTTCACTTCCTCAGCATAGGCTTGGATATTCATTTTGTCAAAAATTTAGAGGGAGCACAATTCTGAAAATGCCTCCAGGAGAATATTTGAACAAAGTATGTGTTTAATACAGAGAATTTTAATCCAGACCTTGCAAGAGAGGGGTGAACCGGAACTTAACTTTAGGGAATGAAGTCGACTCAGTGGGTAAAACATCAATGGTGGAGCACTTTGCAGACAGTGATCGTAAATCAGTTGGATTTCAGATTGTACTGCAAAGGAATAGAAATTGGCCCAAAGTTCTGAAAAGGGGAAGGACAATTTTAGTAAGATCAGGTAATGACTTGACCAGAGTGGACTGGAAGCTGACACTTATTGGTAAATCTGAGTTAGAGCAGTGTGACACATTTAAGAAAGAGATAGGAAAATCACAGGGAGGGCATTTCCCAGGAAACCACTGCGTGGGACCAAGAATGCAGCGGGCTCTGGACACCAAAGGGCATGGAGGGGGAGATAAAGAGAAACAAGGGAGGCTTCTGGTCTATACTGAAATCTCAAAACAATAGAAACTAATATGGAGTACAGAACGTGCAAGGGGGAGTTTGAAAGACAAAGGAATTAGAAGAGCAAAAGGGACCATGAGAAAATAATAGCAGTCAAAATAAAGGAAAATATTTTTAAAATTTACAGACTTATTCATAATAAAAGAATTATTCGGGAAACAGTATTGCCCATTAAGTGTTATTATTGGAGTGGAGCCGGAGGATTAGTTTGTGGTCAAAACGAATGTGTTGTGTCAGTGTTCACTAGTTAGAGTGACAATGTGGGGACAGACATCATGGAGGGGTGTTGTGATGTACTTTCAGAAATTAGGAGACATGACGTGATGTTCTGTGTTGTCTTGCTGAATGAAAAGTGGTTATATTTCCAGGGCAGATGAAAAGTATACCAAGCGGTTGAGCGATGCAAAGGATGAAATAGTTGGGTTGCTGACAATAATTTAGAATTCCCGTCTGGCCACAGCAGTTGTGCCAAGTGAGTGCAGATCAGCCAACATTGCACTGTTATGCAGGACGAAGGAAGGGATAAATAATGAAAACATAGATCTGTCAAGCTAGTCTCAGTGGTAAGGAAACTATTGAGAAGTGAAATTAGTTTTCATTTGGAAGATAAATCAACAATTTTCAGCACGGTTCTATTGAGAGGAAGTCATGTGTAACAATTTGATTGTAGTTTTCATAGAGATAACTCGATGTCCAGATGATAGCAATAATCAGAGCCAATGGGATCCGAGGTAATTTGACAGATTGGATCTAGAACTGGCTGAGTGATGGGAGCAGGGGATAATAGTCATCGGGTGTCTGCGTGACTGGAAATCTATGTCTCCTGGTGTTCTGTAGGGATTGGTGTTGATTTCCGTGCTATTTCTCTTACATACCAATGATTGAGACTCAAAGTTAGGAGGATTAACCAGTGAATTCACAGATTAAATGAAAACCGTCATGTTGGTAAGTCATGAGCATAATGGCTTTAGATTGCAGGAGGATATAAAAGGGTTGGTTGTATGTGAAGAGAAAAGTTGCAAATGGAAATTATTCTGAATAAATGTAAGTTGATGTAATTCGGCAGAAGAATCTGTGAGGTATGACGTTTTGAATGGTGGAACCCTGGAAAGGCCTGAGGATCTTTGGTGCATGTACCCACCGATCCCTTATAGTACTGTGTCGTCTGGATAAATAGGCTAAGAAAGTGGGAGGATATTTGCTTTTATTAGCCTAGACATTGACAATGAAGAGTGGTGAGATGATACTGGAACTTAATAAAACACTGGGTAGGCCATACTGAAGCGTTGTGTGCATGTTATCGAAGCAATGTGATTACACTGAAGGCAGTATTGATGAGATTTGCCAGGATCTTGCCTGGGTTGGAGGGTTTTAGTTATGAAACTAGTTTAGATAGACAGGGGTTTTCCTTGGAGCAGAGGAGAATTAGGAAGAAGATTATCATGATATCTAGAATTATTTTAGGCATAGACAGGGTAAACTGGATGAAACCTTTCCCCTTGATGGAGAAATCAATGCCTCAGGGGCACAGGGCGAAGGTAAGGCCAGGAGCTTCCAAGTGGATATCAGGGGAAAACAAAATCAAACAGAGGGTGGTGTTAGCCTGGAGCTCAGCACCTATAAATCATGTAGAGACTGAGCCCCTCATTATAAGTATGAAGTATCCTTGCAAGGGCAAGTCACACAAGGCAATGGATCGTGTGCTGGCACATGAGACTGGAATAGTTAGGTGGCTGTTATTGATAGGCGTGAATTGGATGGATCAAAGGGCCTTTTTCCTGTGCTGTATAAGGTGATTCTGTGAAAACGGTTATAAATAATGCCTTATTCATGTTAATCACAGATGATCTGTTTACCTCAGTTCCCACAACACGTACCTGGACATGGCATTACTTTGCTCTTGTGTGTCCCGCTGTGTTGAACCTCACAGTAGATTTTGCTGGGGCAATCTATCGCTAACTCGGGCAGGGTTAACTGGCTGCTCAGGGTGTAGGTTCCCTTCTTGTTTCTCACTGATGGGTAAGTCTTCAATCCAGTCGTGATTAGCTCCCCACCTTTCTTCCAGGTTACCTTGGTGACGTCAGGGGAATAGTCCATCGCCAAACAACCAAAGATCACAGAACCGGTGTTGTGCTCCTGACAGGAGGAGACCAGGCCATAAAGCGTGGGGGGAGACGGTGTCTCCACAATAGAATGACCAATTGAGCATGTTAGTTTCTGTTAATTTGACCTTATCAGTTACTCAAATGTATCCTCAGCTGTAAAGTTTGCCAGTATGCTCCCGCTGAAGTCTACAGCATAACTGGGGTTTAGTTTTGTTTCCTACCAGTTGCTGATCATGATCATTGGTTCCCTCTTTAGAAACCTGCCCTCGACCTTGACCATTACCATGTAATTTAGGAAGAAGAACATCCTGATCCCACCCCAGTAACTGTTTGAAGATCTCACCAACTGACACTTTCACTGGATTTCTGTGAAGAGCAGAGACGTTTTACAAAATACAAACCAAGGAAATGCAGATTCATCGAAATTCTACAGTGTGTGCAAACAGGCCATTTGGCCCAACAAGTCCACACCCACCCTCTGAAAAGTAACGCATCCAGACCCATTCCCCTACCCTATTATGCTACAGTTAACCCTGACTAATGTACCTAAACTCCCAATCACTGAATACAACATTTGCAATTCCCCCAACTTGCACATCTTTGGAGTGTGGGAGGAAACGCACACAGACATGGGGAGAAAGTGCCAACTCCACACAGACAGTCACCCGAGGCTGGAATGGAACTCGAGTCCCTAGCACTGTGAGGCAGCAGCACTAACCACGGAACCAGCGTGCTGCCCCACGAGGTGCCGTGCTGCTGGAAATACCCAACAGCTGGCAGTACCCCCGGAGAGAAGTCAGAGTGAATCATAGAACATAGAACATTACAGCGCAGTACAGGTTCTTCGACCCTAGATGTTGCGCTGCCCTGTCATACTAATCTGAAGCCCATCCCACCTACACTATTCCAAAATGTAAATGAATACAGGCCACCTAGCACAGAATCAGGGACACTACTACAAATCACAACAGACCTGAACACAATGAGCTTGACACTATCACGGAGAACACAGCCCACCTGTTTTGACAATACATAAACCATGTTAGTTATTAACACCTTCCAACAACCAGGGACTGTTCCAGAATATTTGTACAATGAAAGTAACATTTCAACATTTTTTCAAGAATACTTGGACAGCAGGTCCAAATTGTTCAAACTCTATGGGAACTACAGAGGAATAAATCTAGGAATTGCATTGCCATCAATTCACTGTCACTGGATTCCAACCTCGAACTCCCTTCCTCTTTCCCCTGTGAATGTTGCTGCACCAGACGGTCTACTTAGTTTGGAAAAGATTAAAATGTTTTGCAGTGTAATATGACCGTTGCCAGTGACATTAAAAGCTGATAATAGGTTTTCAAATAATAAGATGCAAAAAATTCTGATTCTACATTGTGCCACGGAACATGTCCTGCATAACTGAGGCACAAAGAAAATATGCAGCATATTTCCCTCTGCCTCACTCAATCAAATATCTCTTGTTGCCAACAACCAATTTCAAAACTCTTGCTATCTGCCTTTTGTTCCTGAAACGTTCATTCTGATTGGAACAACTTAGTCAGGGCTCTCAATTCTGAGGCACCTAATCGAATATTGTATTTCTGGCAGATAAAAGTGGTTTTGAAGCGCGAGATGAAATTGAACTGTCTGAGATTCAGGTATCCGAACTGGATAATTTACAAATGATCAGGACCATTGACAAGTTAGTCAGACATAGCACTGAAACAAACTGCACAACAGACTTAATCCTAGAGGATACATTGCTCAACTCCTCACGTCAAATATATTCACTGTAATTGAACATTCATCAGAGGAACAAACCAGAGGATTAATGTGAACAAGAATGTGTTCACAATGAACATAAATAACCACTGAGTTAATAAACTTAATAAGTCATTGTATTTAACAAAATTATTGAGGTGGGAAATATCGCCAATTAAAGCACAGATCCGGAGGAAATGGATTATTCTCTAAATTATTTTTACATATTCTTAAAACGTTCCTTGAACTGTGGAGATTTTGCATGCACTGCATAAAGTCAATACTGCATTCCAGTGTGGAAAGCATTTCTGTTGAAGGAATTAGGGCAAGGTCATTTTCTTGTTAACTGCTTTTAATGAACGAAAATGTTTAAAAAGGTATGAATTGAAAACATGCTTCTGTCTGGAGTTGCCCGCTTTAGCGGATGTCTAAGTAAATGTGGGCACTGCTGCCTCACAGATCCAGGCACCCAGGCTCGGTTCCAGCCTCGGGTGACTGCCGATGTGGAGTTTACACAATCTCCCCTGTGTCTGTATGGATTTCCTCCCACAATCCAAAGATGTGCATGTCAGGTGAACTGGTCATGCTGTATCGTCCATCGTGTTAGGTGCATTAGTCAGGGGTAAATATAGGGCGGGGGAATGGGTCTGGGTGGATTACTCTTCAGAGGGTCGGTGTGGACTTGTTGGGCCAAATGGCCCGATACATACTGCAGGAAATCTAATCTAAATGATTGTCACACTTAACTAATGTGAGCAGATTCCTTCCGATCGCTACATTGCAATAAATCGGTCAAGTATATTAATTAAAATAAATATTACTCTATTTTCAGTGTCTGAATAAACAATGTGCTCTGTTATCCTCTAGTTCATGTCTTCTGCAAATTTGTGAACTCTGCATCCGTCTGAACACATCGATGTAAAACGAATTCTCTGCGTTTGCAGCAAGCACTCCCATGGTTTTAAGAGTAGGGTTCCTACAGTATGGAAACAGGCCATTTGGCCCAACAATTCCACACTGACCATCTGGACAGTAAGTCGCCCACCCAGATCCATTCCCCCTAATTTATATTTACCCCTGACTAATGCACCCTTCCCGACACATCCCTGAACACTGTGTGCAATTTAGCACAGCCAATCACGTGACCTGCACATCTTTTGGACTGTGGGAGGAAACCAGAGCGCCCGAAGGAAACCCACGCAGACACAGGGAGAATGTGCAAACTCCACACAGGCAGTCACCCAAGGGTGGGATCGAATTTGGGACTCTGGTACTGTGAGGCAGAAGTGCCAACCACTGAGACACCATGCTGCCCTGCGAGGTCATGCGTGGATTATTTTAATTCATTCGAAATTTGGCCTTGGTCACATAATTCACTATAGCAGTTGTTTCCGAAAGAATGACTCTTCAGCTGATATTTTGTTGTAAAATGTAACTATTTATTTAAAATGAACAGATTGGGAACACCGAAAGCACTGTGCAGATTAAATACTTCAGTTAATGTTTTATTTTTATCCTGTAAATCCAGTTTAATCAGGGACATAACAATTAATTAACTCAAGTTACGTGTGAAACTGATCAAAGCAGTGAAACTGACCTGTTATTCATAGAATTGAGCAGAATTTCCAAATGGTCTTTGCCAATGATCTTTCCCAGCCAGAAAAATATGTATGTAGTGTACAGCGGAATTGAAAGGTGTTTCTTGATCAATTATAACGCAGTCATGGCATTTTTGCTCAAGAGCAAGAACTATTAGAACATTATACTTTTGGAATTCTATTTATATTTCTCGATGACTTGTAAACTATTTAAAGACAGACATTGTGATTGAACTAGATAGTGGAGTTCTGAATGTGGATTGTAAAGCATGGATTAGATTAATCCTTAATTATTACTTTTAACTAAAAATGGCGCCCAAAGGTATCTGTTTTCCCTTCATTTCTAAAACCTTTGCGATTTGTCTTTCACTTAATAATAGGCTTTATGAAATTTCACCTCGCATGCTGATCGCATTGAATGAGGAACCTGGAGCGGTTCACTGTCACCAACCATGTTAACATTGCAAAAACAATGTAGAAACCAAAAACAGTTTCCCAAATATAACATATTTAATGTTACCCAAGCACAGTCCCTCCTCAACAGATCAACGATCACCAGATCACACCACGGTGTGTTTGCAGCAGAACTAGCTCTGCAAACATTTTCAACAGAACCAAGAACATGATGTAACCTCACAAAAAAAAAAACAAATTGAAGTCTAACAAACCTGCTCAGAATCCAGCAAACTAATGATTAAATTGAATAGAAATAACAAGTCATAACAGCAGCCTTGTTTGTGAGGGGACTTAACAGTTAAAGCTGTAACGTTTCTGGCAACAGTTCTATTTATTTCCAACCTGTACACCCTTCCTGATCGTGACAATCTTGTGCAGCGCACAGTAGAGCGGTTGAAGGCATATATTGATTAATCACTTCATGGTCAAAACAAAATTACTGAATGGACAAATATTACCACATTATAATTTTAAGTTAGTTTTAATTACTTAATCTGACCAATTCTGCAGTTTCAGATTTTAGTCCCAAATTTTATTTTGAATGAGGCTACTCAAAACAAAATTCAGTTAGTTTACTATTAGAACTGAGTTTTCTTTTAAAAGTCAATGCATTAAAAACTCGTTTTTTTTCATTTCTCAAACTTCCGGGTTTCTGTGTTAAGTTGTTTTTCAGACCGTTACAAATGGATGTAATGTTTTCAATCAAGCAGAGAAAAATGTGTCATATAATTTTAACAAATGCAGAAAAACCAAAGAACTTCACAAATATTGGTAATGAAAAGTAATCCAGAGAGCCAATCTCCTCACCAGAAAGAAAACACCGATTACAGAAAGCATAAAAACGCTGATCAATTTCACAAACTGAATAGGATCCAATCAACTCAATTCAACAGAATCAAGGAAAATAAAATCAGAATCCAATCAACTCAAAACAACAGATTTGAATGAAACATAATCACAATCCAAACAATTCAATTCAACAGAATCAAATAAAACAATTTCAAAAGCCAATCAACACAATTCAACAAAACCAAGTAAAAACAAAGTCAGAATCCAATCAACACAGTTCAAACCGAACCAACTAAAACAAAGCCAAAATCCAATCAACTCAATTCAACAGAATCAAGTAAAACAAACTCAGAATCTAATCAACAGAATGCAATATAGCACCGCAAGAAAATTTTATGACAGTTTCTAACCTGCTTGTCATCAACTAATTAACAAAATAAATGCAAAAATATAATCAGGGTAAGAACATATATTCAAGAAATTAATAATGATATTTTAGCATATTTTAATCATGTTTCGTAATGTCTCGAACATTTTGATTTCTTAGCGTTTGTTGTTGATAATAAAACTCACAGTCAGGGTGTCACTGACATTAAACATTATTTATAGCTGACTGATTAAGAGACATTAGCTGTTTCAAGTAACCCAGCCACACAGAATGCCCATCTGATCAAAAAAAGAGATGCACTGAGTAACTGACTCCATCAACCCCATTGTAACTATTTGCTGAGCCTTAACTGAAGTCTGTAATCAGTCTGAACAAAAATCAATCCGAACCAAACCAAACTCAGCACAGAATCTGAGTTTCATTTAATTCAGAAATTAGTCACATGAATAGAAAGTTTTTAAAAAGTCACTAAGAAGGTTCAAGGGTCTTACCTGAAGTCACTGTCACCATGGTCCCTTGGCCCCAGTAATCAAGGTAGTCACAGTGTTACATTCTCTGGACTGGGTCACACAATAACTAGCTCTGGATAAAACAAATCAAAAATCTGCCATCATTTTAAATTTTCAGAACCACAGGCAAAATAAAGTCACGATAAATCTTCATCACATAATTGCACTAGTGAATTCTGAACATTCTTGATAAATTTTAATACTGTTTTATACTTCACAGAGTAACACATGAGCTGATTCTCAAAATCCCCAACTGGTGTATAAATAATTACCCAACACTTTTACAAATTAAATAGTGATACCGACATAAAACTGCACAGAACTAATACTGCTCTGCAAGTTAAGACGGTTTGTAGAAGTAATCACTGACTAGTTTCAAACAATGGAGGCTGAATAGGTTTTTGTAATGATCATAATTGCAGTGTCACCCCAGTTATATCACTGTGAGACACGTTGTGTCAAATACTATGACAGACTGTAAACTGTAAAATGCAGAGAATTTCTTCACTTCCTGGAAAGCAGTGATTCAGACTCCTCTAAAAATGATTTGGTGCATTATTCCAGCTTTTACGATTCATTGTATTTTGAAAGCTTGGAATACTTTTCCAGGTTTGGTCTGCATTTAACTTGACAATCACACGAAGAAGGTAGAAAAAATTATACATTTGTACAAACTAAAACTACTGGATTGCGTTTAAATTGCATCTCACATTATTTCTCGCTCCTGCCATGGCAGAAATCACCAATTTGAGATAAACACTTGTCAGTGGTTTTTGTATGAGGATGTCGCTGTGCACAACACTGTGACCCACTGTAGTATCACAATGATGTAGACCAGTACACTCATTCTCTGTTCTTTAATCGAGGTCTCAATTTTCATTTGAAAGAGCCATTTAGTTCTGATCATGTTTAGAATGAATGCCATAGTTGACATAACAATTAGCAGTGATTTCCTGAGCTGTCAGATATATTAAAACTAACACTTTGTCAGAGCATTTAATTGATGGAAGTGATAGCAGTACATATGACATGCCCAAAACATTGTCCCATTGTGTCAGCAGTTTGCTAGTTTAAATGGTACATTTCCTCTTTGATAGTTTTGTAAGATGCAGCCTGAGGTCTGCTTCAGATCGCAGTTGGTGTAATTGCATTTAAAACTCGTACTGACCGTCAGTTTATGATGGAATTGACAAAATGTTCCCTCGAGCTGTTTTTGAACGGGTCCAGCCCTGGTTCCTCTCGCTGTGGTCTCTTGCACAGTAATAGATGGCGGTGTCTTCGATCTTCAGCTTCTCCATGTCTAACGCGAAAATGTTGTTTGAAGTGTCTTTGGACGCAGTAAATCGACCCTTAATCGCTGGTGCATAGTTATTGCTGGATGAACTATAGTAGTTCAGCAGCCACTCCAGACCCTGTCCGGGAACCTGTCGGACCCAGCTCATGGTGTAGCTGCCAAGATCGAAGCCGCTGGTTTTACAGGTCAGTTTCAGGCTGCCTGCGGGACGGCCAGTCTCTGCATCTGGCTGGGTCAAAACAACCTCCAATTGGCACCTTTAAAAAGAAAACAAACAAACCATGAGCATTAATGCTGGTGAAATGATGGCTGAGTCTTTTATATTCCTGCCGTAGACTAACATTGAGACAGTAACAAAGAGAGACTTGAACAAAAAACACTCACATGATAAGAAAGTCAGGAACAAACTGAGAAAAAGTGTCGACACAATCATTCTGATAACTTGTGGGAAGCGGTTCTGTCAAGATCTTTCTAAACAGAGCCGAGCCAGGAGTGTTGAATAACGGTCCAGTGCCCAGGATTTATATAGCCATCAGAAGGGGCAGGCTTACAGCTTCCGCGTGTTGGTTTCCTGCTGGAGGCTGAGACTGGATCCTGGTATCAGCTTGGACAGTCCGAACACATGGGGTCATGTCTTTACATGAGGTTCTGCTTAAACATGGACACATACACATCTTGGGATATTGGTTTTGCTGAATAGCTTCTTTGGAAGTAAATTTGAGTAGCTTCAGGTCTGTTTCACATGATAGTTGCATGTATTTTGTTTAAAAAAAACAAATTCAACTGGAAGGTAGCTCCCTTTATTTCTACATTTATTCACAAGCAGATAAAACTAAAATTAAAGTTCAAACATATTACTAGCTAATAAAACAGTTGAGCTTTTCTTCCCTGGATACTGCAAGTCTCTGTCGCACTAAAAAATAACATGTAATTCATACTAAACATTTCAAAATTCAATTTAGGCAACTGAATACAGAGCGTGTCCAAAGTGATTATATTTAGAATATTCAATTAGAAGTTAACTCCGTTTAATCCTACATTCCACCACAAGCAGATAAAGCTAAAAAGAACTTCAATAATATTATTAGCCAACAAAGTGAATGACTTTATTTTTGCTGTCACTCAAAGTCTCTCTCACATTACAAAATAACATACCATTTCTAATCTGCGTTTCTAAATTCAGTTTCGGCAACCTAATATAGAGCATGTCTAAAGTGATTATGTTCAGAATGTGAGTGTATGTCACTAAACAGTTTGGACCCGGAGATTAGAAGCACCTCCTTACATTGCAGAATGTCTCTCCTTGCATCTTTTTTTTTTCAAATTGCTCCGATACTAAAATGCACAGTAAAGGAAAGCTGTGTGCCTGAGAAACAAAATGTGAGTTTGCAGTGATACATAACACCGAGGTAAACTTTTGAAAGAGCATCTAATGAACTAGAACAAGACATTCCATAAGTTTTTTTTTAAATCCTCAACGTCTAAACCATTGCATGTAACAGTCTGGGTACATCAGGAATGTTTGGTTAAGTTAGAGAGTATTACAGTAATAATTACCACGAATGTAGGTTATAAACAGTACATTTCTCTGCTCACAGATAGCTCTGACAGGGCAGTTAACTCATAAAAATCAGCAAAAATTCGCTGTTACACTACACCAGTGTTAACCATGTATAAAGGGCCCACTCAGTTTTAATGAGATACATGAATCAGAGAATGGTGTAACAAGTGATGTGAGTTTGAACCAATTCAATTTTGTTAATTTACTTTGAGATGATAACAAATGTTACTTCAATGTGGGATTTTGGATCCATTAACTTCATATTCAGGAGCTTTAAAGATACTCAGTAAACAGGCTGAACTAACCAGAACGTCACTGCATTCAATGTCCTGTTTTCTGATAGTCATACAGTGAATGCTGTATTCAGTGACTTTCCTTTTAAAGGGAGAAATGCCAAGTGAAATGCATCCATTGTGAATTAATGGGAAAATATAATTTGTTTGGTAGGATTTTACTTTAGTTGATTCATTTTCCCTTTAATCGGCCAGATCCAATAGTTGGCAGCAATTAAGCTGACTACAGAAAAGGTCCTTGAGTTCCCAGTTTCATTTACTGGAAGCAGGTGGAGTTTCTGCAGTGGATCAAAGATGTTTTGTCTCACGGTTGACCAGTTGGTGGAAAGCCAACTGCAAACTATAACCACCACCTCCGCAGAAACAAAACGACTCAGCAACAATGCTGGAGAAAAGTTTATTTTCAGTTATGTAACTTGGAGAACTAGTCACTCCTCTCATTGAAGGAAATATTCGCAAAGTCTCAGACACAACCTTAACATCAACAGTTCATTCAAGGATCACCACAGCACTGTTTAGTATTGATAAAAAAAACTGATCAATAGTCACAGAGTCATGTAGTGATACAGCATGGTTACAGACCCCTCGGTCCACCCAGTCCATGCCAGTCCTAATCCCAAACTAAACTAATCCCACCTGTGTGCACTTGGCCCATATCCTTCCAAACATTTGATATTCATTTACTTATCCAAATGTCTTCTAAAGGTTATAAGTATCCACCGCCAGACCATCCCACACACAAACCATTCTCTGTGTATCTGATATCCTTTTTAAAATTTTTCTCCACTCATTGGAAAAACGTGTTCCCTATTGTTGAAATCCCCCACCATAGGGAAAATACACCAATGTCTGGGTCAAAAATTGAAAACAATCCCAGCTCCAAACATTTACAAAATATCACTATGGATCTTCCTCGAATCCAAAAAAGATTGTCCCCTTTGATCAATGATTTATAAAATTTACTCGCGTATCTACTGTGATAGACGTTTTCAAACAACTTCTTAAGTGCAAATGGTTCACATCAATCGGATTAAAGTAACATTTCGTGCGCTACCCCACACACAAAAAAAACAAGTCTGTTGACACGAATTGCTCTGAGGAAGTCTACGATGGATTCTTTTATCAAACAAAATCATTTCCAATGTTGTGAGAGCTCGTCTATCTTCTGTGCAATGGTCTGAATTTTAAGTTGTGTCTGACTGCAGATGAAATTGGCTGAAGTGGGTAAAAGTACAGTTTGTGCCTTTCACATTGTGAATGTATATTGCTGACTTTAGTTGAATAAAGTGATGTTGTCCCAGGCATCGTCTGGCACCATTAATTAGACCATTAATTTCCACATCGCTAGCTGAAGGGTCAGGTGGAGTTTATTGATATGTGATATTTTTGACAGGAAGCTTCGTACATTTCCAGTATGAATCATGTCAATTAGAGCCATTCACCTTTCCACTCATGGCTTTATAAACTTATATGAGGTCACCCCCCTCCCCCCCCGAAATCTCACTCTCCAGTGACAAAAGTTACAGTCTATCTGGATTTCCAACATGATTCTGTTCCCTCACATTCTGCTGTGAAAGATCCTCCTGCCACCCCAGATCCACAGACAGTGTCCCTTGTTACTAGTTCAAAGAAATGAAAGGAACTTCTCCCACCATATTGTTCAATTTTAGTTGGCTTCAAACACTATCACAAATAAATGTTCATGTCATTGCTGATTTTTGGGAGAATTCCGTGTACACAGTATCCGCTGAAATACCTGCAGTACCATCCCGAATCTGGTTCGCAGATTCATCTGTTGCTCACAAACGCATCCAGACATCAGGGAATAGTGAACATCGCCCACCCCCACCCCTCCACCCTTCCCCTCTGTACTTCGCACTTTGTGAAATCCGTGTTGTCAATAATCAGTTAAAAGAAAGTTTTTTCAAAACTTTCTTAATTCATGTTGCTGATCTTGGCTGAATAAAGGTATGTTGCTGTCAGCATTTCTGGGGAACATCTCTGCATTTTTTTCATGTCAGTTTACAATGATATTAAGTCAAGAATAGTCAAAATTTCCTGAGGAACAACGTTTAGAAATGGGCCTATTAGCTCCTCAGGGCTGGACCAACTGTTTGAATATTGGTACAGTTCTGCCCCTACCTTTTCCCCATAAGCCAGGATTTACAGCATTGGAGATCATATCGATGTTGATAATGAGTTAGGCCCTACACAATGTTCCCGAATGTTTACAGTGCTATCACCTGCAGGGTTATGGAAAACATGCTATAAAGTGGGTGTTGGCTGGAAGGCTCTATCTTCACGTGATACAGGTGCGATGGGCGAAGTGATCTCTCTCTGTTGTGAAAACATCCTACTGCTCGAAATTCATCTTTCCTACTTTGTCTCCAGGATGTTGCCTGGAATGGAGAATAGGTTATACCAGGATAGGTTGAGAGTGCTAGGCCATTTCTCATTGGAAAAGGCGAAGGAAGAGGGGTGACTTGATAGAGGTTTATAAGATGATCAGGGGAATACATAGAGTAGACAGTCAGAGAGTTTTCCCCCGAGTACAACAGAGTGTTACAAGGGGACATAAATTTAAGATGAAGGGTGGAAGGTATGGGGGGATGTCAGGGGTATGTTCTTTACCCAGAGAGTGGTGGGGGCATGGAATGTGCTGCCTGTGGGAGTGGCAGAGTCAGAATCATTGATGACCTTTAAGTGGCAATTGGATAGGTACATGGATAGGTGCTTAAGCTAGGACAAATGTTCGGCACAACATCGTGGGCCAAAGGGCCTGTTCTGTGCTGTATTGTTCTATGTTCTATGTCTCGTTCAGAGGCTCCACTTCACATGATTCATACCGGAAATATTCCAAGCATTCGTTTCAATGAGATCAATACACCCCACCTGATAGTCTGGCTAGTGATGTGGAAATTAATGGTCTAATTAATGGTGCCAGACGATGCCTGGGACAACATCACGTTATTCAACTAAAGTCAGCAATATGCATTAACAACGTGAAAGGCACAAACTGTACTTTTACCCAGATCAGCCAGTTTCATCTGCAGTCAGACACAAAATTCAGACCATTGCACAGAAGATCGACGAGCCCTCACAACATTGGAAATGATTTTGTTTGATAAAACAGTCCATCATAGACTTGCTGAGAGCAACTCGTGAATATTGCTTGATTTCTTTTTGTGTGGGGTAACACATGAAATGTTATTGTATTCCGACTGATGTGAACCATTTGCACTTCAAGTTATTTGACAACCTCCTTCACAACAGATATGTGAGTAAATTTTAGAAATCATTGATCAAAGGGACAATGTTATTTAGATTCCAGGAAGATCCATAGTGATATTTTGTAAATGTTTGGAGCTGTGATTGCTTTAAATTATTAACTAAGACATTGGCATACAGTGCACAACTTCACAATTTGCTGTAACATGAAACTCGCAACCACTGTGAACCTGGAAGGTGATGGTTCAGAATTTAACAAGGACCTCGCAAGTTTCGTGGAATGGACCAACAAATGATTCATGAAATTTAACAAAGGCATTTCTGAAATGATTAATTTAGCTAGGAAGAATGTAGAGACACAAATTCACATCTCTGTTTGCATTTGAATATACTATAAATTACTTTTCTATTATATCCTAAAATACTTGTGTCTTTGTTCATATTTAATACACTCTATCTTGTTCCGGAGCTAACACGGTTTCTTTATTTATTTCACTCAAGACTGTATGCTGTATTTTTGCCTCAGTATTGACCAAACTCGGTTTGGTGCCAGCTTATACCACTTGAGCTGCTTTTTCAGGAAGTGAATCTCTCCACCTGTTTTGTCAAAATAATCTGTTCATGCTTAGATCAAAATAAATCCTGTTAATATCATCCCAAATTCAGGCTCGGTTATTTTGTATTTATTCATTGGAAATGAACAGAATGTGACCGGCCTGTTCTTGGTGGAGTGGGAGAGGGAGTTAAAGTGGTCAGCCACGGGGCCGTGGGGTTGGTTGGCATGCCTGTCCCAGAGATGTTCTCTGAAATGATCCGCAAATTAGTGTCCTGTCTCCCTGATGTAGAAGAGACCACAGTAGGTGGAACAGACACAGTGGATGACATTTGTGGAAGTATAGATAAATTTCTCCGGGATGTGGTAGGATCATTTGGGGCCTTGGCGGAGGTGAGGGGGGAGGTGTGGGCGCAGGTTTTGCACTTCCTGTGATGGCAAGGGAAGGTGACAGGGGTGGGGAGCGGGCTGGTGGAGGGGCATGGACCTGACGAGGGAGTCGCGGAGGGAATGGTGTCTCCGGAATGCAGATAGGGGTAGGGAGGGAAATATACCCCGAGTGATGGGGTCTGTTTACAGGTGGTGGAAGCAGCGGAGGATGATATGATGTATGCGAGGTTGGTGCGGTGGAAGATGAGGGCCAGGAGGGCTCCCTGTTGCGATTGGAGGGAGGGAGTTCAAGGGCATCGTCAACCACATGGGAGGGGAAATTGCGGTTTTTGAAAAAGGTGGTTATCCGGGATGTTTTCTGGTGGAACTGGTCCTCCTTGGAGCAGGTGCGGTGGAGGCAGAGGTATTGACAATAAGGGATGGCATTTTTACAGGAGGTTGGGTGGGAGGAGTGTAGCCCAGGTAGCTGTGGGAGTCAGTGGGCTTGCAGTAAATGTTTAGTCGGTCACTGGAGATAGAGGTGGAGAGGTCTAGGAAAGGGAGGGAGGTGTCCGAGATGGTCCCTGTGAAGTTTAGGTCAGGGTGGAAGGCTTTAGTAAAGTTGATGAACTGTTCAATCTCCTTGTGCTAGCATGAGGTGGCGTTGATACAGTCATCAATGTAACAGTGGTAAAGATGGGCAATGATACCGGTGTAGCTGTGGAAGATTGACTATTCCACATATCTGACGAAGAGGCAGGCATAGCTGGGGTCCATACAGGTGTCCATGGCTACCCCTTTGGTTTGGAGGAAGTGGGAGGATTGAAAGGAAATGTAGTTGAGGTTGAGCATGTACTGCTTGGGTTGGCGTGACAGGAAGAAACGGAGGGCTTCGAGGCCTACATCATGGCGCTTGGATGTGTACGGGGCCTGGACATTCTGTTCTCTCTGGGGCTTATCAATAGCTTGCAGTTATTGTGGAACTGCAAGGGCAATGGCTGGGAACTAGGAGAAACCAATGTTTCAGTCTTCTGCTTGAAGCACATATTGACCAGAACATTTAAACACCACAAAGCTCACTGTAGGAAATGCCAGGGCTGCAACTTCTAATAATATTTGAAACTTTGTTAAAAATAGGGATTTTTAGTCATAGTTTCTGAAATAATCAAGAAAAGAATTAACCGTTAGAACAAGCTCTTTCAAAGAGCGAGGATTTGCAAAGAGTGAAATCATACAGTGCTGTGCTTTATTTGAATTCAATGTCGGTCAGAGTTCGATACAGCCAAGGTGATCTCTCCATATATTGATTCTGTTAATCTGACACACCAACATACCTGTCTGTACAAAACTGTATTATTTGTTTAGTTGATCAATATTTAGGAAACAGATCAAACAGAATGTATTCGGCTGGGAAGGTGATGGATACAGAAGACAGAATCAAAAACTGGGAACATTAAATCTGAAGAGAGAGTAACAAGTAGTACAAGATCAAAGACATGACAAGGCGCATGTCGATATGTCCCAGACCTTAGTGAATCGAATGAGCTTGTTAGATGGTCGAGAGACTCGTCCAATGATGTCCTGGAATCAGACCGCGAAACAGAGATCAAAAGGTCAATTTGCAAATGTCACTTCAATGTAATCACTTCACACTCTGTGTCCTGATATAGGCCACATTGGCAGATGTTTCCGCTAGATTGCATTCCCCGGGTTTATTTTCTGATCAGAAGTGAGATGTGTGACTTGCTGCTGGCACATAGAAACAGGAAGTTGTGTGCCAGCTGAGAATGATACATCAGGCGCTACTTTCCGTATTATCAGCACAAAGTCTTCCTGCCTCTGAGGGGGAACATACACTGACAGTGTCAAGAACAAACGGATAGATTGCTGTTGGTTTCAACACTATATTCAATTCCATTCCCATTTCCCAGAATGAAACAGAAGAGACACAAGATTATTTCAGCTAAAGTAAATTATCTGTCAGAGAGATAAGAAGAGTTGTCATCGGGTGAAAGGAGCTAAGTGACAATGTGTAGTTTCACTCATAAACCTATGTTTAAAAGTAGAAAGCTTGAGGGAAGTTAATAAGTAAATCTAAGAGATAGCATTCATTAAAAGTTGGAATTGTAAGGTTTAAGCAATGAAATTCAGCATGGCTTTGGTGGAAGTGATATCATATCGGAAGTGGTTGATTCTGTTTTCCGGAGAGGCAATGAGATGTAACATCGAGTGTAAAAAGTGGATGTAATGCTTCTTGACTTCAATCAGGTTTTTGACCAGATCTTGCATCTTTAATATGGTAAGGGTTCATGGGATCTGGTGCAGTTTGGCAAATGATTCGAAGGTTTATTTGTTGGCAGAAGGTAATGGTCGAAGGTAGTCATTGTGAAGACATCTTGTGTCCAGTGGCTTACTACATGACTGGTTGCTGGATCCTTTGATGTTTGCAGCGTATATGAACGGTCTAGTCAAGAATGTAGCAATTTTCATCAGTAAGTTCAAAGATGAGGTGAAAAACGTTTGGTTTTGCAATTAGTGAGGAGGAAAGCCAGTGTGACATCGATGGCCTTGCCTGTCGGAGAGAAGAATTGAAAACAGAACATTATATCCTAAAGTCTGTGAAGTAAAGTATTTTCGAGACTAACAATTTAAGCGAATATACGATGCATTGTTGGAATCTACACAATACAAAGGATAAGCGATCTTCTGTTGTGAATATCCACATTATGGAGTGGAGGTTGGAATTATAGTCTGGAGATATTGTGGGTAGACCATTCTTTCAGGAAACAGGGGTCTGAGCCCACAGTGCTGCCACATCAAGACATGAATTAAAGTTGATAATTAAACAACTCACTGAAGGAATAAGCTCCACAGATATTTCCTTGCTCTGCTTTGGAGAGCACAACACATCAGCACAAAAGTTAAGGCTGAAGCATTCACAGCAATCTTCAGCCAGAAGTGCCAATTGTGTGATCCATCTCGGCACCTTTCACAGATCACCAATATCACAGATACCTGTCAGCAGGGAATTCGCCTCTCTCCATGTGAAATCAAGACACTGTTGGCCGGTGAGGGGGGGAGGGGGGCGGGGGGCAGGGGTTACTGCAAATGCTATGGAGCCTGACAAAAATCTGGCAATAATACTGATGACTTGTGCTAGCCAAGCAATCCCGGTACAGCTCAAACACTGGCATGGACAATGTGGAAAATAGGCCAGGCACGTCCTGTGCACAGAAAATAGGTCAAACCACCCTGGCGATTTACTGCCCCATCAGTCCATGCTCAATCATGAGTTAGATGTAGGGAGGTGCTATCAAGCAGCACTAGCTCAGCAATAACCTGCGTAAATGTGGGTTACGCAAGGCCTACTCAGCTCATGTCTGAATTACAGACTTGATTTAAACATGGACAAAGAACTGAATTCCAGAAATGAGGGGAGAGTGACAGCCCTTGACATTAAGGTCACATTCGACAGAGGGTGATATTATGGAGCCTAGCAAAACTGGGTTCAATGGGTATCAGGTGACAACCTCCCTGCTGCCTGCAGTCATACCTCACACATTGAAAGATGGCTTTGCTTGTTAGAGGGCAGTCGTCTCAGCCAAAGCAAATCCCTGTTGGAGTTCCTGAAGAAAGTATCCTTGGCACAATCATGTTCAGCTGCTTCAGCAATGACCTTTCCTCCATCAGAAGGTCAGAAGTGAAATCTGCATTAATCTCGCACTTTTTTGTGACTCCTCAGTCCACATTCAAACACAACAAAATTTGGACAATTTCCAGACTTGAGCTGACAAGTGGCACATAGCATTCACATCACAAAGCTGCGAGACAATGACCATTGACAATAAGAGATAACCTAACCCTTGACATTCAATAGTGTTACCATCACTGAATCCCTCACCATCGACACTCTGGGTTTTATTGTTCATTAGAAATTGAGCTGGACACTCCATATAAATACAATGGTTGTACGAGCAGGCCGGAGGCTAGGAATACTGCAGCGAGTAACTCACCCTCCTGACTCGCAAAGCCAATTGACTGTCTAAGAGACAGAGGTCAGGAGGCTAATAGCACAGCTCGCCCCTTGACTGGATAGCAGCAGCTTCAACTGCACTCAAGAAGCTTGGCATTGTCCAGGACAAAGCATCCCATTTGATCAGTAGCACATCCACAAGCGTCCATTGCCTCCAAATCTGATTCTTCGTACCTGCCATATGCACTATCTAAAATCCTACACTGCAGTAACTTAGCCACTTCCTTAGACAGTACCTTCCCACTACCACTTGCATCTCGAAGGACAGGAGCAGCAGATACATGGGAACAGCACCACTGTAAGCTCCTCTCTAAAACACTCGGCATTCTGACATGGAAATATGTCACCGATCCTTTACTGTAATTGGGTCAAAATCTGGAATTCCCTTCCTCAGGCCATTTTGGAACATGTTATTTCAGAAAGGCAGCTTACTGCCATCTGCTGAAGGACAACTACGGACAAGTAAAAGCAACCACCATGTTCCAGGAGTCAATAAAAAAATCATTGAAGCTAACATGACAGTTTGATAAAGTGGTTGAGGAGGCATTATGAGTATGTAATAAGCAATCAAAAGGTTTGAAGTAAAGTTCCAGAATCAGTCCCTACCATGGTAGCTTCAATTAATAAAAGAGTATGAAATGAAAATGCTGGAATAATGAACGATTATCACAGACCTACCAAAGGTTTGAAGCATGTTACATGGTTCAGTATTGTCCTTCAGAGGAGGTCGTCTGACCTTCCCACCTGGCCTGCCCTACCCGTTCAAGAATAAGGTGATGGTCCTTTCCTGTGCCGAACCTGACTAAGAAACCCATCAGGAGAAAGTGAGCACTGCAGGTGCTGGAGATCAGAGTTGAGAGTGTAGTGCTGGAAAAGCACAGCAGATCAGGCAGCATCCGAGGAGCAGGCCTTCAAAAAGGTAGCTGATGAGCACCTTCTTGGGATATGTGACGAACTTTTTCATAAGTCAGTGAAGAATTCAAAAAATGCAAATGACGGTGAGTCAGGCTCTTCAGACAGAGTCCGGTACACAGTTGAGATTGATGATTGGATGCAAAGTCTCCTGTGATGTTGCTGTGAACAGCAGGAGAGTTCTTGCCAGTATTGCACTCCAATATTTGTTCATGAGGTAAAGTGTCAGATTGATTGCATTTCTGTTTGTGACCGCTTTCTGTGCATTTCCAATATTAGGATCACAGCGGTGACACCATGACACCAGTATTCCCAAACTCCAGTTTGATGCTGAATGGACGGCGTTTGGAATACCATTGTTTGCCCAGAGTGAAATTTGAATTCTAAGAAAGCCTGGAATGGGAAAGAAAGCCAAATAGTGACCATGTCACCCGAGTAAATGGGAAAATACAAAAACAGCTGGTTCACGAATGACAAGGCATCTGTCACCTTTCCATGGTCTGGCCAACATGAGATTCCAGACCCACTGTGTTCTGAAGTGGCTTTAGCAAGCTATTCAATGGGCAGTTGGGGATAGGGACTCATTGCTGACCCTTACCAGAAAGTAATACGTGTAACAAAACCTCACAACAACTATATCAATTAAATGTAATTGTTACGCAGTTCCTGATGTCATTTCAAGTATTTCATGTGAATATTCTAAAATGCACTTTGAGTGATGTTGCACCGTCTAAACGGACTACAATATAAATTAGTGGGACATTCAGAGTAGGAGAAAGTGAGGACTGCAGATGCTGGAGATCAGAGCTGAAAATGTGTTGCTGGAAAAGCGCAGCAGGTCAGGCAGCATCCAAGGAGCAGGAGAATCGACATTTCAGGCATAAGCAACACATTTTCAGCAGCAACATTCAGAGTAGATCCAGTTCAACATTGAAGTTTAATTGCAGAATTTTCAGCAGTGAATATTTAACCTAAATAAAAGTTTTAAATTGTGTTTATCATTCAGAAATAAATAAAATCTGTTGCAATTCGTCTTCATAAATTGGTATTCACTTCTGAAAATGGTCACCATTCTTAAAATAAACTTGTTTCGATTTGAATCTTACCAACAAATCACTTCTTTCATCTGGCTTTGCTGTCACCATCACTTCATTGAAACCAATTAAGCATTTATGTAAATAAACACAGAAATAGAATTCTCAGAATAAATTACAGAACAACAAAACCGCAATTTATATTTCCCCACAAGCACAGCACACGAATTGTGGAAAAAATGCAAATAACTCAATGGATTCCAATACTAATTGATGTTAGGACTTTTTAATACATAATTTGTATAATTGTTGAATGACAGAGGTATCAGTTGTCATGTTTAGTCAAAAAAACTATAATTAAGTAATACATTGGCACAGCTAATATTTCTGTCTCTCTTTTTCTCTCTTCCCCTCCTGCCTCCCCCCATTTTCCTTTATATCTGATGCCTTGTTTTGCCTCTCCACAATCGGACAACGTTTTCCTTAATAACATGAAGCCAACACCTCACCAACATATGCTCTCAGCCAAATTCATCCATTTCTTTTGAGAGATTTGAGTCAGTAGAACCAGATTTTCTCAAAAATCTGTCTGAGTATTGAGTGATCTGGAAATGCTTGATCGGAAAGACTTTACTGTGATAGTGTTTTCATTGTAACTCAGCAGTATTATTCTTGGCTGAGGAATGTTTAATGGTTCAGTGCAATGCATATTTAGTCTATAATTAACTTTTACTGCACATCTCATGGAATGTTTAATATTGTAGAGGGAGATTTATTCTGTGTCGACTCTGTGTTGTACCTGCTCTGGGAGGGTTTTTTTCGGGAATCCTGGATGCGGATCTATACTGTGTCTAAACCAAAATGTATTTGACATGTTTGCATTGGACAGCACAATATAGAGGGAGATTTACCCAGCACATTACATGAGCTGTACAATCACAGAAAACATTTGATGTAGCCGTGTAAAGGGGCTTGAACTCCTACCCACTGTCTTTCTGATTTTGAAATGCTTGATACCAGAATAAAAAGGGAACAACACGATGCATCGAAACTTTGTTATACAAGTAGATTATCATCTACAGGCACAGACATACATACACACATAAGCAAATCATCTATGAACAACCCTTGCAGTGTTTAATGGATAAGTGCAGAGAGACCTTTAATATGCAATGTGTGTATTCCATGCAATGCATACCGACAATGCGTTTGATATGGTAGTTTAAATGTAGTTTTGATCTGTCTTTAACCTTTTCTGTGATAGCTGTGGTTGTGTTTGACAAATATTCAACAGAACTGGAGGAATTTAAATGCAGTCACTGCATTAGAGGCAGAATGCCATGCCATCAAACAGGGAGAAAGGCGATCCCTGTCTTTTTTCATGATGAGGAGGCATTGAAGCAGCCGGGCTTCAAACATGAAATGGAGGTTAATTGAAATGAGGCCGAGATAATTCTGAAAAGACTAACTTAGAGCAAAGGTCAATGATAGAGAACCAGAAGCAGCCTGTTCAGCCAATGGGGTTTGGTCTTCCAAACAATGACATTATGGCTGAGCTGCTCAACCTCACCTCCAGTTTTCAGCGTTTTAACTGTCAGCATTGATTCAATTACCAATCAAAATCTGTCCATTTCTGCCTTCAAAATACTGAATGACCCAACCTCGACAGTCTTCTGTGGTAAAGAATTCCACAAATTCTCTACATTCTGGGAGACAAAATTCTCTTCTGTCCGAAATTTGTGACCTCTAATTCAGAGATTCTACTCCCTGGTCCGAAACTCTCCCACAAGGGGAAACAACATTTCTGCATTCACACCATCAAATTTCCTGAAAATAATAGATGTTTCAGAATGTCAGTACTGAATCTTCTATGTTCTAATGAGTATAGGCCCAAACGACTCAATCTCTACTCTCAAGACAGTCCCTCCATCTTCAGGATCAGTCGACTGAACCTCATGTGGATTGTTTCTCTGTCCAGTGTACCTTTTCTTTGTGATATGAGTCCCAAGAACAGGTCACAGTATTCCAGCTGTGGTAAGAATACAGCTTCTTTTCAGTTTTAACAAACATTATATTCATACAGATATCCAGCACAGAAACAGACCCTTCGGTCCAACTGCACTGACTAGATATCCCAATCTGACTGAGTACCATTTGCCAAACATTTGGCCAATCTTCCTCTAAATGTGACCTGTTCATACACTCATCCAGGTGCCTTTTAAATGCAGTAATTGAACCCGCCTCCACCACTACCGCTGGCAGCTTTTTCCACACATACACGTGAAAAGGTTACCCCTCAGGTTCCTTTCAAACGTATCTCCTCTCACGTTAAACCGCTGTCCTCTAGTTTTGGACTCTCCCGCTCGAGGAAAAAGGCCTTGGTTATTCACCATATCAATGCCCTGCATGATTTTATAAGTCTTGTTCAGGCCACTCCTTCGCCTCCTTTTCTCTCACTGCAGGGAAAAGAGAAGCCCCAGCCTATTCAGCCTCAGCTTATACCTTAAACACTCCAGTTCCAGCATCATTCTTGGAAATCTTTTCTACATCCTCTCAACTTTCACAAAATCCTTCATAGAACCGGTTAGCCAGATTTGTCTGTAATAATTCTAAATGTGGCCTCACAAATGCTCTGTACAGCTGAGACATGGCATCTCGACTCCGACACTTAACATTATGACCAATGAATGAAATCATGCCAAACACCTTTTTCCCCACCCTGTCTCCCTGCAACTCCACTTTCAAGGAATGATGCATCTGCACCCTTTGGTTTCTTTGCTCAGCAACACTCCCCAAGGCCGAGCCATTAATTGTATAAGTCCTGCCCTGGTTTGCCTTACAAAAATGCAACACCTACATTTATTTAATGAAGCATGGGGTCATGAAAGGCAAGTCATCTTTAACTGATTTATTGGAATTTTTTGAGATTATAATGAGCGTGCAGACAATGGGGAACTGGTGAACGTGGTGTATCTGGATTTCCAAAAGGCATTCAGCAAAGTGCTGCACAAAAGGCTGCTGCATAAGATAAAGATGCACAGTGTTACGGGCAATGCATAAGCATGTACAGAAGAATGGTTAACTAACAGAACCCAAAAAGTGAGGATAAATGGTGTTTTTCTGGTTGACAATCAGTGGGTAGTGATGTGTCTCAGGGATCAGTGTTGAGAATGCAACTGTTTACAATTGTTGGGACTGCAATTGTTTAAAATTCAGGGAGATTGCTTCGAGTTAGAGACCAAGTGTAGTGTATTGTAGTTCGCAGAAGCCACTTAAATGAGTGATAGAGCAAAGTGTGCAGAAGGATGTAGACAGGTAAAGAGAGTGGGCAAGGATCTGGCAGATGGAGTACAATGTTAGTAAACATAAGGTCATCCATTTTGGTAGGAATAATAACAAAGTGGTCGACTTTAAAATGGTGAAAAATTACAGAATGCTGCTGTGCAGGGGGACCTGGGTGTTCCTGTGCATGAAACACAAAAGTCTGGTTTGCAAGTCCAGTAACTAATTAGGAAGGCAAATGGAATAATGTCCTTCATTGCCAGTGGATAGAGTTTAAAATTAGGACTTTCTGCTGCAGCTGTATAGGGCGCTGGCGTGGCCACACCTGGAGTACTCTGTACACTTTTCATCGCCTTACATGAGATGGCACTGGGGTGGGGTTTGCTGAGGAGTTTGACTACGTTGATTTTGGAAATGAGGGGGTTGGTAATGAGCAGACTGGGATTATACTCATTGGAATTCAGAAGAATTGGGGAGGGGATTGTAAAATTATAAATGCAATAGATAAGACAGAAGCAGGGAGGCTCAAAGTTTGTGAGAAGATTTGTAGCTCGGGTGCTCGTTGTTGTGGTTCTGTTCACCGAGCTGGTAATTTGTGTTGCAGACGTTTCGTCCCCTGTCTAGGTGACATCCTCAGTGCTTGGGAGCCTCCTGTGAAGCGCTTCTGTGATGTTTCCTCTGGCATTTATAGTGGTTTGTATCTGCCGCTTCCGGTTGTCAGTTCCAGCTGTCCGCTGCAGTGGCCGGTGTATTGGGTCCAGGTCGATGTGCTTATTGATTGAATCTGTGGATGAGTGCCATGCCTCTAGGAATTCCCTGGCTGTTCTCTGTTTGGCTTGTCCCAATAGTAGTTTTGTCCCAGTCGAACTCATGTTGCTTGTCATCTGCATGTGTGGCTACTAAGGATAGCTGGTCAAGCCAACGTCTTCACTCAAAGGGTTGTGAATTTCTGGAATCCCCTGCGTAGTGAAGCAGCTGAGGCTAACCTGTTGAATGTTTTAAAGGTGAAGATAGATTTGTGAACAGTAAAGGAATGAAGCGTTATAGTGAGCGGTGGGTAAGTGAAGTCTCAGTCCATTCAAAGATTATCCCCGATATTATTGAAAGGCAGAGCTGACTCATGGAGTCAGATGGCCTCCTCCTGGTCGTATTTCTTATGTTCGGATGTTGTTATGTTCTAACAGGCCTCCAATTCAAAAAGTAATGCTCTCTAACTACTAAAAAAAAACGGAAAGAACTGTGGATGCTGTGTATCAGAAACAAAAGCAGAAACTGCTGGAAATGCTCAGAAGGTCTGGCAGCATCTCTGGTGTGAAAGGCTCACAAGTTCATGGTTCCCTTGCTTTTCCATACCACTTTCTTCAGTAATGCTGCCACATTAGTCACTCTCCAGTCTTCTGGCATCTCATCTATGATTATCAACGATACAAATATCTCAGCAAGGGGTCCAGGAATCTCTTCCCTAGCTTCCCACAAAGTTCTGGGAAATACCTAATCAGGTCTCCAGGATTTATTTCCATTTTTCTACTTTAAGACCTCCGACACCTCCTTTTCTGTAAAATAAACTCATTTTAAGATCACATTATTTATTTCCCAAGTTTCTTAGCTTCCATGCTCCTGTCTACTGTAAATACTGATGAAAAATATTTGCTTTGTGTCTCTGCCATCTCTTGTGGTGACATGCAGGAAAGCCATGTTGATCTTTAAGGCCTGTATTCTCTCCTTAGTTATTCTTTTAAACTTAAAATAATTTTAGAATATTTTCGGATTCTCCTTAATTCTATTTGCCAAAGCAATTTTATGTCCTTTTTTCTCCCTCATGATTTCCTGTTTAAGTATACTCCTACTGCCCTTATACCCTTCTCAGGATCACTCAATCCCAGCTGTCTATATCTGATGAATGCCCCCTTCTTTTTCTGGACAGGAGTTGCAATTTCCCTCATCATAGAGCTTTTCCCATGCCTTGCCCTTCACACAGACAGAAACATACCATCACTGAACTCTCATTGTCTCATTCTTAAAGGCCTCCCACTTGTCAGCCGTCCCTTTACCGGTGAATAACCTCCCTCAACCAACTTCTCAAAGTCTAATACCATCGAAACTGGCCACACTCTAATTTGAAACTTTCATTTTTAAATCAATGTTATCCTTTCTCATCATTATTATTAAACCAATAGAATTATGATCACTTTCCCTGAAGCCTGCCCCTATGGACACCTCAGTCACTTGCTCTGCCTTGGTTCCCAACAGAAGGTCAAGTATTGCGAACTGTCCAGTAGGTGCATCCACATATTGAATAACAACGGTTTCTTGTTCACACTTAACCAATTTCTCCACATTCCAAGATCTTAACACTACTCCAAACTCTGTTTGGAAAGTTAAAATTCCCTACCATTATCCTTTTTTCTTACAGACAGCATAATTGCTTGTAAATTTCCCACTGACTATTAGGAGGCCCATTTTACAATCCCAGCAAGGTCATCACCTCTTTCTTATTTTTAAGTTTCATCCATATAACTTCATTGGGCAGTCTCCAAGAAATATCCTCTCTACATCCAGCTGTAATGTTCTTTCTGACCAAAAACACCACTCCATCTCCTCTCTTGCTCCTCTGTCTATACATTCTACAGCATCTATATCCTAATCATTAAGCTGCCAGTCCTGTACATCCCTGAGCCACGTTTCTGTAATGGTAATGATATCCTTGAACCACATTCCCAACTATGCCCCATGTTCATCTGTCTCACATGTCAGGCCTCTTGCATCAAAGTAAATGCAGTTTAGCAGCCTTACCTCGCTCTTGCCAAACTGTTGTCTGCCTTGACCCCTAGAATTGCTCACCGCATCTCACCTCAAACATTTCTCTTTTCTCACTATCTTGTTGGTTCCCACCATCCCCCTTACTAGTTTAAAACCTTCAGCATACTGCTAGCAAATTTCCCCACAAGAATATCGGTCCCCTTCCAATTCAGCTCCCTCTTATGCAGGTCATTTCTATCCCTGAAGAGATCCCAGTGATTGAAAAATGGGAATCCTAATCCCTGCAGCAGCTCCTCAGCCACACATTAGCTGCTCTATCTGACTGTTCCTAATATCAATATTCCATTAGTTTTTAAACAAACCCCAACATGACATTTGCCATCCTGAATTGACAGTTGAAATTAAAAGCTAACTTTTTGAGGTTCGGAGATGCTGACTCCCTTTGGATTTCTGAATTCAATCTCTATCTTGCCCGTTAAAATGCATAACTTCACTGTTTACGTTTGTTCTCATTTATTTAATCCACATTACATTATTATGCAAAGCTCCTTGTTCACTCTCTTGTCCTATCTGTATCCCTCCACAAACTTCTTTTTGTGTCATACACACCACTTGTCTCTGCTCCAATTTTTGAGTCATTCGCAAACTTGCCTACAATATACTCACTTTCCTCATCTAAGTCATCAAAATACTTTGTAATTTTTTTTTGTCCCCAGAACAGATTTATGTGGTACTCCACAGATTGACATTTTGTAAAATAAAACTCTTAATCAAACTTTTCTGATTGGGATTTCAAAGATCCTCTCTACATGTTAATACAGTACCTCCAAAGCCAAGGCTCCTTTCTTATTCAGTAATCCTATGCATGGGTGCTATCAAATACCTACAGAAAATTAAAACATATTACAATCACGGTTTCCTCCATTTTCTTCAAGAATTCCGATACTTTTATCAGGCAAGATTTCCATTTTAGAAAGCCATTCTCAGTTTTCTGCTGTAACATCCTTTTTTAAACACTCGACCATATTTTTCAATAAATGATGTTAAACTAAGTAGCCTCAGTCAATCTTTTGTGTGCCTTAACGTTTTATGAGTGAAGGTGTTGGGTGAAGGATCTACTCTCAGCCCTCACTTCCAACTGCTGGAGAAGCACTGTCATCTACTGTGAAAATCTCAACAAAATGTATCTATGTTCATTTACTGAGAAAGCAATTCCACAAATGTTCTAGCTCATCACCTTCTGTTGGCGGCCCCAGATTTTACGAAGCAACTCATTGAAAGTCGACAAGGCTAATTAGCATCAAACCAAGATCAATATTTGAGCAGAAATATCTCAATTCCTGGTCACGTATTTTTGCTTATCTCTTTTTAGGACATTAGCTTCGACAATGTGGAGTTTGTGTGGGCGGAGCTGTGAAATACCAAGGGACAAAAACATTAGTGGGTGTCATACAGAGACGCCCAGACTGCAGTGGTCATGTTGGAATAGTATCAAACAGGAAATTCGACGATGCCCTCCACCGCATCTCCTCCACTTCCCGCTCCTCCGCCCGTGAGCCCCGCCGCTCCAATCGCCACCAGGACAGAACCCCACTGGCCCTCGCCTACCACCCCACCAACCTCCATATACATCATATCATCCGTCGTCATTTCCGCCATCTCCAAACGGACCCCACCACCAGGGATATATTTCCCTCCTCTCCCCTATCAGCGTTCCGAAAAGACCACTCCCTCCGTGACTCCCTTGTCAGGTCCACGCCCCCCACCAACCCAACCTCCACTCCCGGCACCTTCCCCTGCAACCGCAAGAAATGCAAAACCTGCGCCCACACCTCCCCCCTTACTTCCCGCCAAGGCCCCAAGGGATACTTCCATATCCGCCACAAATTCACCTGCACCTCCACACACATCATCTATTGCATCCGCTGCACCCGATGTGGCCTCCTCTATATTGGGGGGACAAGCTGCCTACTTGCAGAACGTTTCAGAGAACACCTCTGGGACACCCGGACCAACCAACCCAACCACCCCGTGGCTCAACACTTCAACTCCCCCTCCCACTCCACCAAGGACATGCAGGTCCTTGGACTCCTCCATCGCCAGATCATAGCAACACGACAGCTGGAGGAAGAACGCCTCAGCTTCCGCCTAGGAACCCTCCAAGCACAAGGGATGAACTCAGATTTCACCAGTTTCCTCATTTCCCCTCCCCCACATTGTCTCAGTCCCAACCCTCGAAATCAGCACCGCCTTCCTAACCTGCAATCTTCTTCCTGACCTCTCCGCCCCCACCCCGGCCTATCACCCTCACCTTGACCTCCTTCCACCTATCGCATTTCCAACGACCCTCCCCAAGTCCCTCCTCCCTACCTTTTATCTTAGCCTGCTGGACACACTTTCCTCATTCCTGAAGAAGGGCTCATCCCCGAAACGTCGATTCTCCTGCTCCTTGGATGCTGACTGACCTGCTGCGCTTTTCCAGCAACACATTTTCAGCTCTGATCTCCAGCATCTGCAGTCCTCACTTTCTCATTAAACAGGAAATTAGGCAAGCTAATGATATGGAGAATCTGTGATCATGGGTGATTTTAATCTGCATCCAGATTGGACAAATCAAATTAGCCACAATGTCTACTTGGGGGAATTCCTGGCCTACATATGGGATGGTTTTCTTAACCACCATATGGATGGAATGAACTAGAGAGCAGGCCATCTGAGACTGGGTACTGTGTAATGAGAAGGGAATCATTGCCAATCTAGCTGCGTGTGACTCCTTGGGGAAGAGTGACCATGACATGATACAGCTTTTTTATCAGGATGGAGAGTCAGCCAGCTGATTTGGAGACTAGGGTGCTGAATTTTAATAAAGGAAACTATGAAGGTATATAAGGCATGAGTTGGCGTTGATAGATTAGTGGAAGTTGCTTAAAGGTGCGACAGTAGATAGGCATTGGCAAATATTCAACGAAATCATGAGGTTCTACAGAACGTGAAGAGAAAGAGATTGGTGAAGACAAATGTAGGTCCCTACAGATAGAAATGGGGAAATATATAACAAAGGACAAAGGAACAGCTGAGCAACTGAATCCATACTTTAGTTCTGTCTTCACAAAAAAGGACAGTTGTACAGGAGGTTGGTCAGGCTGCAGTTGGAGCATGTGTTCAGTATTGGGCACCTTGCTCGAGGAAGGATGTTATTAAACTGGAAAGAGTGCAGAAGAAATTTATAAGGATGTTGCTCGCACTCAGTGGTCTGAGTTGTAAGGAGAGGCTGAACAAGCTAGAACTTCTTTTCTTGGCAGTCTAGGAGACTGAGAGGGGACCTTACAGAACTGTACAAAATTATGAGAGGCATACACTCAGTCTTTTTTGCCTGGGTTGGGGAATCGAGGACTAGATGGCATTAGTTTAACGACGAGCGACGTTAAAACTCGGAACGGACACTCCATCATATATGATGAGTGCAATAAATTAGCAGGGAAAAGTACAAAAGGGAACCTGAGGGGCAATTTGTTTACACAGAGGCTGGCACGTGTATGCAATGAGCTGCCAGCGGAAGTGGTTGACGTGGGTACGTTAACAACATTTAATGGCATTTTGACAAATACATGGATAGGAAAGAGTTAGATGGATGTGGACCAAATGCAGGGAAATGGGGTTAGCATGGGTGGACAATTTGGTCAGTATGGACCACTTTGGGCCAAACGACATGTCTCTGTGCTTTAGGACTCTCTGACTCGAAGATACAAATCAAGTACCAGAAATCCTGGAGAATGCAAGATTTAGTGAGAGGGAAGAACTGAGGGAGGTCAATATTAGTAGAGAAATGGTGCTGGGAAATTGAGGGGATTGAATCTGATAAATCCTCAGGGCCTGATAAATCTGCATCCCAGATCACTTAAGGAAGTGGTTCTAGAAATAGTGGATGCTTTGGTTGTCAGGATTCTTCAGATTTTGGTACAGTCCCTGTAGATTGGAGGGCAGCTACTGCCACTCCAACACTCAGAAAGAGAGATACAGAGAAAGGGAATTCGAGACCAGTAAGCTTCAGATCAGTAGTGGGGAAAATTCTCAAATCCTTTACCCTTTATGACAGAGCATTGAGAAAGCCGTGGCAAAATCAAACAGAGTCAGCATGGAGTTATGGAGGGGAAATCATGCTTGACAAATCTATTGGAATTCTGTGAAGATGTAACTATCAGAGTTGACAAAGGGGAACTGGTCAATATGGTATATTTGTACTTGCAGAAAGCGTTTGACAATGCCCCATTTAAGAGGTCACTGTACAGGATTAAAGCATATGGGGTTGGGGTAAGTGTACTGAGATAAATAGAAAACTGATTGGCAGGGAAGGAACAGAGGAGGGCTGAAGGGGCACGTGTCAAATAGGCAGACAGTAACTAGTGGGGTGCAACAGGGACTCCAGCTATTAACAATATATATTAATGATTTGGATGAAGGAATAAAATGTAACATCTCAAGGTTTGCAGATGATACCAAGTTGGGTGGGAGTGTGAACTGTGACGAGGATGCAGAGACCCTACGGCATGATCTGGACAGATTGGGTGAGCGGGCCAATCAATGGCAGATGCAGTTTATTTTCGATAAAGGTCAGGTTATTCACTTTGGAAACAAAAGGAAGGTGGTGGATTACTACCTGACTGGCTGCAAATTGGGAGAGGGGAGTGTGCTGCAGGGGCCACATGTCCTTGTGCACCAGTCGCTGAAGGTACGCATGCAGGTGCAGCAGGCAGTAAAGAAGGCAAATGCTATATTGACTTCATTGCGAGATGTTTCGAGTACAGGAGCAGGGATGCGTTGTTACAGTTATACAGGGCCTTGGTGAGGCCACACCTCAAACACTGTGTGCAGTTTTGGTCTCCTTTTCTGAGGAAGGATGCTCTTGCTCTGGAGGGAGTACAGCGAAGGTTTACCTGACTGGAGGATGCTCCTGATAGTGGGTGTGTCCAGAATCAGGGGACACAGACTGAGGATTCGGGGTGGATCATGTAGGATGGAGATGAGGAAACATTTCTTCACCTAAAGAGTGATGAGCCTGTGGAATTCATTACCACAGGAACTTGTTAATGCCAAAGCTTTGAATATATTGAAGACGCAGCTACATGTAGTACTTAGAGCAAATCGGACCAAAGGTCATGGGGAGTAAACAGGACGAGGCTATTGAGCTGGATGATGAGCCATGATCATGATGAATGGCAGAGCAGGCTCAAAGGGCTGAGTGGCCTTCTCCTGCTCCTATCTTCAATGTTTAAGAGGATATTGCCCTGAGAAAACCGTGGACATTATTAGTGCTTTCCCATTTACCTCAAAATATCACTCATCACCCCACCCGAAAAATAATGAGGAGACGTAACCTCTCAAATTTCAATGACACAGCTCCTCCCAAGAGTCAAGGTGTGATGGTTGAGGAGCAGCTTTGTTCATTCTTAACACAAGATGTCATTTTGTTCTGTGAGTGCTTGTGTGTGTCTGTGTTTGTGTGTGTGTGTGTATGTCTGTGCATATCCATGGCTATGTGTCTGTCTCTGTGTAGGTGTGTGTGTGTGTGAGTGTGAATGTGAGTATGAGTGTGTGTCACGCTCGCGCGGATGTACATTTCTGTGTCCGTGGCATTTTGAAGCACATCATATTTCCTTGAAACTACTTTCTTTGTCAGAGGCCACCAGCATGCTCCAGTTGCTGGAAGGTGCTCTGATGTATTTCAGATTGCGTGCCTCTCTGCAATGTAACTTTGCTGCTTGACGAAGATACCAATTCATTACAGACAGCTTTTATCACCAATTTCTCACTAACACTCATATAGTGTCTATTTATGCCTTTAGTTTTAGCGTCTAAGGTGATGTCCGGTCACTCTGATAGCTCATGTCAAACCAATGGAAATCTTCCCATTCATTTCTCTCAGCCAATAGGGACTCTCTCCATGTATAGTCGATGTTCAGGGCTGTCATCCCATTCTTCAGCAATCCTGAAGCAGACCCTTTGGTCCATCACTACTGCCTGGCTGTAGGAATCTCACCATGCAGGAAGTAAATTCACACGTCACATGCTTCCATTCTGTTGACATGTCCAAGACACACTTGTTGGATGATTTAGGAACTCTCCATTTGAGAGGACACAGAATTCAAGAGTTTGTCATGTCACTTCCAAATCTCAGCATTCCAACTGGGATACCCTCGCCCACATCTCAATTAAACCCAACAACCCCTGCAAGTCTCCATACAACAGCCTTTTCACTCCTCCCTCTGCATGTTCCAGGACCACAAAACTCCTTGCAAGTGCATCTGTACCTCTCAGCTTACTTCAGACCAGACCAGACATCCGAGGGAAAAGGAGAAGGTGAGGACTGCAGATCAGAGTCAAAAAGTGTGGTGTTGGAAAAGCACAGCAGGTCAGGCAGTATATCCAAGGAGTAGGAGAGTCAACGTTTCGGGCATAAGCCTTTCATGGAGTTTCGTGCCCAAAACACCGACTTCTCGGTCAGGAGTGAAGACTATTGTTGGGACAAGGTCGGCTGTTGGAATTGGGCAGTGAAAATCAATAACTTCGTCATCATTCTAATAGAGCATAATAATTCAATATTCTTGTGGATGGATTATCTCATGTTCTAAATAAAATACAATGAACATCATTGCTATGTGAATCATGAAAGAATTGGAAAACATTAACGGAGAGATAACAAGGTCATAAAGTCACCAGTTGAAACAGGAGAAGAAATCAAAGAATACAGAAAAGCAAGTTGAAACAGAATTATCAGAGCCCACATTTGATTGAATGGCTCAGACAAAACAAGAACAGATGGAGAACAATTTGTTTTTTTTTCAGAGAAATTACATCAGTTACAACAGAAAGATGAAAAACTGAAGCAATTGCATTGAAAAGCAAACACAGAAGAAGAATCTGAGTGCATTCCCAAATGTGACTAACTTAAACATGATGTCTTGATGAGACATTCAGGCAGATGGGAACGTGGGAGAAATTCATTACCAGGGACTTATACAAAGGAGGTGTGGCAGGTAGCACATCAGTCACCTGTGGGTCATTGTGGGAGTGAGAAGAACTCCCGGCAAAATACAAAACCGTTTTTACTGGCCTGGACTTCATTTAGGTGGAGATGAAAATTGCCAGAAATGTCATACATGTCATGTAACCGGAAAACTTCAGGCAATAATAAAACCGGCAACTTTAATGCCCATCCCTACATTTGAGGAACCTTTTACAAGGGTCTTACTTGATTGAGTAGGACCCCTACACAAAACAAAAAGTGGTTATCAGTATTTGTTAACAATGATAGATGCGTCCATTTGATATCCACAGGCCATTCTATTTGTGCAATACCACTGCTAGAAAGATTGTAGAAGAGGTACACCAATGTTTAACTCGATACAGACCACCCACAGAGATACAATCAGGTCAAGGGGCAAATTTTACATCAAATGTATGCATGGAAGGTATGGGTAGCTTATCCACTGCTTAACAACAAGCATGGTAAGGGAGTGTTAGAAAGGTGGCGTTAAACTTTAAAGACCATTAGTGAGCTTAGAGAATACCATATCGAGGGCTTATTGTCAAGACAATCGAAACGACTGGATAAAGGAATTCCATTTGTACATCAATGAGTTTTGGGGCATGAGCTGAGAAGACCACTGAAAATAAATAAGGAGAAATTAGTGAGTCAGAGTTCAACGACCACATATTTGAACTGTGAATGATTAAATTGAGAGGGGGAGTTGGCTCCAATTCTGCAATATCCTTACACACTTACGCCAAAGAAAGTTGGCATATGTTCAAAGACAGACTGAACGGATGTTCCAAAAACAACAGCATCAAAGTGAGTTGCAGCAACTGGAGCTCAGCCATAGTAATGGAGCCAAAGCCAGATGGTACCCATGGTTGTGTGCAGACTGTTGCAAAGTGAATGCAGTTGCAGAGTCTGATTCATATCCGATTCCACATTGAGAAGACTGTATTGAAAAAGGTAGGACAAGCAACTTAGATTTGTCATTTATACTTGCTCCGAGGATACTGGCAGGTACCTTTATCCGAAGGAGTGAAGACTATTTCGGCTTTTGTAACACTGAACGGAATTTACTAACTTAAAGTCATGCCAGTTGGTATGGAAAATGTGCCAGCCACATTTCAAAGGGTAACCAATCAAGTCATTCCTGGGCTATCCAATTGTATGATGTACATCGACAAACTTGTGCTCTTTTAGTCACACAGGGAAGGAACATTTGCAGCCTTTATTGGAACTATTTAATGACTTTGGGAGGCAGGCAGGTGATAAACGTGGCTAAGTGTGAATTCACCAAAGTCCGAGTCATGTGCCTGGGTTGAAACTTTATTGCTGGAACAGCACAGCAGGTCAGGCAGCATCCAGGGAACAGGAGATTCGACGTTTCGGGCACAGGCCCTGTTATCAGGCATGGACATATAGTCCCAACCATAACATTGACAAAGAGAGCAGGACTATGATTCATGGCAGTGAACAAGTTTACCAGAAGTTTGTACAAAATTGTAGTAGTGTGGTTGCTCCACTGACTGACTAATTGAAGAGGTGCTGGATATTTTAGCGGACAGTAGAATGTCAGAAGGCATTTGCCAGCCTGAAAGCTGTGTTAACCACTGCCCCAGTGTTAGCTACACCTAATTGCACAAAGCTACTCGAGATCGCTATTGATGTGGGTGTTGGTGCTGTATTCTTACAAGACGGCGATGAGAAGATAGGAAGCCCCATTGGTTATTTCATCAGGAAACTGAATATTTATCAGGAATATTCCATGATTGAGGAGACCTTGAGCTTGGTGTTCCAACATTTATATTGTTAGTAATGGGTCTTGTACAATTGTCTGTACTGATCATAACCCATTAAAGCTTTTGGAGAAATGTAAGGACTGCACTTCCAGATGGTTTACATGGAGCTTATTACTGCAGCCATTCAATTTGAAACTTATACACGTGGCAGGATGAGAAAGTGTAATTGCTAATGTGTTGTCACAACTTGGATGATGTAAGATGGAGGGATTTGGTTGCAGGAGTAAATGGACAGAAACAGGATGCAGTAATGCATGGTTACAGTTGCGTGTATTGTCACGTAATAATAGATTAAGACTAAGGGTTTTAAAATGAAATAATCTTTGTCTCTTATTAATGTTGCAGTAAAAGTACAACACTGGTACCTAACCAATAATGCTGAAACTTGCCCAGGGATGTCCTGTACACACAAAGAAAACAGGACAAATTCCACCCAGCCAATTAACGCCCCATCAGTCTATTCTCGATCATTAGTAAAGTGATGGCACGTATCATGAACAGTGCGATAAAGCAGCACTTGCTCAGCAATAAGCTGCTCAGTGATGCCCAGTTTGGGTTCTGCCAGGGCCAGTCAGCTCCTGACCTCATTACAGCCTTGACTCAAATATGGACAAAACAGCTGGATGTTTGAGGGAAGGTGAGAGTGACAGTCCTTGACATCAAGGCTGTTCTCGATTGAATGTGGCTTCAAGGAACCATAGGAAATCGGGACTCAATGGGTGCAAACTCTCTGATGGTTGGAGTCATACCTGACACATAGGAAGATGGTCATGGTTGTTGGAGGTCATTCACCTCAGGGCCAGGACGTCTCTGCAGGAGACCCTCAGGGGAGTGTCCTCGGCCTGACCATCTTCAGCTGCTTCATCAATGACCTTCCCCTCCATCACAAGGTCAGAAGTGGGGATGTTCGCCGATGATTGCACTATGTTCACCATTCACGACTCCTCAGATTCGGATGTCCATGTTCAAATGCTACAAGATCTGGACAATAACAAGGCGTGGGCTGACAAGTGGCAAGTAACATTTCCATCAAAAATAAAAGACAATCCAACCACTGCCCCTTGGCTTTCAATGGTATTACCATCACTGAATCCCATAATGTCCTGCGGGTTATCATTGACCAGAAACTCAACTGCGCTTACCACAAACACAGTAGCTACAACAGCAGGTCAGAAGCTAGGAATACTGCAGCAAGGAATACTGCAGCCTGTCCACCATCTACAATCTACAAGTTGGAAGTGTGATGGAATACTCCCAACTTGCCTGGATGGGTGCAACCCCATCAACACTCAAGAAGTTTGACACCATCCAGGAAAAGCAGCCCAAATCCACACGTGTATATTCCCTCCACCACACATGCTCAGTACACACTGCAGCTACTATCTACATGATGCACTGCATAAATTCATCGAGGATCCTCAGACAGCACCTTCCAAACCCACAACCACTTCCATCTAGAAGAACTAGGGCAGCGGATGTGTGGGAACTGCACTATCTTCAAGTTCCCCTCCAAGTCATGCACCATCCTGACTTGAAAATATAATGCCGTTCCATCACTGTCACTGGGTCAAAGGCCTGGAATTCCCTCCTTAATGGCATTGGGGGTTAACCCACCGCAGGTGGACCACAGTAGTTCAAGGCGGCAGCTCACCTCCACCTTCTCAAGGGCAACTGGGGAGAGGCATTAAATGCTGGCCAGCCAGTAACACCCACAACCCATAAAATGAATAAAAGATAATAGTTCATTGTGTGTGTGAGAGAGATCGAGAGAGAGAGAGAGATCGAGAGAGAGAGAGACAGAGACATAAAAGACCATATATCTGTGTGTGTGTGTGAGTGAGTGTGTGTGTAAGAGAGAGAGAAAAACACTATGCCTAAGAGTGTGTGTGTGTGAGAGTAAGTGAGTGAGAAAGAGAGAGAGAAAAAGACCATGCCTGTGTGTGTGTGTGTGAGAGAGAGAGACAGACAGAGAAAGACCGTATTGTGTGTGTGTATAAGAGAGAAACACGATGCCTGAGAGTGTGTGTGTGAGTGAGTGAGAAAGAGAGAAACACATGCCTGTGTGTGTGTGCGAGTACGTGTGTGTGTGTGAGAGAGAAAGAAAGACCGACAGACACACAAACAAAGACCATGTCTGTGCATGATAGAGTGAAAGACCGTGTGTGTGTGTGAGAGAGGGAGAGAGAGAGAGAGACTGTGTGTGTGTGTGTGTGTGTGTGTGTGTGTGTCAGGGGGGCAGGGGGAGTGGGGGGTGTGGTGGTGTGAGGATGCTGTCACTTTAAAAAGGTTACTTTGGCCTGTGTTTTTTTGAAGAGGGATTGTAAAGGCAGAGGTGCCAAAGAGTCTCGAGTGCCTGTAGGCTTTTCTTAAAAACAGTTTAACAATGGAAAAGGAGTGGCCAGTTCAGGTTCTTCTAGTTTTGGTCTAGCTGCAGCAATCCCAAGATGTTTTGAGTATCAGAAGGTTGCAAGCTTCAGTAAATGATTCCTAACTGAGCACTCGGACATTTCTCTGGATGTTGTTCCCTCCGCCTGGAAGAATACGAGTTTGAATTTACATTTTTGCCAAGGGGTGTGTTCATGAGATGTTACAACATTGGATCAGGAAATGAGTAAGTTACTGTATCAAGTAGTCGGTTATGTTTTCCAATTGTTTACTTGTTCTTAATGCCACTTTCTTTTGTTTGTGTTTCAACCGTAGTGTTTAAATAAATTCTGTTTGGCTTAATGCAGAGTGGTTTAACCAACTGAATCACACCTGGAACGTCAATGTCTCATTTGCTTTAAACAAAGAAAACCTTATTTACCCTAACTATACCCCTCATGATTTTACAAACCTCTGGAAGGTCACCCCTCAGCCACCAATGCTCCAGGAAAAACAGCTGCAGCTTCTTCAGCCTTTCCTTGTCGCTCAAACCCTCCAACCCTGGCAACATCCTTGTATATCTTTTCTGAACCCTTTCAAGTTTCCCGGCGCCCTTCCTTTAGGAGGGAAACCAGAATTGCACGCAATATTCTAACAGTGGCCGAACCATTGCCCTGTATAGCTACAACATGACCTCCCAACTCCTATACTCAATGCTCTGACCAACAAAGGAAAGCATACTCAATGCCTTCTTCACTATGCTGCCTTCCTGGGACTACACTTCCACGGAACTATGAACTCCAAGGTTCTTTGATCAACAATACTCCCCAGGACATTGCCATGAAGTGTGTAAGCCCAGCCCTTATTCGCCTTTCCAAAATGCAGCACCTTGCATTTATCTAAATTAAACTCCATCTACCAACCTTTGGCCCATTGGTCCATCTGATCAAGATTAGATTAGATTAGATTACTTACAGTGTGGAAACAGGCCCTTCGGCCCAACAAGTCCACACCGCCCCGCCGAAGCGCAACCCACCCATACCCCTACATGTACCCCTTACCTAACACTACGGGCAATTTAGTATGGCCAATTCACCAGACCTGCACATCTTTGTACTGTGGGAGGAAACCGGAGCACCCGGAGGAAACCCACGCAGACACGGGGAGAACGTGCAAACTCCACACAGTCAGTCGCCTGAGGCGGGAATTGAACCGGGTCTCTGGCCCTGGGAGGCAGCAGTGCTAACCACTGTGCCACTGTGCCGCCCAAGATCCCGTTATATTCTGAGGTCACCTTCTTCGCTGTCCCTTACACCGACAATGTTGGTGTCATCTGCAAACTTACTACATATACCTCTATGTTCACATCCAAATCTTATAGCAGTGGATCCAGCACTGATCCTTGTGGCACTTCACTGGTCACAGGCCTCCAGTCCGATGATCAAACATCCAGCACCACCCTCTGTCTTCTACCTTCAAGCCAGTTCTGCATCCAAGTGGCTCGTTCTTCCTTTATTCCATGAGATCTAACCTTGCTAACCAGTCTCCCATGAGGAACTTTGTCGAATGCCTTACTTAGGTTCATATAAATCATGTCCATCGCTCTGCCTCACTAATTCTCTTTGTTACTTATTCAAGAAACTCAATCAAGTTTGTAAGACATGATTTCCCAAGCACAAAGCCATGTTGACTATCCCGAATCAGTCCTTGCCTTTCCAAATACATGTACATCCTGTCCTTCAGGATTCCCTCCAACAACTTGCCCACCGCCGAGGTCAGGGTCACTGGGCTGTAGTTCCCTGGCTTGTCTTTACCACCCTTCTTAAACAGTGGCACCATGTTTGCCAACCTCCAGTTGTCCAGCACCAAACCTGTGACTATCGATGATACAAATATCTCAGCAAGAGGATTTACCCACCTTTATGTATTTTAAGACATCCAGCACCTCCTGCTCTGTAATCTGGACATTTTTCAAGATGTTACTATCTATTTCCCCGTATTCTATATCTTCCATGTCCTTCTCCACAGTAAACATTGATGCAAATACTCCTTTAGTATCTCCCCCATCTCTTGCGATTCGACACATCGGCTGCCTTGCTGATCCTTGAAGGGTCCTACTGTCTCCCTAGTTACCCCTTTATCATTAATGTATTTGTAGAATCATTTTGAATTCTCCTTAACCCCATTTGCAAAAGCTATCTCATGCCCCCTTTTTGCCCTCATGATTTCCCTCTTAAGTATACTCCTACTGCCTTTATACTCTAAGGATTCACTCGATCTATTCTGTCTATACCTAACATATGCTTCCTTCTTTTTCTTGACCAAACACTCAATTTTTATAGTCATCCAGCATTCTTCACACCTATGAGCCTTGGGCCTTTTACCTCAACAGGAACACACTGTCTCATTATCTCATTTTTGAAATCTTCATCATTTTCCAGCCATTCCTTTACCTGCAAAACTCCGCACCCAATCACCTTTTCAAAGTTCTTACCTAATACTGCCAAAATTGTCCTTTATCCAATTTGGAATTTTAATAGTTAGATCCTGTCTATCCTTTTCCATCACTATTTTGAAACTAATAGAATTCTGGTCGCTGGCCCCAAAGTGATCCCCCACTGACACCTCACTCACCTGCCCTGCCTTATTTCCCAAGAGTAGGTCAAGTTTTGCACCTTCTCTTGTAGGTTCATCCACATACTGAATCAGAAAATCTTCTTGTGCACACTTAACAAATTCCTCTCTTTCTAAACCCTTAACACTACAGCAGTCCCAGTCTACAGTTAGAAAGTTAAAACCCCCTGCCATAACCACCCTATTATTCTTACAGATAACTGAGATCTCCTTACAAATTTGTTTCCAAATTTCCCGCTGACTTTGTGGAGCTCTATAGTACAGTCCCGAAAAGGTAATAATCTCTTTATTTCTCACTTCCACTCAAATGACTTCCCGGATGTATTCCCAGAAATATCTTCCTCAGTAAAGCTATAATGCTATCCCTTCTGAAAAACGCCACTCCCCTCCCCCCTCCTGGCTTGCCTCCTTTTCTATCCTTCCTGTAACATTTGTATCCTCAAACATTAAGATGCCAGTTCTGTCCATCCCTGAGCCATGTTTCTGTAAATGCTCTTATATCCCAGTCCCATGTTCCTAACCATGCCCTGAGTTCATCTGCCTTCCGTGTTAGGCCCCTTGCATTAATGTAAATGCAGTTTGATTTATCGGTCCTACATTGTTCTCTGCTTTGTCCCTGCCTGCCCTGACTGTTTGACTTGCTTTTCTTCCCAACTGTACCAGTCTCAGATTGATCTCTTTCCTCACTATCTCCCTGGGTCCCATACCCCCACTTTATTACTTTAAATCCTCCCAAGCAACTGCAGCAATCTCCCTCTAATTCCCTTCCAATTCAGGTGCAATCCATCCTTCTTGTATAGGTCACTCCTACGCGAGAAGAGCTTCTAGTGATTTAAAATGTGATCCCTTCTCCCATACACCAGCTCCACAGCTATACATTCATTTGGACACTGCCCTCCCTCCCCTTCCTGGGGCTCTCCATCTCCATCAACAGTGACCGACTCAACACAGACATCTTCTACAAACCCACCGGCTCCCACAGCTAAACAAGGACAGAATCCCCCTGATCTTCACCTTCCATCTCACAAACCTCCGGATACATTTCATCATTCTCTGCCATTTCCGCCTCCTACAAATGGACCCCAGCACCAGAGATATATTTCCCTCCAAACCCTCATTTGCTTCCTGTAAAAATCATTCCCACCGCAACTCCTTTGTCAGGTCCACACCCCATACCCCACCAACCCACCCTCCCCTCCTGGCAACTTCCTCTGTTACCACAGGAATTGCAAAACCTGTGCCCCGAACTCCCTCTCACTTCCCAAATGCCCCAAAGGAGCCTTCCACATCCATCAGAGCTTTCGCCGCACTTCCACACATGTCATTTACTGTATCCGTTGCTCCCGATGCAGTCTCCTTTACATCGGGGATACAGGTCGCCTACTTGCTGAGATCTTCAGAGAAAATCTCTGGGACACCCGCACCAACCAACCCCAAAACCCTGTGGCTGAAAACCTCTCAACTCCCCCTCCCACTCTGCCAAGGACATGCAGGTCCTGGGCCTCTATCACTAAACCCTAACCACCCGACACCTGGAGAAAGAATGCCTCACATTCTGCCTTTGGACATTGCAACCACACACTATCAATGTGGATTTCACCAGTTTCCTCATTTCTCCTCCCCCTCAACATCCCCCCAATCCCAGCCCCAACCTTCCAATTGGCACCGCCCTCATGACCTGTCCTACCTGTCAATCTTCCTTCCCACCTATCCACTCCACCCTCCCCTCCCCTCCCACCTTTTACCTTTACCCCCAACTCCATCCAGCTAATGAACTTTCAGCTACCTTACCCCAGGCCCACCCCCCTTCCATTTATCTCTCCACCTCCTTGGCTCACAGCCTCATTCCTGATGAAGGACTTTTTCCTAAAATGTCTATTCTCCTGCTGCTCAAATGCTGCCTGACCTGTTGTGTTTTTCCAGCACCATATTCTCGACTCTGATCTCCAACATCTGCAGTCTTCACTTTTTCCTAGACGTTCATCTGCTCGATCCTTCTATTCCTAGCCTCACTAGCGCACATTATCGGGAGTAATCCAGATATTACTACCCTCGAGGACCTTCTTTTAAAATTCCTGCCTAACTTTCTTTCTCCTCTCTTCAGCATCTCATCCTTTTTCCTTCCTGTGTCATTGGTTCCAGTGTGCACAGTCACCTGCTGCCGGTCCCACTGCCCTTTGAGAATATTCTGCCTTGATCTTGCAAACAGGGAGGCAACACACCATTCTGATTTCTCGCTGTCGGCCGCAGAAACATCTGTCTGTACCTCTGACTAGAGAGTCCCCTCTCACAATTGATCGCTTGGTACCCGACATACCGCTCGTTACATTACAGCCTGTCTCGGTCCCAGAAACTTGGCTGTTCATGCTGCATTCTCCTGAAAGGCAATTACTCCCTACTTTTTCCAAAACAACATACTTGTTTGAGATGGGGTTAGTCACAGGAGACACCTGCACTACCTGCCTCCCTCTCCTACTTTTCCTGGTTTTTCTCCCTTCCTTAAAACTACCATCCGTCAGATGCCCCTAGCTCCTGTAAATTCCTCATTGCCTCAAACTGCCGCTTCAACTGATAGATGCGATCTGATATGATTCAGAACCAAACACACTTACTGCTGACATAATCATCAGTATTAAGGAAATTCTCCCTAATCTCCAACAGCTGACAGGAAGAGCACATCACTCCACTCAAGGCCATCTTTGTACCTTAACAACCTACAAAAAATAGCATTGTCTTATGCACTAAAAAAAAACACTAATCCAGTCTAACTTAATATCTATGTTTCATATTTTTTTAATTTTAATCAAAGGACAGATATAAAAAAAACAAAAAACAACCAACTCCATACACTATTAAAAATGACAGCAATATTACACTTAAAAACCATGCACTTATCTGCTCCTGTGCTGTGTGCTCTCCAAAATAGTTTCTTCGGATGTCAGTTGTGTATTTTGCTATTTGTCAATTTTTCTTCAACGCACCCCAATGTCCGGAAACACTTGAACTCAAACAGCAAAGGCAGTAACTGTGCAAATTTACTGCTGTGTCAGTCAGCAGTGTAGGTTTCTTTCTCTCTGTCTCTGTCTCTGTCTCTCTCCCTCTCTGTCTCTCTCCCTGACCATGTGGTCACTACCTTTGTTCACTTCCTCTTTTTAAAGCGTCATTGTTTTGATCTTTTCTCTCAAACTTCCAAAACAATGCAACGGCTTAAAAACAATAATTGTTGCTTGTGGAATTCGAGAAACTCACTTCCAACACCTAATATACCCTAAAAGCGAGCAGTTCTTACAGCCAAAGCTTTTCCCATCCTCCATCGTGGATTACCCAAATCCTGATAGCTTTTGCTCCATCTCCATGGCAATCCCTATCACTCATCAATTGGTTCTCCCTGTTTCAGTTTGCTTACTTGTCTTCTAATCCTGACCAGTGTAGGGCAGAAATGTTCAATTTTGTTTTTCTTTTAGCAACATTTCGGTTTTGTTCAGTTCTATAACAATAATTCACTATCTTTTTTATAAGACCTTTCCACTTCTCTAATGGCTACATTTAATGCCTTCAGTTGTGAGGAATATTTGTCCGTATTCTCGAAGAAACGCAGCCCAACTTGTACCAACCTGGTTGAATGTCAGACAGATCAGGGCATCAGGTATCATTCACCCTAGATGTACACTGTCAAGGAAAGCCCAGATTTCAGTCAGGTTTTCTCTTGTTTCTCACCAGCTATTCCTTAAGATACTGAAACTTGACTGTCCTCCAGTCCATTTTTGGAGTTCTTAATCCATGAACCTTCAACCTTCAGTTGGGCCAATGGTGAAATGCCACAGTGGGGGTGATCCCTTCAAAAAGGAACTAACTTGCATCAGAGATGCTAAAATGGCTCAATATATCTAATGCAAAACTAATTTATTTGACTTTTATCCAATATATTAAACCTGTCTCACACAGGTTAATGAACCTGAGCATAAACAGACTCAGTGAACATGGCTTGGGCCTGGATGTGGTTAACAGCACAATCTCATTGCTGTAGTTCGTTATGAACACGTCGGTGTCTCAGCAGATGGAATGAGTGAGCAAACCCTTCTTACACACGGAGCAGGTGAATGGCCTCTCCCTGGTGTGAACTCACTGATGTTTGATGTCAGATGATTGACTGAACCTGGTCCTGCAGTGAGAGCCCCAGAAAGGTTGCTCATCATTGTGAACATATTGGTGGAACATCAGTTTCCTGGAACCTTTAAAGCACGTCTCACAATCTGGACATTTAAAAGGCCTGGTCTCAGTGTGAACTCACTGGCCTCCCAGTAGGGCAGAAGAGTGAGTAAATCCCTCCCTAAACACAGTGTAACGAAATGGTCTCACGCTTGTGTGAACTCACCGGTGTTTTTGCACATAGGATATGATATAGAATGCCTTTTGATTCGGATCAGGGGAACAGTCTGGGTTTGCCAATATATCTGCAGCTGGATGACTGAATGAACGCCTTGCCGCAGTCAGAGCAGGTTCTCAGCCTCTACCCAGTGTGATCTCGCTGGTGTGTCGGGAGTTGAAATGATTGCCTGAACTTAATGCCGCAGTGAGAACTCCTGAATGGTCTCTCCTCTGTTCGAATACGTCAATGGCACATCAGTTGCCCAGATTAAATGGCATTTTCCACAGTCTTGTCATTTTAAAAGTTCTTTTATCTGGGTGAACTCTATGGTCTGCCTGCAGTTGAGAAGACTGAGTGAATCCCCTCCCACACTTGGAGCAGATGAATGGCCTTTCCTCAGTGTGAGTGCATTAATGAATTTCCAGTTGAGGTGGGGATTTGAATCCCCCTTCACTTTTCTCATATTCCCATACTTTCTCCCAGCGTGACTGTGATTATATCTTGACAGTTCAGATGATTTCATCCACACACAGGACAGGTGCACAGTTTTCCTCACTTGGTGTTTTCTCCTTCCAAGTTCAGAGTTGAACAATATTCCAATCATAAAATAAAAATCAATCTTTCGAATTCTAATATGATACCTGGTTCTGTTTCCTGACCACAGACTGTCCCCTTCACATAATCTGTGAAGCTAATTAAAGAGAAGGAAAGTGAGTGAGAGAAGACCACAGTCTGACTGAATGGTCCTCCCTGAGACTTGGCTGCAGGATGAAGTTCTAGGACATTCCTGAAGAGGGCGCGCGATGTCTACCCCAAAGGACACAAGTGCGCAGGCGCCGATTGAGCAGATTGGAGCATGCGCACATTGACTGAAGGCCCCTTTTACAGTCTCCAGACCATGGTGGTTCCGGAGGAATAACAGAGCCAGCGGTGGGAGAGGTGGTGCAATCCGTCTTGGTAAAATCCAGTAAAGACCCCGCGAACCGAACAAGTATTAGCGGGTCCCGCGGTTTCAGCCCTGAGTTTAATTCCCGGGACCTGGGCAGTGGCCGCCATTTTGTTTGGGACGAGGCGCATGCGCGGTCATTCTGGTGACGCACAGCGAGTGGGCGGGGACTACGGCCCCAGTGACGGAGACAATGGAGACAATGGAAATGGGGCGGGGCCTGTGGGACTGACCCGGGGCGGGGGGGGACGACAGGCATTCACAGCTCTGGGGGGACAGGCATTCACAGCTCTGGGGGGGACAAACATTCACAGCTCTGGGGGAGGGGGGCGGCATTCACAGCTCGGTGGGGGTGGGGGGACAGGCATTCACAGCTCTGGGGGTAGGGGGGACAGTCATTCACAGCTCTGGGGGAGGGGGCGACAGACATTCACAGCTCTGGTTGAGGGGAGAAAAGGCATTCACAGCTCTGGGGGGGGACAGACATTCACAGCTCTGGAGGAGGGGGGACAGACATTCACAGCTCTGGGGGTGGGGGGAACAGGCATTCACAGCTCTGGGTTGGGACAGGCCTTCCCAGCTCTGGGGGTAAGGCTCAGGCATTCACAGCTCTGGGGGTGGGGTGACACGCATTCACAGCTCTGGGGGGAGGGGGGACAGGCATTCACAGCTCTGGGGGGAGGGGCACAGGCATTCACAGCTCTGGGGAGGGACAGGCATTCACAGCTCTGGGGGTTGGGCACAGACATTCAAGCTCTGGGGGGGACAGGCATTCACAGCTCGGGGGTGAGGGGCACAGGCATTGACAGCTCTGGGGGGGTACAGGCATTCACAGCTCTGGCGGGGAGGGGCACAGGCATTCATAGTCTGAGGAGGGACAGGCATTTGCAGCTCTGGGGGGGAGACAGGCTTTCACAGCTCTGGGGAGGGGGACAGGCAATCACAGCTCGGGAGGGGGCAGGCATTCACAGCTCTGGGGGAGTGGGGGACAGGCATTCACAGCTCTGGTGGTGGAACAGGCATTCACAGCTCTGGGGGAGGGGGACAGGCATTCACAGTTCTGGGGAAGTGGGGGACAGGCATTCACAACTCTGGGGTTGGGGCATAGGCATTCACAGCTCTGGGGGGACAGGCATTCACAGCTCCGGGTGGGGTAGGGGGGAGCAGGCATTCACAGCTCTGGGGGTGGACAGGCATTCACAGCTCTCGGGGTGTGGTGGGATAGGCATTCACAGCTCCGATGGTGGGAGAGGACAGGCATTCACAGCTCCGGGGGTGGGGGAACAGGCATTCACAGCTCTGGGAGGGTGGGGGGGAGGCATTCACAGCTCTGGGCGGGTGGGGGGGAGGCATTCACAGCTCGGGAGTGTGGACCGGCATTCACAGCTCTGGGGGTGGGGGGGATAGGTATTCACAGCTCTGGGGGTGTGGGGGATAGGTATTCACAGCTCTGGGGGTGTGGGGGGGACAGGCATTCACAGCTCGGGGGGAGGGGGGCGACAGGTATTCACAGCTCTGGGGGTGGGGGAGACAAGCATTCACAGCCCTGGGGGTGGAGACAGGCATTCACATCTCGGGGTGGGGTGGGGGGGAACATGACAGGTACAAATAATTCACCAATACTGGAAATGGTCTGAACTTCTCTCCTGTCCTGACAGTGATCACTTTTATAAACTTCTTTTACAGGGGATCAGGAGAGGGCCAGAGAATGGAAACTCAAACCAAACCAAAAACAGTCAAAATCTGATCCAACGCAATGAATCAGGAACTGAATGCTATCGGTCTTTGAACTTGGAAGCAGAATGTTACAACCAGATGCACAGCCTCGGAAAAGCTTTGCACTATCCACAGCAGACAAGTCCTGGACAGCATGGAGTTACAGACATCTACAGCACAGAAAAAAAGATCCGTGAGCCCTTCGGCAATTTAAATCAAACGCAGAAAAACTCACCTTGCCTCGTAATCTGGTAAAGGGACAGAGGACTCACAAATACTACTTTTTTTTAAAAAAAATATCAATTTTATTCTTTAATCCTAAAAGTGAACATTAAACATTTTAAAAAGTGTATATTTTAACTGGGGAAAATGAAATTATGACGCGATCAGACAGGAGTTGGGATGTACAGACTGGGAGCAATTGTGCCATAGAAAGGGCACAGCAGACGTGTGGGGCAGTTGTTGCGAGTGATGCACAAATATGTCCCTCTGAGACGGGTAAGAAGGGGTAACGAGAACAGAGGAGCTTCTCCTCAAAAGGAAGAAGGCAGCTTACGTAAGGTGGAGGAGGCAAGGATCTAGCACAGCATTAGAGGATTCCAGGCTTGCTAGAAAGGAGCTCAGTAATGGACTGAGGAGAGCCAGGAGAGGGCATGAAAAAGGCTTGGCAAGAAAGATTAGGGGGAATCCAAAGGCATTTTACACATACGTGAGGAATCGAGAATGATCAGGGAGAAGGTAGGGCCAATCAGGGATAGCGTAGGGAACTTGTGCATGGAGTCTGTGCAGATAGGGGAAGCCCTAAATGAGGTTTTTTGCTTTGGTTTTCACTAAGGGGGGGGGGGGGAACCTTGTTGTGACTGAGAACTTTGAGGAGCTGCGATACAGGCTTGAACTGATCAGGATTGATGAAGTTGATGAGCTGGACATTTTGGCAAACATTAAGATTGATAAGTCACCATGATCAGACCTGATTTATCCCAGGCTACTCCAGGAAGCAAGAAAGGAGGTTGCTAAGCCGCTGGTGAAGATCTTTGCATCCTCACTCTCCACGGGAGTCGCACAAGAGGATTGTTAGGAGGCGAATGTTGTTCCTCTTTTCACGAAGGGTAATAGGGAAATCCCTGGCAATTACAGACCAGCCAGTCTTCCGTCTGTGGTCAGCAAGGCTTTGGAAAGAATACTGAGTGATAGAAGTTATGACTATTTGGAAAAGCATAGTATGATTAAAGGCAGTCAGCATGACTTTGTGAGGGGCAGGTCATCCCTCATAAATCTTATTGAGTTCTTTGAGGAAGTGACAGGACAGATTGATGAAGATCGAGCTAGTGGATGTGATGTATAAGGACTTCAGCAAGGCATTCGATAAGGTTCCCCATGGTAAGCTCATCCATAAAGTCAGGAGGTATGAGTTTTGGTAGATTTGGCTATTTGGATTCACAATTGGCTAGCTGACAGAAGGCAGAGTGTGGTTGCAGATGGCAAGTTCTGCCTGGAGGTCAGTCTTGAGTGTGGTCTCTGCTCTTTGTAGTTTTTATAAATGACTTGGATGAGGAGATTGAGGGGTGGATTAGTAAATTTGCAGATGGCACATAGGTTGGAGGTGCTGTTGATAGTATCGAGGGCTATTGCAGGCTGCAGCACAACATAAACAGGATGCAGAGCTGCGCTGAAAAATGGCAGATGGAATTAAACCTGGATAAATGCGAAATGATGCAATTTGAAAGGTTGAACTAGAATGCTGAATACAGGATTAAAGACCGGATTCTTGGCAGTGTGGAGGAACAGAGTTCAAGTACATAGTTCCCGCAAGTATGCCACCCAAGTGGATAGGGTTATTAAGAAAGCAGTTGGTGTTTTGGCTTTCATTAACAGGGGAATCAAGTTTAAGAGACGAGAGGTTTTGCTACAGCTCTACAAGCCCCTAGTGAGACCACACTTAGAATATTGTGTCTGGTTCTGGTTGGCCGACTATAGGAAAGATACAGAGGCTTTGTTGAGGGTGCAAAGAATGTTTACCAGGGCAGCCTGGAATGGAGGGCTTGCCTTATGAAGAGAGGTGGACGAAGCTCAGACTTTTCTCTCTGGAGAGAAGGAGGAAGAGAGGAGACCTGATCGAGGTATACAAGGTAATGAGAGTAATAGATAGAGTCAATAGCCAGAGACTTTTCCATAGGGCAGGATTGACTGGCACGAGGAGACATAGTTTTAAGTTATTAGGAGAAAGGTTAAATGGGTCGTCAGAGGTAGTTTCTAAGGATAGCTGGTCGTGTCGTTTCGTGGAACACCAACTCGCCACGAAATGACACGACCAGCTATCCTTAGTAGCCACACACACAGATGACAAGCAACACGAATTCGACTGGGACAACACTACCATTATAGGCAAGCCAAACAGAGAACAGCCAGGGAATTCCTAGAGGCATGGCACTCATCCACAGACTCTATCAACAAACATATCGACCTGGACCCAATATACCGGCCACTGCAGCGGACATCTGGAACAGACAACGGGAAGCGGCAGATACAAACCACTATAAATACCGGAGGAAACAGCACAGAAGCGCTTCACAAGAGGCTCCCAAGCACTGAGGATGTCACCTAGACAGGGGACGAAACGTTTGCAAGACAAATTCCCCGCTCGGCAAACAGAACCACAACAACGAGCACCCGAGCTACAAATCTTCGCACAAACTTTGAACAAGTCTACATGTAACTGCAAAGGTTGGAATATTCCATTACTCCTGTTGCTCGTGACATCCAGCATTGAATCAAGTACATTCTTACAGCTGGGATTTGTTTCTGCTGAAGTTACTTCCTTATCACGAGAGTAGAGTTGAAGATTCTTGTCATTGTAGCTGACAGCTTTCTTCAGGGTATCGCGACCCTTTAAAACCAGCTCTCTGTGATCATTCTGTCAAATTCAGAAAAAACTCACAGGCAATTAGTGTGCAACTAATATTGAATTTCTGCTTCAAATGGAACTTGCTCCCTGGGCAAAGAATTGACATTTGATGTCTGAAAAATTCCCCAACATTAAAATCTCCAATAAGAAAGTGTTGATGAATCCTTGCTGACAATTCTAACTGACTTGAACATTGCAGACATGGCCCTACTTTCCTACCAGGAAGAATGGGAATCAAAGTTTATGTCAGACCCGAGGAGATTGGTGTCAGTGACTGTGGGGCTGGTTTATATCAGACAGGGGGAGATTGGCGTCAGTGACTGTGGGGCTGGTTTATATCAGACAAGGGGAGATTGGTGTCAGTATCTGTGGGTCTGGATTATATCAGACGGGGAGATTGGTGTCAGTGACTGTGAGGCTGGACTATATCAGACAGGGGGAGATGGGTGTCAGTGACTGGGGGTTGGTTTATATCAGACAGGGTGAGATTGGTGTCAGTGTCTGAGGGTCAGGTTTATATCAGACAAGGGGAGATTGGTGTCAGTGTCTGTGGGGCTGGTTTATATCAGACAGGGGGAGACTGGCGTTAGTGACTGTGGGGCTGGTTTATATCAGACAAGGGGAGATTGGTGTCAGTGTCTGTGGGACTGGTTTACATCAGACAGGGGAAGATTGGCGTCAGTGACTGTGGGGCTGGTTTATATCAGACAGGGGGAGATTGGCATCAGTGACTGTGGGTAGGTTTATATGAGACGGGGGAGATTGGTGTCAGTGCCTGTGGGTTGGTTAAAATCAGATAGGGAATATTGGTGTCAGTCACTGTGGGGCTGGTTTATATCAGACAGGGGGAGATTGGTGTCAGTGACTGGGGCTGGATTATATCTGACAAAAGGAGATTGGTGAAAGATTTTGTGGGAATGGTTTAAATTGGACTTGGGGAGTTTGGTATCACTCTCTGGGGGACTGGTTGAAATCCGGAGAGATTGGTGTCAGTGAATGAGGGGCTCGTGTATATCAGACGGGGGAGATTGGTGTCAGTGACTGTGGGGCTGGTTTATATCAGACAAGGGGAGATTGGTGTCAGTGACTGTGGGTTGGTTTATATCAGACAAGGGGAGATTGGTGTCAGTGACTGTGGGTTGGTTTATATCAGACAAGGGGAGATTGGCGTCAGTGACTGTGGGGCTGCATTATATCAGACGGGGAGATTGGTGTCAGTGACTGTGGGGCTAGTTTATATCAGACAAGGGGAGATTGGTGTCAGTGACTGTAGGGCTGGTTCATATCAGACAGGGGGAGATTGATATCAGTGACTGTGGGGCTGGTTTATATCAGACAGGGGGAGATTGGTGTCAGTGACTGTTGGGCTGGATTATATCAGACAGGGGGAAATTGGTGTCAGTGTCTGTGAGATTGGTTTATGTCAGACAAGAGGAGACTGGTGAAAGATTTTGTGTGAATGGTTTAAATTGGACTTGGGAAGTTTGATATCAATCTCTGGGGGACTGGTTTCTATCAGGAGAGATTGGTGTCAGTGAATGAGGGGATTGTTTATATCAGACAGGGGCAGATTGGTGTCGGTGACTGTGGGTTGGTTTATATCAGACAATGGGAGATTGGCGTCAGTGACTGTGGGTTGGTATATATCAGATAGGGGGAGATTGGCGTCAGTATCTGTGGGGCCGGATTATATCAGACAGGGAGAGATTGGTGTCAGTGACTGTGGGGCTGGTTTATATCAGACATGGGAAGATTGGCGTCAGTGACTGTGGGGCTGGTTAATATCAGACAAGGCGAGATTGTTGTCAGTGACTGTGGTTTGGTTTATATCAGATAGTGGGAAATTGGTGTCAGTGTCTGTGGGTCTGGATTATATCAGACAGGGGGAGATTGGTGTCAGTGTCTGAGCGTCTGGTTTATATCAGACAAGGGGAGATTGGTGTCAGTATCTGTGGGGCTGGTTTACATCAGACAGGGGGAGACTGGCGTCAGTGACTGTGGGCTGGTTTATATCAGACAGGCTGAGATTGGTGTCAGTGACTGGGGCTGGATTGTATCAGACAAAAGTAGATTGGTGAAAGATTTTGTGGGAATGGTTTAAATTGGACTTGGGGAGTTTGGTATCACTCTCTGGGGGACTGGTTGAAATCCGGAGAGATTGGTGTCAGTGTATGAGGGGCTCGTGTATATCAGACAAGGGGAGATTGGTGTCAGTGACTGGTGCTGGATTATAAAGACAGGGGGAGAATGGCGTCAGTGACTGTTGTGCTGGTTTATGTCAGACAGGGGGAGATTGGTGTCAGTAACTGTGGGCCTGCTTTATATCAGACAGGGGGAGATTGGCGCCAGTGACTTTGGGTCTGGTTTATATCAGACAGGGGGAGATTGGCGTCAGTGACTGTGGGTTGGTTTATGTCAGACAGGAAGAGATTTAGTGTCAGTGACTGTGGAGTTGGTTTATATCAACGCGACCTGTGCTTTTCAAGCACCACTCTCATCTAGACTCTGGTTTCCAGCATCCGCAGTCCTTGTATTTACCTCGTTGGTTTTAGTCCTATTCAACTTCGACATTAGATACCAACTCCAACGCTAAAACGACTGAGCATCGAAGGCAAAATGACAATTTTTTAACCATTCTGTCAAATTATGAAGCAAACTAAAAAGAATTATGAACTTGCATTCCTGGCCTCCGTGTTCCACTACACGATGCAATGCCCGATCATTAATTGTATCAGCCCTACTCTTATTTGATGTAGCAAAATGCAATACCTTCCATTTATCCAGATTGAACTTTATGTGACATTTTTCAGCCCAAAGACGCATTGGATTAAAATCCTTCTGGAATCTTAGATCACCTTTTTTACAGTCTCCAGTTCTGCTGTCCTCTGCAAGGTTATGAACCATGGATTCTATGAGTTCCATTGTTTTCTCATATAGGTGAATAATCATACTTATTTGTCGTGGCCATCATTTAGTAGTTTTCAAATCTTGTAACAATTAGTCATGTAGTTAACCATGAGGAAGAAAGCTATAGACTGCAGGGAGATTGGAAACAATTGGCAAGAAAACGTGCTGAAAGGAATTCAATCCAGTGAAGTGGGTGATAATGAATTTGGGGAGGAACAATGATAAACGTGTGAACACTGAGCGGTTTACAGTAATAAAAGAGAAATTGGAGTAGGCATTCACGAATCTTTGAAGGTGATTGGAGAAGGGATCAAGTGGTCTCGCGGGGTAAGAGATACTTTCTGTTCTTGACCGCAGGTGGGAATATAAGAGCAGGGAAATGATGCTGGAACTTTAGCAACTGCCTGTTCAGAGAAGAGTCAGGGGACCGGCCACAAGTCTGGTCATTGCAGTAATCACTTTTTTTCAGACGAATGATAAAATAGAAGATGGAGGGCGGAAATAGACCATTTGGCCCATTAAGTCTAGATCAGCACTCAATCAGATCTTCGCTGTCAATGCTCCAAGTCAGGCTGGCACGTTCCTTGGAGGGGAACTTGCAGATGGAGGTCATTCGATGCATAAGTCCATAAGACAATGGAGCTGAAATTAAACCATTCAGCTCAGTGAGTATGCTCTGCCATTAAATCATGGTAGATACTTTCTAAACCCAGTTCTCATGCTTTCGCCCCATAAACCTTGATCCCCTTGAAAACTACGCTGCTCCATATCTCAGTCTTACATGTAATCAAAGACCTAGTTTCCACAGCCTTATCTCGCAATGAATCCCATATATTCACCACTCTGTGGCTGAATATGTGTCTCTTAGTAGTGCTCTCAAATGTCTTCCCTTTTCTCCAAGGCTGTGCCTTTGCATTCTAGTCTCTACTAAAAATGGAAACACCTTCCCAGCATCCACTCTATCCAGGATATTCACGATCCTCTAAGTACCAATTAGATTTCCTCTTATCCTTCTAAACATAATCGAATATAGACCCAGAGTCGTCAATAGTTCCTCAAGTGTCAGGCTTTTCATTCCTGGGACTATAATCGTGAATCACCACTGAACACACACACCAGGACCAGTGCATCCTTCCTGAAATTTGAGGACCAAACGTACACACAGTAATCCAGATGTGGTCTGACCAGACCCTTCTAGAGTCTCAGAAGTGCATCCCTGCTTTTATATTCAAATTGTCCCAAAAAAAGTAATCATTGCAATTGTCTTCCAAACTACAGATTCAACCTGCAAGCTCATCTTGAGAGAATCCTGGGCTAAAACTCTCATGTATCTTTGCACACCAGACAGGTGAACTTTCGCCCCATTTAGACAATAATCCACATCTTTATTCTTCCTACCAAAGTGCATCACCTCACACTTTCCCACAGTTTGCTCCATCTGCCATTATATTTTCCGATGCTCCCTACATGTCCATATCCTTCTGCAGTATCCCCGCCTCCTCAATGCGACCTGTCCTTCAACCTTTGCATTGTTTGCAAGTTGACACACGTTGCCCTCAGATACTTTATCTAGATCGCTAATGGAGAAAATGAAAAGTTGTGGTCACAATACAGCCTTGAGGAAGGCCACTTGTCACCAGCTGCCATCCTAAGAAGGATCCTTTTGTTCCCAATCACTGCTTTCTGTCCTGCAAAGTGCACCTTGCCTCAGACACCATGGGCTCTTATCTTATTCAGTAGCCTCCTGTGCAGCAAATATCAAAGGCCATCATGACGTCCAGACACATAACATCCAATGGCTCTCCTTGGTCTACCTTCCTCGGTACTTCCTCAAAGAGGAATTCTTGCAGATTTGTCAAGTGCGGCCTCCCCTTATTGAAACCATGCTGACTTTGCCTTATTTAAACATACACTTCCAAGTATTCTGAAATTTCTTCCAACGCAATGGATTCTGGGGCCTTATCCACAACTGGTTGGTCTGTAATTTGCCAGCTTTTGTGCTGTTTCCTTTTAGAATCGGGTGTCACGTTTGTGATTTTTCGGTCCTGTAGCATCCTTCCTGATTCTAGCGACTCCTGAAAGTTCTCCACTAACGTATCCACTGTTTCTTCAGTTGTCTACCTGGCGGGTACTCCACCTGATCCAGATAATTTATCCAACTTCAGGCCATTCAGTGTTTCTTGCGCTTTCTCAGTGATGGCCACTAGACTCACATCTGTTCCCCCATTCTCTTGTATGTTTGGGTATAACTCATGTTTTCCACTGCGAAGACCGGCACAATATAATTTTTTTCAGTTCCTCAACCATTTCCTTGTTCCCCACTGCTATCTGTCAAGTGTCATTTTCCAGTGGCCCATTGTCCACTTCTATCTCTGTTTTGCGTTTATTTGAATAAAGAAACAGCTATAGTCTTTCTTTATATTAGTAGTTTTCTTATATTTAATCTTCTCACTCCTCATTTGTTTTGTTGTTGCCCTTTATGGGTCTTTGTGAGCTTCCCAATCCTCTGATTATCCACTGCCCTTCATTCCATTATATGTTTTCTCTTTTGCTTTTATGCTATCAATGACTTCCTCAGTCAGTCATGGTTGCCTCATCCACCATGCACCATGCCTCATTTTCCACAGGATGTATCTCGGATGTGTCTGCTGAATTACGCTCAGACAGTCCTGCCATTGCATTTCCACTTTCCTGCTTTCTTGCTAGTCTCCTCTCCCCACCAATTTCATCCAGCGCCCCCACCCCCTCATGCCTCTGTAATAGCCTTTATTCAACATTAGTACCGTTACCTCTGATTGAACATTCTCCCTCTCAAATTGCAGGGTAAATTCAATCATATTATCATCACCACATTCTAAGGGTTCCTTCATCTGAAGCTCCCTTGTCACGTCTGCCTCATTGCACAACTCTAAATCTAGTATTGCCTGTTCCCTACTTGGCTCCACCACAGGCTGCTCCGAAAATCCATTTCGTCAACACTCCACAATTGAATTCAATTGAATTTATTGTCACGTGTACTGAGGCACAGTGAAAAGCTTTATCTTGCGATCAATACAAGCAGATCGCAGTGTTAAGTAGCAAAGATGTATCAATAATATGTAAACATATAATAGGTTGGCCTTTGTGATTATCTGGGCTGGGTTCATCACTCGCTGTAACGGTCTCCGATCTTGAATGGTACAGATGCCATACCAGGTAGTGATACATCCAGACATAAAGCTCTCAATTACGCACCTATAAAAGTTGGCTAATGAATTCACAGTGGTGACTAAGTGATAATCGACTTTTTAAAAATTTCGACCACCTCTAGCGAGATGCCATCATGAGACTTATATCCCTCTCCCGTCCCTGTCCACCATCCACAGCGACCATTCAATAGACAATAGACAATTGACTATAGGTGCAGGAGTAGGCCATTCAGCCCTTCGAGCCTGCACTGCCATTCAATATAATCATGGCTGATCATTCCTAATCACTATCCTGTGCCTGCATTATCTCCATAACCCTTGATTCCACTATCTTTGAGAGCTCTATCCAACGATTTCTTAAATGAATCCAGAGACTGGGCCTCCACTGCCCTCTGGGGCAGAGCATTCCACACAGCCACCACTCTCTGGGTGAAGAGGTTTCTCCTCATCTCTGTCCTAAATGGTCTACCTCGTATTATAAAGCTGTGTCCTCTGGTTCGGCACTCCCCCATCAGCGGAAATATGTTTCCTGCTGCCAGAGTGTCCAATCCTTTCATAATCGTATACGTCTCAATCAGATCCCCTCTCAGTCTTCTAATCTCAAGCGTATACAAGCCCAGTCGCTTCAGTCTTTCAGTGTAAGGTAATCCTGCCATTCCAGGAATTGACCTTGTGAACCTATGCTGCGCTCCCTCAATAGCCAGAATGTCTTTCCTCAAATTTGGAGATCAGAACTGCACACAGTACTCCAGGTGTGGTCTCACCAGGACCCTGTACAGCTGCAGAAGCACCTCTTTGCTTCTATACTCAATTCCTCTTTTTATGAAGGCCAGCATGTTATTAGCCTTCTGTTTCCCTACAGGAAACTCTGTTGCACTGTGCCTTCACTCCCAACACCTCCCCCAACACGCCCCATGGAGTCTTCCCCCTGCATAGCTGCTTTTGTGACACATAAATGCATAGAACCTAAAAGCCCGAGCAGGAGTAGGCTGTCCGGCCTTTCAAGCCTGCTCTGCCATTGAATGACATCATTGCTGATCTTTCTAAAGACTCAAATCCGCTTACACACTCTTCCACTGTATCCCTTTTTTTCTTTATTGTTCAAAAGAAGTATCACTCTTAGCTTCAAAAAAAATGGTGAACTAGCGTCAGCTTCTTCGCTGGGCACGGTATTCCATATATGAACATCCGTCTGGGTGAAGAAGGTCCTTCTGAACTGAGTCCTAAATCTGCTCCATCTAATCCTGTGGCTATTCCCTCTTGTCCGAGTTTCACCCACAAGTGGAAGCATCTTTTATAATTCTCTCTAATCTATTCCGTTCAATGTTTCATGTTTCAGTGAGATTCCCCCCTCATTTTTCTAAATTCCAAAGAAAATAATCCTAATCCACGTAGTCTCTATTTATAGGCCAACCCCCTCAACTCCGGAATCAACCCAGTGAACCTCCTCTGCACCCCTCCCCCCACCAGTGCCAGTACATCCATTCTCAAGTAAGGGGACCAAAAGTAAACCAAGGATAGCCTCACCAGCACCTTGTACAGCTGCAACATAACATCTCTGCTTGAACCTTCATGAACCTACGTTACATCTGTCTAATTTCTATCGAGATGTCCTGCTATTTCTTCCTTGATAATGCACACAAGCATCATCCCCACTGCAGTAATTAAGCTAACTGATCAATAACTCTCAATCTTTTATCCACCTCCCTTTTTAAACAGTGGTGTCACACTAGCTGTTTTCCAATCTGCTGTGACTGCCAGGCAGTCTAGTGAATTTGAAAATTGCCACTAGTGCACTTGCTGTTTCTCCCGCCATCTCCTTCAATTCCCTGAGATGCATTCCCACACGGCCAGGAGACTTGTCCATCCTCACCTCCATTAGCTTGCCTAACACTACCTCTTCCGTCATCATGTTTGTTTCCAGGACCTCACCTACATTTGTCTCTTTGCCACTTACTGGCATGTTATTCGCATCCTCCACTGTGAAGACTGACACAAAATACTTGTTCAATGCCTCGACCATTTCATCACATCGCATAACTAAATGTCCCTTCTCATCCTCCAAAGAGCCAACCTTTACTTTAGCCACTCTTTTTTCGTTTTATATTTTTATAGAAACTTTTGCTATCCGTCTTTGTAATCTTTGCTAGTTATTTTTCCTCATGTTTATCTTTAATGGTTTCCCAACCTTTCAGTTTCATGCTGTTCTTGGCCACTTTGTATGCCTTCCTTTTCGCTTTGATCGCCTCCCTTATTTCCTAAAACACGCAGGGCAGATTACCCCTTTTCTGACAGTCCTTCCTTTTCACCGGAATATACTTTTACTGAGCACTTGTACAAAAAATTCTTTTTTGGAAGTCCTCCACTGTTCGATATCTTTCCCACCATATAACCTTTGTTTCCAGTCGACTTTAGCCAGGTGCTCTCTCGTTCCATTGTTGTGCCCCCCTGAACATGCACAGGATCCTGGTATTGGATTTTATCTTCGCACTCCCGTCTGAATTCTAAGTTCTGCCATACTGTGATCCCTAACTGTGAGGTCATTAATTATTTCTGTTCCTTTACACAGGACCAGATCGAGGATTGCTTTCTCTCTCGTCGGTTCCATTGCACACTGTTCAAGAAAACTATCACGGGTACACTCAAAGAACTCCTCCTCAAATATACTGTGACTGAGCTGCTTCGACCAAGCTACATGTAGATTAAAATCCCTAATGATAACAGCCGACCCATTTTTACAGGCGTTGCTCATTTCTTTGTTTATTGCATTCCCCAATGTTATGTTATTATTTGCTGGCCTGTAGACTATACCTATCAGTGACTTTTTCTTCATAGAATTTCTAGTTACCACGCAAATTAATTCAAACTCATTCTCCATCGAACTTATAGTGTCTCTTCACACTGCCCTGATGTCGGCCTTGTATAACAGAGAGACGCCACCTATTTTTACACTGCAGTCTGATCTTCCAAGTAATCTCGAACTCCTGGATATTTAACTCGCAGTCATGGCCATCCTTTTGCCGTGTCTCTCTAATGTCTACTAAATCATTTTCATTCGTGTTGATTTATGCCATTAGCTCTTCAATCATGTTACAAATGTGACGAGCATTCAGGTGAAGTGCTTTTTGTTAGGTTTCTTGTCCTCATGATTTCTCTAATAATATCTCCTTTTGCTTTCTTGTCTCTCGTCACCTATCCATTGACGTCTTCTCTCCTCTATTTCCAATGGCCCAACACATCTTCCAGGTGAAGCGATACATGAACTGCACTTCACGCAATACACTCTACGACAATCACTGCTCGCAATGTGGTTTTCACTATTTTGTGAGACGAAGTTTGGACTGTGTGACCACACTGCAGAACATCCAAGTTCTGTCTTCAAGAGTTACAGCGAACCTCAGCGCATGCTGGAAGCACACCACCTCAGTTTCTATTTGGGGATTCTGGCCTTCCAGGCCCCATATCAATTTAATTTTTGGGGGGGCCTGAACTCTCCCATGTCCTATCCCCCTATCCCACACGCCAGGCCTTGTTGTCACGTAGTCTGCCATAACACATTACATAGGGATCGCCACTAACAGTCTCCATCAACAGCAATTCACCCTGCCAGCCACATCATCATCCATTCATTTGTCCAACTGTTCTTCTCTTTATTTGAACTCTATCCCTACCTATCGTTTACTCCTTTCCCTCCCCCAAATCCCACTATATCTTCTGCAGATAGACTAACATTTTTCAAGCTATCGTCAGTTCTGCGGAATGGTCACTGGAATCGAAATGTTAACTCTGATTTCTTTTTTTAGATGCTGCTAAACCTGCTGAGTTTTTCCAGCACCATCTGGTTTTGGTCTGGTTCGAGTCGGATCCTGTGAATGTTCGAGGAAGAATGACTGTGCATGGCCTGTAGAAGATTGATACTGTGCTTGTGCAATGATCCCCTGCACAGAAGACAGAACTGTGTTCCTGTTGAAAAGTTCTCTTGTGGGTAGTTCCCATTACAAGGTGAGCCATCGGCATCAACTTCTTAGGTCATTGAAGACAGAAATCATTTCTGCCGCAGTTCTCTCCTGGATGTGATGAACAGCAGAGAGAAAAACATTCCTCATTTCAGATGTGAACGGATTGGAGTCCACGCAGGAGATAAAATCAAGTGACTGTTTTTTTTTACAGATCGAGAACGCTTGAACGCTTTTTCACTGTAACAATGTGCCATTGGGTATCAGAGATAAAGGGTTTATAGGCGCAAAGGCTGAAAACAGAGTCTTCCAGTTAAAATACGTGCATGTGTTCCCTCCAGTGTGACAGTGCAGTTGAGTATAGTTGTAAACAGGATAACTGGATGAATCACTTTACACATTCAGCTCGCGAACAGTCCTGTTGTGGGAAGACATCTGTATAGAATGCAGGAAGATACACTGAGAGGTTCTTGATCAGTTTCATCTAGGGACTGAGACAATACTGGAGGCTTTGAGAATCTGAAACGTGGACAAATCCCCAGCTCAGAGTGAAGTTGTATCTCACGTTGCTCTGTGAGAAAAAGGAGCAATTTAAGGGGTTCGGACCAAAGTTTCACATCCTCTTTGGCCAAAGGGGAGTTCCGTCGAGGACTGCGGGACTACTAATGGGGTTCCACTTTTTATCAGGACTGATAGAAGCAAAGCAGGGAATTACAGCCAAGTGAGTCTCACAGGAGTGGTCGGGAAACTTTTGTAGAAACCTCTGAAGGAGAGAATTAATTGCTACTTGTCCAGGCAAGGTTTGATGAAGGAATCAGCATGGTTTTGTCCGAGGAGGTAATGCCTAACAGATCTGATTAAATGTTTTGAGGAAGTGATCAGATTTGTAAATGAGGGGAGTGAAAATAATGTACTGTATATGGGTTTCAGCGAAATTCCACACGGGAGACTGATAACAGGGTAAATACATAAGCCATTCACGATCACGTGGTGTCAGAGAAATTCATTCCAATGGATCAGAGACCAGATACGAAGCTGGCAAATTGACAAAGTGGAAAAGAAATTGACCAGGCTGACACAGAATTGATTCTCCGCACAGATTGCCAGAATGTTCTCCCATAAGTAATGGGTGCAGACAGATTTCATAGGGGTACATCACAAAGGTGATAATTGTAAATCAGTAACAGTACAGTGGTGAAAATTGTATAGCGATTAAAACAAGAATAAACTGAATGGAATTTAAACAAACGTCTGGCAGTAATAATTCATTTGTAATTGACACTGGATATTTCAGCCATCTGCTTGAATAGGTGAGAATGTCTTCTCGAGTATTGCCTGTCTGCACGAGTATGTGTAAATGTTCGTTTTCCTGGTTTTCAGTTCTGTCCATTATGTTCCTCCTGGGAGCAAAGTCTTCCGGGGTCTCTCAGTCTGCCTCTTTGTTTATGTGCCATCAGTTTATATGGGAAACCAACTTGCGCTTCGGGTATTCGGACTGAAGTGATGATCGAGGCTAGGAGCTTACTGTGAAGACTGTTTGAGAAGTGTATTATCCGGTCTGGGAGTAGATTATAATGGCTGGATTCTATATTCGCCTCTTTGGTCAAGACTGAGGCATTGTTGGTGTGTTCAGTGTTTGTTGGCAGGCATGATTTCTATGTTTTGCCGACATGCTTCTGTGTTTTTTATGTGGTTATACTATGGGTGGACAGTGTAGCAGATTTTCTCCCAAAGTTCGCCCTTCTTTTGTTAAGAGCATTTTGAAAAAGTGCAAAGTAGCCCGGATCGGGGAGGCTATCAGGTGGTCGGGATTTGATGTCAGAGAGGTAGTAGTCAGTGTCTGAATCTGACCAAGGGTAATTTTTGTCAGGGGAGGCGATCTCACTCCAGTGAATTTGTACAAGCTGGGTTGTGAGGACGGCAGGTATAACAGTGCTGTACAAAACCGGCAGGAGCTCATACGGAGGCCCATGACCAGGGTAATGGTACCCACAACCGCAATACGGGATATCAGTTCCTCCAGAAGTTCAGTGCCCCGTGAGCCAAGCCAGGAGGTTGCGCAGGTCCACAAGTCTCAATGGCACTCCGGTTCATTTGGGACAGCAGCAGCCCGTGGAAAGCGGTGTGTCATGTCCGTTATATTTTCACTGGGGTCAGGGATGTAGGTACAGCAGTCTCTGCCAATGAAGACACTAGTGCCCCTTTTGTGGCCAGCTAGTATTCCAGGGCCATTCTGTCTTGTAGGGCGACAGTGTAAATGGCGACAACCTCTGCATTCAGCTGGGCAAGCACTTCAGCCGTGGCATGTTATCTCCTCTGGCGTGGTGGCCAGCTGATGTGCCTCTATGTCGAGGCGCAGAGTTTCATAAGTGGACACAAAAACCCTGGGGGGAGGGGGCGGTATCTCGTCTAGGGCAGTGATGGTGCGTTTTCTGTGGAAATAAGCTTCTGGAAGGGAGACGGCTTGGAGTGGTAATGGAGTGGTACCACATACCACGTGCCAGCCCATGACAACGCCAGCCGGGGTATGCCTTGTGGCAGCAGATAAAGTAAGTGCCATTGTATGTTCTTAGGTTTGGGTTTCTGTCCAAATATTGTTGAAAATTGAATTGTGGGCAGACATGTTGTGGCCAAGTAAATCCAGGATGCTGCACTCTGCTACAGACCAGAGTGCTGCAGGGCTCAAGAGCAGTGAGTTAATGCACCAGCTCCATCCAGCCACCCATGCAGATGGCTGGCATCTCGTTCGGCACATGGTTTCTCTGCATGACACCCGTGCGGTGGTGTCAGTGATGGTCAAGGTTGGGTGTTCATGTGTGAGGTTCTGGGCTGCGCGTTACCATCCTGTGAATTTGTCGAGGTGGTATCCTGTGGATTTCCAGCAGGGCACATGAATGGCCGGTCAGGTGAGCAGACTGAGCGTTGTGTCCCCTGGGACATGTCCAGTTTCAGCCACAACTCTGCCATCTCTGCGGTGTTAAAAGGGACTGCGCCGTGGGGAATGCCCCCGTGAGAATGTTCAAGAATACGGGCACAGACCCAACAGCTGGTCTGGTTTTCCTTTGGGCACAAATGTGGGTCATGTCAAGGAAAATGCTCACCCATGGCTCACGGTGGATTAAGTGCCCTGTGTGTGCCCTGTTACCGATCAGTGGTGGTGTGCAGGTCAGACCAAGAGTGATGATCCCGATGGTTGCAGCAAGCAGCTGGATCCCTCTGTGGTGTCTGGAGCTGCATCCTGTTCTGCTTGGTTGTCCTTCTGTGGAGGTGGAGCCCTCTTTCACTGGGTCACATTCTGGTCTCTCTTGGAGCGTGACAGCTGTCGTGATCGTGAGACAGACCAAGAGTGGTCCTTTCTATCTTGGGGAGAAAGAATCTTTCGGCAGGGACTGTCTCATTACATAGTGCCCAGTTTAAAGGGGTGAAGTGGTTCGTGCCGTGGTGTGGACACGACAGCTTTATTTTTGTTTGCTTTTTTTTGTACCCCCACACTATTATCTAACAGCTGTAGTGCTTATTGTTTCCTCAGCACCCATGTTGTGTGTGTGCCGGTTTGAGACACAGTGAAAGACACAAGGTGCACGAATCTTTATTCAGTTTCCACCAGCAGGACGATAAGTAGCACTCAAGTTCATCGCAGCTTTTAGCAAATCTTGGTTTACAGTGATCCTTCTACTAATGGCTTGAACGTAATCCATGAGAGTTTCCTGTGTTAAGAGTAGCGCTGTGTCATTGGCTAGTTTTGGGGGTCCGGTGGCTGTGGGCATGGATCATTCCATTAGCACTTGAAATTGTGTAATTTCCGTCGTTCAGTTTCCCTGTCCACTTACTGTGTGAAGCACCAGTGGCCGGCCATCAGGCCAAACCACTCCTGTGTCCAGATTGATTTTGGGGAGGGTGGTTTTGAGGGTGCTGTTCATTCTGTCCACCATTCCTGATGACTGGGGCGGGGGGGGGGGGTACAGAATGTGGTATCTCCAGGGTATCCCAAGGGTGTCACACTCAGCAGTAATGAGCTTCGCGGAGAATTGGGCACCATCCCCCGTATGTTTCTTTGTGCCCTGGGATATTAAACTCATGTAATAACGTCCTGCAGGATACACTTTACCACTGCTCTGGCGTCTTTTTTTGATGGGGAATGACTCTACCCATTTTGAAAACATGTCGACAATAACTAGGACAATTTTTTATTCTTCCTTCTGAGGCATGAGGCCAAGGTCAATTAGAAGGTGGTTGAATGGACCCTCAGGAACTGGCATGTCGTCACCTTTGGCCATCGGCTTCCCCGCATTTTTCGGTAGACAGATGAGGCACTGTGACAGCAGAGCTTGGGCAGCTGCAGCGACTCCCACTGCATACCAAGAATGGCTGGCAGCATCTTGCCTGTGTGTCCGATTCCGTGTACCACCAGGGCCAGTAAGTGCAGGTGGGCTTTCAGTTAAAAGATGCAGGGGTGGGTAAGAACCTGTAAGAACAGTGATTGTATGGCACCAATGCGGGCCCATGCGGCCCTCTCTTCTGGCGTGGTGGCTTGCTGATCTGTTGGTACTGCATCGAGAGAGTCGGGGGACTCTGGCGGTTTCACCACCCTGGGGGCTTGCAGGGCAAAAGTGGCCAGGGGTAGCGCAGATTCCCGGGTGGCTGCATCAGCTGATGCATTTGCTTGGGTGACGGGATCGGTGGCAGAGTTATTGGCGTCACATGTTATAATTGCGACAGTGGCAGGTAGCAGGAAACTGCTTGTTGGATGTTGGCAATGAGTGCAGCATGTTGGAGTGGTCTCCCTGCTAAGCTGATGAACACCCTCTGTTTCCATATTGTGCCAAAGCCCTGAACGACTCCAAAGACACATCTGGAGTCTGTGTAGATATTGGCTGTGCTACCCTGTGCCAGGAGGCAGGCTCTGGTGAGAGCAAAGAGCTCTGCCGCCTGTGTGGACACCCCATCTGGTAATGCAGCTGATTGGAGAGTGGTGAAGGGGGCGCAGATGGCATGTCCTTCTAATGTGTATTGGTCTGATGGCCGGAAGGAAGAGCTACTGGTGAAAAGAATCTGGTCAGGGTTTTCTCAGGCCGGTCAGGACACCTGCTAAACCAGGCAAAAGTGAGGACTGCAGATGCTGGAGATTAGAGTCAAGATGAGAGTGGTGCTGGAAAAACATAGCAGGTTAGACAGCATCCGAGAAGCAGGAAAATCAACATTTCTGGCAGGAATGCTAAACCAGGTCCAAGATGTTGTGATTGCCTGCAGAATCATGTGAGGTGTGCGGAATTAGTGTGGCGGGGTTCAAAGCTAGGGCGCGGTGTAGGGAAAGGTATGCTGAGATCATAAAGCGGTCTCATGACCAGTTCTCTGAGTTGGATTGCTGCTGAATTAAGCAGCAGGGAGATTGACAGTGAAACCAAAACAGGACACGGGTGATCTAGCACAGTGGAGGTGGCCTTATCCACTGTTACTGTGGCTGCTTCCACCGTGCACAGACATGCAGCATTCTCGTAACTAAGCATTATAAAACGCAACAGGGCGACGGAGATCCCCATAAAGCTGTGTTAAAATGCCACACGCGAACCCTTCTGACTTGATTACAAAAAGATAGAAGGCCTGTGAGTAATCTGGGGCTCCCAGAGCAGGAGTGAAGATTAGTTGTTGCTTCAGGTCAATGAATGCCCGTTGCATTTCGGTTGTCCACTTCACTTTGACTGGCTGTTTAGGGGAAACTGCCTCCCACAGAGGTGCATCAATAGGAAAATGGACAGGATTCCAGGGCCTGCAGTAGTGTCTAGCCCCAGAAACACTTGCAGCTGCCTGTTTGTGGCAGGTAGGGGAATCTGGGCAATGACAGCCAGTTGTTCCGTGGACAGTGCTCTAAGGCCATAGGAAAGATTGTACCCCAGATATTAGACATTTTGCTGACACAACTACATTTTCTTGATAGACACGCTATGCCCATCATGTGCCAGACTGCAGAGCAAGGCCACCGGAAACTGCTTGCATGCAGTAGCAGAGGTGGAAGCCAATAGCAGGCCATTCGCAAATTGGAGGAAGGTGCTGTGGCATGGTAGGTGAAGGGTGGGCAGGGTGAGGAATACTGCAGCAGCATAAGCTGTGGGGGTCTCCGAATACCCTTAGGGAAAACCGGTCTATGTATTTTGGCAGCCGCCATATGTATAAACATAAAGTTTCAGGGGCCAACTTAAAGGAGAATGAGGCTGAGCAAAGGTCGATTACAAGAATATGAACTGGAGGAGGCGGGGATACTGGTCAGGAGAGCATTTGTGTCCGGGACTACTGGCAAGCAGGGAACAACAATGGCATTGACAGCCCTAAGATCTTGCACAAAACACCATTTTTGTGATCTTCCAAGCTTTGGCATAGATAAGAAGGGAGTGTTGCAAGGACTGGTTGTGGGCAGGAGGATTCCTTGTTGAAAAGTTGATTCCATAACTAGTTTGATTCCCAATACTGCTGCCGGTGAATCGGGTATTTATTGATGGCAGGATTGTTACCTGTCTGAGAGTAACTGTATGTGTTTGGGAGGCCAATAGCTGGCCTGCATAGTTCTGTTGCTGTGCCCACAGTGATTATGTGAGATCACCTAATAAGAGTTGTCTCTTGGAGGAAGAGGCAGCGTCTGTGCCTTGTTTTGTAAAAGTAGCTTGTAGGAATGCGGGATCACAGCGCACACACATCTCACCATTCCCAATCAGTGCAAGCTCTACGAAGGGGTCTGTGTCTTGCCCAAACGGTGTGAAATGTATTGTTGGTTGTGCGACACGCCCTATCATGGTTGTGAGATCTTTGGGGTGCTGTGTATTCTTAATTATAAAGGGTTTTTGCAGGCCAGTGCAGCCTGCTCTGCGCTGAGTTGCACGTCTGCTGCAACACCCTGTGGTCTGACAAAGTATCTGCCAGTCATGGTTAGTGGGGAGCTGAGCTCCAGATGTGAGTTCATGAGTGGAGGATATGTTGATGCTTGAACCGGGGGGGTGGAAGCTGGACAGTGAAATTGACAGACAAAACGGCTTGGCAACAGCACCCACCAGAGAATGGGTGGAGGATGAAAGGGTAGTTGATATGCAGGAGCGGAGAGGGTCAGGAAAGACGAGAGTAGTTTCTGGCGGGCACAACCAGGCGCTTGAGCCATATACTAATCTCACAACTAACAGCATGGGAATTCCAGTCTGCTCTTGCAAACATCCTGGAGCCTTAGTGCACCGCCACTTTCCAGAAAGTGCTGAAAGAGAGAAAGCAATAATCCAAAATGAATTGGCCATGAAAAGTGAATTTCACCAACCACATTCTCGATTAGATTACCTTTCCCTTCTGCCGTCTCCAGGACAGAAATGAAAGAAATGGTAGAAATTTAAGAACATATGACATAGAAATTCATTGGAATCATTTTCCCATTCGCCAACACAGAAAATAATGGCTAGTGGAGTCACTATAGAACTTTGTTTCACAACAGCGATGAAATAACGGTCTCTCTTCGGTTCCATTGAAAATTCAACTTGTCTGCAACAAAACAGCAGCAGCAGAGATGCTTGAGCCTACGATTTATCATGTGGGCGGCGAGCACGATCATGACAATATGGACACTGATCTCTTTGAGAGTGTCTGCACTCTCCCACACCGCAGTTAATTTTCCAAGTAGCAAACCCACCAGTTCTGTTTTTTTTTTGTTTGCTTTGAACACGGCACTTAAACACGCTTCAGTTTTGTTGTTGGCCCACAGAAATGGCAGTGGTGTGATTGGAAGCGACGCCCCCTTAGAGACTGGAACCTGGTGCCAGCGCCTTCGACCGCTCGGCCACGGTAACACCCGAAAGCGTGCCATCTATTTTCATACATTTTCAATTGTGCTCCTGCAAAACAATAGAAGTAAACTCACAGGGAAGGCATTCCGTAATCCCTGTCCTGCTCGCATCGCAGCTGGGATATGCCCGACTACAAGATCAATTTCGCAACAGATAAAGGTAGCCCATCAAACCACTCCAAAATCAACGGAAAGTTGAATCTATCTTCTGAGACTCTTTTCAGCTACAAATGTATATGCGAGTGGAAGAATGTATGTTCCGTTATGATTTGATAAAATAACCGTGACATTGCTGGAATGTCGATTCTTGCTTTAGTAAATGTTTTCGCCCATTTGTCGAAACAGATAAACTTTCACATTTACACAGAACACGAAACACACCGGACTACAGGGAAAATGCACAAAGCTGAGCAGGCCGTGTTCCACATCATACCATGCAGCATAGTTTCAGTCACTGTGTCTGTTTTGCCGAATAAGAATCCCAAAGTATGTTCTCCACCTGAAAAGCCGTGGCAGCAGTACAATCCGAGAATGACGAATCACAATATCAGCATGCTCAGACCTCGGTGCCAGTACGAGTTGGCACTTTCCTTGCCTGTTACATTAACAGTGCAACTTGCTGCAGAGATGTCTCCACCGGGACATGAGCGACATGGCTGCCAACTGAGTTGGAAACCTTTGTGGGAATCGATGGGAAGTGACTCAGTAAATTTCACAAAATTCCATGGTTCTTATTAGTGATGCAGTCTCTGTTCACGTCAATACAAAAGGCAGTTTCCGAACATAGTTAAAAGGAGATTACCCCCCCCCCACCCCAAAAGATGTCAAAGAAGTGCTAACTGCCCTTGAGTGCTTTTTGTTCTCGATGTGAAGAGCTCTCACGCCTGAGTCACCTTCACGTCTCTGGTTGCTGAGTGAATCATAAATAAGGAGTTTCACCAGAGCTGCAACTGCCTCACTTTGTTATCCCGCTTCCCCCTCCCCTCCACCTCCCCGTTTACATTTTCCTGCTCATCTATGATTTAAAGAAAACCAAATGGATGCAATGGAATTCGGTAGCCTGGGTGTTATTTCCGAATTCCCACTTCCAACATGGCTTAGATCTCGGGTCGCACCTTAATACTAACGACGCTATGAAAGCACAAGTCCCCAGAGGTTCCTCTGAGAGTGTAAATTCATTCATTGCTGTTGCTGACGGAATGAGCCGCTAACGTGCAAAAACATGATTCAGGACTTCTGGTGCTAATTCTCGCACGTTGAATAACGGCAGACAGCTTCCAAATGAGGCCTGTCAGAGAGTACTTGGGGGTACATTTGACAGAGGGGCTACATTAGGAATCCATGGTGCGCCGTGAAACCAGCACATCAGCTTTCTCCTTGGCTTTGAAATGGGCCATCTGCGCAAGGAATGCAAATGTGTTACTGTTTTTTGTGGAAGGATTAGAACGCGGGAACTAGACTCTGAAACAGAATGGTATATGTCCAGAAGCAGGTTGGAGAAACACTTAACAACGTTTCGCCAGGGCTGTTTCTGCCCAGTTTCAAACTGGGGACCTTTCGTGGGTGAGGCGCATGTGACAACCACTACACTGTAGAAACAAGCTGCACCGGAAGCAAAATGCTGGGAAATAGCACTTGTTTAATTTTGGCGATGTGGTCAGCATGGACGAGATACACCGAAGAGTCTGTTCCCATGCTGTGTACATCAATAACGTTGTGTTACTTACACCCCCTTTAAAGGATTACTATTAGCGGGGCTTGCCATCGCTCGCTGTGGGGCAACAGTTTAGTCTATTCGACTGTTCAACGGAAAGGTAGCATTGTGAAAAACTGCAGAACTGAAAGACTTCCTTACTTTTATCCCGACTGACCATACTTCGTGAAATATTCCCGGATCCTCAGTTGAGAATTTTTGCTACTGGAAATTATCTCACAAACTGTGTTATCTCGAAATGTAGTGAGCGAATGGCAAAACAGTCACGATTTAACACGGAACACAAACAAAAATGACAAACCAAATGCATTTTCAGACACAGCGAAGCATGAATGCTAAATGTGAGACAGTCCGAGGGCATGAGCCGTAAAGTAATTTCACAACTAACAACAGGGCAATTCCAAACTACTCTTTCAAACATACTGGAGCCTTAGTGCACCACCTCTTCCCAGGAAGTGCTGAAAAGAGAGAAAGAAAGAACATAATAAGAATGGGCCATAGAATGTCAATTTCATCAATCGCATTCTCGATTAGATTAGCTTTCCCTTCCTCCATCACCAGAACGGAAAAGAAGGAAAAGAGAGAAATTTAAGAACATATGACATCGCAATTCATTGGAATAATTTTCCCTTGCGCCAGAAAACGAAATAACGACGAGTAGAGTCACCGCAGGACTTTGTTTCACAACAGCAATGAAACAACAGTCTCTCTTCAGTTCCAGTGAAAACTCAACTTTCCTGAAACGAAACAGCAGCAGGACAGCTGCTTGAGCTCGCGGTTTACCTTGTGGAAGGCGAACACGTCATGACAGCACGGACACTGACACCTTGGAGAAAATCTGCACTCTCCCACATTGCATTTTACTCTCCAAGAGGCAGACCAGCGGTTGCTTTTTGACCACGGCACTTTAACACGCTGCAGCGGATGCGACGGAAATTGTAGCAGTGGAAATCAAACCTCCACCACCTGCCAAATTGGAACCTGAATCCTGCGGCTGAGGCTGCTTGGCCACGCTACAGAGCCCTGAGCTTCTCTGAGTAATGAAGGGTGCTGTGTCTGATCCGCAGGACACCCTGAAGGATTATCAGGCAGCGCCATCCTCCCTGCGACATGGACGTGCTGGCTAAGATTCTGTTGTGTAGATGTGTCCCGGCTTTGCCAATATCACCGTTGTTTAACTCCCTACATTCTGTTGGTCTAACTATGATTCCACTCAGAATCACAAATGTGTCACAAAACACCTTAGCTGAGCTGGTCCTCCACAGAGATAAATGCGTTTCTCCTTTGGTATCATTCTCTTGCCTTCTCCCTGTAATTCTCCACACTTTTACTTTCAACATAAACTTCGAATTAATTTTTAACTAACTCCATTGAAACTGCGTCTTTGTCAATGTCAGGCAGTGGTTTACAGATACTAACCACTCACTATGTGAAAACGTTTCTCCTCATGTAAATTTTTCTTCTTTTACTAATGACTTTAAATATCTGCCGAATCGATCTCGATCCTGTCAGGCGTAGGGAACATTCTCCCTTCCTTATTTCCTCTGTCTATCCCACTCATGTCTTGAAAAGGTTTAACAAGGCCAGCTTTCGGCCTTCTGCTCTCCAAGGAAAACTGTCCCAACTTTCCAAATGACCTTTATTGTTGACATTCCTCATATACCAGACCATTCCCATCAACCTGTTCAGCGCTGTTTCCAATGCTTTCCCGTCCCCACTTCCGAAAGGTTCAAACCCAGAACTGTGCAAACATCCAGATGGTGGAATTATTCAGAGTGGGATTGTGTGGGTGAACATCCTGAAACACTTGTTTCGGTTTCACCGCATGTGGTACTGTGCCATGCTCACTACCATGACACTTATTACCCCTGAACTCAACGTTATTTCAAGGGGTGCAACTTTCATGATTTACACCTTGGTTTTATCAAACAGTTGATCGGGCGACTGAGCAAAGTGAAATCAAACAACCAAGGCTCGATGGCGACCTGAAGTAAGAAATTCTCACATGCCAGTATTAACTCAAGCTACTAAGCGACGATCATGCCCCTAGACAAGTGACATTCTTACGTTTCCAACACTAAACTAGCTCAAAGCCGCTCAGATCTAACTACATTTCACTTTGCTCTCGTATTTCTAAGCTCCAAAGAGTTTCAAGAATATCACCCTCTTATTCCGTCTCCTTGTTCACGGGACAGTGCTGTTTATCCCTTCCGCTTGGACTCCATTGGCAGAGTATTCAGCTATTTCCCTCCAATGACCGGCAATGTGAGCGGAGGCAAGCGCGTGGGTGTGCTTGCAAGTTCGCTCTGATCGGCACAGCCAGTTCCATCAAGTGCTGGAAATCAGCAAGTTTGTTTGGGAACTTCCTGAAAATACCATTTATCTGAGAGTTGTCTGTTGGGAAAGACAGAATGTACTCCGGATTCTACCCGAGGTAAATTCATGTGAGGGCATTTTTGTGCAGCCTGTTTGCTGTTCAGAATCCATCTTCACAGCAATCCTGCAGAAAGGCTTTTGTAACAGTGACATCGGTTTCTATGCTACAATCGGGCAGCAGTTAACACCTGTCCCAGATGAAGAGAATGCGAATGAAACCCTCAGTCACTAAGAGTCATCCCCAAGGCCCTGAGCTGCGGGCTGCAGACAGTCGAACGCGGAAGGGAGGGTTAAAATGAAACATTGTTTCACCATCAGCACTCTGTCCCAGAGACAGCAGGAGGGACAGCATCAACGTGTGGCGTCACTCACTCGCCGACAGAAGCTGTTCAGCCCATCGAGTCCATGGCGACTCTCTGTAGCTTGTATATCTCTGTGGTTATTCATAATTGGCCATCGATGTTATAGTAATGCGGAACTGTGTCAGTGTCATAATGCTGTCTCCAACAAGTTGATCCAATTGTCACTCACGGCTTTTCACTTCACGGGAAGGACACTGCTGTTCGAACCAGCATAGGGAATAACTGCACGGCGTCATGCGCATAGAGCACTCTACAACTGATATCGCTCACCTTCACCGGTTTGTTCCCAGCTCTGGCAAATGATTTTGCGAATCAGATCAGAGCGGACCGACAGAGAACAGGGAAAGAGCTTCCAGACCTTCACAAGTGTGTTTCCTCACCTGTGTAAATTTGGCGGGTGTATCAGTACGAAATAGTCATTTCAGACACATTGAGTGAATGGAAACGGAAAGTGATACAACATGCAATACGTAGAATGGAGCTATGATATATAGGAACACTAGCGGGGACAGTACACACACTGAAACCTGGAATGGTCAACGAGCAGAGGATGTTTTCAATCCATTAATTTCGGGGTTATGAGCCCAATACGCTCCCGCTAGGCCGCTCTGTTAGCGCTGAACACAGCAGTTTCCCGCAGTCTTCAGCTTTTCGTCTGGCGTGTAGCACGGCAATCAGTGTCGTGGGAGAGACACGTGAACGCGCTCTTCAACTCCATATCAAACACGGGTTTGGGGATCGGAGAGGCGGCTAAAGGGAGTGGGAGTTATGCAAATTCTGGAAAGCTGTACAAAAGGGAGATTGCACATGCACAGGAACCCATCTTCTTTTGGGAACGTTGTGCAAATAACGCCATCTGAAACAGATGAAACATTCTGAAGCAGAACTGCAGGGAAAGAGAGAGTCTCTCCCCGTCATCGGGAACTGTGTCTATGTACTCCTCTAAGTTACAGCGAGGGCTCTGCTGTCTGATTCAGCATGGGATGTTACTGCAGCATATCCTGTCGCTCAGGCACACTGCACCTGATATGCATAAGCTTTATCACGTTACCCCAAGCTCAGAGAATAAATTTCACAGCTTACACCATCCCAGAGTGACAGTGAACAGAAGAAATCGTTTCAGACCATCATCTTTACACCCCTGGGAAGAAAACGGATGTCGGAGTGCAGACAATCTCGACTAGTGCTGTTGTTGTTGTCTGTGTGACAACAAGAGCAGGTACCAGGAAATGTTTATCTTGCTTCTTAAAACAGGCGTGAAAATTTGCAGAGCATAGACACATCTCCCTGCTGTTAGTGAAATGATGAACAGCAGACTACAGTCCACAGAGTATGGTCAAATCTCTGGGTTATGGGCTCAGCACTCTCCAACTGTGACCCTCTGCTCACAGGATTTGAACACAAACAAATGACTCAGTGACAAAGTCTGTTGAAACGGATTCTGTGCGGAATTGAAAGCAATGGAATGAAAAGCCGCTTGAGAGCGGGATGTAACATTATCTGTGAAGGGACTGTTTTCTAGCCACGAGGAGAGTGTGCAGTGCTGTTTCCATGGGTCGCTATCAGGACAGATAGATTGAAACAGCGTCGGATGTCATTGTAGGGAGCCCTGTCGCTTAGACACACTGCACCTTTTGTACAATGGTGCAAAACCACGGACGTTTTGTGTAGAGGGGACAACTTCAAAATCGTTAGTGCTGCAAAATTCACAAATATGTGAAACAGCAAAGCAACCACAGAAATTGGTGTTACGTGACGGGGTAAACCCCTCTGCAAATGTAAACCGACAAAACAGAAATGATTCACCCCGTACTGTATTCTGTAAAAATTCAAGAGGCAAAGAACTATTCCAAAAATCGCTATTTAAAGTTAAAAATAACAATTCTATTGTTTTTAACATTTGACGGAGAATAATCAACTTATAACTACTTACAACTCATTTCTCTAAACCTTGTGCTCTACAATACCTTCCCCAACCCCGACCCCATTCACATTTACGAAAAAAAATCAATTTACAAACCAGCTTGTTGTCGAATCTTTTCTTCGTATCTTTCTCTGTAGATTTTTTTTCCAGGTCGGTATTGATGTTTCTTTTCTATGCAATCTATTTCTCCAGATAGACACATCTTGGAGATGTTACTAACATCCTCCATCTGTTGGTCTTTTAGATGCTCTCTTTGCTGTTCTTTGCCGCTCTGGGTAACTGTTCAAAATGGCCGATATTTGTCCCACAAAACGTCGGGTCGTTTAATTGGTTTTAACATTGTAAAAATACCACATCCAAACTTTATTTGGGCATAATTGAAACTGATTGGCCGAATTCGAATTGGTTTTTGTATCCATGTAACACAGCTGTTAGTTGTTTCGTCCTAATGTTATGTTGTTACCTTGTTCTGGACTCCTTGTGCTAGCCAGACTTTTCAGCGCCATTAAAAGTACATTACACCACAACTTCATAACAATGGCATTTGCCAAGACAGTCTATTTCGCTCAACATCGCTCTCTGTCAATCTCATGTGCCTGAGATTTGAACAATCTCTGGTCTATGTTAATTAAAACTGCCCTATTCACATAACCTTAGATTTAACACACCCGGTTATGTATGTTTTACAATATTAATTGATTCCTCACTGTGTTACTTCAACACCCATTGAGAAGAAATTAAAATGAGAACAACAGTAACCTGTGTGACTGCGATTTGACACAATGTTGCTGCAGCCAAACGATTCAGCTGCAAGCAAAATAGCCCACTCCTTTTCTGTGCCAGTAATGAGACTGCATTGCATAATGGTAAGTTTTAATGAGTTGAATTAGACTCAGCTTCATTTCTCAGGACGAAATTTACTGGGATATAAAGAGATGATGAGATAGACGGGTGTTGGGGTGTGGAATATAGTTAAAAAGGATATAGCCAGAGTTCCCTTGATACAAAATCGTTAAAGATGACGGAAACGAGGTTTATTGGGAGATAAAGCCACGAGAAAAGAAAAGAAGGGATTTAATTGGATGGTGGAATAGACGAAGAATCACGCGACACAAATCAGGAATGACTGATTTGTGTCTTATTGGAACTTTTCCAGTTTATGTGAGGTTGGAAAGGATAAATAGGAGGGAAATTCACTCGTTCAGGTGAATGTATAACTAAAGGTTAAAGCTTCAATATCAGTGAGGAACGACAAAGAAGTTTACAGCAGGTACTTTTATTCTGAGAGTTATTGAAATCGGAGATGATTTTTCAGCAGAAGAAAACATGTTATGAGATGATTCCAGCATATTTGAAAGGCCACGTGCAGACACACAAGGAGCGACTATAACAGGGACAGGGATTCTGAGCTGCCTGAATGGGGAGGCAAAATGGACGCACTCACAAATTGTTCAGCGTTCATCGGAAAGAAATTGCTAAATACCTGCAACTGAGCATGTTAAGTGTAAGAAGATCTAATGGTGTTGAAAGGTGTAGCAGCTGGTTCTCCGTGAACTACTAAAGATTGTTAATGTGCTGAGCTGTTTGTTTTAGCTTTGCATTAAGTGGAAGCCGGTTCGCTCAGTCTGCTGGATAACTGGTTTATGGTATAGAGTGAGACTAACAACGTGGGATTAAATGTCGCACTGTCTCAGTTTGTTATAAGGATCATCATCTCCTCCGCTCACGTGATCTGTAATACAATGTTGACTATAGTGAGTAGGAACGGACCTGTCGATGTCAAGCATCATTATCATTGCCATCTGTTGCCTTGAACATTTGGTCACAATGACCAGGAACGGGACTGATTCCTTTTAATACTCACTCATCTCCGTCCGAAAAAACAAGCGACAAGACTCATCCTTATTCCTGTTTGAACCCTTTGTTCCACACAGCATCAAAACTATTTGTCATGACTTTACCAGATTCGGTGACAACATTCAATCGACCCAAAGAAATAGATCTAATTCCTTTCGAACGGTTAATTGAGCTGTGTGAGTTTGCAGCAAACAGGATTATATGAAACGAGTTTAAGAGCCTTTTCAAGAATGTAATCCAGTGCAGTGTTAGAGATTTGAAAAAGGTCATCAAGCTAAAATATCATCTCTGTTTCTCGATCCACAGATGGATAATTACTTGGGGAATATGTGCAGTTTTACAGTTAACAATTGATACCTTTCCCAAATCAGAACCTGGAGTTTTAGAATAGATGCTGCTTTATTCGACATTATTCTTCAACTATCCTTCAGTCTGATGCACCAATAATTCCTGATTAACGTCAGTAAAAGCAGCCTTAGATAACGATTGGAATTACAACAGCGTTTTTACATGCTGTTAAGTACCAGGCGCTGATCAGTTGCTCCACTGGAGCCGCCGGCAGCAAGCCTAATCGTATTAACGTGCCCTAACCGTATCACTGGGACCTTCGACCCGCCTGTTCTACTTTTGCTGCGGTTCTGAAATTAAAGCTAAGGCAGAGGAGGAGGAACTGATATGGACCTGTGACTTTTCAGGTTCAGGAGATGGGACATAGAAAAACGTTGTGCAAAATAGGATTGATTGAAAACTGGGTTTCTATAGGTCGCTGCGTTGTTTACAGACAGTGTTATATTATCGCTGTCACAGGACTTCTCATTCGGTCGGCTTCAATTTGGCACAGAATTCGATTCAACGACACTTCACTATCTGCCTTCTGCATGTTCCTACAGACAACAAGAAATATACTGCACTCATCATCAATATTCAACATGGTGACATCCAAGGACATGTTGCACAGTTTTCATGAATACTGAAAATATCAGAATGTCATGCAAGAGTAAATTGAATTTCAGTTTAAATTGTAAAGTGACAAAAATCCAGAGTAAGATCCAGAATGCCCGAAATTCATGATTATTACTGTGGCCAGAACTCTAGCCAGGCAAAGGGGAAATCTGTCCCTGAATCCCCAATATCCACACGGCCGTTCGCTCTATGTCTCCAGTTAGAAACCTGTGTGAAGGAACATGCAGTCTGACAGAGCGCCTAGGAGAACCCTCCACTGTCTGATCTAAAGCTACAACAGGAGCTGTGTATTCCAGCTGTGAGAGCGGTGGGATAAAGGGGAGTACATTGGTATTCCGTGGTGTAGATTCACAGGGTGCTCATCATGTTATTGTTTAAAACCCTCTGTCAGAAACAGCACAGGCAGTGAGGAATAGGATGGGGCCATTTCACCCTTAAGCGCTACCCCCATTTGATATCATCATGGCTGACTGAACACGTCAATGTCTTTTCCCAGCCCATCCACATCAACCTGTCGCCCAAAGGCGAAAAGACACTGAATAAACCGAAACACTGTGCAACTGTGGGAGGGAAATGTGTTTAGAGACAGTGGGCATCAGCAGTTGGTTTTGTGAATGAGCAGCGTATTCTGGACTGATCATGTTTCAAATAATGCGATTCCCTCAAAACTCACCACAAAGATTGTGATGAATCTTCTCTGGTCTGTAGCGGGGACGAGAACTCCAGACGATGGAAACTGACGACGAATAAGCAGAACAATCATTGATTCAGCGGAAATCTGAACTAAAATCCGATTCTGCTGGGACTCAAACCCAGATACATTGAATCACAATCTTAACAATGCAGTAGAAGTCCAACACGACTTTCATTATGCCACAGAGGTGAGCTAGCCTACATTTTACTGCACCAAACGTTACGGTGTTCATGTCTTTCATCAAACATCTATTTATCCTCGCCCCACTTTCCAGTACCTGGTCCTTATCCGTACATGCTCGAGCTCCTCAAGTGTTCGGCTAAATACTCCAAAGTGTTTGGATGACTCTTAGATTTACCACACGTTCACACAGTGAGTTCCAGGCAAACAACAGTCTCAGGATGCAAACGTTCTTCCTAAATCTTCTCTGAACATCCTCTCTCTAGCGTTTCAACTATATCCCTGGTTATGAACCCTTCCCATTAGAATTTTATTTTTGTCACACATATCTATCCCCTTTCTGTGCACGTCAATCAATTCCTCTCTCAGATTTCTCCGCTGTCAGATTAAGAGCCCCAATCGAGCTCATCTATATTTGCAGTGACGAGAGTGTAGTGCTTTAAAAGCACAGAATGTCAGGCAGCATTCGAGGAACAGGAGAATCGATGTTTTGGGCATAAGCCATTCGTCAGGGATGAGACTTGTGTGTGGGGTTTGAGGGAGCAGAATGGGGTTGGTGGTCAGGTAGATGGGAAAGCGACAGGTGCATGAAGGTAAGGGAGAAGGTGATAGTTGAGAGGGGGATGATGGCCGGGTCCAGAGAGCAGTGCCGAGTTGGAGGCTTTGGACTGGGATAATGTGGGAGGAGGTTAAATGAAGAAGCTGTTGAAATACACATTTATTCCGTTTGGTTGTAGGGTCCTAATGTGGAATATGAGACGTTCTTCCTCCAGGCATTGGCTGGTAATGGAACGGCAGGGGCTTGTGTCCGAAGCATCGATTCCCTGCTCCTCAGATACTGCCTGACGTGCTGTGCTCTTCCAGCACTATACTTTCGACTCTGAGCTCCAGCACCTGCAGCCGTCACTTTCGCTTATCTTCGCAGGGGGAATGGTCTAGCTCAGACACCACCTTGGTAAATCTCCTCTGACCACCCTCCCGTGCAAAAGGCTGGCAATCAGAATAGAATAAAGTTATCAAAAGAAAAGCAGAAATAACTGAACAAAACCAGCAGGTCTAGTGGATCTGAGGAGAGATTTTCGAGCCAAATGATCGGCCTTTGGAACGAATGGTATGTGTAGGTGGGCAGGGTCTAAAACGATTGAACTCAATGTTGGGTACTGAAGATTGTATGGTCTCTCAGTAGGAAATGACGTGCTGCTCTTCCAACTCGCGCTGTGCTATGCGGGAGCACTGCAGCACACCAAACTGACATGGAGACATGGGAACACAGTGGGATGTTGCAGTCACAAGAACCTGGAACCTCAGGGTCTTAGTTTGCTTGCCGACAGAACGTAGGTGTACTCATCTTTGTCACCCGCTTTGTTTTCCTCACCACAGTCTCGATTAGACCACATTCTGAGCAGGAAATGCAGTTTGCTAAATTGAGTGATGGGCAGATAAATCAGTGGAACCTTCCACAGTGAAGGGAGACATCGTAAACGAGCAGCATTACACCTTCTGGGATTTCTTGTCATGGTGCTAAGTGGGGAAGTGCTGGGCATCAAGGAGGATTGGACGATGGTGTACAGAGAGCAATTGTCCTGCATAGTGCCGGTATTCAGTGGTGTGGGCCAGTGGGGAAAGGGCAGTAGAATGTATATCTTCCTGAGCTACCTGCTAGAAGTAAACAGCTCACTACAGAGCAAAAGTATCAAATGATTTTCATTTCAACAACAGCACCAGGTACAGATTGAGAAATTACGTGTTTGCACTGTCACAGTCACCCTATCTCCCCGGGAGCAGTAGTACTCGCCCACGCTGATTCAGACAGCACAGTTCTTCCTGTGACTTGTCCCTTCAAGAATGGAAGGACAGGTATCAATAATCCGTACTTGGAATGGAGTATCTGTATTGCTCAATAACAATTGCTTAACTATCCTAACTCCTTTTCAAATCACTTGACCCACATCCTTGTATGTATTGGCATCATAAATTCATATTTGAATACTTCGGAAAGTTATGTGGACTTCTGCCTCTCCGACCCTTGCATACACTGTGTTCCCCATTTCAACGACCCACTGTTTGAAAACGTTTTTCCACGCATTCATTCTAATTTTTCCGCATCTGACCTAAAATCGATGGCCTCCCGTGATTGAAATCTCCATCAAAGCAAAACATATATTTCAGTTTACGCTATTCATATCCCTCAGTACTTTGTACATTTTAATCATGCCCCTCTCAATCTCCTCTTCTCTAAGAAAAACACCTCCAGTTTATCCAATCTCTCTTCTTCAGCCAGACAATATCCTGGCAAATCTCCCCTGCATAACTACACACAATAGTCTCGCTAGAGCCGAATGAACAAGTGAAATAAATGATGCGAAAGTCGACAGAAACTGATGTTTTTTGAATAATGTTTATTGTCCTCAATGCTTCCCTATTTCAATAATCGCTGGTCCATGTCAGTAAAAGCTGCGCTATGTGGATTGAGCTCACAACTGCAGTATCGAAATGGATCAATTGGTTTGAACGTCCCGATGGTAAGACTTGGGCATGGTCACACAGCAACAGTGAGCGCAGCAGCACAGGCATAACGAGATCAATGTGAAAGTGATTGTAAGGGAAATGGGAGGGGGAACTTTAAGGAGGTATGTGTTTGCGGGAGGGAGGGAATTCTCCGAGAATGGTGAGTCTGGATCCTGTGTATAGATGCTATAGCAAAGATAGAAAGGGGGCAACAGAGCAGGGGGAAGAGGTATTTTTGATTAGGGATAACATTACAGCTGGGCTTCAAGAGGGTATTCCTGGGAGTACATCGAGGCAAGTTATACAGGTGGAACTGAGAAATAAGAAAGGGATGATCTTCTTACTGGGATTGTACTATTGACCCCTCCTCACCCCTTCCCCAATAGTCAGCGGGGAAATGAGAAGCAAATTTACAAAGACATCACTTATCTGTAAGAATAGTATGGTTGTATACAAGACTTGACCTTTTTTATTCATTCACAGGATGAGGGTGTCACTGGCTGGGCCCAAAGGGCAGTCACATTGCTGTGGGACTGGAGTCACACGTAGGCCAGACCTGGTAAGGATGGCAGATTACTTCCCTGAAGAATATTAGTGAATCTGATGGGTTTTTCTTCGCAACAAACGACAATGGATTCATAGTCTTTCATAGATTCCTAATTCCAAATTTTTATCGAATTCACATTCCACCATCTGCCGTAGCAGGCTTCACACCCAGAGCTCCAGAACTTTATCTGGGTGTCTGGATTATCCGTTTAGCCAAAATATCACTAGGCCATTTGGCAGGGTGAGTGACTGAGGTATCCGTAGGGCAGCACATCAGCACCAAAATTCCCATGGTGTCTGCGGAACATAGAAAGGGCTGGGGTGGGAAATATATTCCTGGTGGTGGGGTCTGACTGTAGGTAGCGGAAATGGCGCTTTATCTGGTGATAAGTGGGGTGGCAAGTGAGGACCGGTGGATTATATTCTTCTTGTGGTTGGAGGGCTGATGTAAAGGCGAAGGTGCAGGAAGTGGAGGATATGCATTGAAGGGCATTGTTGATCACGTGGAAGGGAGATGTGGTGCTTGAAGTAGGAAACCTTTCTGCGATGTCCTGGAGTGGAATTGCTTCTCTTGGGAGCACATATGGCAGAAGCAGAGGAATTGAGAGTACAGGATCACGTTTTTACTGAATATACTCGAGGGTAATCAGGAGAGCAAAAAGGGGACATGACATATCTCTAGGAAATAGTTTAAGGAGAATCCAAAGAGATTCTTCTAATATATCAAGGATAAAAGAATAACCAGGCAGAGAATAGGACACCTTAAAGATCAAGAAGGCCATCTATGGAACAACAGAAAGTGGGAGAGATACTATGCTATTCTGTTCTCTCGAGTTTGGAGAAATAATAGTGATAACTTGAAAAGTGCCCATATTACAGAGGAGGTGGTACTGGATGTCTTAAATCGTAGCAAGGTGTATCCCAGAAACTTGTGGAAAGCTAGGAAAGTGATAGCAGTGCCCCTCCCTGAGATATTTATATCATCGTTTATGACAGGTGAGGTGTTGGAAGATGTGTGCCATTATTTTAAAAAGTAGTAAGGAAAGGTCAGGGAGCAAGAGGACAGTCATCCTGACGTCAGTGGCAGGCAAGCTGTTGGAAGGGATTCTGAGGGATAGGATTTACATGTATTTGCAAAGACGAGGAATGATTAGTGATAGTCAACGTGGCTTTGTGTGTGGGAAATTCTCTCTCTCTAACTTGATTGAGTTTTTTTGAAGGCAGACTGTGGACGTTGTCTATATGGACACTGAGCAGACTGGTTAGGAAGGTTAGATAACATTGAATGTTGGGAGAACCAGACATTTGGATACAAAACTGGCTTGAAGGTAGGCGGCGGAGTGTTGATTTGTCGACTGGAGGCCTGTGAGCAGCAGTGTGCTGAAGGAATGGATATGGAGTCCTTAAACAAATGACTTGGATGTGAATATGAGGTATGGTCAGTAGGTTTACAGAAGACACCAAAATTGGAGGTGTAGTGGACAGTGAAGAAGGTTAGTTCAGAATACAACGGGAACTTGATCAGATGGGCCAATGGAGCAAGGAATGGCAGATGGAGTTCAATTTAGATAAATGTGAGCTGTTGTATTTTGGAAAGGCAAATCAGGGCAGGACGTATGCACTTAATGATAAAATCCTGGGGAGTGTTGCTGAACAAAGAAACAAGGGTGTGCAGGTTCATTGTTCCTTAAAAGTGGTGTTGCAGGTAGGAAGGCTAATGAAGGTGGCGTTTGGTACACTTAAATTTTTTGGTCAATGCATTGAATACAGAAGCTGGGACGTCATATTGTGGCTGGACAGGACATTGATTAAGCCATTCAGGAATTCTGTTTTAAGTTCAATATTCCCTGTTTTGGGAAGTGTGTTGTGGATCTTGAAAGAGTTCAGACAAGATTTACAACAATTTTGCCAGGGTTGGAGGATTTGAGCTAAAGGGAGAAGCTGAATAGGGTGGGATTAATTTCCCTGGAGAGTCAAAGAATGAGAAGTGATTTTACGGAGATTTATAAAATCACGAGGCGCATGGATATGGTGAACAGCCGGAGTCTTTTCCCCCCAGGTTAGATGGGTCCAAAACAAGAGCACATGGGCTTAAGTTGAGAGGGCAAAAAATTAAAAGGGATCTAAGGGGCCACGTGTTCAATCTGAGCTGTGTGGAATGAGCTGCCAGATGAAGTAGTGGAGGCTGATAGAATTACAACATTTAAAAGGCATCCGGTTGGGTACATGAATAGGAAGGGTTTCGAATGATACGGACCAATAGCTGGCAAACGGGACTCCCATTAGTTTAGGATTCCTATTTGGCATGGACCAATTGGACCAAAGGTCTGTTTCTGTGCTGTACATCTGACACTAATAAATGAAAATAAGATGTGTTCCTCTTTTGTGGAGAGCTAGCAGAAGCACAGATAATTGTCCTTGGAGCTGAGAATGTGAAGCAATGATTTCGACCAGGTGCAGATTTGTTTCCAAGGTATTTAATTTGCAGAGAAAGAGAGGAATTGTTAACAACGTCACAACTTTAGTAACTATTTTCAAGTAATTGGCAACTAATGCAGGGTGAATATGTGAACATTATTTAATTCAGTAAATTCTGAGCAGCTGGAATAGTATGAATGGCAGCTGGACACAGATTCAGCAGTTATTCATAAACAGATTTGGAACTTTACTTTTTAAGCAAAGGTTTGGGGGCTATGGGCAAATGGGAGGGGAGTTGGGACAGATTTGCAGCATCTCCAGAGGGAGAGAGTATAGCCCCAATGGGCTGAATAGCCCCCAGCCCCATGCTCTGTGATACTGCCCCATTCACTGTGAATGATCAAGCTCATCCCAGAGAGGGAGGATACCACCACTCACCTCACAATGGGCCTCAGGTGATTGATGTCAGCGCAGGCCAATAGGAAGCAGAGGGTTGGACTTGTCCACGAGGCAGTACCAGTTTATCTTCCAACCAATCGGAGTGAACGAGAGTATCCTTAAGGCGGGAATTAAAGAAAGGCACATGTAGCAGAGATTTGAGAAACTGGAGGAGATTAGAGATAGGGAGCGTTCTGTGGCTGGAGAGGAATTATATAAATAAGGAAGAGTTGTGAGGCTGGATGAGGGGACAGTGATCGGGAGAGTTGTGAGGATCGAGGAATTTGGAGACAGTGATAATTAGAGTCCTAATGTTATACAGCATGGAAACAGGCCCTGTGGTCCAACCAGTCCATGCCAACCATAATTCCAAACTGAACTAATTGTACCTGCCTCCGTTTAGTCCACATCCATCAAATGTTTCCTATTTATGCACTTATCTGAATGTCTTTTAAATATTGTAATTGTATTTACAACTATCACTTCCTCTGGAAGTTCATTCCACACGTGTAATTTTTTTTTTAAAACCCTAATGTCTTTTCTCAAATCATTCTCATCTCTACTCAAAATGAATGCACCCGAATTTTGAATTCCCCTCTCTCCCGGCCATTCACCTTTATCTACACTCTTCATAATTGCATAAACCTTTTAATAAGGTCACCCCTCAACCTCCTAAACTCTAGTGAAAAATGTCCCACCCTTTCATGATAACACAATCCCTCCATTCCCATTAACATTCCAGTAAATCTCTTCTGAACCTGCTCCGATTTAATGATATCCTTCCTATAACAGCACAACCAGAAGTGGGTTTAGAATTCCAGAAGAGGCCTCGCCAACATCCTGTACAACCTCAACATAACATCCCAATTCCTATACTCAAAGGTCTGAACAATGAAGGTAAGTGTGCTTGAACACCTTCTTAACCACCCTGTCTACATGTAACACGAACTTCAAAGACGTGAAGCCCTCGGTCTCTTTGTTCCATATCACTACTTAACGCCTTACTTGTAATGAGTGTAAGTCCTGCCTTCGTTTGTTTTATCAAGATGTAATATTTTGCATTTATTCCAATCCAAAACTACTTTGAGTATAAAGGCAGTAGGAGTATAATTAAGAGGGAAATCAGGAGGCAAAAAATGGGGACGCGAGATAGCTTTGGAAGATAGGGTTAAGGATAATCCAAATGGCTTTTATAAATACATGAAGAACAAAAGGCTAACTAGGGAGAAAATAGAGACCCTCAAAGATCAGCAAGGTAGCCATTGTGTGGAGCTGCAGGTGATGGGCGAGATAGGAAACAAGTATTTTGCATCAGTGTTTACTGTGAAGAAGTACATGGGAGATATAGAATATGGGGAAATAAATGGTGACATCTTGAAAAAACGTCCATATTACAGAGGAGGAGGAGGTGCTCAATGAGTGGCTAAGGAGCTGGTGCAGGGGAAAAGGATTCACATTTTTGGATCATTGTGATCAACTCTGGAGTAGAGTTGACCTGCATAAGAAGGATGGATTGTACCTGAATTGGAAGGTGTCTAATATCGAGGCAGGGAGATTTGTTAATGCTACTCGGGAGGCAGTAAACCAGCGAGGAGTAGGTGTGATCGCAAATAGATAGTGAGAAAGGAAGTATCTCTGAGGCTGGTACAGTTCAGAAGGCAAATAGTCATTGCAGACAAGGGCAAGGCACAGAACAAGGTGGGATTTAGCAGTCACACGGCACTTATTTCAATGCAAGAGGCCTGACAGGGAAGGCAAATGAGCTCAGGGTATGGTTTTGAACATGGCACTGGGATATCATGGGTATTATAGAAAGGAGTGACAGCTTAATGTTTCTGGGTATAGATGCTATAGGAAGAATAGAAAGGAGGACAAGAGGAGGGGGGTGGCATTTTTGATTAGGGACAGCATTATGGTTGTGCTTAGGGAGGACATTCCTGGGAGTACGTCCAGTGAAATTATTTTGGTGGAACTGGGAAATAAGGAATGGATGATCTCCTTATTGGGGTTGTCTGCGTGGGTTTCATCTGGGTGCTCTGGTTTCCTCCCACAGTGCAAAGATATGCTGGGTAGGTTCGATTATCCTGGCTGAATTGCCACAGTGTTCAGGGATGAGCAGGTTGGGTGAATTATCCAGGCTGAATTGCCCATAGTGTTCAGGGATGTGCAGGTTGGGTGGATTATCCAGGCTGAATTGCCCACAGTGTTCAGGGATGTGCAGGTTGGGTGGATTATCCAGGCTGAATTGCCCACATGTTCAGGGATGTGTAGATTGGGTGGATTATCCAGGCTGAATTGCCCATAGTGTTCAGGGATGTGCAGGTTGGGTGGATTATCCTGGCTGAATTGCCCACAGTATTCAGGGATGTGCAGGTTGGGTGGATTATCCAGGCTGAATTGCCCACAGTTTTCAGGGATGTGCAGGGTGGCCCTGGGAAATGCAACGTTGCAGGGGGAGGTTAGGCGGCTCTGAGGGTCAGTGTCGATGTGATGAGATGAATGGTCTTATTACACACTGTCGGGATTCTCTGATAATTCTACTAGTTTTAAAATAGTTACAGAAAATAATAGACCAGATCTAAAAGTCAAGGTTCTAAATTAGACAAAGGCCAATTTTGACAGCACAAGGCAAGCACTTTCAAAATTTGTTTGCGGGAGGTTATTCCCAGGGAAAGGGATGGCTGGAAAGTGGGAACATAAGAACATAAGGAATAAGAACAGGAGTAAGCCATCTGGCCCCTCAAGCCTGCTCTGCCATCCACAAGATCAGGGCTGATCTTTTCATGGCCTCAGCTCCACATTCCTGCTCTCTCACAATAACCCTTAATTCTTTTCCTGTCACAAATCTACATTTTGCCTTCAAGGCGTTCAAGTTGATAACATCAAATGCTGCACTCGGCAGGGAATTCCACAGATTCACAACCCATTACCTGAAGAAGCTCCGCCTGAACTCAGTCCTAAATCTGATCCCCTTAGTTTGAGGTTATGCTCTAGTTTCACCCGTCCCCAGTGGAAATAACCTCCCTGCTTCTATCTTATCTACTTCCTTCAAAGTTTTATTTTTTCCACTCCAACCTCCCATTCTTCTAAATTACAATGACTATAGAACCAGTTTTCTCAATCTCTCCACATACGCCAACCCACTCAACTCCCAACCCAAGTGAACCTCCTGTGCCAGTACATCCTTGCTAATGTAAGGGGACCAAACCTGTACACAGTACTACAGGTGTGGCCTCACCAGCACCCTGTACAGCTGCAGCATAACCATCCCTCTAGCAATGAAGGACAATATTCCCTTCACTGCCATAATTACCTGCTGCACCTGCAAACCAACTTCCTGTGATTCATGCACAAGGACACCCAGCTCCCTCTGCACAGCAGCATGCTGCAAGTTTTCACCATTTCATCATCAGTTTGCTGTTAGTCCAACCAAAATGGATATCCTCACATTTCCCAACATTGTCCTCCATCCACCAGATCTTTACCCACTCACTTAACCTATCTGTATCCCTGTGCAGACTGACAGTGGCCTCTGCAGACATTGCTCTCCCTTATCTTTGTATCAAATGTGAACTCTGACACCGTACACTTGGTCCTCAACTCCAAAACACTTGTGTAAATTATAAACAGTTGTCGTGCCAACAGTAATCCAAACAACTATTTATCACCATTCTTTATTTTTTGTTGGTTAACCGATCCTGTATCAATGATAATTACCCACAATGCCATGCATCTTTACCTTATTCAGCAGCCTTTTGTGTGGCAACTTATCGAATACCTACTGGAAATCCAGATACACCACATCCACCGAGTCCGCCTTGTCCAACGCGCTCGTCGTATCTTCAAATAATTCCAGTAAATGCGTTATACATGACCTACGTTCCATGAATCCATGCTGTGTCTGTTCAATGAGACAATTTCTACCCAGATATCTCACCACTACTTCCTTGAGAGATTCAAGCATTTTCTCCACTAAAGAAGTTACGCTAACGGGTCCTTTTTGAAAAATAGTGGCACCACATTGGCAGCTTCCATTCCGTCAAAACCATCCCAGAATCCAACAAATTTTAGTGAATTATCATGAGTTGTATTAGCTATTCCACCCGCACCCCGCCCCCCCCCCCGCCATTTCTTTTTTTTTCCCTGGGATGCATTCCATCAGGGCCAGGAGATCCATTTACCTTTAGGCTGTTATCTTTCCCAACATAAACTCTTTACTGAGAATGATTGCATCTCTGTCCTCATCTGCCATTGCCTCCATAGGCCTGCGATGATGAGAGTACATAGACAGTATGTTCCTGTTATAGCCAAGGCTAGTAGGAGTAGAGAATACTGCCTGTCGAGAGAAGTTGAAGGCCTGGTCAAGAAAATGAAGGAGGGATATGGCAGGTACAGACAGCTGGGTTTGTGTGACTCCCTAGAGGAGTGTAGGGGCAGTAGGAGTATAGTCGAGGTAAACCACAAGGGCAAAAATGGGACATGAGATAGCTTTTAGGAAATAGGTTTAAGGAGAATCCAAAGTGATTGTACAAATACACTAAGGACAAACGAGTAACCAGGCAGAGAATAGGTACCCGCAAAAATCATCAAGGCTGTCTGTGAAACCGCAGGAGGTGGGAGAGATTCTATATGAGATTCTTTTACTGAAAGAGGATGTGGCAGCTAGAGTGTTTGGAGAAATAAATAGTGATAACGTGATAAGTGTCCATATTACAGAGGAGGGGGTACTGGATGTCTTAAACGGTAGCAAGGTGGATAAATCTCTGGGACCGGCTCAGGTGTAACCCAGAACTTTGTGGGAATCTAGGGAAGTATTTGCTGGACCCCTCGTTGAGATATTTGTGTCATTGATAGTCACAGGTGAGGTGCTGGAAGATGGGCGCAATTATTTGAGAAAGATGGGAAGGAAAGGCCAGGGAACAATAGACCAGTGAGTCTAAAATCAGTGGCAGAGAAGTTGTTGGATGTGATTCTCGGAGACATGATTTACATGTAATTGGAAAGGCAAGAAGTGATGAGGGAGAGGCAGCATGGCTTTGTATATGGAAGTCACTAACTTGGACTCCAGGAAGACACAAGGTTCTACATAACAGACCGGTTAGCAAGTTTGAGACTGTAGAATACAGGGAGGACTAGCTATTTAGATACAGAATTATCTAGAAGGTCATAGACATGTATAACATGGAAACAGACCCTTCAGTCCGTACCGTCCATGCCAACTACTTACCCAACCCAACAACTGTGTGATAAATATGCTGTCAGGCTGGGTGCTGGGTCCACTGCTTTTTGTCATTTATATCAATGATTTCTATGTGAATAAATGAGGTATGGTTAGTAGGTTTACACTAGACACCAAAATTGGAGGTGTAATGGACAGTGAAGACGTTTACCTCAGTACATTGGGACTTCAACCAAATGGGCGAAGGGGTGGCAGATGGGTTTAATTTAGATAAATATGAGGTTCTGCATTTTGGAAAAGCAAATCAGATCAGGGCTTGTACACTTAATGAGGAGGTCTTGGGGTGTGTTGCTGAACAAAGAGACCTTGGAATGCAGGTTCACACTTCCTTGAAAGTGGAATCTTGGTAGGCTAGTGAAGAAGGTGTTTTGTATTGAGCATAGGATTTGCGACATTATTTTGGGGCTGTACAGGGCATTGATTCAGCTACTTCTCGAATTATGCTTTCAATCCTGGTCTCCCCGCTATAGGAATGATGTTGTGAAACGTGAAAGGATTCAGAAAAGATGCACAAAGATGTTGCCAGGGTTGAGAGTTTGAGATATAGGGAGAGGCTGAATTGGCTGGGGCTGTTTTCCCTGGGACATCGCATGCTGAGAGGTGACCTCAGTGGTTGACACACTCGTGAGGGACATGGTGATGGTGAACAGCCAGGGTATTTTTCCCACGTTAGGTGGGTCCAAATCCAGAGAGCACAGGCTTACGTTGTGAGGGAAAAGATTTAAAAGGGAAGTGAGGGGCAATGTTTTCAAGCTGAACATGGTATATGTACGGAATGAGCTGCCAGAGAAAGTGTGGAGGCTGGTACAATTGCAACATTTAAAAGGCATCTGATTGGATATGTGATCAGGCAAGTTTGAGAAGGATATGAGCCAAGTCCTGGCAAATGGGATGAGATTAATTTAGGATATCTGGTGGACATGGACAAGTTGGATCAAGGGGTCAGTTTCTGTGCTGTACATTTCTATGACATTAATAAATTAAAATTAAGATCGGTTTCTCTTTTATGGAGAGTTAGCAGAAGGTCAGAAAATTCTCCTTGGAGCTGAGAAGGTTAAGCAGTGATTTCAACGAGCAGCAGAATTGTTTCCAGGAAATTTAATTTACAGAGAGACAGCATGAGAAATTATTAACATTGTCACAATTTTTATGAACTACTTTCAGGTAACTGACAAATAATTCAGGGTAAAAACGTGAAGATTATTTTACTCAGTAAGTTCTGAGCATCTGGAACAGTTTGATCGACAGCTGGATGCAGATTCAGTAGTTATTGTCAAAACAAATTTGCAATTTTCCTTCTTAAAGGAAAGATTTGGGGGGCTATGTCCAAATGGAAGGTGAGTTGGGACTGACTGGCACCATCTCCAGAGGGAGAGTGTACAGCCCCATTGGGCTGAATAGCCCCCAGCCCCTGTTCTCTGAGATACTGTCCCATTCACTGTGAATGATAAAGCTCATCACAGGGCAGAGCCATAGACATGTACAGCATGAAAACACACTCTTTGGTTAAACTGGTCTATGCCGACCAGATATCCCAACCTAATCTAGTCCCATTTGCCAACATTTGGCACATATCCCTCTACTCCCTTACTATTCATATACCCATCCAGATGCCAAATAGTATAATTGTACCAACCTCCTCCACTTCCCGAGAGAAGATTTCATCCACGCACCAACTCCACTGTGAAAGAAATTGCCCCTCAGATCCATTTTAGGTCTTTCCCTTCTCATCTTAAACCTATGCCCTCTCGCTCTGGACTCCTCCATCCCAGGGAAGAGACCTTGTCTATTTATCCTATCCATGCCCCTCATGATTTAATAAACCTTTGAGGTCACCCCTCAGCCTCTTATGCACCTGGGAGGATCCCACCACTTCTGTCACAATGGAGCCTGGCTGATTGACACAGCTTCAGACGAATAGGACAGTTGGCGTGATCCTCCAGCCAAAAGAAGTGAATGAGGGGTGGGTCCAGCGGGCCAACACCTGACCATGAGCTTTGCAGGCGCAGTGTCACTGTGAGGGGGGAGGGGTCTCAGTGAGTGTAAAGGGACGAGGAGAGAGATGGAGTTAGTGTGGACTGGGAGGGTTGATAAACACGATTTCAGTCTGCTAGACCTGAAAAAATACTCGGGGTAAATTAAAACCAAAAGAACTGCAGATGCTGTAAATCACGCACAACAACCAGCATCTGTGAAGAGAAATCAGTTTGCATTTGGCTCCGGTGACGCTTACTCAGGTACTGATATTACTGAGAAAAAAACGATTGGTTTATATGCAGAAGATAGGGACTAAGGAGTAAATGATAGGTGGGGTTAGAGTCCAAAGAGAGAGAGAGAGAGAGAGGAGCAGTTGGACAAAGGAGTGGATGTCAATCTGGCTGGGGGAGGGTAAATAGCTGTTTATGGGGACTGTTAGTGGTTACCCATAGGTAGTGTGGAATAGCAGGCTATGTAATAACAAGGCCTGGTATGTGAGGTAGGGGGCAAAGAAACTAGAACGTGGGAGAGTTCAGGACCTAAAATTATTGAATTCGATGTTGAAGTCAGAGGACTGCAGGGTCCCCGAGTGGGAGATGAAGTGTTGTTCTTCCAGCTTGCTTTAAAGTGTGGCGCTGGAAAAGCACAACAATTCAGGCATCATCCAAGGAACAGGAGAATCGGCATATTGGGCATATATGCACTTAATCAGAAATGTGGGAGTGGGGGAAGCGGGCTGAGAGATAAATAGGGAGGGGTGTATGGAGTTGGGGGGGAAGGGAGCTAGGAAAAGACTAGGTAGATGTAGATGGGGTAGTGGTGAGAGAGTGGAATGGATAATTGGGAAGGAAGATGGACAGGTGGGACAGTTTAAGAGGCCAGTGCTGAGTTGAAGGGTTGAATCTGTGATAAGGTGGGGGAGAGGAAATGAGGAAACCTTGATGCTGTGTGGTTGAAAAGTCCCATGGTGAAAGATGAGGTGTTCTTCCACCAGGCGTCGGGTGGCTCGGATTTGGGGGTGGCTGACACCCAGGAATTGCATGTCCTTGGCAGCGTGGTGGCGGAGGGGGGTAGCTGAAGTGGTTGGCCACAGGTCGGTGGGCTTGGTAGGTGCATGTTCCCTGAAATATTCCACAAGTTGGCATCCTGACTCCCCACTGTAGAGGAGACCACATCGAGAGCAAAGGACACAAAAGGTGAGGTGTTTGGATGTGCAGGAAAATCTCTGCTGGATATGAGAGGGTCCTGTGGTGCCTTGGATGGAGGTGAGGGAGGAGGTGTGGGCACAGGTGGCAAGTGAAGATGCTGGGAGTGGAGAATACTTTGGTGGGGAGCATGGATCTAATGAGGAAGTGACAGAGGGAATGGTCTCTGGAATGCTGAAAGGGGTGGGGAGGGAAATATATCTCTGGTGGTGAGGTCTGATTGTAGGTGGTTGAAATGGCAGACGATGATGCATTGTATGTGGGTGGAAGGTGAGGACTAGGGGGATTCCATCCTTTTTGCAGTTGGAGATGTGGGTGCCAAGGGCAGTTGTGTGGGAAGTGGAGGAGATACATGGGAGGGGAAATTGCAGTCCTTGAAATCGGAGGCCATTTGGTTTGTTCTGAAGTGTTCTGCCAGCTTGCATCAAGCTTCACTGGAACACTGCAGTAAGCATGAGACAGAGATGTTGGCCTGGGAACAGCCTTGTGTGTTAAAGTGGGGGGCAAGTGGATGCTCCGGGTCTTTTTTGCAACAGAACGTAGATCATCAGCCGCCATTTCCACCACCGCTACTGAGATGCTACCAGGTTCCTGCCTCCTCCATTAACAGCTTTCCGCCCTCCCAGCCGGATCGTTATCCACACTTTTGTCTTTCCAAATGTTCCAGTCTCTCTTTGGGCTCTGTCTCCACCTATTATTTACTCTTTAACCCCTATCTCCTGTAGTCCAAAGATGTGCAGGTTAGGAGAATTGGCCCAGCTAAATTTCACGTCTTGTTCAGGGATGTGCATTAGTCCAGGGAATTGGTGAGTAATAGGGTAGGAGTATGGGTCTGGGTGGGTGTGGAATTGTTGGGCCGAAGGGCCTGTTTCCTGTGGGGATTCTAATTTTCCCAGCTGCCATCGGTTCTGAGGAAGGGTCACTGGACTCGTGATGACCCTTGGTGTGTGCAGGAGGAGGAAACGGGAAAGGGGAGAGTGGCAGCAGAAACTGGATGAAATGTATCAGTGTAGACTGGACTCTGTGCAGGTCGTTAATCTGAATTAGAAACTCTTGGTCCCACATTTGCAGCAAAGTGGAAGATGGCTTGGGCCTCAGGCAGTGAGAGGTGCTGGGTTATGGCTGCCATCTTTATCTGGGGCCAAGGTACAGCAAGGAGCATGCACGTGTCCTCTTCCGGGGTGGGGGTGGTGTGATTTGAAGAGGAGCATCCAACACATACCATAAGAAGTGTTTGCCTTCACTCTTCATCTTGCACTGACTATAAGCTTTGTTTTGTGAATTCATTTTGTGGATATTAATTGAGACTGGGATCTCAAAAGTAAGTTTCTACAGTCCACAGAGTCATCACGATCTGAATAGCATTGGCATTTAACTGTGAAAGGAGAAAGGTTTGTCTGTTCTGTCTGTGGGAAAATATTTTCAATATTTTTGTCAAGCAAAAAGCAGAAAGATGTTCAAGTTCATGTTTGGATCACCCTTTGGATATGTGTTTAATCTTGGCCCTGTAGCTGTGGAAGGAGGTAATGGCCTGAGAGAGAGCGCAGATTTATCCAAATTACACCTCGTCTCTTTGCAGGAACTGTCAGATTTAGTCTCAATCATCCACTTTACGATGTTAACTCCCTACTTCCAATTCCCTGCAAATTTCTCATTGAAATTCCTTTCGGACTCAAATTCCAGGACCATTTCAGATGGAATGTTCCAGATTCTGACAACTGTCTGTTCATTCAGAAACTGCTGAAGTCCATTTTGACTCTGGGGTGACAAAGGGCTGAACTGAGAGATGAGATGCTGTTCCTGAGCTCCCATTGAGATGCATTGGAACCGTACAGGAGGCTGAGGGCAGTGTCGGTAAGGGCAGACAATGACAATGACAGGGCTGCACTGTGAGGGCTGCATGAATCAATGGGGGTGTTTTGGAGTTGGGTGTAAACAGAGTGAGGTGAGACAGGGAGAAGGTGAAGCTGAAACTCCGTTTTACTTCAGGCCTTTCAGAAATTGACAGTCCCAATGGGAATAATCAATTTGTCAGTGATACCTGCAGAGTCTTTCAGTTTTTAAAAGTACAACATATCAGCTAAAGTAAAGATTTTTTTAAATTATAATGGGCATGTTTGAAGTGAAGGAAGGTTGCTCACTCATTTAAATTCTCTTAATGGGAGTAACTAGATGAATGTAGTGAGATGTTGTTACTGGAGCCTTCAGACCTGTGGTGTGCTCCTCTTGCACATGTGGGACATAAGGGATGCTTCCAGTGTCCGTGACGACTATGTGCGCAGGCAGTGTGCCCATCTGTAGCTACTGAGAAACTGTTTTTCAGACCTGGAGCTGAGAGTGGACTCACTGTGGAGCAATACTGAGAATGTTATGGACAGCACGGTTAGTGAGTTAGTCACACTGCAGGTGAGGGTTACACTGGCAGAAAGGGAATGGGTGACCATCAGATCAAGTAAAAGGCTCAGGGGGGGAGTGCAGGACTCCCCAGCGGTTATTCCCTTCTCATACAGATACTGTGCACCGCTTGGGATTCTATAAGGGGGGAACAGGTGGGGTGGCCTCTCAGAGGAAATCAGCAACAGCCAGATTCATGACAACGCAGATAGCTCCGCTGCACAGAACGGGAGGAGGGAGAATGGCAGAGCTATAGCGACAGGGGATCCACTAGTCAGGGTCCGAGACAGGCGCGTCTGTGACCACAGACATGAACCTGGGACAGTAGAATTGAACCCAGGTCCATTAATTAATAAGTGCACAGACCAATAAAGGGCAGCGTCCCAAATGCAACCTTCAGCACTTGATCACCCTGAAGCTCTACTTTCCAGGGACTGTGCACTTGTTCTGAGCCCTTCAGAGGGATTGAAGGGGCTGTGGAGAAAACAGGAACAGGGTTGTGTTGCAGATCTATAAAATAACTGTCTCCCTCCTGTCTCGGTCTCCCCCCTCTGTCTCCCACCTTCCATCGTACCACCTCCCCACCGCAGGGAAAATACCTTATGTATTTACCCTATCCATGCCCCTACTGATTTTATAAACCTCTATAAGGTCACCCATCACCCTCTGACGCTCCAGGGGAAACAGTGTATTCAGCCTCTACCTGTAGCTCAAATCCTCCAACCCTGGCAACATTCTTGTAATTCTTTTCTGAACCCTTTCAAGTTTCACAATGTTGTTTTGATAGGAAGGAGACCAGAATTGCACACAATATTCCAAGAGTGACCTAACCAATGTCCTGTACAGCTGCAATATGATCTCCCAACTCCTATACTCAATATTCTGACCAATAAAGGAAAGCATACTATACACCTTCTTCACTATCCTATCTTCCTGCGATTGCTTTCAAGGAGCTATGAACCTGCACTCCAATGTCTCTTTGTTCAGGAGCACTCCCGAGGACCTTACCATTAAGTGTAAACATCCTGCTAATATTTGCTTTTCCAAAATGCAGCACCACACATTTATCTAAATTAAACTCCATCTGCCACTCCTCAGCACATTCAACCATCTGATCAAGATCCCGTTATAATGTGAGGTAATCCTCTTTACTGTCCACTACACCTCCAATGTTGGTGTCATCTTACTAACAATACTTCCTATATTCACATCCAAATCATTAATATAAATTATGAAAATTAGTGGATCCAGCACCGATCCTTTGTGACACTCCACTAGTCACAGGTCTCCAATCTCAAATGCAACCTTCCACCACTACCCTCCGTCTTCTACCTTTGAGCCAGTTTTGTATCCAAATGGCTAGTTCTCTCTATCTTCTGTGAGATCTAACCTTGCTAACTAGTCTCCCATGGGGAACCTTGTTGAGCACCTTACTGAAGTCCATGTAGATCGTTTCCACCGCTTTGCCCTCATCAATCCTCTTTGTTACTTCTTCAAAAAAATTGACTCGTTCATGAGAGGTGATTTCTCACACACAAAGCCGTTATTAATATCCACGACTTAACTGTACATTGGGGTCTGCGTCATCCAATTATAGGTGTTAATATTGTGGATAAAGTTCATGTACACCAGCTTTGTGTTAGTGACTGTGTCTTGAATCTTGTTAATAACACCAATGCCGGTTAGTTCCTTTTGAACGGCAGTCCTTCCGTCTGCTCTGTCTCCTCCATCCCCACCGTAGACAGTAAGTGGGAGAAGCTCATGTAGTTTCCATGTGAGTGAGACTGAGAAAATCTTCCCTTCATTCCACTAGCCCACCAGGAAATGGTGGTAGTGTCCTGACCTTTGAACCACGAGGTTTGGGTTCAAAGTTGAGTAACAGCATCTTTGAAGAGGCTGTTTGGAAAACATGCCTAAGCTCCCAACTGTCCCTGCCTGAGCCTCCAAACAGAATCTGCCTGTCGTTTCTCTCCTGTCAGACTCTCCCATTGCAGAGTTTGTCCAGGATCCCCTCCTGCTGCTGCACTTCTCCTGTCCCTCACTGACCTGTCCATCCCCCAGTGTCCTCCACATTCATTCATTGTTTACCATCCCATTGTCCCAGTCTTCCAGCCCCGCCCCCTCCACCCTATTGGGCAGCAACTGCTGTCAATCACCCAGGCTCCTGTGTGATCTGGAGCATGCTCTGTAGGAGGGGCAACCAGTGCACAGGCGCAGTGCTGGCCAATTTTTGGCATATGTGCAGTATGGGTCAGTGCCAGGGAGGGAGGCTGTGGATGTGTGGGATTAATCTGTCATTGGCTGCTCCCTCCCTTCCTCCCTCTGAGAACAGAACCCAGGGGAATGGTCCCAGCCCTGGTATCGTGACAAGTGTTCAGCGTATCAGTGGGGGGAGCATTTTGCAGAAAGTTATCAGAACTCCTGTGAAGATTCAGGAATGTCATGGAAAGGAACAAGGATGGGCCTCCAATTAAAGTTCTAATTTGGTTCATTTTAGTTCAACCAGATATGATTTGGCCAGTGTGTGCAGGATGGTTCTTGTCAGAGGGTCGGTGTGGGGAAAATAAATAAGTGATTCCAGATTGGGGAAAAAAATCAGTTTGGGTCTGACCAGGAAGGAAACCCTGGGAGGTGGAGGAGGATTCACCAACACCCAAGAGGCTCTGAGTCAGAGTAATACACTTCATTAGATTAGATTTCCTACAGTGAGGAAACAGGCCCTTCGGTCCACACCGACCGTCGGAAGAGTAACCCACCCAGACCCATTCCCATGGCCGATTCACCTGATCTGTGCATCTTTGGATTGTGGAAGGAAACCGGAGCACCCGGAGGAAACCCACGCAGACACTGGGAGAATGTGCAAACTCCACACAGGCAGTCACCCAAGGCTGGAATCGAACCTGGGACCCTAGTGCTGTGAGGCAGCAGTGCCATCATGCCACCCTTTGTTTTTGGTTCTTAGCCTGCAGGCAGGAGCAAGGAAGCTGAATTCAAGGAGAGGAGAGAGAGTGTGAGAACTGGGTGTGGAGGAAAGGAGTGAGGAGATTGGTTTGGTCTTCAGTTAACAAGAGAGAGAAATTGTGAGACTGAGATTTAAAGCTTTGGGGTAACAAGGAAACTACAATTTAATACTATCATTGTCTTAGAAAGATCCATCCGGTATTAACGGTGGTATCTTGTTTTCTCTGTACGGTACTGAAATGGTGGATTTGCAGATGAGAAATTCAAATTGAACTTCATGTTCAGTTTTGATAGTTGCTTGATCCGTGCCGATCTGAATATCATTGGCCTTTTCATGTGGAAGGAAAGGTGTGTATTCTGTCCGTGTGCAAATATTTCAAATATCACTGTGACTGGAAAAACTACTGAGACACAGCCAAGTCCATGTTAGCGTGGTGACTGTGGAGAGAGATTTCATTTGTTTTTAAAAGTCTGAAAAACATGGCACATTTCCCTGGAACAATTAAGTTACAGATTTGTTTTGTATGAGGACAAGGTTTTAATTAACCATGCAACCAGAAAGAGACCAGGATACCTGCACCATGGAACAAATGATGAAAACAGGGTTGTTGTAAAGGAGTTAATTATCGATCATGGATTGTAATTCATTGGCGTTGTCACATCGGTTCCAGCGCCGTGGGGAAATATTGGAAATGTGATGAATGTAATGTAGGTTTCAGTTATTAAACTGTAAAAAGTGCAGAAGAAATTTACAAAGATTTTTGCCAGGGCTCTGAGTTATAGGAAGAGGTTGGACAAGCAAGGATTTGTTTTGTTTAGAGCAGAGGAAACAGGGGGGGGGGTCTTTTCTAGAAGTGTATAAGACCATTAGAGGCATGGGTAAGGTGAACGCACTCAGTCTTTTGCCCAAGGAATCAAGGACTGGAGGGCATCAGTTTAAGGTTATAGGAGAAAGAATGAAAGGGAACCTAAGGGGCAACAGTTTTACACAGAGGGTCGTATGTATATGGACTGAGCTGCCAGTGGAGGTCGTTGAGGTGGGCACATTAACAAAATGTAAAATACATTTGGACAAACACATGGATAGCAAAGGGTCAGAAGCAGATGGGCCAAGTGCAGAGAATTCGGGTTCACGTGGATGGACATTTTGGACGGCATGGGCCAGTTTGGGCCAAAGGGCCAGCCTCTGCTATAGGATGCTCTGACTCCAAGTATATTTACTATTTCTCCTGCGGTCTCTGGTAGCACCCTAGGATGGATTTCATCTGAGCAAGGAGACTTATCTACCTTTAGCTCCATTAGCTTTCCCAGCTCTAACGCTTTTGTGATGATGGTTGTTTTTTGGTCCTCACCTTCCTCAGTCTCCTTATCAATTACTGGCATGTTCTTCGTATCCTCCACTGTGAAGACTGACTGCTGTGTACTCATATTCCTGAACCCTGATGGATAGGAATAACTGGACACAGAACTCTGAGAAGTCTTCTTTGAGTCTTTATTGATGAAACATGGCAGTTGCATGGATAGTGTACATGCAAAACACCTCCAGGCAGCATCAGGTAACTCCCCGCCTGTCCGGTGTTCCACTCCCATTCTTATACCTTTGTGGTTTGTGGTTTTGAGTGGAGGCTGTCGCTCAATATTTTCTCCAAGGCAACGGCAGTTAAAAAGTCGCGTTCAGCTCAACACTTTGTGGTTAAATCACATATCCCTCCCCCACACCCCTGCGGCTCAGTCACGTATCTGACAGGCACTTCAGTTTCAGTGAGGCTGTCTGTCAGGATTCTGATGTGGAAGAACTGGTGTTGGAGCGGGGTGGGCAAAGTTTAAAAACCACACATCACCAAGTTGTACTTCCAAATAAACCTGTTGGACTATAAGTTTTTGCAGTGTGCTGTGAGTTTTAACTTGATCAGGATTATCTCTATGGTAACAGTTAAGTGCTTCAACAATTACAGAGGCCATATGTTCCCCACATAATAGGTTCCCCTCTAGCAGTGCAAACTGCTATTCTGGCCCTGGGGATAGCTACTCAATCCCATCTAGCTTTCTGTGGATCTTTAAAGTTTTTTCTAATCTCCTAGTCACTCCTTGGTCTTTGCCAATTTGTATGCTTTCTATTTCAATTTGATAGACTCCCTTATTTCCTTAGACACCCATGGCAGATTACTCCTTTTCCTACAGTCCTCCCTTTTCACTGATATATGCTTTTGCTGAGCAGTTTGAAAAATTCTTTGATATTCCTCCACTGTCTGTCAACTGTCCCACTCTAAAGTCTTTGCTTCCAGTCTACATTAGCCAACTCCTGCCTCACCCTATTGTAGGTCTCCTTTGTTTAAGCACAGGATCTTGCGATTGGATTTAATCTTCCTGCTTTCCTTCTGTATTCTAAATTCAACCATACTTAATACAAGTCTTTTATCAGATTGCGAGGTGAGGCGATGTTACCTGGGTGTATTGGTTTTCATTGTCAGAGACATTCACTTTGTGATAAATTATAGGATAGATATTCACAACAGAGTATTCTGGACGGTGTGAATGTACTACACAGTCTAAAACCATAAATTACTGTCTCCCCTCAGTTTACATGATTTGAGATGCCGGTGTTGGACTGGGGTGAACAAAATTTTAAAAATCACACAACGCCAGGTATAGTCCAACAGGTTTAATTGGAAGCACACGAGCTTTCGGAGTGTCGCTCCTTCATCATGATCCAATTAAACCTGTTGGACTATAACCTGTTGTTGTATGATTTTTAACTCACCTCAGTTTAAAATTGCAAAATCATTATCTCCTACATACTTCCTCACTATCTAAGTTTGGAACGCTAATCCACCTGACTATCCTGCTTTTTCCAAAAATCTCCTTTGGTGAAGTTGGTGAGTTTTGGATTCAGCTTTCCAGTTATTACCGTAAGAAGATAAGACCTGGGCACAGGAGAGGCAATGTAGCCCTTCGAACCAGCTCCACCATTTAATACGGTGATGATTGAGCTCACCTCCGTCTCAGCTGGATTTTCCTGTCTGCTCTCTCTCACCCTTCAACTCATTGCAAATTCAACATCTGTATCTCTTCAGTAAATGTGCTCATTGTCCTGGCATCCACCGCATTTTGAATAGGGAATTCCACAGATTCACAGCACATTGAGATAAGTACATTCTTCTTCATGAGAATAGAATAGATTCCCTACAGTGCAGAAACAGGGTATTCGTCTATGGAGTCCACACCAACCCGATAATGAGCATCCCATTCAGACTCACCCATTCCCTGTATTTCCCATGGTTAATGGCTTAACTTGCACAGGCATGGACACTGTGGGAGTTTAGCATAGCCAATCCACTTAACCTGCACATCTTTGGACTGAGAAATGAAACTGGAGCACCCAGAGGAAACTCGCACAGACACGGGGAGAACGTGTAAACTCCACACAGTCGCTTCAGGCTGGAATCAAATCCAGGTCCCTGACGCTGTGAGTCAGCAATGCTAAACATTGAGCCACCTCTGCTTAAATCATCTCCTCCTATTAACCACCCCACGCCCCAGTTGGCTGAATCTATATTCCTTACATCAGAAAATCAGGTTGTGGAAGCAGATGTCTCAGTAAAACCCAGTGACAGTCCATATGTTCTGTGTGTCTGAATGGGGATCCTATACACAACACCCTGCAGTCCACACTTTTCATTTTCTTTCCAGAGACATGGCTCCAATGGCTTCATGGGGGCTACAACTCCCACAATCCCTGAAGCAGGGACCACACGTGTGTGGAGAAACCCGTCACTGTACATGTATAGAATGTTGGCGGGTTTTGGAGCATGTGTTTTGGGTAAGTATACTTTGCGGAAAGTATTTCACACTGTGTGATTGGCTGGAGGAAGAATGCATCTGCTTATAGTATTGAAAAGTTGGGGGGTCAAATTGTTACCACACCCATGTAGGACCATTCTCCATCCCCAATTCATTGTAATAGTGGGAATCAACTAATGGGGAACGAAGAAGGATCTGACCCATTCTCCCAGACTGAAGGTCCCTCTTCTGTCCAGGATCTGCCACCTCCCTTTCTGTTTCCTTTTGTTTCATTCTGTTGTTATATTATTGACTTGCAGCAACTGAAGGGAAAGGAAGTGAACCCAGAAAGGGTGCAGAGTCTAACCAGGGACGGGAAGTGGTGGTTTATCAGCAACTCCCGTGAGAATGGGAAGTGTGTACATTAGGGGGTAGCAGAGTCAGAATGGTGGGAGAGCGTAAGTGGGCTGGAGGGTTACGGCTTTGGGGGAAGAAAGAGGAAACATATTCCAGAGAAACGAGAATTAATTGTCTGCTCTGAATTTCTAATCTGTACATATTCCTTTATACAGGGTGCTAGATGGTGAAGATTTGCAGACTGAAATCTCAACATCATGTGCCGATCGTCATAAAGTTAACCAGAATTTGAAGTACCAAAGATGGAGAATCACTCGGCCAAAATCCTGCAACACTCTCCCTCCCAGCATTATCGGTCTATCTGCGCCAAATGGACTGTGAATGGTACAAGACAGCAGCTCACTACCATCTTCTCAAGGGTAACGAGAGATGGGGAATAAATGCTGGCTGAGCCAGTGATGCCCATATCCTGGAAATGGTTTCTATCTCTAGTTGCTGAAACCCAATTGATGTTACTGCAGGATGAAGAGGGAGGCTGAGTACATCCTCCAGGAAGAGCACCATCACATTACCCCCACCTACACCCACACAGTAACACAGCAACGTAACTGGAACAAAAGGCAGTGAAGCCAAAGGAGGGCTTAGATATAGTTCTTTGAGATAAAATCATCAAAGGGGATTGGAACACAGCAGGAACAGGAGACTGAGCTGGATGGTCAGCTGCTTCCCATTGAATGGTGGAGCAGGATCGAAAGGCCTCCTCCTTCTGCTATCTCCCAGGTATGTACATAACCATGGATCCCGGGTAGGAAGAAGTGAGCAGGGCACGGATTCTCCAGCCGATTGCACTTCCACATCAGTTTTCAGCGAGGGATGGTTTGATGGATTTTATTTAACATTTAGGTCTTTCACACAAGGTTTGTGACTTTGTTTTGCTTTAAATGTAAACGTTTATTCCACAATAAATAAATCTAAAAGAAAAGACACGGAATATCTAAATATGAAAGTTTTAATGTTTCAAATGCCCTTTAGAACAAAATCGTGTCTACTCCTGTACACCATCACTACCCAGTTACTCACACTCTAGGGAAACATTCCCTCCCTTTCTGAACCTTTGTTTTGCTTTAACCGCTTTTCAGTTCGCGTTCTCTGTGCTGTGAAGCATTCTTTTTTCTCCTGCACAGAAGTGTTATCACATTCGGCGGAGCAACCTTCCCACCATCAACATCATCATTCCACCGTTTTGGTTTTTGTTAATATATAATCACCGGCAGTAAACTATTTGTAAACCAATTGAATATTTCCAAACAAAGCCCATTACGGGCCAAGCAAACCATCACAAGTGACAGAATGGGAAGGGACTGTATCAAAGTAAAGTTGTGGGGATGGGGCAGCGGTGGAGATAAAGCACTGTATTCCCTGCAGTGCTCACCTCTATCTAAAGGCATCGAGAGCATTGACACACACCACATGCTCCTTCTCCAAGGACACCCTGCTGTGTAGCCTTTATCCTCAATCATAGAATAGAATCCCGATAGTGGGGAAGGAGAGCATTGGCCCGTCAAACCCCACCGACCTTTTGAAGAACATCACGCCCAGAGCACTCTATCCCTGTAATACTGACTTTCCCATGGCTATTCACCTTGTCTGCACATTCCTGGATCCTGTGGACAATTTAGCACAACCGATCCACCTGAACATCACATCTTTGGACAGTGGGAGGAAACCAGAGCACCTGGAGGGGACCCACACTGTCATGGGGAGAATGTGGGAACTCCACACAGGCCGTCGGCCAAAGCTGGACACCAAGCTTGTACCTGATGCTGTGAAGCAGCTGTGCTACAATCACAATTTAAATCAAAACAGATGATATCTGCTCATTGTCACATTGCTGTTTGTGGAGACTTATGCCCAGAGAGACATCCTGAGATTCATAAAGTAGCAATATGAATTCAGTCAACTCCAGCCCAGTTAATGTTATTAACAGCCACACATCAGTACTCCAACAGTGTCATCATGTACAAGGTCCAGTCCTGACTCTGATGAACAGTAACTGCAGAATCAGAGTCCTGCAGTGATGTGTGAACTCTACCCCACATGGAGAAGGGGGATGACCACTTCCCTGTGTGCACTTACTGGTCTCTCAGTCCTGTTGAAGATGCAGCAAATCCCTTGTCACACAGAGAGGTAAACAGCTTCTACCTCGTGTGGTCTCGCTGTGGTATCAGCAGGCCGGATGAATCACTGAATCCCTTGCACATTGAGCGTTTGAATGGCCTCTCCCCTGTGTGGCCTCGCTGGGGTCTCAGGGGGGAAGGATGAATCACTGAATCCCTTCTCACACACTGAGCATCTGAATGGCCTCTCCTCTGTGTGGTCTTACTGAGGTCTCAGGAGGCAGGATGCATCACTGAATCCCTCTCACACACTGAGCATCTGAATGGCCTCTCCCCCTGTGTGGGCTCACTGGGGTCTGGGGGGAGGGATGAATCACTCAATCCCTTCTCACACACTGAGCATCTGAATGGCCTCTCCCCCTGTGTGGGCTCACTGGGGTCTCAGCAGCTGCGGCATTTGAGTGTGTCTAATCCCACACTGGGAGCAAGTGAATGACATTTTCCCCTGAGTGAGTTCTCTGGTGTTTCAGCTGGTCAGAGGACTGAGTAAACCCTTTCCCACAAACTGAACAGGTGAATGGCCTCTCCCCAGTGGGAATGCACTGATGTCTTTGCAGATGAGAAGAGATTTGAATGAATCCTTTATCATACATGGAGCAAGTGAAGGTTCTCAATCCTCTGTGCCCTCTCTGGTGCCTCAGCAGATTGCAAGATCGAGTAAACCCTTTCCCACACGCGAGGCAGGTGAGCAGCCTCTCCGCAGTGTGACTGTGTTGGTGAGTGTCCCACTGGGAGGGGTAGGTGAATTCCTTCGTTCCTTCCCCACATTTACACAGCCTCACGCTGGTCCTGTAGTCATGGTGTCTTCCCAGATCACATGACCAGTTAAATCCTCAACCATGCGCACAACATGGGAATGGTTTCTCTGGGCTGGGAATGCTGCTTTCCCTTCCATATTACCCATAATGATCAGGACCTGTGGAATTGGGTGGCTCTCATATCGCTTTCAAGTGTGAATTTCCCATCCGTGAATCCTTTGGTAGTAAAACAAGTTTATCTCTGTCCTTATTGCAATAATATTGTAGGAGGAATTGAGAACAGTTCGTAATTTACTCTATTGTTCGTTTCTGATCAGGATCTGATTTCTCTGCTCTCAAGGTTGACATCAGTCTGTCTCACACATTGTTTCTATCCCTTTAAATTGGAACAGCAGTGAAGGACAGTGTTCCTTTAAACAGCCAGCCTCTGCACATGCTCCAATGGCTCAAATGAGCAACTTAAAGCTGGAGCTATGCTTTCATGTCTCCATGGGAATGGGGAGAAGCTGGAAAAGAGGCTGGATCAATGAAAGGAAGTGAATTTCCCAGGCTTTGGAGAAGCAAAGACAAAACTGCAGGACAGAGTCTGAGTGGGACTAAGTTTTTTTTTTTATCAATCGCAACTTTAGTTTTTTTTTTGTCCCTCTGACTCCTACCTCATCCCACAACGCCCAGCTCCAGCTTTTCCTTTAGTTCTCTGAACGTGGAAAACTTGAACAATGCAATGATCTCAGTTATGTGTCCCACTGTCATCATGATGCTGAAAGTAAGTTCGCAACATTTTAAACAACTTTGTGCACTTAACCAGCAGAACTGACACCTCCTCCATTACTTACACTTCTTGACCCATGATACCAGCTTCTATGACAGTTATAATTCTTTGACCACTTGGTTAAAGCCAGGTAAGTCAGTTCCAACAACTATTAATAGATCGTATCGAAAGTGGGTGCCCCTCAACTGACATTCATTTCCCAAATGTGTTTTTTTTTTCTTTGAAAACACTTGACATGGCTGGCAACCTGGCAATACAGCATACAGTAAATTGACAGTCTCATTAGCCACTTCCAATCCATGAAGCAGCCAGTAACATACACCAGTGAATTGATTTCTAACAACAGCATTGCCCTCTCAGGAGAGATTGAGGAGAATGAAGCTGTCTTCTTGAGCGTATCTGAACATGAAACACTTGAAATGAATAAAATTTTAAAGAGCTCAGTAGGATCGATACAGTAAGGATGTGCTCCCTGGCTGGTGTGTCTGGAATGAAATAAACACTAACTGTGGTATCTTTAACCAGCGTCCCCTTCAGCTGCATCAATGTTGTGTATTTCTGAGCTCATCCAGTTTCACTGTCTTGAGCATTCCCATTGTTAACTGCTGTAATCTTGGGGGCCATGCAAATTCATGAGATTTGGAATTCTATTCCCAAACCTCAACCGTCTGTCATTCACTTTTACTCACTGAGACACTCCTTCAATTTGCCCTCTTTACCAAACTTTCCTTCGCCTGCTCTGATTTTCCCTTATTTGGCTCAGAATTAAGTGACCACAGAACTTTTATAGTGTAAAAGGAGGCGATTTGGCTCATCAGCTCCCCAAAGAATCCTCTTCCCTCATGCTTTTCTTCTATCTTTTCCCCATTCTTCCTCTTCCGATGTTGAAGAGAGGCAAGGTGGCGGAGTGGTTAGCACGGCTACCTCACAGCGCCTGCCACCCGGTTTCAATTTCCACCTTGAGCAACTGTCTGTGTGGAGTTTGCACATTCTCCCCATGTCTGCGTAGGTTTCCTCCCACTGTCCAAAAATATGCAGATTAGCTGAATTGGCCATGCTAATTTGCCCGTAGTGTTAGGTGTAGGGGAATGGGTCTGGGTAGGTTGCTCTTCAGAGGTTCAGTGTGGAATTGTTGGGCCGAAGGGCCTGTTTCCACACTGTAGGGAATCTAATGTTCACTTCATTGTACCTGGCTCCATTCGCAGTGGATTCCTAATCTCAACCTTTTGCAGAATGAAAATGGTTTGTCTAAATGTCGCATGTGCATCGTTGCCAATTACATTGCATCGGTGCCTCACCATTCATGATTCTTTCACAAATGTGAACAGTTGGATTAGGATTCCTTTTTAGCAGCTTCCCTTCCATCCGGGCTGCAGGTTATGTTTGCAGTCAGGAGGAGTCCATGGACAGTGTACATATTCACTGTGACAGGTTCTAGCCTCTGTGCAGTTCCCTGAATGGTCAGCTTCCCAACATTCAGTGACGTATCAGTTCCATGTTCCTGATCCTGAGCTGTGCACGGTGGAAGCCACAGGGATGTTGAAGGGTCTTCACTTGGTTAAAACTAATCTGTAGAACCAGAATGCACAGCGTGAGAGAGGCGGGTTACTGTCTCAACAATAGTTAGAGGAGAATATGAGAGTCCACTTGGTCCATCAAGTCCACTCTGCCATTCATCAAAGTCATCGCTCACCCAATTGTGGCCTTCCCTTCATTTTCCTGGCAGGACTTGCTTCTTCTCTGTCCGTTTGTCTGTGCCTGGTTAACAAGCGAGATGAAGTGTGCAGGGACAAGCAGTGGACTTGATACCTGGTTATCCAGCGAGATGAAGTGTGCGGGGACAAGCAATGGACTTGATGCCTTCCAGAACTATTGGACCCTTAGAACACAGGGTGTCTAACAGACATGGAGAAACACATTCTGATTAAATTAGACAGCTTCCCATGTCCCATTCCATTGTTTTGGACTTTGTTGCTGATTTTGGTTTATTTTAAATTTTGGTTTATTTTAAATTGATTGGATTAAAAATAAAGTATAGAAAACAGCGAAGAGGAAGCCCCTTCAGATCGCTATACAGAGGCTGTAAGCTCTCCCACGGACTGTATAAAAAGCCAATGGACTGTTCTCAGCCTCTGCCCAGTGCTCTCTCCTTTCACATTGGTGAGGGTGCTGACTGGGTGACAGGTTCCCATCCCTGATGAACATGAGTGAATCCTTTGGTAATTAAACAACAATCTGATAGGTTTTATGTTCACTATTCCATACTGACAAACCCACCAATTACTACATTAATTCCCCCTGATTTCACAAGCTGCCTTTCAGTTTATTCTTTATCTCAAACATTGAAAAATTATGTCAATTCTAAAGTGTTTTATAAAATGGGGACATGCAGTTAAGAGACAGATCAAACATCACCCCAAGATCAAAGAGAGATACTTCATTTAATATAAAATGTATAGTGCTAGCTTTTAGAACATTTAGAGTGAGGAGAAACTGTACTTATTCTGTGTGGTCTGGGCTTCACGTTAACATGTGCCTTTTTGAAACTAAACCAATGTCACATGGACAAGAAACTGTGGATATGGCGGGGTGGTTGGGGGGGAGGGGACTGTGGGAAGGCTTTCAATTACCCATCCAATCTGTAAACACATTGGTAAAGTCAGATCAGGGAGAAACGTTCACCTGGTCGAAGTGAGGGAAGGAATTCATAAAGTCCTCTCACCTCCTGGCTCAGCAGTGTCTTCACTCCGTTCTGCTGCTCTGTGTGTGACAAGGAATTCATTCAGACCTCCAACCTGCTGACACACCAGTGAGCCCACACTGGGGAGAGACTGTTCCCCTGCTGTGCGTGTGACAAGGAATTCATTCAGACTTCCCACCTGCTGACACACCAATGAGAGCACACTGAGGAGAGACTGTTCCCCTGCTCTGACTGGGACGAGGAGTTCATTCCGAAACTCCACCTACTGACACACCAGTGAGCCCACACTGGGGAGAGACTGTTCCCCTGCTCTGTGTGTGACAAGGAATTCATTCAGACATCCCACCTGCTGACACACCAATGAAAGCACAAAGAGGAGAAACTGTTCCCCTGCTCTGAATGGGACGAGGAGTTCATTCCGAACGCCACCTATTGACACACCAGTGACCCCACACTGGGGAGAGACTGTTCCCCTGCTCTGTGTGTGACAAGGAATTCATTCAGACCTCCCACCTGCTGACACACTAGTAGGTCCACATTGGTGAGAGACTGTTCCCCTGCTCTGAATGTGGGAAGAAATGCACTGTCATTCTTGGTGAATTAATTACCAGCGAGTTCCCACGGAATGACAATGATTGGATTTTTGATTTTGTTTGTTCACAGGATCATCGCATCCCTTTCTGGGGCAGCATTTATCAACCAATAAAACTATCCAGAGGATATTGAATAATCAACCACATTGTCATGTCTCAGTATTCACATGTCGGCCCGACCAGGTGAAGATGGCAGCTTCCCTTCATGAAAGGGTATGAGTGAACCAAATGGGAATTCAAACCAATTGACGGGATACAATGAGGCGAACCTTTTTATACTCCAGAATTATATTACATGCGAATTTCACTATTTGCAAACTACTGTCAGTTGGAGTTCCTTAACCATACAATTTTACCGTGACAGCAAAGTTTTCTTTCAGGCAAAGTTGCATTATTGTTTAAGCAACTTATACTGTGAATAAGGTATAACAGTATACCTGCTTCATTATGTTTAAATATTGTGTGCGTGTTTTTACACTGATTATGCAGAACATGATTACCTGGAGCAGTTGATCAAATGGCACACTCCTGGTCTCGATAGGTGCAGGTTAATAAAGGTTTTGTTGCTATGTATGGTGAGCATGCAGTTTTGTTGATCAGCTCTTACACCAGTAGTTAACTATCCAGATTCTATGTCACATAGCCATGAGACAAGAGGGTTCAAATAATTGATTGACACAGTAAGAAACCGGCCTGAGAAGCAGATTATTTCTGGGTTCAGTCCTGGATATGGTTTATATATGAAAATAGCATATAGGAATATATTGGAGAGCAGGAGGCTGACCTTCAACAATAACAAGACTGCCCCATTATTCGCCAACAGCCAGTTGGTCTTCTGTATCAGTGAACCATAGGATACTTTCTTCATATATCATTCATTTCTTAATTAGTCAAATGATTCATTCTTAAACTCGATAAATTCTTTGGAAATTTCGATAAATTGCCAACTGCATATCGTCAGTAATTTTAATCATGAACCACCTAAAATCAACAAACTCCATATCCCGAAAAATAGTCTGAGGTTGTGGATCAACCACGCATTAGGAAGGATGGCAGGGTCCCTGAGAAGGGGACAGATCACCCACACATTGGGAAGGATGGCAGGGTCCCTGAGAGGGGGCAGATCACCCACACAATTGGAAGGATGGCAGGGACCCTGAGAGGGTACAGTTTATCCACACATTGGGAAAAATGGCAGTGTCCATGAGAGGGGGCAGATCACCCACACATTGGGATGGATTGCAAGGTTACTGAGAGGGGGCAGATCACCCATACATTGAGAAGGATTGCAGGGTCTCTGAGAGGGGGCAGATTATCCACACATTGGAAGGATGGCAGGGTCCCTGAGAGGGGACAGACCACCCACACATTGGGATGGATGGCAGGGTTTCTGAGAGGGGGCAGATCACCCATACATTGGGATGGATGGCAGGGTTACTGAGACGGGACAAATCACCCATACATTGGAAAGTATCGCAGGTCCCTGAGAGGGACAGATCATCCACGCATTGGGAAGCATGGCAGTATCCCTGAGGTGAGGATAGATCACCCACATATTGGGAAGGATGGCAGGGTCATTGAGAGGGGGGACAGATCACCCAAACATTGGGAAGGATAGCAGGGTCCCTGAGAGGGGGCAGATCACCCATACATTGGAAAGGATGGCAGTGCCCCTGAGAGGGGCTGATTACACACACATTGGGAAGGATGGCAGGTTCCCTGAGAGGGGGCAGATCACCCATACATTTGGAAGGATGGCAGGATGCCTGAGAGGGGGCAGATTATCCACTCATTGGAAAACATGGCGGGATCCATGAGAGGAGGCAGATAACCCAGACAATGTGAAGGAAGGCAGTGTACCTGAGATGGGGGCCAATCACACACACATTGGGAAGGATAGCAGTGTCCCTGAGAAGGACAGATCACTCACACATTGGGAAGGATGGCAGGGTTCCTGATAGGGGACAGTTCACCCAAAGTTTGGGAAGGATGGCAGGGTCACTGAGAGGGGGCTGATGATCCACATAATGGGAAGGATGGCAGGATTACTGAGAGGGGGACAGTTCACCCAAAGTTTGGGAAGGATGGCAGGGTCACTGAGAGGGGGCTGATGATCCACATAATGGGAAGGATGGCAGGATTACTGTGAGGGGGACAGATCACCCACACATTGGGAAGGATGGCAGGTTCCCTGAGAGGGGGCAGATCATCCACACATTGGGAAGGATTGCAGAGTCCCTGAGAGGGGACAGATCACCCAGACTTTGGGAAGGATGGCAGGGTCACTGAGAGGGGGCAGATCACCCACACATTGGGCAGGATGGCAGTATCCCTGAGAGGGACAGATCACCCAGACTTTGGGAAGGATGGCAGGGTCCCTGAGATGTGGCAGATCACCCACACAATGGGAAGGATGGCAGGGTCACTGAGAGGGGGGCAGATCACCCACACAATGGGAAGGATGGTAGAGTCACTGAGGGGGACTGATTAACCATACATTGCAGAGGATGGCAGGGTCCATGAGAGGGGGCATATCACCCACACATTGGGGAGGAGAGCAGGGTCCATGAGAGGGGGCAGATCACCCACATATTCGGAAGGATGGCAGTGTCCCTGAGAGAGGGTAGATCACCCACATATTGGGAAGGATGGCAGTATCCCTGAGAGAGGACAGATCACCCACACTTTGGGAAGGTTGGCAGGTTCCCTGAGAGGGTACAGATCACCCACACATTGTGAAGGATGGCAATGTCCCTGAGAGGAGACAGATCACCCACACATTGGGACGGATGGCAGAGTCCATGGAAGGGGTCCAATCACCCACGCAATGGGAAGGATGACAGGGTCACTGAGAGGGGGCAGATCACCCACACATTGGGAAGGATGGCAGAGTCCCTGAGAGGGTGGAGATCACCCACACTTTGGGAAAGATGGCAGTATACCTGAGAGGGGGCAGCTTACCGACACATTGGGCACGATGGCAGGGTCCGTGAGAGGGACAGATCACCCACACATTGGGAAGGATGGCGGTATCTCTGAGAGGGGCAGATCAGCCACACATTGGTAAGGTTGGCAGGTTCCCTGAGAAGGGGCAGATCACCCACATATTGAGAATGATGGCAGTGTCCCTGAGCGGGAGAGACCACCCACTCATTGGGAAAGATGGCAGTGTCCCTGAGAGGGGGCAATTCACTAATTCATTGGAAAGGATGGCAGGATCCCTGAGAGAGGGCAGATCACCCACACAATTGGAAGGATGCCTGTGTCCCTGAGAGGGTGCAGGTCACCCAAACATTTGGAAGAATGGCAGTTTACCTGAGAGGGGCAGATCACCCACACATTGGAAAGGATGGCAGGGTCCCTGAGAGGGGCAGATCACCCACACAATGGGAAGGATGGCAGGGCCCCTAAGAAGGGAACAGAAGACCCACACATTGGGAAGGATGGCAGGGTCCCTGTGAGAGGGCAGATCACACACGAAGTGGGATGGATGGCAGTGTCCCAGAGAGGGACAGATCAACCACACACTGGGAAGGATGGCGGTGTCCCTGAGAAGGGCAGATCACACACACTTTTTGAAGGATGGCAGGGTCCCTGAAAGGGGGAAGATCAACAACACAATGGGAAGAATGGCAGGATCCCTGAGATGTGGCAGATCACCCACACATTGGGAAGGATGGCAGGGTCTCTGAGAGGGGGCAGATCACCACACAATGGGCAGGATGGCAGGATCACTGAGAGGGGAGTGGGCAGATGACCCACACATTGGGAAGAATGGCAGGGTCCCTGAGATGTGGCAGATCACCCACACATTGGGAAGAATGGCAGGCTCTCTGAGATGTGGCAGATCACCCACACATTGGGAAGGATTGCAGGGTCTCTGAGATGTGGCAGATCACCCACACATTAGGAAGGATTGCAGGGTCTCTGAGGGGGGGAAGATCACCCACACATTGGGAAGGATGGCAGGGTCTCTGAGAGGGGGCAAATCACCAACACATTGGGAATGATGGCAGGGTCCCTGAGAGAGGGCAGATCACCCAAACAATGGGAAGGATGGCAGTGTCACTAAAGGGGGACAGATCACCCATACAATGGGAAGGATGGCAGGATCACTGAGAGAGGGACAGATCACCCACATATTGGGAAGGATGGCAGGGTCACTGTGAGAGTGGCAGATCACCCTCACAATGGGAAGGATGGCAGGGTCACTGAGAGAGGGGCAGATCACCCACATATTGGGAAGGATGGCAGGGTGCCTGAGGGGGGCAGATCAACCACACATTGGGAAGTGTGGCAGGGCTCCTGTGAGGGACAGATCTCCCACACATTTGGAAAGATGGCAGTGTCCCTGAGAGGGGACAGATCACTCACACATTGAGAAGGATGGCAGGGCCCCTGAGAGCGACATATCACCCACACATTGAGAAGGATGGCAGGGTCCCTGAGAGGGGGCAGATCACCCACACATTGGGAAGGATGGCAGGGTCACTGAGAGAGGAACAGATCACCCATACATTGGGAATGATGGCAGGGACCCTGAGAGAGGGCAGATCACCCACACAATGGGAGGGATGGCAGTGTCCCTGAGAGGAGGCAGGTCACCCACACATTGGGAGGATAGCAGGGTCCTTGAAAGGGGCAAATCAGCTACACATTGCGAAGAATGGCAGGTTCCCTGACAGGGGGCAGATCACCCACACTTTGGGAAGGAAGGCCCTGTCTCTGAGAGGGGACAGATCACCCACACATTGGGAAGGATGGCAGGGTCCCTGAGAGGGGACAGATCACCCACACATTGGGAAGGATGGCAGTGTCCCTGAGAGGAACAGATCAACCACATTGGCGAATTGGAGAGTGAAGGGAGTTTTGACAGAGTTTATGGGTTTATGATTGGTGTAGATAATGTAGATGAAAACAGATTATTCCTATCAACTGAAGGAAATGGACGATGAGATACAAACGTTAAGATTTTGGACCGATTGACAGGGTGGATTTGATGAAGTGGTTACGCGGAAGGGATTCTATACCCATTGTATCTTAATGATAGATAGTGGAGCTGAGCATGGTGAAGCGCTGTATTTAATCTCCAGTTTCCGTCAAACCATGGGTTTGAATTATCCCAGTACCAGAACCACAAGTGACGTACCTCACATAGTCACATCGATGGGCCTGGGTAATTTCCAGTTTTTGATTGTTCCTTTTCCTCTGTGTGTTTGCAGACGCCTCAAACTCTCTGACACTCCCGGTGATATAAGCAGAAAATTGGTGACAGACTCTGAAGACAGTGAGAGCTCCAGCTGTTCACCGCCGTTCAGATCCCCGCTAACCTTCCTGCTTTAGAGAAATCGGCATGCCTGGTTGGTGGCAGGCTGTGTGGCTCAAATGGGCAGCAGCGGGCTGCAAGATAAAGGTTGGTAGTTTGAGACCATCCAGGTTTGGAGCTTGGGTTGTTCCAGATCAGACTATGGGAATACCACCCTACCTCCATTTAAACCGGAAAATCCATGGCAAGATTGATTTGCAACCCAAACCATTGATGATTCTGTGTTCCCTGACCCCACACGGAGTACGATAAGGACAAACACTGCTCTCTCCAGTCCCCCCGCTGTCAACAAAAGGTGGCCACTGCAGCTCCCTGCACAGCCCTGGGACACAGCTTACAGAAACTCCCCCCTCATGAACGGCGCTTCCCGTGTGAAAATTTTACATTTAATACGGTTACGGCTGCAATCCAACCCCTGTCCCCAAGACAGCTTCTAAGCTGCAGGATTTTGTGATGAGAACAGTGTTATGACGTTGAAGGTGTGCCCTCCACCTTTAAATGAGAGTGAATGCTGTTCAGAACTGACAGCTGACAAATACCTGTGATGACCAGCTAGCAGTCTCAGCGTGCACTGGAAAATTGGAAAGATGTAACATTTGGCTGTGAAACAAGTCGGAGTTGGTTTCTAATTAGGAAACAATTCCTATTTTACCAATCAGTTTAAATTATGTCTCAAAATACTAAAATCCAATCGCGTTTCAATTTGGTGTTTAGCAACACTGCAGAACCGAGGACTTCCATAATGTTGCCTCCACTGACCATTCTCCATGAAACATGCACAGGTCCTCAGCTGAGGAATTTTGTGGGGAACCTTAGCTCCTTGGCTTTGAACCGGGCAGTCTGCCCAAGGAAAGTAAATGTGGTACTGCTTTTAGTGGAAGGATCAGAGCACGGTAACTCAACTCTGAAATAGAATGGTTACCTGCGTTGCACACATCTGTGCATATTCAGAACCAGTTGGAGAAAACCGAAACAATGTTTCACCCAGTAATGAAACAGGATTGCATTATTTTTCACCACTCGAGCATGTATGAGCGAGAAAATTCAAAGTCACGTTTGCTGATATGAACAGCAAGTTAGAAAGCTCTGCTCATGTCAGTCTGAAAGGCTGCCATCGGGAATAAGGCTATTCGTGCCGGATTTTGACGCGGGGCGCTTATGAATATGAGGTGACTCCAACACCCACTACACGACAGAAAGCATTCCCGCAAGTAACTGGTCTTCAGAGTCGTAAAAGCAGTACCACATTTACAGCCGTTTCATCTTTATGTTTCCAGGAGCTGGTTGTTCTCCAGCGTAACTGGCATGATTGAAAAATTAAGAAAATCACGTGAAATTGCTCACAAAGTATAATTGTCAGGGGCGCACAGTTTGGAATGTAGGGCTAGTCTGAAAATGCCGGGACAACTTTCCTTTCATCGTCAGGCATAACCTTAAGGAAGGTTTGTCAACGGAATACTTACGTTTTTGCTTTCGGCAATATACGGTGAGGTGAAAACTGGAGAGCATCGGTTTAAGGTGAAATTGGTAAAATATAAAAAAGGATTAGAGGCACCTTTCCCACACAGAAGGCTGTGCGTGTATGGAATCAGCTACCAGATGAAGTGGAGGAGGCGAGGACACTCAGAAGATTTCAAAGGCAATTGGATGAATTTCTGGATACGAAGGGTTTAGTGGGATAGGGGCTAAATGCTGAGAATTTTTTTAAAATGCACTTTCAGAGATTTCGAAGCATTAATGCTGTTCTGGGGACAGTCCGAGGGCAATCAGCCATAAACGACTCCAAGATCCTTCAGCAGAGCAATTCCATATTATGCTCCCAACATATATTGGAATCTTAGTGCACTGTCACCTCCCGAAAAACTCTGAAATGAGGGAAAACAAAGAACCGAATATGAATGGGCCATGAAAAGTGAATATTCCCAAACACAGTCTCGTTTAGATTAGTTAGCCCATCCGATCAGCAGTGCCTGCTGCCCATGTCTCCAGGACAGAAGTGAAGGATATGAGAGAAATGTAAGACCATATGACATCACAATTAACCGGAATTATTTACCCTTTCGCCAGAACACCAAATAACGAGAAGTAAAGTCACTGCAGGATTTTGTTTCACACCAGCGATGAAATATCAATCTCCGTTCGGTTTCAGCAAAAACAGTGAACAACACAACTTGGCCGGAATATGAAGCAGTAGTGGAACCGCATGAGGCCCGGGCTTTTCGTGTGGGAGGCGAATGAGAACACGACAGCGTGGACACTGGCAGGTTGGAGAGGGTGCACTCTCCCACATCAGAGATACATTTCCAATAAGCAAAGTTAGCTGGTCGTGTTGGAATTTAAACACTGAACATCAACACGCTGCAGTAAAATAGGCAAAGCACACAAATGGTGGGATTGAAACACACGCCTCGTTCGAGATTCGAGCCACAACACAGCGCCTCCGACCACTTGGCCACAAGACCAGCCGCCGCAGTCGCACATTTTCTTACACTTTCAATGATGCGCCTGCAAAACAACAGAATCAAAGTCCCAGGGAAAGAGTTCCCCCAATCCCTGTCCTGCTCGCCCTGCTGCTTGGATCTGCCCAGCTACAATATCCGTTTTGCAGCAGATAATGATAACCCTTCAATCCACACAAAAACCAATGGGAAGCTGATCCTACTTTTTGAGACTCGTTTCAGCCACAAATGTGATGTCTGTATGAGAGAATTATGATTCGATTATGATTCAACAAAGAAACCATGAGCTGCCTGACATTACTGGAAATGCGATTCTTGCCTGGAAAATAATTTCTCCCATTGCTGCAAGATAAAGGTTCGTTTACGCGGAACATGAACCATACCGGACTACAGGGAAAATGCACAAAGCTGAGCAGGCCGTGTTCCACATCATACCGTGCAGCATACTTACGGTTTCGACATCTGTTATGCAGATTTAACGTCCCAAAGAATATTCTCGACCTGAAAAGTGGAGGCAGCATTCCAATCCGAGAAGGAAAGATCACTGCAGAGATGTTCACTCCTGGACATGAGTTGGAAACCTGTGTGGAAATCGACGAGAAGCGACTCAAAACATTTTGCTAAATGCCATGGTGCTTTTTAGAAATGCAGTTTCTGTTCACCTCAATCTAAAAGGCAGTTTCTGAACATAGTCACAGAAGGCAAAAGGTAATTAGCTCACCCCACCCCTTTCTCCGGAAGTGGTGCTAACTGCCCTTGAGTGCTTTTTGTTCTCGATGTGAAGAGCTCTCACGCCTGAGTCACCTTCACGTCTCGCTGCTGAGTGAATCACAAAGAAGGACTTTCACCAGAGCTGCAACTGCCTCACTTCCCCACTCGCCCTCCCCGTGTACATTTTCCTGCTCGTCAGTGATTTAAAGAAAACCAAATGGATGCGATGTCATTCTGTAGCCTCTCTGTCGATTCCTCCGTTTCAGTTCCAACATGACTTAGATCTCGGGGCGCACCTTAATACGAGCGACGCTATGAAATCACAGGTCCAGCGGTTCCTCTGAGAGTGTAATTTCTTTCATTGCTGTTGCTGGTTGAATGAGCCACTAACGTGCGACTTGCTCCAAACATGATTCAGGACCTCTGGTGCCAATTCTCGCACGTTGAATAACGACAGACAGCTTCCAAATGAGGGCTTTCAGAGACGACTTTGGGCTACATTTGACAGACAGACAAGTTCAGGAATTCGTGGTGCGCTGTGACACCAGCGCATCAGTTTCTTCCCTGTCTTTGAACCGGGCCGCCTGCGCAAGGAATGCAAATGCGGTACTGCTTTTCGGGGAAGGATCAGAAAGTGGAAACTACACTCTCAAACAGAATGGCATATGATCAGAACCAGGTTGGAGAAAAACTTTACAATGCTTTGCACAGTAATTAAATGGAATTGCATTACATTACATTTCACTACGAGAGCAGATGTTCAAGCAAATTCGAAGGCAGGTTTGCAGATGGGAAAGCAAGCAAGAAAACTCAGTTCTTGTCCATGGAAAAGGCAGCAGCTGAAGAACAAAGCAGTTTCTGCCCAGTTTTGAACTGGGGACCTTTCGCGTTTGAAGCGAACGTGATGACCACTACACTACAGAAACAAGCTGCAGGCGCGCGTCCTGCAGCTCAGTGGCATCCAGCACTGAAAGTTGAAGCCATTCCACGTTTCACCTTTCTGTTTCCAATGTCTCGTTGTTGTCCAGCGGAATTGACATCTTCAAAACGTAAAAAAAAGACATGTGAAATTGATGACAAAATATAGACAAAGATGTCGTCAATGTTTGTACCGTAGGGCGAGTTGGAATAGTTTGGGACGACTTTTCCTGCAGCGGAACGGCTGCGACATGATCTGATGGAACGGTTGTAAACTGAGTATTTATGTGTTTTACCCAAGTTGGGGTGAGTTGAAATCTCGAGAGCATAGGTTTAAGGTGAGTGGGCTAAAATTGACAAAGGACCTGAGGCACATTTCCCACACAGAAGGTTGTGCGTGTTTGGAATGATCTACCAGAGGAAGTGGAGGAGGCTATTACTCTCAGAAAATTGCAAAAGTAATTGGATGAGTTTCTGGATAGGATGGGTTTAAAGGGATAGGGGCCAAATGCTGGGAAACGGGTCTTGTTTAATTTTGGCTATATGGTGAGCATAGAGGAGATACACCGAAGTATCTGTTTCCACGCGGTGTGCGCCAATAACATTGTGTTGCTTACACCGGCTGTAAAGGATTACTTTTTAGCGGAGTTTGCCGTCGCAGTCTGTGGCACAATCATTTAGTCTGTTCGACTGCTCACTGGAAAGGTGGTATTGTGAAACACTGCAGAAACGAACGACTTCCTTACTTTTGCTCCGACTGACCACACTCCGGGAAATTTTCCCAGATTCTCAGTTGAGGATTTTTGCAGCTGGAAGTTACCTCAGAAACCCTGTTAATTCGTAATGTATTGAGCGAATCGCAAAACAGAAAGCATTTAACACGGAACACAAACAAAACTGGCAAACCAAATGCATTTTCAGACACAGGGATGCATGAATGCTAAATGTGAGACAGGCCGGGGGCATGAGTCATAAAGTAATCTCACAACAAACAACAGGGCAATTCCAAACTACTCTTTCAAACATACTGCAGCCTGAGTGCACCACCACTTCCCAGACAATGCTGAAAAGAGAGAAAGAAAGAACACAATAAGAATGGGCCATAAAAAAGTGAATTTCACCAATCACAGACTGGATTAGATTACCTTTCCCTTCCGATGTCGCCAGGACGGAAATAAAGGAAATGGGAGAAATTCAAAAACATGTGACATCGCAATTCATTGGAACGATTTTTCCATTGGCCAGAAAACAAAATAACGACGAGTCGTGCCACCGCAGGACTTTGTTTCACAACAGCAATGAAATAACAGTCGCCATTCGGTTCCAGTAAACGCACAACTTGCCTGGGACAGCAGAGCTGTTTGCGATTTTCCACGCGGGAGGCGAACACGATCATGACAGCACAGACACCGGAAAAGCCGGAACTTTCCCACACCACAGTTAATTGCCCGGGAAGCAAACCCATTTTTCTTCGGTTTTCAACAGAAATGCAGCAGGAGTCGAAACAGCATTGAAACAAGCTGCGTCGTTGAAAACGGTCAGCAGAAATGGCAGCGGTGGGATTCGAACCCACGCCTCTGTCGAGACAGGAGTCTAAATCCAGCGCCTTAGACCGCTCGGCCACACTACCAGCCAGCCGCGGCTCCCCATTTTCTTGCACTTCCAATTGTGCTCCTGCATAACAGCAGATGCAAAGCCATGTGAAAAGGGTTCCATGATCCCTCTCCGACTCGCACAGCTGCTGGGATGTGCCCGCCTACAATATCAATTTCGCAGCAGATAATGATAGCCCATCAATCCAGACAACTATCAATGGTAAGCTGAGTCTATCTTCTCAGAATCTTTTCAACTACAAATGTATCTGTGAGTGCGTGAGAACATACGATCGGTTATGATTTGGTCAAATTACCATGAGCTGCTTGACATTACTGCAATTTCGATTCTTGCTTTGTTAAATGATTTCACCCTTTGATCGAAACAGGACAACTTTCACGTTTACACGGAACATGAAACACACCGGACTACAGGGAAAATGCACAAAGCTGAGCAGGCCGTGTTCCACATCATACCGCGCAGCATCGTTTCAGTCACTGTTTTGCAGAATAAGAGTCCCAAAGAATGTTCTTCACCCTAAAACCGGAGGTAGCATTACAATCCGAGAACGACAGATCACATTGTGAGGATGCTCTGACCTCGGAGCCAGTTCGAGATGCCACTTTCCTTGCCTTTTTGCCTTAACCGTGCAATTCGCTGCAGAGATGTTCACACCTGGATATGAGCCACATGGATACCAACTGTGTCGACGAGATGCGACTCAATAAATTTTGCTAAATTCCACGGTGCTTATTAGAAATGCAGTTTCTGTTCACATCAATCTAAAAGGCAGTTTCTGAACATAGTAACAGAAGGCAAAAGGTAATTAGCTCACCCCACCCCCTTCTCCGGAAGAGGTGCTAACTGCCCTTGAGTGCTTTTTGTTCTCGATGTGAAGAGCTCTCACGCCTGAGTCACCTTCACGTATCTGGCTGCTGAGTGAATCACAAAGAAGGAATTTCACCAGAGCTGCAACTGCCTCACTTCCCCACTCGCCCTCCCTGTGTACATTTTCCTGCTCGTCAGTGATTTAAAGAAAACCAAATGGATGCGATGTCATTCTGTAGCCTCTCTGTCGATTCCTCCGTTTCAGTTCCAACATGACTTAGATCTCGGGTCGCACCTTAATACTAGCGACGCTATGAAATCACAGGTCCAGCAGTTCCTCTGAGAGTGTAATTTCTTTCATTGCTGTTGCTGGTTGAATGAGCCACTAACGTGCGACTTGCTCCAAACATGATTCAGGACCTCTGGTGCCAATTCTCGCACGTTGAATAACGACAGACAGCTTCCAAATGAGGGCTTTCAGAGACGACTTTGGGCTACATTTGACAGACAGACAAGTTCAGGAATTCGTGGTGCGCTGTGACACCAGCGCATCAGTTTCTTCCCTGTCTTTGAACCGGGCCGCCTGCGCAAGGAATGCAAATGCGGTACTGCTTTTCGTGGAAGGATCAGAAAGTGGAAACTACACTCTCAAACAGAATGGCATATGATCAGAACCAGGTTGGAGAAAAACTTTACAATGCTTTGCACAGTAATTAAATGGAATTGCATTACATTACATTTCACTACGAGAGCAGATTTGTTCAAGCAAATTCGAAGGCAGGTTTGCAGATGGGAAAGCAAGCAAGGAAACTCCGTTCTGGTCCATGTAAAATGCGGCAGTTGAAGAACAAAGCAGTTTCTGCCCACTTTCGAACTGGGGACCTTTCGCGCGTGAGGCGAACGTGATGACCACTACACTACAGAAACAAGGCGCAGTCGCCGCTGCTCAGGCTCAGTGGCATCCAGCACTGAAAGTTGAAGCCCTTTTTCCTTTCACCTTTCTGTTTCCAATAGCTCGTTGTTTCATGGGACTTGTTTAATTTTGGCGATGTGGTGAGCATGGACGAGATACACCGAAGTATCTGTTTCCACGCGGTGTGCGCCAATAACATTGTGTTGCTTACACCGACTGTAAAGGATTACTTTTTAGCGGAGTTTGCCGTCGCAGTCTGTGGCACAATCATTTAGTCTGTTCGACTGCTCACTGGAAAGGTGGTATTGTGAAACCCTGCAGAAACGAACGACTTCCTTACTTTTGCTCCGACTGACCATACTCCGGGAAATTTTCCCAGATTCTCAGTTGAGGATTTTTGCAGCTGGAAGTTACCTCAGAAACCCTGTTAATTCGTAATGTATTGAGCGAATCGCAAAACACAAAGCATTTAACACGGAACACAAACAAAACTGGCAAACCAAATGCATTTTCAGACACAGGGATGCATGAATGCTAAATGTGAGACAGGCCGGGGGCATGAGTCATAAAGTAATCTCACAACAAACAACAGGGCAATTCCAAACTACTCTTTCAAACATACTGCAGCCTGAGTGCACCGCCACTTCCCAGACAATGCTGAAAAGAGAGAAAGAAAGAACACAATAAGAATGGGCCATAAAAAAGTGAATTTCACCAATCACAGACTGGATTAGATTACCTTTCCCTTCCGATGTCGCCAGGACGGAAATAAAGGAAATAAAGGAAATAAACAATGGGAGGGATGGCAGTGTCCCTGAGAGGAGGCAGGTCACCCACACATTGGGAGGATAGCAGGGTCCTTGAAAGGGGCAAATCAGCTACACATTGCGAAGAATGGCAGGTTCCCTGACAGGGGGCAGATCACCCACACTTTGGGAAGGAAGGCCCTGTCTCTGAGAGGGGACAGATCACCCACACATTGGGAAGGATGGCAGGGTCCCTGAGAGGGGACAGATCACCCACACATTGGGAAGGATGGCAGTGTCCCTGAGAGGAACAGATCAACCACATTGGCGAATTGGAGAGTGAAGGGAGTTTTGACAGAGTTTATGGGTTTATGATTGGTGTAGATAATGTAGATGAAAACAGATTATTCCTATCAACTGAAGGAAATGGACGATGAGATACAAACGTTAAGATTTTGGACCGATTGACAGGGTGGATTTGATGAAGTGGTTACGCGGAAGGGATTCTATACCCATTGTATCTTAATGATAGATAGTGGAGCTGAGCATGGTGAAGCGCTGTATTTAATCTCCAGTTTCCGTCAAACCATGGGTTTGAATTATCCCAGTACCAGAACCACAAGTGACGTACCTCACATAGTCACATCGATGGGCCTGGGTAATTTCCAGTTTTTGATTGTTCCTTTTCCTCTGTGTGTTTGCAGACGCCTCAAACTCTCTGACACTCCCGGTGATATAAGCAGAAAATTGGTGACAGACTCTGAAGACAGTGAGAGCTCCAGCTGTTCACCGCCGTTCAGATCCCCGCTAACCTTCCTGCTTTAGAGAAATCGGCATGCCTGGTTGGTGGCAGGCTGTGTGGCTCAAATGGGCAGCAGCGGGCTGCAAGATAAAGGTTGGTAGTTTGAGACCATCCAGGTTTGGAGCTTGGGTTGTTCCAGATCAGACTATGGGAATACCACCCTACCTCCATTTAAACCGGAAAATCCATGGCAAGATTGATTTGCAACCCAAACCATTGATGATTCTGTGTTCCCTGACCCCACACGGAGTACGATAAGGACAAACACTGCTCTCTCCAGTCCCCCCGCTGTCAACAAAAGGTGGCCACTGCAGCTCCCTGCACAGCCCTGGGACACAGCTTACAGAAACTCCCCCCTCATGAACGGCGCTTCCCGTGTGAAAATTTTACATTTAATACGGTTACGGCTGCAATCCAACCCCTGTCCCCAAGACAGCTTCTAAGCTGCAGGATTTTGTGATGAGAACAGTGTTATGACGTTGAAGGTGTGCCCTCCACCTTTAAATGAGAGTGAATGCTGTTCAGAACTGACAGCTGACAAATACCTGTGATGACCAGCTAGCAGTCTCAGCGTGCACTGGAAAATTGGAAAGATGTAACATTTGGCTGTGAAACAAGTCGGAGTTGGTTTCTAATTAGGAAACAATTCCTATTTTACCAATCAGTTTAAATTATGTCTCAAAATACTAAAATCCAATCGCGTTTCAATTTGGTGTTTAGCAACACTGCAGAACCGAGGACTTCCATAATGTTGCCTCCACTGACCATTCTCCATGAAACATGCACAGGTCCTCAGCTGAGGAATTTTGTGGGGAACCTTAGCTCCTTGGCTTTGAACCGGGCAGTCTGCCCAAGGAAAGTAAATGTGGTACTGCTTTTAGTGGAAGGATCAGAGCACGGTAACTCAACTCTGAAATAGAATGGTTACCTGCGTTGCACACATCTGTGCATATTCAGAACCAGTTGGAGAAAACCGAAACAATGTTTCACCCAGTAATGAAACAGGATTGCATTATTTTTCACCACTCGAGCATGTATGAGCGAGAAAATTCAAAGTCACGTTTGCTGATATGAACAGCAAGTTAGAAAGCTCTGCTCATGTCAGTCTGAAAGGCTGCCATCGGGAATAAGGCTATTCGTGCCGGATTTTGACGCGGGGCGCTTATGAATATGAGGTGACTCCAACACCCACTACACGACAGAAAGCATTCCCGCAAGTAACTGGTCTTCAGAGTCGTAAAAGCAGTACCACATTTACAGCCGTTTCATCTTTATGTTTCCAGGAGCTGGTTGTTCTCCAGCGTAACTGGCATGATTGAAAAATTAAGAAAATCACGTGAAATTGCTCACAAAGTATAATTGTCAGGGGCGCACAGTTTGGAATGTAGGGCTAGTCTGAAAATGCCGGGACAACTTTCCTTTCATCGTCAGGCATAACCTTAAGGAAGGTTTGTCAACGGAATACTTACGTTTTTGCTTTCGGCAATATACGGTGAGGTGAAAACTGGAGAGCATCGGTTTAAGGTGAAATTGGTAAAATATAAAAAAGGATTAGAGGCACCTTTCCCACACAGAAGGCTGTGCGTGTATGGAATCAGCTACCAGATGAAGTGGAGGAGGCGAGGACACTCAGAAGATTTCAAAGGCAATTGGATGAATTTCTGGATACGAAGGGTTTAGTGGGATAGGGGCTAAATGCTGAGAATTTTTTTAAAATGCACTTTCAGAGATTTCGAAGCATTAATGCTGTTCTGGGGACAGTCCGAGGGCAATCAGCCATAAACGACTCCAAGATCCTTCAGCAGAGCAATTCCATATTATGCTCCCAACATATATTGGAATCTTAGTGCACTGTCACCTCCCGAAAAACTCTGAAATGAGGGAAAACAAAGAACCGAATATGAATGGGCCATGAAAAGTGAATATTCCCAAACACAGTCTCGTTTAGATTAGTTAGCCCATCCGATCAGCAGTGCCTGCTGCCCATGTCTCCAGGACAGAAGTGAAGGATATGAGAGAAATGTAAGACCATATGACATCACAATTAACCGGAATTATTTACCCTTTCGCCAGAACACCAAATAACGAGAAGTAAAGTCACTGCAGGATTTTGTTTCACACCAGCGATGAAATATCAATCTCCGTTCGGTTTCAGCAAAAACAGTGAACAACACAACTTGGCCGGAATATGAAGCAGTAGTGGAACCGCATGAGGCCCGGGCTTTTCGTGTGGGAGGCGAATGAGAACACGACAGCGTGGACACTGGCAGGTTGGAGAGGGTGCACTCTCCCACATCAGAGATACATTTCCAATAAGCAAAGTTAGCTGGTCGTGTTGGAATTTAAACACTGAACATCAACACGCTGCAGTAAAATAGGCAAAGCACACAAATGGTGGGATTGAAACACACGCCTCGTTCGAGATTCGAGCCACAACACAGCGCCTCCGACCACTTGGCCACAAGACCAGCCGCCGCAGTCGCACATTTTCTTACACTTTCAATGATGCGCCTGCAAAACAACAGAATCAAAGTCCCAGGGAAAGAGTTCCCCCAATCCCTGTCCTGCTCGCCCTGCTGCTTGGATCTGCCCAGCTACAATATCCGTTTTGCAGCAGATAATGATAACCCTTCAATCCACACAAAAACCAATGGGAAGCTGATCCTACTTTTTGAGACTCGTTTCAGCCACAAATGTGATGTCTGTATGAGAGAATTATGATTCGATTATGATTCAACAAAGAAACCATGAGCTGCCTGACATTACTGGAAATGCGATTCTTGCCTGGAAAATAATTTCTCCCATTGCTGCAAGATAAAGGTTCGTTTACGCGGAACATGAACCATACCGGACTACAGGGAAAATGCACAAAGCTGAGCAGGCCGTGTTCCACATCATACCGTGCAGCATACTTACGGTTTCGACATCTGTTATGCAGATTTAACGTCCCAAAGAATATTCTCGACCTGAAAAGTGGAGGCAGCATTCCAATCCGAGAAGGAAAGATCACTGCAGAGATGTTCACTCCTGGACATGAGTTGGAAACCTGTGTGGAAATCGACGAGAAGCGACTCAAAACATTTTGCTAAATGCCATGGTGCTTTTTAGAAATGCAGTTTCTGTTCACCTCAATCTAAAAGGCAGTTTCTGAACATAGTCACAGAAGGCAAAAGGTAATTAGCTCACCCCACCCCTTTCTCCGGAAGTGGTGCTAACTGCCCTTGAGTGCTTTTTGTTCTCGATGTGAAGAGCTCTCACGCCTGAGTCACCTTCACGTCTCGCTGCTGAGTGAATCACAAAGAAGGACTTTCACCAGAGCTGCAACTGCCTCACTTCCCCACTCGCCCTCCCCGTGTACATTTTCCTGCTCGTCAGTGATTTAAAGAAAACCAAATGGATGCGATGTCATTCTGTAGCCTCTCTGTCGATTCCTCCGTTTCAGTTCCAACATGACTTAGATCTCGGGGCGCACCTTAATACGAGCGACGCTATGAAATCACAGGTCCAGCGGTTCCTCTGAGAGTGTAATTTCTTTCATTGCTGTTGCTGGTTGAATGAGCCACTAACGTGCGACTTGCTCCAAACATGATTCAGGACCTCTGGTGCCAATTCTCGCACGTTGAATAACGACAGACAGCTTCCAAATGAGGGCTTTCAGAGACGACTTTGGGCTACATTTGACAGACAGACAAGTTCAGGAATTCGTGGTGCGCTGTGACACCAGCGCATCAGTTTCTTCCCTGTCTTTGAACCGGGCCGCCTGCGCAAGGAATGCAAATGCGGTACTGCTTTTCGGGGAAGGATCAGAAAGTGGAAACTACACTCTCAAACAGAATGGCATATGATCAGAACCAGGTTGGAGAAAAACTTTACAATGCTTTGCACAGTAATTAAATGGAATTGCATTACATTACATTTCACTACGAGAGCAGATGTTCAAGCAAATTCGAAGGCAGGTTTGCAGATGGGAAAGCAAGCAAGAAAACTCAGTTCTTGTCCATGGAAAAGGCAGCAGCTGAAGAACAAAGCAGTTTCTGCCCAGTTTTGAACTGGGGACCTTTCGCGTTTGAAGCGAACGTGATGACCACTACACTACAGAAACAAGCTGCAGGCGCGCGTCCTGCAGCTCAGTGGCATCCAGCACTGAAAGTTGAAGCCATTCCACGTTTCACCTTTCTGTTTCCAATGTCTCGTTGTTGTCCAGCGGAATTGACATCTTCAAAACGTAAAAAAAAGACATGTGAAATTGATGACAAAATATAGACAAAGATGTCGTCAATGTTTGTACCGTAGGGCGAGTTGGAATAGTTTGGGACGACTTTTCCTGCAGCGGAACGGCTGCGACATGATCTGATGGAACGGTTGTAAACTGAGTATTTATGTGTTTTACCCAAGTTGGGGTGAGTTGAAATCTCGAGAGCATAGGTTTAAGGTGAGTGGGCTAAAATTGACAAAGGACCTGAGGCACATTTCCCACACAGAAGGTTGTGCGTGTTTGGAATGATCTACCAGAGGAAGTGGAGGAGGCTATTACTCTCAGAAAATTGCAAAAGTAATTGGATGAGTTTCTGGATAGGATGGGTTTAAAGGGATAGGGGCCAAATGCTGGGAAACGGGTCTTGTTTAATTTTGGCTATATGGTGAGCATAGAGGAGATACACCGAAGTATCTGTTTCCACGCGGTGTGCGCCAATAACATTGTGTTGCTTACACCGGCTGTAAAGGATTACTTTTTAGCGGAGTTTGCCGTCGCAGTCTGTGGCACAATCATTTAGTCTGTTCGACTGCTCACTGGAAAGGTGGTATTGTGAAACACTGCAGAAACGAACGACTTCCTTACTTTTGCTCCGACTGACCACACTCCGGGAAATTTTCCCAGATTCTCAGTTGAGGATTTTTGCAGCTGGAAGTTACCTCAGAAACCCTGTTAATTCGTAATGTATTGAGCGAATCGCAAAACAGAAAGCATTTAACACGGAACACAAACAAAACTGGCAAACCAAATGCATTTTCAGACACAGGGATGCATGAATGCTAAATGTGAGACAGGCCGGGGGCATGAGTCATAAAGTAATCTCACAACAAACAACAGGGCAATTCCAAACTACTCTTTCAAACATACTGCAGCCTGAGTGCACCACCACTTCCCAGACAATGCTGAAAAGAGAGAAAGAAAGAACACAATAAGAATGGGCCATAAAAAAGTGAATTTCACCAATCACAGACTGGATTAGATTACCTTTCCCTTCCGATGTCGCCAGGACGGAAATAAAGGAAATGGGAGAAATTCAAAAACATGTGACATCGCAATTCATTGGAACGATTTTTCCATTGGCCAGAAAACAAAATAACGACGAGTCGTGCCACCGCAGGACTTTGTTTCACAACAGCAATGAAATAACAGTCGCCATTCGGTTCCAGTAAACGCTCAACTTGTCTGGGACAGCAGAGCTGTTTGCGATTTTCCACGCGGGAGGCGAACACGATCATGACAGCACAGACACCGGAAAAGCCGGAACTTTCCCACACCACAGTTAATTGCCCGGGAAGCAAACCCATTTTTCTTCGGTTTTCAACAGAAATGCAGCAGGAGTCGAAACAGCATTGAAACAAGCTGCGTCGTTGAAAACGGTCAGCAGAAATGGCAGCGGTGGGATTCGAACCCACGCCTCTGTCGAGACAGGAGTCTAAATCCAGCGCCTTAGACCGCTCGGCCACACTACCAGCCAGCCGCGGCCCCCCATTTTCTTGCACTTCCAATTGTGCTCCTGCATAACAGCAGATGCAAAGCCATGTGAAAAGGGTTCCATGATCCCTCTCCGACTCGCACAGCTGCTGGGATGTGCCCGCCTACAATATCAATTTCGCAGCAGATAATGATAGCCCATCAATCCAGACAACTATCAATGGTAAGCTGAGTCTATCTTCTCAGAATCTTTTCAACTACAAATGTATCTGTGAGTGCGTGAGAACATACGATCGGTTATGATTTGGTCAAATTACCATGAGCTGCTTGACATTACTGCAATTTCGATTCTTGCTTTGTTAAATGATTTCACCCTTTGATCGAAACAGGACAACTTTCACGTTTACACGGAACATGAAACACACCGGACTACAGGGAAAATGCACAAAGCTGAGCAGGCCGTGTTCCACATCATACCGCGCAGCATCGTTTCAGTCACTGTTTTGCAGAATAAGAGTCCCAAAGAATGTTCTTCACCCTAAAACCGGAGGTAGCATTACAATCCGAGAACGACAGATCACATTGTGAGGATGCTCTGACCTCGGAGCCAGTTCGAGATGCCACTTTCCTTGCCTTTTTGCCTTAACCGTGCAATTCGCTGCAGAGATGTTCACACCTGGATATGAGCCACATGGATACCAACTGTGTCGACGAGATGCGACTCAATAAATTTTGCTAAATTCCACGGTGCTTATTAGAAATGCAGTTTCTGTTCACATCAATCTAAAAGGCAGTTTCTGAACATAGTAACAGAAGGCAAAAGGTAATTAGCTCACCCCACCCCCTTCTCCGGAAGAGGTGCTAACTGCCCTTGAGTGCTTTTTGTTCTCGATGTGAAGAGCTCTCACGCCTGAGTCACCTTCACGTATCTGGCTGCTGAGTGAATCACAAAGAAGGAATTTCACCAGAGCTGCAACTGCCTCACTTCCCCACTCGCCCTCCCTGTGTACATTTTCCTGCTCGTCAGTGATTTAAAGAAAACCAAATGGATGCGATGTCATTCTGTAGCCTCTCTGTCGATTCCTCCGTTTCAGTTCCAACATGACTTAGATCTCGGGGCGCACCTTAATACTAGCGACGCTATGAAATCACAGGTCCAGCGGTTCCTCTGAGAGTGTAATTTCTTTCATTGCTGTTGCTGGTTGAATGAGCCACTAACGTGCGACTTGCTCCAAACATGATTCAGGACCTCTGGTGCCAATTCTCGCACGTTGAATAACGACAGACAGCTTCCAAATGAGGGCTTTCAGAGACGACTTTGGGCTACATTTGACAGACAGACAAGTTCAGGAATTCGTGGTGCGCTGTGACACCAGCGCATCAGTTTCTTCCCTGTCTTTGAACCGGGCCGCCTGCGCAAGGAATGCAAATGCGGTACTGCTTTTCGTGGAAGGATCAGAAAGTGGAAACTACACTCTCAAACAGAATGGCATATGATCAGAACCAGGTTGGAGAAAAACTTTACAATGCTTTGCACAGTAATTAAATGGAATTGCATTACATTACATTTCACTACGAGAGCAGATTTGTTCAAGCAAATTCGAAGGCAGGTTTGCAGATGGGAAAGCAAGCAAGGAAACTCCGTTCTGGTCCATGTAAAATGCGGCAGTTGAAGAACAAAGCAGTTTCTGCCCACTTTCGAACTGGGGACCTTTCGCGCGTAAGGCGAACGTGATGACCACTACACTACAGAAACAAGGCGCAGTCGCCGCTGCTAAGGCTCAGTGGCATCCAGCACTGAAAGTTGAAGCCCTTTTTCCTTTCACCTTTCTGTTTCCAATAGCTCGTTGTTTCATGGGACTTGTTTAATTTTGGCGATGTGGTGAGCATGGACGAGATACACCGAAGTATCTGTTTCCACGCGGTGTGCGCCAATAACATTGTGTTGCTTACACCGACTGTAAAGGATTACTTTTTAGCGGAGTTTGCCGTCGCAGTCTGTGGCACAATCATTTAGTCTGTTCGACTGCTCACTGGAAAGGTGGTATTGTGAAACCCTGCAGAAACGAACGACTTCCTTACTTTTGCTCCGACTGACCATACTCCGGGAAATTTTCCCAGATTCTCAGTTGAGGATTTTTGCAGCTGGAAGTTACCTCAGAAACCCTGTTAATTCGTAATGTATTGAGCGAATCGCAAAACAGAAAGCATTTAACACGGAACACAAACAAAACTGGCAAACCAAATGCATTTTCAGACACAGGGATGCATGAATGCTAAATGTGAGACAGGCCGGGGGCATGAGTCATAAAGTAATCTCACAACAAACAACAGGGCAATTCCAAACTACTCTTTCAAACATACTGCAGCCTGAGTGCACCACCACTTCCCAGACAATGCTGAAAAGAGAGAAAGAAAGAACACAATAAGAATGGGCCATAAAAAAGTGAATTTCACCAATCACAGTCTCGATTACATTACCTTTCCCTTCCGATGTCGCCAGGACGGAAATAAAGGAAATGGGAGAAATTCAAAAACATGTGACATCGCAATTCATTGGAACGATTTTTCCATTGGCCAGAAAACAAAATAACGACGTGTCGTGCCACCGCAGGACTTTGTTTCACAACAGCAATGAAATAACAGTCGCCATTCGGTTCCAGTAAACGCACAACTTGCCTGGGACAGCAGAGCTGTTTGCGATTTTCCACGCGGGAGGCGAACACGATCATGACAGCAGACACCGGAAAAGCCGGAACTTTCCCACACCACAGTTAATTGCCCGGGAAGCAAACCCATTTTTCTTCGGTTTTCAACAGAAATGCAGCAGGAGTCGAAACAGCATTGAAACAAGCTGCGTCGTTGAAAACGGTCAGCAGAAATGGCAGCGGTGGGATTCGAACCCACGCCTCTGTCGAGACAGGAGTCTAAATCCAGCGCCTTAGACCGCTCGGCCACACTACCAGCCAGCCGCGGCTCCCCATTTTCTTGCACTTCCAATTGTGCTCCTGCATAACAGCAGATGCAAAGCCATGTGAAAAGGGTTCCATGATCCCTCTCCGACTCGCACAGCTGCTGGGATGTGCCCGCCTACAATATCAATTTCGCAGCAGATAATGATAGCCCATCAATCCAGACAACTATCAATGGTAAGCTGAGTCTATCTTCTCAGAATCTTTTCAACTACAAATGTATCTGTGAGTGCGTGAGAACATACGATCGGTTATGATTTGGTCAAATTACCATGAGCTGCTTGACATTACTGCAATTTCGATTCTTGCTTTGTTAAATGATTTCACCCTTTGATCGAAACAGGACAACTTTCACGTTTACACGGAACATGAAACACACCGGACTACAGGGAAAATGCACAAAGCTGAGCAGGCCGTGTTCCACATCATACCGCGCAGCATCGTTTCAGTCACTGTTTTGCAGAATAAGAGTCCCAAAGAATGTTCTTCACCCTAAAACCGGAGGTAGCATTACAATCCGAGAACGACAGATCACATTGTGAGGATGCTCTGACCTCGGAGCCAGTTCGAGATGCCACTTTCCTTGCCTTTTTGCCTTAACCGTGCAATTCGCTGCAGAGATGTTCACACCTGGATATGAGCCACATGGATACCAACTGTGTCGACGAGATGCGACTCAATAAATTTTGCTAAATTCCACGGTGCTTATTAGAAATGCAGTTTCTGTTCACATCAATCTAAAAGGCAGTTTCTGAACATAGTAACAGAAGGCAAAAGGTAATTAGCTCACCCCACCCCCTTCTCCGGAAGAGGTGCTAACTGCCCTTGAGTGCTTTTTGTTCTCGATGTGAAGAGCTCTCACGCCTGAGTCACCTTCACGTATCTGGCTGCTGAGTGAATCACAAAGAAGGAATTTCACCAGAGCTGCAACTGCCTCACTTCCCCACTCGCCCTCCCTGTGTACATTTTCCTGCTCGTCAGTGATTTAAAGAAAACCAAATGGATGCGATGTCATTCTGTAGCCTCTCTGTCGATTCCTCCGTTTCAGTTCCAACATGACTTAGATCTCGGGTCGCACCTTAATACTAGCGACGCTATGAAATCACAGGTCCAGCAGTTCCTCTGAGAGTGTAATTTCTTTCATTGCTGTTGCTGGTTGAATGAGCCACTAACGTGCGACTTGCTCCAAACATGATTCAGGACCTCTGGTGCCAATTCTCGCACGTTGAATAACGACAGACAGCTTCCAAATGAGGGCTTTCAGAGACGACTTTGGGCTACATTTGACAGACAGACAAGTTCAGGAATTCGTGGTGCGCTGTGACACCAGCGCATCAGTTTCTTCCCTGTCTTTGAACCGGGCCGCCTGCGCAAGGAATGCAAATGCGGTACTGCTTTTCGTGGAAGGATCAGAAAGTGGAAACTACACTCTCAAACAGAATGGCATATGATCAGAACCAGGTTGGGGAAAAACTTTACAATGCTTTGCACAGTAATTAAATGGAATTGCATTACATTACATTTCACTACGAGAGCAGATTTGTTCAAGCAAATTCGAAGGCAGGTTTGCAGATGGGAAAGCAAGCAAGGAAACTCCGTTCTTGTCCATGTAAAATGCGGCAGTTGAAGAACAAAGCAGTTTCTGCCCAGTTTCGATCTGGGGACCTTTCGCGCGAAAGGCGAACGTGATGACCATAACACTACAGAAACAAGGCGCAGTCGCCACTGCTAAGGCTCAGTGGCATCCAGCACTGAAAGTTGAAGCCCTTTTTCCTTTCACCTTTCTGTTTCCAAGAGCTCGTTGTTTCATGGGACTTGTTTAATTTTGGCTATGTGGTGAGCATGGACGAGATACACCGAAGTATCTGTTTCCACGCGGTGTGCGCCAATAACATTGTGTTGCTTACACCGGCTGTAAAGGATTACTTTTTAGCGGAGTTTGCCGTCGCAGTCTGTGGCACAATCATTTAGTCTGTTCGACTGCTCACTGGAAAGGTGGTATTGTGAAACACTGCAGAAACGAACGACTTCCTTACTTTTGCTCCGACTGACCATACTCCGGGAAATTTTCCCAGATTCTCAGTTGAGGATTTTTGCAGCTGGAAGTTACCTCAGAAACCCTGTTAATTCGTAATGTATTGAGCGAATCGCAAAACACAAAGCATTTAACACGGAACACAAACAAAACTGGCAAACCAAATGCATTTTCAGACACAGGGATGCATGAATGCTAAATGTGAGACAGGCCGGGGGCATGAGTCATAAAGTAATCTCACAACAAACAACAGGGCAATTCCAAACTACTCTTTCAAACATACTGCAGCCTGAGTGCACCACCACTTCCCAGACAATGCTGAAAAGAGAGAAAGAAAGAACACAATAAGAATGGGCCATAAAAAAGTGAATTTCACCAATCACAGTCTCGATTACATTACCTTTCCCTTCCGATGTCGCCAGGACGGAAATAAAGGAAATGGGAGAAATTCAAAAACATGTGACATCGCAATTCATTGGAACGATTTTTCCATTGGCCAGAAAACAAAATAACGACGTGTCGTGCCACCGCAGGACTTTGTTTCACAACAGCAATGAAATAACAGTCGCCATTCGGTTCCAGTAAACGCACAACTTGCCTGGGACAGCAGAGCTGTTTGCGATTTTCCACGCGGGAGGCGAACACGATCATGACAGCAGACACCGGAAAAGCCGGAACTTTCCCACACCACAGTTAATTGCCCGGGAAGCAAACCCATTTTTCTTCGGTTTTCAACAGAAATGCAGCAGGAGTCGAAACAGCATTGAAACAAGCTGCGTCGTTGAAAACGGTCAGCAGAAATGGCAGCGGTGGGATTCGAACCCACGCCTCTGTCGAGACAGGAGTCTAAATCCAGCGCCTTAGACCGCTCGGCCACACTACCAGCCAGCCGCGGCTCCCCATTTTCTTGCACTTCCAATTGTGCTCCTGCATAACAGCAGATGCAAAGCCATGTGAAAAGGGTTCCATGATCCCTCTCCGACTCGCACAGCTGCTGGGATGTGCCCGCCTACAATATCAATTTCGCAGCAGATAATGATAGCCCATCAATCCAGACAACTATCAATGGTAAGCTGAGTCTATCTTCTCAGAATCTTTTCAACTACAAATGTATCTGTGAGTGCGTGAGAACATACGATCGGTTATGATTTGGTCAAATTACCATGAGCTGCTTGACATTACTGCAATTTCGATTCTTGCTTTGTTAAATGATTTCACCCTTTGATCGAAACAGGACAACTTTCACGTTTACACGGAACATGAAACACACCGGACTACAGGGAAAATGCACAAAGCTGAGCAGGCCGTGTTCCACATCATACCGCGCAGCATCGTTTCAGTCACTGTTTTGCAGAATAAGAGTCCCAAAGAATGTTCTTCACCCTAAAACCGGAGGTAGCATTACAATCCGAGAACGACAGATCACATTGTGAGGATGCTCTGACCTCGGAGCCAGTTCGAGATGCCACTTTCCTTGCCTTTTTGCCTTAACCGTGCAATTCGCTGCAGAGATGTTCACACCTGGATATGAGCCACATGGATACCAACTGTGTCGACGAGATGCGACTCAATAAATTTTGCTAAATTCCACGGTGCTTATTAGAAATGCAGTTTCTGTTCACATCAATCTAAAAGGCAGTTTCTGAACATAGTAACAGAAGGCAAAAGGTAATTAGCTCACCCCACCCCCTTCTCCGGAAGAGGTGCTAACTGCCCTTGAGTGCTTTTTGTTCTCGATGTGAAGAGCTCTCACGCCTGAGTCACCTTCACGTATCTGGCTGCTGAGTGAATCACAAAGAAGGAATTTCACCAGAGCTGCAACTGCCTCACTTCCCCACTCGCCCTCCCTGTGTACATTTTCCTGCTCGTCAGTGATTTAAAGAAAACCAAATGGATGCGATGTCATTCTGTAGCCTCTCTGTCGATTCCTCCGTTTCAGTTCCAACATGACTTAGATCTCGGGTCGCACCTTAATACTAGCGACGCTATGAAATCACAGGTCCAGCAGTTCCTCTGAGAGTGTAATTTCTTTCATTGCTGTTGCTGGTTGAATGAGCCACTAACGTGCGACTTGCTCCAAACATGATTCAGGACCTCTGGTGCCAATTCTCGCACGTTGAATAACGACAGACAGCTTCCAAATGAGGGCTTTCAGAGACGACTTTGGGCTACATTTGACAGACAGACAAGTTCAGGAATTCGTGGTGCGCTGTGACACCAGCGCATCAGTTTCTTCCCTGTCTTTGAACCGGGCCGCCTGCGCAAGGAATGCAAATGCGGTACTGCTTTTCGTGGAAGGATCAGAAAGTGGAAACTACACTCTCAAACAGAATGGCATATGATCAGAACCAGGTTGGGGAAAAACTTTACAATGCTTTGCACAGTAATTAAATGGAATTGCATTACATTACATTTCACTACGAGAGCAGATTTGTTCAAGCAAATTCGAAGGCAGGTTTGCAGATGGGAAAGCAAGCAAGGAAACTCCGTTCTTGTCCATGTAAAATGCGGCAGTTGAAGAACAAAGCAGTTTCTGCCCAGTTTTGATCTGGGGACCTTTCGCGCGAAAGGCGAACGTGATGACCATAACACTACAGAAACAAGGCGCAGTCGCCACTGCTAAGGCTCAGTGGCATCCAGCACTGAAAGTTGAAGCCCTTTTTCCTTTCACCTTTCTGTTTCCAAGAGCTCGTTGTTTCATGGGACTTGTTTAATTTTGGCTATGTGGTGAGCATGGACGAGATACACCGAAGTATCTGTTTCCACGCGGTGTGCGCCAATAACATTGTGTTGCTTACACCGGCTGTAAAGGATTACTTTTTAGCGGAGTTTGCCGTCGCAGTCTGTGGCACAATCATTTAGTCTGTTCGACTGCTCACTGGAAAGGTGGTATTGTGAAACACTGCAGAAACGAACGACTTCCTTACTTTTGCTCCGACTGACCATACTCCGGGAAATTTTCCCAGATTCTCAGTTGAGGATTTTTGCAGCTGGAAGTTACCTCAGAAACCCTGTTAATTCGTAATGTATTGAGCGAATCGCAAAACACAAAGCATTTAACACGGAACACAAACAAAACTGGCAAACCAAATGCATTTTCAGACACAGGGATGCATGAATGCTAAATGTGAGACAGGCCGGGGGCATGAGTCATAAAGTAATCTCACAACAAACAACAGGGCAATTCCAAACTACTCTTTCAAACATACTGCAGCCTGAGTGCACCACCACTTCCCAGACAATGCTGAAAAGAGAGAAAGAAAGAACACAATAAGAATGGGCCATAAAAAAGTGAATTTCACCAATCACAGTCTCGATTACATTACCTTTCCCTTCCGATGTCGCCAGGACGGAAATAAAGGAAATGGGAGAAATTCAAAAACATGTGACATCGCAATTCATTGGAACGATTTTTCCATTGGCCAGAAAACAAAATAACGACGTGTCGTGCCACCGCAGGACTTTGTTTCACAACAGCAATGAAATAACAGTCGCCATTCGGTTCCAGTAAACGCACAACTTGCCTGGGACAGCAGAGCTGTTTGCGATTTTCCACGCGGGAGGCGAACACGATCATGACAGCAGACACCGGAAAAGCCGGAACTTTCCCACACCACAGTTAATTGCCCGGGAAGCAAACCCATTTTTCTTCGGTTTTCAACAGAAATGCAGCAGGAGTCGAAACAGCATTGAAACAAGCTGCGTCGTTGAAAACGGTCAGCAGAAATGGCAGCGGTGGGATTCGAACCCACGCCGCTGTCGAGACAGGAGCCTAAATCCAGCGCCTTAGACCGCTCGGCCACACTACCAGCCAGCCGCGTTTCTCCATTTTCTTGCACTTCCAATTGTGCTCCTGCATAACAGCAGATGCAAAGCCACGTGAAAAGGGTTCCATGATCCCTCTCCGACTCGCACAGCTGCTGGGATGTGCCCGTCTACAATATCAATTTCGCAGCAGATAATGATAGCCCATCAATCCAGACAACTATCAATGGTAAGCTGAGTCTATCTTCTCAGAATCTTTTCAACTACAAATGTATCTGTGAGTGCGTGAGAACATACGATCGGTTATGATTTGGTCAAATTACCATGAGCTGCTTGACATTACTGCAATTTCGATTCTTGCTTTGTTAAATGATTTCACCCTTTGATCGAAACAGGACAACTTTCACGTTTACACGGAACATGAAACACACCGGACTACAGGGAAAATGCACAAAGCTGAGCAGGCCGTGTTCCACATCATACCGCGCAGCATCGTTTCAGTCACTGTTTTGCAGAATAAGAGTCCCAAAGAATGTTCTTCACCCTAAAACCGGAGGTAGCATTACAATCCGAGAACGACAGATCACATTGTGAGGATACTCTGACCTCGGAGCCAGTTCGAGATGCCACTTTCCTTGCCTTTTTGCCTTAACCGTGCAATTCGCTGCAGAGATGTTCACACCTGGATATGAGCCACATGGATACCAACTGTGTCGACGAGAAGCGACTCAATAAATTTTGCTAAATTCCACGGTGCTTATTAGAAATGCAGTTTCTGTTCACATCAATCTAAAAGGCAGTTTCTGAACATAGTAACAGAAGGCAAAAGGTAATTAGCTCACCCCACCCCCTTCTCCGGAAGAGGTGCTAACTGCCCTTGAGTGCTTTTTGTTCTCGATGTGAAGAGCTCTCATGCCTGAGTCACCTTCACGTATCTGGCTGCTGAGTGAATCACAAAGAAGGAATTTCACCAGAGCTGCAACTGCCTCACTTCCCCACTCGCCCTCCCTGTGTACATTTTCCTGCTCGTCAGTGATTTAAAGAAAACCAAATGGATGCGATGTCATTCTGTAGCCTCTCTGTCGATTCCTCCGTTTCAGTTCCAACATGACTTAGATCTCGGGGCGCACCTTAATACTAGCGACGCTGTGAAATCACAGGTCCAGCGGTTCCTCTGAGAGTGTAATTTCTTTCATTGCTGTTGCTAATTGAATGAGCCACTAACGTGCGAATTGCTCCAAAACATGATTCAGGACCTCTGGTGACAATTCTCGCACGTTGAATAACGACAGACAGCTTCCAAATGAGGGCTTTCAGAGACGACTTTGGGCTACATTTGACAGACAGACAAGTTCAGGAATTCGTGGTGCGCTGTGACACCAGCGCATCAGCTTCTTCCCTGCCTTGGAAACGGGCCGCCTGCGCAAGGAATGCAAATGCGGTACTGCTTTTCGCTGAAGGATCAGAACGCGGGAACTGCACTCTCAAACAGAATGGCGTATGTTCAGAACCAGGTTGGAGAAAACCTTAACAACGTTTCCCCCAATAATTTAATGGAATTGCATTACTTTTCACCCCGAGAGCAGGTTTGCGTGAGCAAACTCAAATCCAGGTTTGCGAATGGCAAAGCAAGCAAGAAAGCTCCATTCCCGCTCGTCTAAAAGGCTCCTGTTGGGAACAGGGCTGTTTCTGCCCACTTTCATACTGGGGAACCTTTCCTGTGAAAGGCGAACGTGATAACCATGACACTTCAGAAACAAGTCGCGCCGGGAGCTGTTGCTGTTCAGCGGTGTCCAGCACTTACATTTGCTGCCGTTCTACGCTTCATCTTTCTGTCTCCAATAGCTCGTTGTTGTCCAGCGTTATTGGCATCATCGAAAAGGTTAGAATATCACGTAAAATTGCTTACAGAATAGAGACAAGGATGTTGTCAGGGTGACAATGTTTGGACTGCAGGGTGAGTCAGTATGGAAAGTTTGTAAACTGAGTGTTTCAGTTTTTTACCCAAGGTGGGGCGAGTTGAAAACTCGAGAGCATAGGTTTAAGGTGAGAATTTCCATAATTTTAAGAGAGACCTGAGGCACCTTTTCCACAGAAGGTTGTGCGTGTTTGGAATGAGCTACCAGAGGAAGTGGAGGAGGCTAGTACACTCAGAAGATTTCAAAGGCAACCGAATGAATTTCTGGATAGGAAGGGTCTAGAGGGATAGGAGCCACAATTAGACACACAGGACTTGAACAATTATTAAATATTACATATTAGCAACAATTGTTCTTGTAAACAGTTCATAGCAAACTTGAAAATGATTAAAAATCTCATATTGCTATCCATAATGTGTAGAACTGAGCAGTAATTATTGGAATCCAAAACATTCAGCAGCGTCTTAACTTATAAGGCCCAATATTAATCCAACGATTACTGTGAACATTCAAATGCTGTTAGTGCATGATGGGAAATGATTGGTTTGTTTGTGGATGTGTTGACCTGAAATATAAGATACATCTTTCATTGTAATACTGGCACTAATAAATAATGGAGTCAGCTATTATGTGAATCTTGCGATGCATGTTACAAAACATCAACTAAATTTCTGTCTGACTGTTGGAATGACAATGAATTGACAATTAATTTTAGAATTCTGACAAAGTAAATTATACAATATTTCCCAACGAGTTTGCTCTGATGTCGATTAGATATTTAGTAAAGTCAATGAACTGAGAATTAAAATACTGGTATGATGAGTTCGATAAAAACTGACACGTAGCAAGTATTGATCAGAATTGTGCTGTCATTTAAAACTCTCAGTTATCGAAGAATTCTAAGCTTCGTGGTGCTGCTAGAATTACAATATGTAATTGTTGCAATTTTTGTGTCATTAATGTTTTGACATTTATGACAGAATAACAAAGAAAATAAGTGGATAAAGAACATAGGTATGAGAAAAATACAGTCAATGGCATTTATAGAGAAATTGCTTTGAATATTGTCTCTGGAAAAAAAAAACTGCTGATCATGTTTAATGGGGATCTGATCAAAATGTACTGAGTCACAATTACACTTTTGTATGGGTGATTGAGCTGGATTGCCCATACCGTGAACTTGCGTCATCTCAATACATGCTTTGAATTTTTTTAGATTAGATCTCCCACAGTGTGGAAACTGGGCCTTCAGGCCAACAAGTCCACACCGACACTCCGAAGAGTAACCCACCCAGTCCCATTTCCCTCTGACTAATGCACCTAACACTATGGGCAATTTAGCACAGCCAATTCACCTGACCTACACATCTTCGGACTGTGGGAAGAAACCAGGGCAAACCCACACAGACACGGAGAGAATGTGCAAACTCCATACAGTTGCCCGAGGCTGGTATTGATTACTATGAGCATTCTCAGCTGTAAGTATTTTAGTTTGATTATTGCCTTAGGCAAAATGTAGCATGTAAATAATACAAAGGTATCTCTTGCTTATCTTTCTGTGGGGCGATAGCATTATTTTAATACATTTTGCTGTGACCTTGGTTGGATATTAATTAAGACTGGTAACACCCTGTGGATTAAAATATAGTAGCTGGCTTTAAGGATAGATGAAAAATAAGAACCATTCACCGAATGTTGAACAAAATTATTTTTTTGCTCAAAAATGCAGGGAATACATGAAAAAAATATATGTATTGGTTTCCTTGTAGAGCATCGTTATTTAAAATTATGTCATTATTCTTATCAATGTTGATATATTTGTGTCAGAATTAGGAAGAAAAAATGCATAGAGTCAAAGTGAACATTATACTGAACAAAAGCTACATTAAATGTCATTTGACTGAAAAAGGAATTTTCATAAATACGTCATCAATGTACATTGACATATAACATTAAAATAAGAATGACAAGACTGGAACAAGTTCAAAGCAGTTTTCTAATTATGAAACGAAAACAATAAACAGTTTGCAGCACGCATGAATTAAAGAAGCAATCTTTAATGTGACATGTCAGCTGAAGACCACTTCCCATTTTCCAGAAATGCAGACTGCCAAAAATTCAAAATTTAGTGTTGAGTAATACAGTAAAATGTGTGCAACATGAGCTTTCTCTTGCACACAGGAAAGAACAAGAAAATGAAAAAGATTTTCAGCATGAAATAGATTTATTTCTTAGTATTGCAGTCAATATTCATTCAAAAGTGTAATTGTTGGTTTAAGCAGCAGACATTGTGTTTCATTACTGAGCTGAAATGTCAGATATAGATTGCATTTATTGGATGGACTGAGGGCCAAAAGTTTACCGTGGTAATTGCTCTCAGGAACAATAAAATACTTAGGTTACTCTACTGAACAGTAATTAGATGCTCATGAAGATCTGTGTTCCCCAATGTGCTGTGTTTTGTGTGAGCACTGATTTCAATAATGCAGATGGAATAATTTGGTGTCAATGATCTTATTTAAAATTAATGAAATTTTGATGCTAGCATTGCTTTGGAAACACACTTAAACCATCATGCAATAAATGAGAGTTACGCAAAGTCAACTTTCAAATGAAAATACTCCGATATTTTCGAAACATTTCAATCTGACATTCAGTGTACATAGGTGAGTGAATTTTTTTTTTTAAATTCAGACAATTCATAACCTAAACAATAATTTAAAAATAACTTTGAGTAAAGGATATAAAGACATTAGAAAAATTACAACATTTAGTTACAAATGCAGGAAATCAGCTGATTGATGAATAATAGGAAATGGCATTTGTTTATTTTATTGAAGAAGAAATTGATTTTCTTTTCATGGAGAATAAGCTTTTATATGTTTTAGTTGTTTGAGCAAAGCTTTTTGGAAAAAGAATTGATGAATATCCTTACTTCAACTCTTTCTTCTTTAAGACAGCAACATTCTCAAATATTTTCGAAGGAATACCGAACCAGCAGAATTAAATGTATGCTTTTCTATGTGGCCTGAAGAAAATAAATAGCATTGTAATTACTGGAATGAACGACAGATTAAAAACTCATGTTGACTTGAAAGACAATTCAACAGTGTTGCCATCATTAAAATAAAACTTGATGCTCACAATGATTGAGAGATTATATACTGCCATAATTTTATACTTGTTCATATACTGAGTTGGAATTCCACATTGATATATCATACTAGATTGAACAATTATTAGATATTAGCAACAGTTAGATTGTCAAAATCCTATCAGTCAGTTTAAGAATAATGAGAAATCTCATCTTGCTGTGTGACTGAGCAATGTATAGAAACAAACAGGAATTATTCCAATAAAAGGTAATTATAGTTCTCTGAATTTTAAAGTCTGAGATTATTGTGATTATTCAAATGGGTAAATATCAGATATTTACAAAGAGTGTTTGATGGGAAGTCATTGGTTCCATTGTGGGATAGTTGAGCTGAAAAAATGGATTTTATATTGTAGTATTCATGCTAAGATACAAATGATAAACATAAAATGTGAATCTCACAACATTTGATAGAAAGACTAATTGAAATAATTGTGTAATAATTGCAATGATAATGAATGGATAATTAATGTTGTAATGGAAGCAAATAAAGTGATTCAATATCTTAACAGCACTTTGCTGCGATGTTCATTGGATAGTCATGAAGATTGGTAAATAAAGGAATACAATACAGGTTTAAAGACCGAACACACAAAAAACAGATCCATTCAGTGATCATTGGACAAAATTTTCTTTTTGTTCAATAATGGAGGAAATGCAAGAATTTTATTTTGATCCATTGATTTCCTTGTAGAGCTATGCTATTTAAAATTATATAATTATTATTCTGATCAATGTTTAGATATTTGTGTCAGAATTAGGAAGAAAATAAACTGACAGTGAAAGTGAATTTATAGTGAATAAAAGATGCATTGAATGACATGTGGTTTAAAAAGGATTTGTATAATTGTGTAATTATTGCACATTGATAAATAATGTTGAAATAAAAATCAAAAAAACAATATATTCAAAGCATCCTTTTTTTACAATTAAAATTAAAATAATAATCATTTTGACGAACATGATTTGAAAAAGAAAACAGGCATTTAATGTGATATTTTACCTGAAGACAGCTTTGCTTTTTCAAAAAGTAGGTCTTCCAAGAATTGAACATTTCGTGTGTTTGTTGAACGAACAAACAAATGGATGTAACTGCACTTTTTCTTGCATGCAACAAACTTCATAAAAATTTTAAAAGAATTTTAGTATGTAAAAGATGTAGGTCTTAGTGGGATGATTTTAAACACAACACAAGTTTGTATTGAATTGAATTCTAGTCAAAGCAAGTCAACAGGAATCCACTATTAAAAGAAAAGTCAATAGGATTGCATTATTGAACTAAACATCAACTGGGACTGCAATATTACAATAAAAAACTGCTTTCGATGAATGGGAAACTACAATGTAATATGGTTGCATCAGTTGATGTACTGTGCCATAATATCATACTTAAAGCTGGATATACTGTATTTGAACAATGTTAAAAAATTTTTGGCTACAATCTGGATTACAAAAAGTTCATTGCAACTATGTTAATGATGAGAACTGTCAGGTTGTTATGTAACTACGTAATGTGTAGAGATGAACAGTAATTATTGGTGTGAAAAGAAATCAGACATGACTTGATTTATATGTCTGAACGTTAACGTCATGATTCCTGAGCGTATTCAAATAAGAAATAATAAGGTATTTACTGCAAGTGCTGGAATGAAAGTCATTGTTTATTTAGTGGGTGTGTTGACCTGGAATAAATAATTTGTTTTTCATTGTAATATGAAACAGTAAGAAATAATGGACTTAACTAAAAGGCAAATCTCATGTTGTTACAAAGACTAAACTGAATTACTGTCTGATTATTGGAATGACAATGAAATGAAAATTAGTGTTAGAAGTCTTACAACTTAAATAACTCAATATTTCTAAACAAGATTGCTCTGATGTTGATTAGATATTCATTAAAATCAGTGCACTGTTAATAAAAATGTTGGAATAATGGTGTGCAAAAAGCACCTCAGATATGCTGTACTCATTGATCAGAATTATTTTGCCATTCAAAATTCTCAGCTTTTCAATATTCTATTTTTTTTATCTCGGGTTTGCTTCTGAAGAAAAATAATTCATAATTGTAGTTACTTTATGTATCATCAATATTTAGACATTTGCGCTAAAACATGGAAGAAAACAAGTAGACAAGGAAAATTAATATTACAGAATGAAAGTCAATGACATTGAGTGGTGAAGAATGGTATTCAATATTTTCTCTGAAGAAACAAATACGTTTAATGTATATGACTCCAAAATGTTTGCAGATATCGATATAACGAGCTTCAATTACACTTTTGTAGTGATGATTAGACTGGACAATGAGAAAACTTAGAAATATTCAGGAATGTCAACATTTAGCATCCATTGAATGGGATGATAACGAAATATTTGTTGTGCTTATTGAGCTCAAGGACAATAAGATACTTCAGAAGAGTGTTCTACTCAGCAGTAATTAGATGGCCTTGAACATGGTCATGTCGTCTTTGTGCAGGGTGTGTGTACACTTTGATTTCCCAAACGTGGAGCTGTTTTACAAAGAAGTTCATACTTCCTTCCTTTTGGTTTTCTTGCAGACAGCTCTCCTTTATAATTCATATAATTTATTATGGTCAGTATTTCGACATTTATATCAGAATTCAGAAGAAAATGAGAAGCAATTAACATGAGTATTTTCATGAATGAAAACAATAAATAAAATTTACAGTGGCAATTTTCAGTGTTTTCTCTTAATAAGCAGATGAAGTTTTTTTTAATAGACATGAGTACAAAGTATTTGTACTAAGCGAAAATGAAATGTTTTGCCAACTTTGGACTGGGAACCTGTTCTAAAACTTGTAACGAATCAGGATCATCAACATCTCGATATATGTTGGTGCTAGCGTCCTCAGCCATCTGTAATTAAAAAAGTGACTATTGGTTTTAACTGCGTATGTCCTGTGTAATTACCGAACAAAAATATAAGGTAACGATTGAATTCATTGGATAGAATGATCAGTAAATGTTTCCTGTGGTGCTTGCTCTCAGGAACAAGAAGGAACTTACTCAGGTGATTCTACTCAGCATTAATTATATGATCATCAAGACTTTTGTGTGGCTCGATGTGCCATTTTGTGTGAGCATTGATTTCAATAACATTAAGATTTTTTTATGTGATATAGGAATGGATTAACAATTGGGTGTTAAAGATCATAATTAAAGCCACTGTTGTAAGAAATTACTCTAATTCCTTTGTGAATCACATTTAAAAACAACATGTGATCAGTGAGACATTTGCAACTTCGATTTTCAAGTGAACGCACCAATATTTTCAAAGCATTTTAAATTCACACTGAATATGAGTAGGCGAGAGGAAAATAAAATGAGCTCTCAGTACATCAATCGAAGTGGAAGGAGAAATTTAATTTGATCAAATGATGGAGCAATAATGAGATGAATTACAACATTTTGTTGTATAATTAAGGTAATCAAGAGACTGAAGGACAATAGGAAATGACATCTGTTTCATTTACTGAAGGAGAAATCAATTTTTTTATCTTGCATAGTACAGAAAAAGGACTGATGTACGTGATTTTCTGAAATGCATATTGTTTATGTGTTAAATGTTTATTGAAACTCTTTTCAGGATTGAATTCAGAGAATATATTATATGTGAACATTCCTGAGCTGATTGGCAGTAAAATGCTATTGCTCACCATATGGATCATAATTGGATTCTTTTTTTAGTTCCCTACAGTGGGGAAACAGGCCCTTTGGCCCAACAAGTCCATAGCGACCCTCCGACGAGTAACCCATTTCCCTTTCACTAGTGCACCTTTCACTACGGGCAATTTAGCATGGCCAATTCACCTGGCATACACATCTTTGGACTGTGGGAGGAAGGCGGAATGCCCAGACGAAACCCACACAGACACGGGGAGAATGTGCAAACTCGTCACAGACAGTCGCCCGAGGCTGGAATCGAATCTGGGACCCTGGTGCTGTGAAGCCACAGTGGTAACCACTGACCCACCTTGCCCCCCCCCCCCCACTTTTTGTAGGATATTTTAAACAAAAAAATCATTATTTAAATAGTTTTAGTTTTAAAAACTACAATGTTCTCAAATTTAAAATTTTCAGATACTATAATGAGATACATAGTTTTGTTAGTGACCTGAAGATAATAAATCGCAGAGTTCTGTGATTATGGAAATGAACAACAGGTAGAAGCAAATCCAATGTTGGATTGAAAAACAATTCAGTCTCCGCTTCGATATTTTTGAACCAACATTCTTGGCTGCTCTGACACATGTCTGCTGAAGGTGGGAATTCAATCCACGCCTCGTCGTCTTGTAGTAGAGACATTACCAGAGCTCCACAAGGCCCTTCATTATGTTCTCATCAAGGAATGGTGGGAGTATTGTCACATCCTCACTGTGGTTATGCGAACGAAAACTAAACAAGATTCATTGCGATAATTTGCCTGATTCTGTGTGTAATGGACTAACAATGAAAGAGGAATTCACAATAATAACGGTACAAAGCACAAATGGTCATACATAAAAATTAATATCATGATAATTAAATGAAAGACATGTAGACATAATCGTGTGATATTGTAAATTCATTAAAATAAATAAAACTATTCAATATGTTTAAAGTATTTGTTCTTATAATAAAAAGACAATCATAATTTTTTGCAACATTAAGAAATCAGAAAAAAGTGTTATTCAATGTGACTATTCAGTTGCAGCCAAATTCCCTTCCTTCCACTACTGTACAACTTTCAACAATTCAAAATTTACTCTTACTGAAAAAGGAAAGAGCAAACAGCTGTAAATTCTTTTTCTTGTTTACACAAAAAAACTCACAAAAATTGAACTATTTTTTCACATCAAAATATTTCACTCAGTTTGATCAGAAATTTAAGCATTGAAGAAAAATATAATCAATTCAAAACACACATCGATATTCACAATAATTGGGAGATTGAACACTGCAAATCCTTTTCATCCGTTGATGTACTGAGCCATAATTCAACTGTTATACCCCTTATTGTACTGAGCAACTATTAGATATTAGCAATAACTAAATTATTAATATGCTATGAGTGAGCTGAATATTAATGAGAAATCTCACATTGCTAGTTGAACAAGCAATATGTATAAATAAACAGTATTTATTGGATAAAATGTCTTTAGATATCTCATTATGGATGGCGCTGTGATTACTTTGACTGTTAATATGAGTAGCAATCAGCTATTTCCAATGAGCATTGTATGGAAAATTAATGCTTTTGTTTTATGAACATGAATAAAATGCTTTGGTTTAGACAATAGACAATAGACAATAGGTGCAGGAGTAGGCCATTCAGCCCTTCGAGCCTGCACCGCCATTCAATATAATCATCGCTGATCATTCCTAATCAGTATCCTGTTCCTGCCTTATCTCCATAACCCTTGATTCCACTATCTTTGAGAGCTCTATCCAACTCCTTCTTAAATGAATCCAGAGAGTGGGCCTCCACTGCGCCCTGTGGCAGAGCATTCCACACAGCCACAGTTTATTGTAGTATTGGCACTAAGAAATAATGGATTAAGGTAAGATATGAATTTCAGAAGTTTTCTGACAGGTTTCTAGTCAAACTATCAGTGAAAAATTATGGCTCAGTACAAATATTTGAAACACATGCCTTAAAGATATTTGTTAATTCAGAACACAAAATGAAAAATTAACTGTGTAAATGTCATTGACCATATCTTTCGATTATACTCAAGTTTGTTGTTTTCCTATTTTATTCCTAATTTTGACAGTCACGGTTAAATATTCATTATATTAAATGTCATGTGAGTTACACATTATTGCACTTGAAATGAGCATAGAACATTGACCTGTGCAGCACAGGAATGGACACTTTCCCAATGACATCATCCCGAGCATGATGCCAAATGAAACTCCTCCCTTCTGCCTGCCCTTGGCCCATAACCCTCCGTCCTTCTATATTCATGTGCCAATCTAAATGACTGTTAAACGCTCCAATTGTATCTGCCTTCACCACCACCCCAGAAGTCCATTCCAGACACCTAACACTCTCTGTAAAATATATATTTGCCCCTTGCATCTCCTTTGAAGTCCCCACCATCCACTCACCCCACCCCTCCACCTTAAGTGCATGCCACATAGTTTTTGACATTTCAATTCTCAGAAAATCATTCTGACTGTTAACCTTATCTATGCATCTCATAATTTTGCCTGATCTGATCAAGTCTCCCCTCAAAGTCCACTGCTCCAGAGAAAATATCCTGAGCTTTTCTGGCATGTCATTATAGTTCATACCCACTAAAAAAGGCAGCATCCTAGTAAGCACCCTCTGCGTCCTCTCCGAAGCCACTGCATCCTTCCTGTAATGTGGTGAACATAATTGAACACAGTACTCTAAGTATGACCTAACCAAAGTCTTATAAAGCTGCAACATGACAACCTGACTCTGGTAATCAATTTGCTCACCAATAGAGACAGGCATGCCAAATGCCATCTTTACCACCTTATCTACTTGCATGTTCTCTTTAAGGGAGACGTGGACTTGAATGACACGATTCCCATGAACAACAAAGCTGTTCAGGGTCCCGTCTTTCACCATATACTTTTCCTTATTATTTAATCTCTCAAAGAGCAGCACCTCACACTTACATGGATTAAACTCCATCTGCTATTTCTCCTCCCATATCTGCAGCTTTTCTATGTCCCACTGTAATATTTCGTAACCCTCCACACATCCACTATTCCCCCAACCTTTGCATTTACGAATACATCATTTATATTTTCATCTAAGTCATTTTTTGTACGCCATAAACAACAGAGTCCCAGGACAGATCCTGTGGAAGAACGAGGGAAAATAAGGGAAATATAGAATTCTTGAATAAATGAGACTCTTGAATGACAAAACAATTCTGATCAATAATCTCTGAATGTTATTAAAAAGAAACAATATTTTAATCCTCAGTTTACCACTCTTAGTGAATATCTAGTCAAGATCAAAGCAAACCGTTTTGGAAATATTGAATCATTTTAATTGTTGAGTTCTAACATTATATGCCTTTACAGAATGAGGGTGTCGCTGTATAGGCCAGCAGTTATTTCGCATTCCTAACTGCCCAGAGGACAGTTGAGAGTCAGCCACGTTGTTGTGGGTTTGGAGTCAGACCTGCCGTGGTGGGATTCAAATTTGGGTCCCCAGAACATCATCTGGATCTCTGGATTAACAGGCTAGCAATAATGCTACTAAGCCATTGCCTTCTCTATAAAGATTTTTTAAATTTTAACTGTCACACCTTAATGAAATTTAGTCTTTCTAACAAGCATCATGAGATTCCCCCTTTATTTTTAATCCATTATTTCTTAATGCCAGTATCATCATGAAATATTAATATTTTGTTCTGGTCAACACACCAGTAATCAACCAAAGATTTTTCACCCATCACTCATAGTAAATATCTGATACTCTTTCATCTCACTACTCATTTTAATGGAAGGATTATTAATCAGCTTTATCAATTATAAGAAGTCTAATGAATTTTCACAACAATATTTCAGTTCTCACCAACATATCGTACAGTCACATTGCAATACAAATTTTCTCATTATTCTTAAATTTGTTTTCAGCTATTTTAAACCATTTTCTTGCGAATAACGAACAGGTTTAACTCCAATATATCCAGCTGTCGATGTGGAATTATTTAGTACATCAATTGACTCAAAAACACATTGCACTCTACAATCTCCCAAACATAGCGAAATTTAATTTCATGGGTGGAAACTTAGTTAGATTGATTTGATTATATTTCACTTGATTGTTCACATTTATTGTAGTTCTTGCTAAAAATCCATTAAATTTCCAATGATTTAATTAAATACCACATGTTTGGAAAAAGGGAATTTGCTTTTAGCTGATCTGTCATCTTTAATACCTTTTCTTCTTTCCCAATTCATGCACATTGTTTTTAAATTTTTAGTTCAATGTATGAAAAAGTGATTTGAAGATACAGAAATGTTAAAGCTTTTATCCCAAATTATTTGTCAATGTACAATATTTCACAAGTGTGTCACATTTCTTCTTTCTACCAAATGTCATGGATTGTACCTTTCACTAAAAAGGATAATCACATTCATTATCTATTCACGTTCTGTCTAATTCTGTCCCAAACATCTAACCACTGATTGCGGTTAAAATTTGACAAATTATAAATTACCTTTCTCTCCAAGAAATACAATGGAAAGAAGAGAGAATTCTTGAATCGCCTGCATTTTTGAATGAAAATATAATTCTGTTTGATAATGACCATTAGTTTTCTATCAACCAAGTTACCTTGTTTTAATCCTGTTTACTGATCTTAATGAATATTTAATCAACATCAAAGTAAGCTACTTTGAAAGCACTGAAACAGTTTTCTTTTTTAGAATTCTAACATTAATTATAAATAAAAACGGAAAGATCTGTAGATGCTGTAGATCAGAAACAAGAACTTGAAATTTCTGGGAATCAAAAATACATTATTTCCAATTTATGACCTTTGCAATGCAGTTTAAGTTTCATTTAGGTAAATGAATAACTGTTGAATTATATTGAATCATTTGATTTATTGTTAGTCTTCACTGATTCTCCCTTCAACTTCCTGCGAATTATCACACGATTTATATTTAATTAAGACCCATTGTTGTTTAGCTCCAACATTATTATTTTTGTCAGTCCATTACACACAGAAAGTATCTGATTCCATCCCAGTCCAATTATTTTCATAAATATCTGAGCAGTTTTCATGAGAGTATCTACAGTAAACATGTGATTATAGTCCTCCCATTCCTGAGTGGGAACATTATGGAAAACTCTTATGGAGCTCCGGTAATGTCTCTACGAGTAGACCAGGATTCAATTCCCACCTTCCACAGAGGTGTATCAAAGCACCTCTGAAATTTGATGAGAAAATATATAAATATCTACCGAATTGCTTTTCACTCTAACATTAAATCCACTTGTAAGTTTTGTTCATTTTAATGATCACAATACCTCCAAATTATTTGCTTCGGGTCACGAATTAAGTATGAATGTCATTATGCTGCTTTTAAATTCCTCCAAAATTTTAAGAACTTTATAGTCGTAAAGAGTTTACAGTCTTTACGACTGTAAAGGTGAGAGGGGAAAGATTTAAAAGGAGCCTGAGGGTCAACTTTTTGCGCCGAGTGTGGTGCGCATATGAAATGAGCTGTCAGAGGAAGTGGTAGAGGTTGGTACAATTACGACATTTAAAATACTCTTGGACAGTTAGGTGGCGAGGAAAAGTCCAGAAGGTTATGGGCCAAATGCAGGTAATGGGATTAGTTCAGTTTACAAAACCTGGTCGGCATGGACAAGTTGGGCTGAATGGCCTGTTTTCGTGCTGTATCCATCTCCGTTTCTTCAATACACAAATTGTTACGATTGAAAAAGGAAAGAGCAAGTGGGTTTTAAGTTCACTTTGCAACCTTAAAAAGTGACATGAATTATAAAGAATTTTATAACATCTAAAATAGTCTGTGATTAGAAATACAAATAAATATGATCATTGAAGTGAAATATAATGAAATCAATTCAACTCTGTTTCCATCGTTAAAATATAAATTGATATTCAGAATGATTGTGAGTTTGTACACTGCAATGTCTTCACATTAGTTCGTATGCTGAGATATAATTCCACATTTACACACATTACTGAACTGAGCAATTATTGGCTATTAGCAACACATAGATTTTCAAAATTCTATTAGTGCAGTTAGAAGAATCAGAAATGTGATTTTGCAATGTGTAGCGATGAACAGAAATTATTGCAGTGAAAACCTCAATCAACAAGGGTGAGATTACTGTGATCATTCATATGAGCAAAAGTCAGATACCTGTATTTACAATGAGATTTGGATGGGAAGTCGTAGATTCCATTATGGGATAGTTGACCTCAAAGAAAAATGCATATTCATATTGTCGTATTGTTCCAATGGATTAAGTTAAAGAATAGATTAAATTAATTCATGAATTTCACTATAACCTTCAAAGGACAAACTTAAATTATTTCACAATTATTGTAATGATAATGACTCGATAATTATTTTTGTTAACCTAAACAAATATATTGACTAAATATTTTGAAAGTACTTTGCTCTGATGTTGATTGGATGTTCATTAAGATCGGTAAACTGAAGAATAAAATATATTAATGGATTGAAGACAAAATGAGCCATTCAGTAATTTTGCTCAAAAATGCAGATGATACAAGAATTATGTATTTCGTTCTATTGGTTTACTTGAAGGAACATGTATTTTTAATTGATGTAAGTTTGCAGTGCCCATGATCTATAAAAGCAAACATTCATTTAATGTGATTAATCAGCTGAAGGATACATTCCTCTTTTGCTTTTTTTTTAAAGCAGGACTTTCAAGAATTCAAAAATGATTAAATTTGTTGAACTGAACAGCAAATCTATGTGACTTCACTTCGCACAAAAACAGCACAGGAAATGTAGAACTGGATGTGGCATTCAAAACAAGATAAATGTTTGTACTGAATTGAAATCGAAGCAAGTCAAACAGGATTCCACTATTAAAATAAAAATCAATTTGCATCCCATTACTGAACTAAAAATCAACTAGGATGGCACTATTACCATAAAAACCAGCATTTGCTATAATTGTACAATGATACCATGCGATATGTGTACATCAGTTGATGTACTGAAACATGATTCCAAACTTAAAGCTGGATCTACTGTATTTGAACAATTATTAAATATTGGAAACAAGAAATAATTTGTATTTAAATCAGTGAATGTCAAACTTTAAATTGGCAAGAAATCTCATATTGCTGTGCAACTGTGTGATGTGTAGAAATGCACAGAAATTATTGGAGTGAATAGCAATCTAACATGTGTTAAATAATAAGATTGAATACTAATTTCATGATTATTTTGCGCATTCACATCAGAAGGGATAATATGTTTACTCTGAGCGGTGGATGGGAAATCATGGGTTCTTTTGCAAATGTGTTAACCTGGAAAGAATGATTACAATTTTTCATTTTAATATTGATGCTAATAAACAATGGATTAAACTAAAATGTGAATCTCACGATGCCTGTCACAAAGACTAAACAAAATTACTGTCTGATTATTGGAATGGCAATAAATTGATAATTAATGTTAGAGGTCTGGCAAATTAAATGATTAAATATTTTCAAATTAGTTTGCTCTAATGTTGATTAGACATTCATTAAGATTGTGAATTGAAGATTAAAATGACATGGTGATGTTTTGAAAAACAAAAGACATTGAGGGATTATTAATCAGTATTGCTTGGTTCATAATTCTCAGTTATTTAAGAATTCCTTTCCCTGCTTTTCTTCTCAATGAAAATAGTACATTGCCTGCAATTTTTCATATCATCAATATTTAGACATTCAAGTCACAATTAGGACAAAAATAACTAGATGAGGAATGTGGGTATCCTATAAAAATACAGTCACTGGCATTTACAGAGGATTTTTTCAATATTTGGTCTGAATAAACAAATGAGTAATTTTCATGGAGATTTGTTTTAAAATCTTGCAGGTATTGATGTACTCAGCCACAATTACACATTTATAATTGATGATTGCACTGGAAAATTATTGGAAATCTTTCAAATATTCAGGAATATCATCACATATACATTTTAATATTAATATCCTCAGGCATTATTATTAAAGAGTGATTATCAATCTGATCAACATGTAGTGGGCGGCACGGTGGCACAGTGGTTAGTACTGCTGCCGCATAGCGCCAGAGACCCAGGTTCAATTCCCGCTTCAGGCGACTGACTGTGTGGAGTTTATGCGTTCTCCCCGTGTCTGCGTGGGTTTCCTTTGGGTGCTCCGGTTTCCTCCCACAGTCCAAAGATGTGCAGGTTAGGTGAATTGGCCATGCTAAATTGCCCGTAGTGTTAGGTAATAAGGGGTATGGGTGGGTTGCTCTTCGGTGGGTCGGTGTGGACTTGTTGGGCCGAAGGGCCTGTTTCCACACTGTAAGTAATCTAATCTAATCTAGTGGATGGGGTGATAACCAGATGTGTGCTGTGGATATACAACCCAAGCAAATGTTACCTACGAAGCATTTTCCACTGAACAGTAATTACATGGCCTTGAAGACAGTCATGTGTTTTTATGTATCACAGTGTTTGTGTGCACACTGATTTCAATAATGTTAAGCGGTTTTAAATGGTTTGGAAATGACTCATAGTCGAGTGATAAAGGTCCTACTATGTCCATGAACTGGATTGGAAGCTTCCAGCAGGGTGACTCCAACACCCTTTAATATTGCCATGGTGGAGAAGTGTAAAGTGCTGAGCCACTGGCAGGAAGTCACTGGAGCAATTAACAGGAATGTTTTACAGAATTAAAGACACAGTAAATTAAAATTACAGTGGCAACTTTCAGTATTTGCTCTGAATAGGCAGATTTAGGGCGGCACGGTGGCACAGTGGTTAGCACTGCTGCCTCACAGCACCAGAGACCCGGGTTCAATTCCCACATCAGGCGACTGACTGTGTGGAGTTTGCACGTTCTCCCCGTGTCTGCGTGGGTTTCCTCCGGGTGCTCCGGTTTCCTCCCACCATCCAAAGATGTGCAGGGTCAGGTGAATTGGCCATACTAAATTGTCTGTAGTGTTAGGTAAGGGGTAAATGTAGGGGTATGGGTGGGTTTCGCTTCGGCGGGTCGGTGTGGACTTGTTGGGCCGAAGGGCCTGTTTCCACACTGTAATCTAATCTAATCTAAAAAAAAGTCAAGATGACAGCAACTCTGGATGAAACTCCTCCAATACACAACTATTTAGCTGGTTGTAACTGAAACTTTGTGATCTCTTTGACTTGAGTTTCCACTGTTCTCCGTAAAATTACAGTGGCAACTTTCAGTATTTGCTCTGAATAGGCAGATTTATTTTTAATGGACACGAACTCAAAATATTTACATCTATGATTGTACTCAGGCAAAATTACACAATTTTTGTGGTATTTGAACTGGAAAGCAGTTTGGAAGCTTGCTACAAATTAGAACTATCAACATTTCAATCGTTTTGCTGTTGCATCCTTGATAATTCATGATAAAGTATGACTATTGCTTTAAGCAACAAGAATCATATGCAATTACTGAATTGCAATCTTAGATATCAATTGTATTTCTTGGATGGAATGACAACCAAATGTTTCCTGGGTTTATTGATCTCAGGAACAATAAGAAACTTACTCAGATTGCTATACTGAACAGTAATTATGGAATTCCCTCAGCGTGGAAGCATATTATTCAGCCCATCAAGTGCACACTACTACACCGAAGATTATCCCACCCAAACTCATCTCCCTTCCATATTCCTGTAACCTTGCATTATAGCCAAGAAGACCTTTGTGGGGCTTTATGTGCAATAGTTTGTGTGAGTATTGATTTCAATAACATTGATATATTTTATATGATGTAACAACAGATTGATAATTGGATGTTAAGATCTTAGTTAAAGTCAACAAATGTTTGGCTTTTACTGGAATTCCACCAGGAAACATTCTTAATCCACAATGCAACAAGCAAGATATGTGAGAGATGTGAAAAGCTTATTTTCAAATGAACACATTCCAATATTTTCAAAGCATTTTAATTTTACAGTCAAAATGAACAGATAAATGGAAAAATAAAAACAATTTTCTGACAATTCATAAATTGAAAAATAATTTAAAAATCATTTTTATGAAAGGACAGAGTAATATTTAGATGAATCACAACATTTAGTTACAAAGTAGTTAATCAGTTGACTGACAAGAAATAGGTAGTTTACTGTTAGTTTACTGAAGAAGAAATCAACTTTATTTCAAATTTATAGTATGAAAGAATAATGTTTCATGTGTTTCGATTTTTTCAAAGGGGCAAGTCCAAACAAAAAAGAATGATCAATTGGATTTAGACATTTTAACCTTTAGATTACATTAGATTCCCTACAGTGTGGAAACAGGCCCTTCGGCCCAACAGGTCCACACCAACCCTCCAAAGAGAAACCCACCCAGACCCATTCCCCTACATTTACCCCTAACTAACCCATCTAACGCTACGGGCAATTTAGAATGGCCAATTCACCTAACCTGCATATCTTTGGACTGTGGGAGGAAACCGGAGCACCTGGAGAAAACCCACGCAGACACGGAGAGCATGTGCAAACTCGACACAGACAGTTGCCACACAGAATTGAAGCAGCAGTGCTAACCACTGAGCCACCGTGCCACCCAAATTCTGCGCCATTTCTGCAACATTCTCAAATATTCTTCAGGAACTTATAAGCAACGTAATTAGATACAGGTATCCCCCGCTATCCGAAAGTAGAGCATTGCAATGAAACCTTTCATGAGCTGAAATGGGGTAAATCGAAAAAGCATTAATTTGTATGGGGAAAAAAAATCCCCCAATTTCCTAAAAGCAAAAATCCACTTTGGATTTCTTTCAGCGAGAGAAAACACGTACTAAGGTAATTATTTTGGAAAAGCAAAGTGGCGTAAAACAAACTTTTTCAAAGTGGGGGACACCTGCACACATATTTCTTGGTAATGTGACAAAAATAACAATCAGATTTTGTGATTATTGCAACGAATAATAGATAGAAGCAGATCTAATATTGGATTGAAAAGTCTGTGCTTAGGTATTTTATAATCAACATTCAGAGTTGTTCTGATACAGTTCAGTTGAAGGTGTGATTTGAAACCTTGCCTCCTGGTCTTGTAGTAGAGACACTACCACAGCTCCACAAGCTCCTTTGAAAATGTTCCCACCCAGGACGGGCAGGACTGTAATGGCATATTTAATGTGGTTACTCAAATGAAAACTAATCAGCTGTTTATTGTAGTAATTGGAGTGTGAATTAATTAAGTAGTTTGTGTGTGTAATGGACTGGAAATGAAATAGTAATTTACATAAATGATAGAGTAAAGGAATGATGTTCTTAAGTAAATAGGAATCTCATGACAATTCTTCCAACGACAAATTGACTGCGTGATCATTGTACGTTGATTTAAAAAAAATGCATCAGTCATTCAATGTGAATATTCAGCTGAAGACAATTTCTCTTCCTTCCAAGAATGCACAACTTCTACAAATTCAAAATTAACAGTCTTTGATAAAGAAAGGAACAAACAAATGTCAATTCTACTTTCTGTACATAAAAGTGAGATGAATTTTAAGTAAGTTTTACGAATGAGTAAAGGAAACTCTTACTGTTAGCATGAAGTAAAATATAACCAAATCAATTCAAATTTGTTTCCTCAGTTAAAATACAATTTGATAGTCACTGTAATTGAGACGTTATAGACTGCAATATCGTTATATTAATTCAATACTGAGACATAATTCCACATTTATACCCCTAACAGTGAAGGGAACGTGGGCCACGAGTTGGAAGAGGTATGGGAGGTCCTTAATGGTTGATATGCTCCAACAGGTTGATGTTAAGACGGAGGATGTGCTGAAAATATTGCGAAACATGGGGATAGATATGTCTCCTGGGCCAGAACGGATGAAACTAAGGTCGTTATGGGAAGGAAGGGAAGGGATTGCTGTGCATTTCGCAAAGGTGTTTGCATCCTCACTGTCCACTGGAGTTCCACCAGATGTTGGAAACCATTATTCAATGTTCAAGAAAAGGATTGGGATAATCCTGGAAATTATAGACAAGTCAGTCTTGCATCAGTTGTGGGCAAATTACTGGAAAGGATTCTGAAAGACAGGATTTATGATTATTTGGAATAGTATAGTCAGCATGGAGCAGGTTATGCCTCACAAACCTTAATGAATTCTTTAAAGATGTGACAAAACACGTTGATTCCAGAACAGTGTATGTGATGTATATGGATTTTAGCAAATTGTTTGATATGGATCCTATGGTAGATTCATTCAGAAAGTAAGGAGACATGGGATACAGGAAACCTGTCTGTCCAGATAATAAATTGGCTGGCCCACAGATGACAGAGTGACAGTAGATGGAAACTATTCAGCTTGGAGAATGGTGACGAGTGGTGTTCTGCAAGATTCTGTTCTGGGACTTCTGCTCTTTGTGATTTTTATAAATAACATGGATGAGGAAGTGGAAGTGTGGGTTAGTAAGTTTGCCGATGACACAAAGGTTCGTGGAGTGGTGGATCGTGTGGAAGGCTGTTGAAGGTTGTAATAGCACATTGACAGGATGCAGAGCTGGGCTGAGAAATGGCGGATGGAGTGCCACCTGGGAAAGTGTGAGTGATTCATTTTGGAATATCAAATTTGAATGCAGAATACAGGGTTAAAGGCAGGATTCCTGGCAGTGTGGAGGAACAGAGTGACCTTGGGGACCATATCCATAGTGCCCTCAAAGTTGCCACTCAAGATGATAGGGTTCTCAAGAAGGCGTATGGTGTGTTGGCTTTCATTAGCTGGGGGATTGAGTTTCAGAGCCAGGAGGTTATGCTGCAGCTTTATAGGGCCCTGGTTAGACCACACTTGGAATATTGCGTTCATTTCTGCTCGCCTCATTTTGGGAAGGATGTGGAGGCTTTTGAAAGGGTGCAGAGGAGATTTACCAAGATGCTGCCAGGACTGCAGTGCAGGTCATATGAAGAAAGGTTGAGGGAGCACGGGCTTTTCTCATTGGAGTGAAAGAGGATAAGAGGTGGCTTGATATAGACGTACAAGATAATTAGAGGGATAGATAGAGTGGATAACCAGACACTTTTTCCAAGGATGGATGTGCTGATCACAAAAGATAATTTTTAGGTAAATGGAGAACGTTTTAGGGGATGTCAGAGATAGTTTTTTACAGATAATGATGGGTGCGTGGAATGCACTGCCAGTGGTGGTCAGAGAATCAGATCCATCAGGGACTTCTAAGTGACTTTTGTATGATAGTAAAATGAAGGATATGGAGGTTAGTTTGATCTTAGTGTAGGATAAAAGGTCAGCACAATGTCGTGGGCCAAAGGGTCTGTGCTGTGCTGTTTTATTCTACATTCTATGTGCTGAAATGAACAATTATTATATATTAGCAACAAAGAGATTTTCAAACTTCTATTAGGGAACTTCAGAATAATGATAAATCTCATCTTACAATGTGACTGTGCCATGTGCAGAAATGAACAGGAATTGTTGCAGGGAAAATTACGGTTTTCTAAATTTAAAGGGCTGAGATTACAGCGATCATTCAAGTGAGCAAAAATCAGGTTTTTACAATGCGTGTTTCATCAGAAATGATTGATTCTTTTGGAGGTGTGTTGATCTGAAATAAAATGGATTTTTATCTTACTGTATTGGTACAAGGAAACAGTGGATTAAATTCAAATATGAACCCACTGTACTTGTCAGCAAGACTAAGTTAAAGCATTGTGTAATAATTGTAATGCCAATGACTTAATAATTGCTGTTAGAATCCTGAAAAAAGAATATATTATACTATTTGCCCTACCAGTCAATAAATTAATTTAAAATGTCAACCTCAGTATACTTGTTAGCCAGACTGATTTAAATTATTATGCAATTATTGTGATGGTAATCACTTGATAACGAATGCTGGAGCTTAAACGTCTAGACTGGGTGTGCGGCTGGTGGTGAAGGAACCAACAAGAGAAAAAAGACATACCTGACCACATCCTTACTAATCTGCTTGCTGCAGAAGTATCTGTCCATGAGAATATTGGTAAAAGTGACTACTGGGCTTGTGGACATGAAATCCTGCGTTAACATTGAGAATAACCTCCATCGTGCTGTGTGGCACTATCACCGTGCTAAATGGGACAGATTTCAAATCATTCTAGCAGCTGGGCATCGGTGAGGCGCTGTGGGCCATCAACAGCAGTAGAACTGTATTCCAGCACCCCCATGACTGGCATACCCTCCACTGAATGATGAACATGAAGCCAGGGTATCAACGCTGGTTCAATGCAGACTGCATGAGGGAATGCAAGAAGCAGCATCAGACAAACCAAAAAATTAGGTGTCAACCTGGTGAAGCTACCAAACAGGGCTGCTTGCGTGCCAAATGGCATAAACAGCAAGTGGTAGACAGAACTAAGCAATCCCACAATTAATGCATCAGATTTCAGAATTGCAGTCCTTCCACATTCAGTTGTGAATTGTGGTGGACACGAAAACAGCTCACTGGAGGAGGAGACTTCGCAAATATCCCCATCGTCAATTATGGGGAAGCCCAGCACATCAGTGCAAAATGTAAGGCTGATGCATTCGGAACAATCTTCAGTCAGAAGTGCCGAGTGAATGATCCTTCTCGGGATCCTACAGTGGTCCTAGCATCACAGATTCCAGTCTCCAGCCAATTCGTTTCACTCTACGTGATATCAAAATGTGGCTGGAGGTACTGGATACTGCAAAGGCTATGGATTCTGACAACATTCCAGCAATAGTACTGAAGAAGTATGCTCCAGAACTTGCTGCTCTCTTAGCTAAGCTCTTCCAGTACAGTTACAACATTGGCATCTAACCGACAATGTGGAAAATGGCCCAGTTATGTCCTGTACACAAAAAGCAGGACAAATCCAACCGGCCAGTTACTGCCCAATCATTCGCCTCTCCAACATCAATGAAGTGATGGAAGGGCTCAGCAACAGTGCTGCCAAGCAGCATTTCCTCAGCAATTACCTGCTCGGTTACGCCCAGTTTGGGTTTGCCCAGCGTCATTCAGCTCCTGATCTCATTACTGCCTTGGTTCAAACATGGACGGAACAGCTGAATTCCAGAGGTGAGGTAAGAGTGACAGCCCTTGACATTAAAGCTGCTTTTCACTGAGTATGGCATGAAGGAACTCTCGCAAAATTGGTAACAATGGGTACCGGGGGCAAACACTCCGCTGGTTAGATTCATACCCGGCATCAAGAAAGATGGTTGTGGTTGTGGAGGGTCAGTAATCTCAGCTCCAGGACATCTCTGCAGGAGTCCCTCAGGGTAGCGTCCTCGGCCCAACAATCTTCAGCTGCTTCATCAATGACCTTGCCACGGTCAGAAGTGGAACGTTTGCCAATGATTGCACAGTGTTCAGCACCATTCACGATTCCTCAAGTATTGAAGAAGTCCATGCTCAAATGAAACAGGATATTCACAATACGCAGGATTGGGCCGACAAGTGGCAAGTAACATTTGCGCCAGACAATGACCATCACCAATGAGAGACATTCTAACCACTGCCCCTTTACATTCAACAGCATTACCATCACTCCATCTCCCACTGTTACCATTGACCAAAAACTAACGGACTCACCACATAAACACAGTGGCTACAAGAACAGGTCAGAGACTCGGGTACTGTGACAAGGAACTCACCTCCTGGTACCTGAAAGTCTATCCCCCATCTACCAGGCACAAGTCAGGAGTGCGATGGAATACTCTCCACTTTCCTGGACGGGTGCAACCCCAATGACACTCAAGAAGCTCGACAGAATCCAGGAAAAAGCAACCTGTTTGATTGGCACCACATCTACAAGCATTCAATCCCTCCACCGTCAGCGATCAGTAGCAGAAGTGTATACTATCTACATGGTGATCTGCAGAAATTCACCGAAGCATCTTAGACTGCACCTTCCAAACCCACGATCACTTCCATCCAGAAGGACAAGGGCAGCAGGTACTTGGAAACATCACCACCTACAGGTTTCCCTCAAAGCCACTGACAACCTTGCCTTGGCAATATATATTTGTTTCTTCACAGTCATTGGGCCAAAATCCTGGAATTCCCTCCCTAATGGCATTGTGGGTCAAAAACCCACAACAAGTGGACTGCAGCGATTCAAGTAATCAGCTCAGCACCATCTTCTCAAAGGCAAATAGGGATGCCCAAGTCACACAAATTAATTTTATAAAAACAATTGAAGGAATCACTGAGGATGGAAAGGACACAAAATGTACTCTGTGTTGAGGATTTCAATGTTCACCATCAAGAGTGTCTCGGTGGCAGTACTACTGATGGAGTTGGTTGGGTCCTAAAGGACATAGCTGTAAGCCTGGGTCTGCAGTCGTTGGGGAGGGAATCAACAAGAGGGAAAAACATACCTGAGCTCATTCTTACCAATCTGCCAGTTGCAGATGCATCTATCCATGACGGTATCAGTAAGAGCAACCACAGTATAGACATTGTGGAAACAAGTACCACCTTCAAATTGAGAATAACCTCCATCGTGTTGTGTGGCAGTATGACCGTGCTAAATGGGACAGACTTTGAAACGATCTAGCAGCTCAAGACAAGGTGTCCATGAGGCACTAGGCCCCCAGGAGTAGCACAATATGTAACCTCATGGCATGACATATCCCCCACGCAACTATGACCATAAAGCCAGGGGGTCAATCCTGATTCAATGGAGAGTGCAGGAGAGCATGCCAGGAGTAGCATCAAGCATGCCTAAAAATGAGGTGCCAATCAGGTGAAGCGACCAAACAGCAAACTTGCATGTCAAACTGTATAAGCAGCAAGTAATAGAGCTAAGTGATGCAGCAGCCAAAAGATCAGATCTAAGTTCTGCATTCCTGCCACATCCAGTCGAGAATGGCTGTGGACAATTTAACAACTCACTGGAAGAGGAGGTTCCACCAGTATTCCCATTGACAATGATGGAAAAGCGTAGCACATCAGTGCAAAAGATAAGGCTGAAACTTTCTCGGAGCTAAATATTCAAAGTCTTACATCCAAACGAAAACACAGGCAGATGGGCAGGGGTTGCCTGATCAGTAAGAAATGAAGTTAAATCAATAGCATAAATGAAGTGGAGTCAGATAATGTAGATTCACGAAGGTAAAAACACCATAATGGGAGTTATCTAGAGACCTCCAAGAAATAGTCAAGATTTGGGGCACAACATACATGAGGAAATAGAAAAAGCATGTAAGAAAAGCATGGTTACAGTTATCGGGGGGATTTCAAAATGCAGGGGTACTGAGAAAATAGGGCTGACAGTAGATTGCAAGAAAATTAATCTATGGAATTTCTGGAAGATGGCTTTTCAGAGCAGCTTGTGGACCCCAGTAGAGAACAGGCAATACCGGATTTAGTGTTGTGCAATGAGGCAACCTTCATAAGGGAGATTAACTTGAATGAACCCTGAGGTGGCAGTGACCCTAATATGATAGAATTTACTTGGCAGTTTGAGAGAGGGAAGGTGGAATCAGATGTAACTCTATTACAGCTAAATAAAGACAACTACTGAGACATGAGGGAGAAGCTGGAGAGAATTGACTGGGAGAAGAGCCTAATAGGACAGATAATGGAACAGCAATGGCAGGGGTTTCTGGGAGTTATCCGGGTGACACAGCAAACATTCATCCCGAGGAGAAAGACACGTATTAAAGAGGGCATGAGGCAATCATGGCTGACTCGGGAAGTCAGGGACAGCATAAAAGCAAAAGAGAAATCACATCATGTGGCAAAGTGCAGTGGGAAAACAGAAGATTGGGAAGCCTAGAAACACCAATGGAGGATAATGAAGAAAGAAATAAGGAGGGAGTAGATTAAGCATGAGGGAAAGCTAGTCAGTAATATTAAAAACAAGATTGCCAGAGTGTTTCGAGATATACAAAGTTCAAAAGAGGCAAAAGTGGACATTGGGCCGTTGGAAAATAACGCTGGCAGAGTAGTTACGGCTAACAAAGAAATGGGTGAGGAACTGAATAAGTACTTTGCATCAGTCCTCACGGTGGAAGACACGAGCAATATCCCAAAACTTTAAGAGAGTCAAGGGGACAGAGATGAGTACGGTGGCCATCACCAAGGAGAAGATGCTGGAAAACTGAAAGGTCTGAAAATAGATAAAACAACTGGACCAGATGTACTACTCCCCAGAGTTGTGAAGGCAATAACTGAAGAGATAGTGGTGGCTTTAGTTGTGAGCTTTCAGGTATCACTGGACTCAAGGCGGGTCCCAGAGGACAGGAAAATTGCTGATATAACCCCCCAGTATAAGAAGGATGTAAGGTAAAAGAAGTTATCAGCTGATAAGCCTGGCCTCAGTCGTTGATAAATTGTTAGTTAATATTACTGACAAAATGTTACCAACTGGTTACTTCAATTCCAATGCAATCTTTACAAACAGACCAAGTAGCTTTTAGGTGACAACAACTTTTCTAATAACTTTTCTCAATCTCTCTCTCTCTCTCCTTGTTTTTCGTTAGACAATGGAGGGAGGGCTGGAAACACCACAGTGATGTAAGATATGTGTAATAAGTGAGGCATTGACTTGTAGACTCCTCGCAGTGAAGCAACACATTCACTGCATCATAAACATAAAACAACATTTCAACCCCACTCACACCCAGCGTGACAGAAATAAAATGTGGATTGGTTGGACAGGCTGGGTTTGTTTCAGCTGGAGTTTGGGAGAGTGAGAGGTGACATGACTGAAGTGCATAAGATCCTGAACGGTTTGAGAAGGAGGATGTTGAAAGGATGTTTCACTTGTGGGTCATTCCTGAACCAGAGGGAACTGCTTTAAAATTGGGTTTCTGCTTTCAGGACAGAGCTGACGAGATTTGTTTCCTCTCAGAAGGCTGTGCAACTTTGGAACTCTCTGCCGCAGAAGGTGGGTGCACTGAGTATTTTAAGACACAGGTTGATAGATTCTCGATAAAGGGCGTTGGGGGGAGATGGAATGCAAATCACGAACAGATCAGGCCTGGTCTTTTTGAATGGTGGAGCAGGCTCGTGGGGATGAATGGTCACCTTCTGATTCTCTCTCACATGATCATAGGACTGACAGCTTTGTTTAAAATACATTCACTGGATGTAGTTACCACTGGCTAGGGCAGCATTTATTACCCAGCCAGCAGGTAAGAGTCAACCACATTGCTGTGGGTCAGTAGTCACATGTAGGCCAGACCAGGTAACAATGGCAGCTTCCTTCCCTAAAGGACATCAGTGAACCCAGGTGGGTTTTTCCTGACAATCGACGATAATTCATGGTCATCGATAGCCTCATATTTCTAGATTTACACTGAATTCAAATTCCACATCTGCCGTGGTAGGATTTGAATCAGGGTCCCCAGAATAATAACGGTTCAGCAATGATACCATGAGGCTGTTACCTATCTACAAAGGGAGAGTTTTAAGTTTGGAAACCAAAATCTTGATCAAACAAGTGGATGTTAAGGAGAGCCTATGGAATGAAGGAGAGTCGAAGGGAATAGGGGAAGAGAATTATCAAGCCTGGATTCAAGGCAGCTGAAACTAAAGCCACCAACAGGGAGGAGAATAAAATAAGAAACTGTCAAGCAGCTGGAATTGGATAAGTGCAGATACCTCAGGAAGGTGTGGAACTACACGGATGGACAGGGTGAAGGCACGGGTAGGTTTAGAAGCAGCAAACCAAATTTTGAAATTATCTTTCTGAACGCAATGCAGATCAGGTTAAACCTGAGGTAGATGTCTTACGCAACTTGCTGTAAGGACACAGACAGTAGAATCTGAGATGATCATGAGGAAATGGAGGTAGCATTTTGGAGACAAGCTTGGACTGTATTGGAGTAGTCACGCTGAGAGGGATCAAATGTTGGATGGAGGGTTTCAGCAGCTGATGGACTGATGCTGAGGAGAGACAGTGAAAACTGAGCAAGTGACCATTGCCTAATAGGACAGAGAAACTGATCATCACGAGAAACTGACTGACCACATGGCTGTCAGTGAATCCAACACAAGTGAATGGAAACATTGCCCAGAGCCTGTTTCTGAAACATTCAACACAACCAGGAAATTGAAAGTGAATAATTAGCTGAAAACAAGGCCACTGCTCTGTTAGAGTCAAAACCATTCAATGTTGAGTTACTTAACATTACTGATTAACAGAATAGTCTAATCTGCAGAAAGTACTCTTCCAGAATCATGGTAAAAGGGGAAATAAAAAAGCAGTGACATAATGAAACAACTGCTTGTATGAAAACAGCTCAGACCAAAGGGGCAGAATCCTCAACAAACTGACAAACGCAGATACCATCAGATTTGTGGACAGAGATTGGAATTCTTTGGAAAAACCGTTCCCTGCTGATGGTGTGTGCTGGAAACCATTCTCAGTGTGATCTGCCACTTCTTTCCTTTGAAATGAATTTTTGCTTGCCCTAAGAAAAGCAGGCGTATTGCTCACTGACCCCCTGATTTACAGACAAAGGACATTAGCGACAGTCCATTGCACACAACAAGAGTTTAGAATACAACAGATTCTAGTGAAACCAACAATGCAACGAAAAAGGCGAATTAATCTTTATACTCATGGAGCCTCTCTCAATCAAATAATCCCGGTCAATTTCTAAACGTTTTTAAACTATTCATATCAAGGGAAACATATTTGTTTCCTATCCTAATTTCCTCCAAAATATCTGATTATTCTCTTGAAAATATATTTTAGATGTTCAATTAATAATCACAATTTATTTCAAATTATTCCTAGTGCTGAACAACTTGCAAACTAAAATATTTTTTCATGTCAATATGGACACTCTATAACAAAGTTTTCAGTTCAGTCATATGTCCAAATATTGTTTCGGTTCATTATTGCAGTGAAGATAAAATTAAAGTCTGTTTTTTTCTGATATCCTTCCATTACTTTATGCCCTGATTACAATGCATGGTCTAACAGTTGACAAGCATTGAATAACATTGAATTTTCAATGCAAGAACTGGTACAAATAATCACATATTATTGAGCTCATTTATGGTTGTTGATTTCCAGGATTATTTTCACAGTATGATCACGTTAATTTCACTTAAATACTGACAGTAGAATTTTCACCTCGATAATTATGTCGAGTGAATCTCAAATTATTCTTATTTCAAGTAAAACCAAATTTACATTTTGTTCTGTTTTATTCCAGGAATGACGGAATGTTACATTATTATGAGAAACAGGAACAAGTGAAGATGGTGGCTCTCAGATGTGAGGCCTTAAAGCTAAAGGGCCAGATCATAGTTATAGTGGGGGAGGTACCTAGTGCCCCGCTCTCCTCAGAAAGCAGTGAGGATGGTGACACTGAGTGGAACGGGTTAGATGATAAAGCTCCCATGCATGGACAGAGGAACGGCCATGGATGGTATGGTCCACCATTCTGTAAGGCCCGGAAGGCTGTGTCTATGGCACCACTGGGCATCAAAGCTCAAACTTGGACAGACGGGAGGGGCAGCAAATGGAACTGACAGAAACCAAACCTGAACCGTTCACCTGGCTGAACGACAGATGTTGGTGAATGAACACCCAGCCTGGTAGAGAAATGGTAATAATGGGTCTTATTGGGAGAATATGGATGAATTAGTTGAGGTACACAGTCTCACCAATGATGATGTGCATACCCTCCTTCAAGCCAAGATGCCCTGACGTGTACAGCAGAACCTGTCGCTGCAATGAGAGGTTGCTGGTGTGACCCGGTTGCCCCCAGAGCACAGCCGATCAATGGCTCCAGGCATTTACAGATATTGCAGGAACACACTGGGGAAGAGGACAGACCGAATGGGCTAAAATAACCTTGGTGACTCAGGGACCCATGGGTAATACAGAGGATAATACAGAGAGGAAGCCTGAGGTGTGTAAGGACCACAGGGGATGACCAAACCCCATCCTGCGATGATGAAATCAGTTTGATGTATTTAAAATGGTACTACATTTAACTGTAATTATAAACATGGGACTCCCAGTGGGAGATAATTCTAACAACATTCTGAATTGGACCATGAGAACTGAGGCAAACTCAGAAACACAGGGGAATACCCTGGGAGGGTAACCAGATCCACAATGTTACAAGGGAAGCAGGAAAGAGCACAGAGCCAGGGAATGTAGGCAGAGAGAGGGAGATAGGTGTTCACATTGTGTGTGGCCTGTATTCACATGTGCACATGCATAACTCATGAATATTTATTGACGCGCTGTTAAGGGGCCAGCACCGCATTATGCGAATATGGAGCATCTTTATCAGTTACCGATAAGGATTTACTACTCACCCCCTCAATGACTAAAATAAGAGCAGTCGGAGAGGGAACTCAGGAAGCTGGATGAAATAAACCTGTCCCTATGTAGACCGGGAGTATGACAAAATGTATTCAGATATAGAGGTGTGAAACTCAAAAAGGGACCATTCTGGGAGTTGCTCCTATTTATTCTAAAATGGCAACTATTGATGTCAACACGTGAATTTAAACATGGGGATGCCCCGGCCAGGACTGGGACAGAAAGAAAAGGAGAGGCAACCTCTCCGGAGTAGCTACATTGCAGGGAGACTGGGACAGTCAGAGAATCTGGTGGGTTATAGCTCGGACCCACTCAGCGGTGTGCGTAACTCAAACAGGAATGTGGGTTATTATCTATCGACCCTGTAGAGATCGAGAGCCCTCTCACTCCCCACACAAACGGGATCTCATCAAAGCTGGGGCAGGGAAGGCAGTAATTGTGACAGTGATAGATTGACAGAAGCTGGAAATAGTCTGGGTCCATACCTGTGGACATTGAATGGCAGACGAGAGTGATGTTTACTGACTGAGGAGAACAGGCCACCAGGATACTATTACCTCAGGGATCCCGCAATATTACAGTATATCCCACCGATGTGTGTTTGATGGATTTAGTCACACTGATCTTACCAACACCTCATCACCTCAATCAGTGAGAAAGAACATATCTAGGTATTAAACAGGGTATTGGAGCAGGTTAGCCAGGCCAGGCTTAAAACTAACGCATAGAGAGTGCAACTGGGAAGGTAGGGAGAGACGGAACTGGGACATCATATTGGGGAGATCAAATCAGGAAGGGAGAGGCGACAGTCCCAGCGGGAACAAAAACTATGATGATAAAATTATCTACCCACACACCGTAAAGGGATCAGGCAAACTTTAGGATTGTTTAATTATTGTGGGAATTTTGTGAGGAATTATCCAGAAATAGAGAACCATCGCGAGCCCTGGCAGAAGCGCGGACATTAACCAGGGGTGAGGGAGGCAAAATGCACACAGTCAGCATGCCTTTGGTATAGTTCAGGACTGGGATCGGTGAAGGTATATCACCCTGTCTGGGGGCCACATTGAGCATGAAGAATAGGTCAGAGAGTTAGTGGAAGCAGCTAACTTTCCCAGTGAAGCAGCAATAATGAAGATTAGAGCTCACAGGAAAGTAGAAACCCCACACCAACGCGGTAGTTGGTGAGCATGGGTGAGCATACTTACTGAAACAGTGCAGACATTTGAGGAGGATGCAGTGGCAGTAGCTACAGAAGCAAGAAAGGAAAGTTTAAAGACATTTCCAGAAACAGTCCCATAGCAGGAGAAACAGGAATGGGAAAAGGGTGGGGCAGTAATAGGACATAGGATGATCTAGCAGTGCCACTGTATAAGACAAACATTATTAAAAACTTATCATGGGCTGGCCCATATTGAGCAGGATAAAATGCAATATCGGATGATCAACTACAGGGGTGCTCTGGAACAAGAAGATTTTGTCGAAGGGGTGTAGTCTGTACACAGTGTGAGCCAGAGAAAACAATCAGGATAAAATGGAGGCAGTAGCAGGGACCCAGGGGCGCACGGGAACAATTACAGATGGATTTTATATACACCCCCATCCCAATCCCAGGAAAGGAAATCCTGCTGGGTCTTAATAAACAGGTTTACTCAGTGGGCGGAAGCATCCCCCTGCAGATTCTGACCAAGGGGCACATGTTCCAGGAAACGAAGTTAAGCAGCTCTGTGGCCTGTTTGGTACTGAGCATAAATCCCATCTCACATACCACCCCCAGAGCTCAGGGACGGTAGAAGGAATGAAGCAGACACTGAAAGATAGTCTGACTAAGGCCCTGACAGAGACAGGCAGGGATGGGTTAGTGTACTCCCCACAATCCTAATGAAACTGACTTCAACCCCAGCAAAGGGAACAGAGCAACCCCCCTTTGAATTAGTGACCGGATGGACTATGCAGATGCCAGAGGGTATGGTATTGGGAGGGCAGGAGATGTACAATGGCAAGGATAGGGTGAAACAATTTGTGAAAGAACTGACAAAGCAACTGCATGAGCTGAGAGGGGAAGTTGCAGACGGATAGAGACTCAGAGACTGGGAAAGGGAGCTCACAAACATCCGAGCTGACATCCCGAACCCAGGAGATCGGGTCAGGGGGGAAATATTTGTGGAACGTATGGAAGAAACACATCAAAATGCTGGACTTGGCTGGGGGAACCACAGAATTCCAGAGAGGGAACTATTTCATCATGCATTAGTAAGAAGCTCTGAATAAACATTGGTCGTGCTGCCCACACAGAACTCAAGGCTCCTCTTTGATATTTCTCCCCGCAACAGATGTGCTGGGGTATGTTGCCGGCTGGAGGTCTGTGACAAGTGCCTCTGTTCTACAAGGATCAGAGCTGGGACATCTGTTGTTTGTAATACATATAAATGAATAGCCTGAAAATGTAAACGATTTATTTAGCAAGTTTGGAGATGGCACAAAGTGAAGAAGTTGTGAATCGTGAAGAATGCTGTCAAAGGAAACATCAAGGACGAGATCAGTTGGAAGGTTATGCAGAGAAATTGTAGATAGATTTTAATTCAGACAAGTGTGACGTGATGCGTTTTGGGCGGCTCATTGTAAGAGGAATGTATACACTAAAATGAAGTGCCCTGAGCAGCATTGATATACAGAGGTGCAAGTTCACCGCTCACTGAATGTGGTGAAGGAGGTGGATGGCAGGCTTGCCTTCTCCTGTCAGGGGACTGAATATAAAACTGTCATTAGGCCACCTTTGCAGTATTGTGTGCTGTTTTGAGCACCGCATTATAAGGAGGATGTGGAGGCTTTGGAGAGGGTGGAAATGGGTTTACCAGGATGTTGCCTGGATTGGGAGAGGTTGGAAAATCTTGGATTGTTGTCTTTGGAAAGTCAGTGGCTGTGGAGTGATCCGAGAGGCACAGACAGAGTGAATAATCTGAATCCTTTTCCAAGTGGAAATGACCAATTCCACAGGTCATAGATTTTAGGGGAGAGGAGGCAAGTTTAAAGGAAATGAAAACCGAAAGAACAGCAGATGTTGTAAACCAGAAAGAAAAACAGAAGTTTCTGGAAAAGCTCAGCAGTTCTAGCAGAATCTGTGAAGAGAAATTAGTTAACATTTCTGTGGAAGGGGGACTGGATCCGAAACTTTAACTGATTTTTTCTTCACAGATGCTGCATGACCTGCTGAGCATTTCCAACAACATCTGTGCAAGTTAAAAGGGAGTTGTGTCAGACAAGTTTCTTATGCAGGAGGTGGTCAGTGACTAGAATGTACTTGCCTGACAGATGGTAAATGCAGAAACAATCACAATGTTGAAGAGGCATTTGGACAGACAGATAAGCAGGCCTGGGTTGGCAGGGATATGGATCATATACAGGCAGATGGAATCAGTTTGGAATAGCATCATGATCAGCACAGACATGGTGGGCCGATTATTCCGGTGCTATACTGTTGTGTTTTCCAGGGGGGAGAATGTGTGGAGCGAGAGAGAATATTTTGAGTATAATACGTCTCTTCTTTAGAACACACAGTAAGGTGATGCATTTTGAGAGAAGCAATGTAGAAAGGCAATATATATTTGAATGGCAAAGACATAGAGAGCAGGACAGCAGGAACGCGGGACAATGTGTACAAATCCTGACAGGACAGAGAACGTAAAGTGTTTTGAGTAAACGTATAGGATGCTGGGCTTCATTAATAGAGGGAATGTTAACATACTCATGGAAAAGATGCTGACCGTTGACAAAGTTCTAGTTAGGTCACAATCAATCATTGCATCCAATTGTGGTCAACAGATTCCTGGTCAGGATGAGGAAGTTAAAATACCACAGAGGGGCCTGTTACATACTTTGCTTCTCTTTCAGGATGCATTGGCGACTCAAGGGTTAAACATTCACCTGCCAAAGGTCTTACTGCCGTATTGTAAGAGTACAAGGCCTGTACTCTTCCAGTACAGACTGAACACCTAGACGGAGTGAGGCAGACCGTATCTTCGAAATAGAACCTCTTGGAGCCACATATGAGGATTCCACCATAACCCCAGACAGAGCAATTTGCCCTTTCCAGACAAGACTGAGAGCCCTGGGCACAACTCTGTTAAACTGCCACCTGCTCCCATTCTCTCACTTCCCCTCCATCTTCGCATAGGTACGTGAATCCCCCATTTACTGAAAGAAGAACCCTTCTGCCTTAATCTCTTCCCATCAACACATAATCATGGACAATACGATAATCAGTTTCTGTCATCCATCACACATTATCACAGGACATTGGCATTCATCAAGCTTTGTAAATTCATAATTACTAGCTTTAAACTATGTAATGGCAATCGCCCATGTGACTGATATGCCTTTCTGGATTAGTGGTGCTGGAAGAGCACAGCAGTTCAGGCAGCATCCAAGGAGCTTCGAAATCGACGTTTTGGGCAAAAGACCTTCATCAGGAATAAAGGCAGTGAGCCTGAAGCGTGAAGAGATAAGCGAGGGGAAGGTGGGGGTGGGGAGAGAGTAGTATAGAGTACAATGGGTGAGTGGGGGAGGAGATGAAGGTGATAGGTCAGGGAGGAGATGGTGGAGTGGACAGGTAGAAAAGGAGCTAGGCAGGTCGGACAAGTCCGGACAAGGCATGGGGACAGTGATGAGCTGAAAGTTTGAAACTAGGATGAGGTGGGGGAAGGGGAAATGAGGAATGCTGTTGAAGTCCACATTGATGCCCTGGGGTTGAAGTGTTCCAAGGCGGAAGATGAGGCGTTCTTCCTCCAGGCGTCTGGTGGTGAGGGAGCGGCGGTGAAGGAGGCCCAGGACCTCCATGTCCTCGGCAGAGTGGGAGGGGGAGTTGAAATGTTGGGCCACGGGGCGGTGCGGTTGATTGGTGCGGGTGTCCCAGAGATGTTCCCTAAAGCACTCTGCTCGGAGGCGCCCAGTCTCCCCAGTGTAGAGGACACCGCATCGGGAACAACGTATACAATAAATGATATTAGTGGATGTGCAAGTAAAGCTTTGATAATGTGGAAGGCTCCTTTAGGGCCTTGGATAGAGGTGAGGGAGGAGGTGTGGGCTTAGGTTGTACAGTTCCTGCGGTGGCAGGGGAAAGTGCCAGGATGGGAGGGTGGGTTGTAGGGGGGCGTGGACCTGACCAGGATGTCACGGAGGAACGGTCTTTGCGGAAGGCGGAAAAGAGTGTGGAGAGAAATATATGCCTGGTGGGGGGGGGGGGGGGGTCTGTTTGAAGGTGGCGTAAATGTCGGCGGATGATTTGGTTTATGCGAAGGTTGGTGCGGTGGAAGATGAGCACCAGGGGCGATCTGTCCTTGCTATGGTTGGAGGGGTGGGGTCTGAGGGCAGAGGTGCGGGATGTTGACGAGATGCGTTGGAGGGCATCTTTGACCACGTGGGAGGGAAATTACGGTCTCTGAAGAAGGAAGCCATCTGGTGTGTTCTGTGGTGGAACTGGTCCTCCTGGGAGCAGATCCGGCGGAGGCGGAGGAATTGGGAATATGGGATGGCATTTTTGCAAGAGGTAGGGTGAGAAGAGGTGTGATCCAGGTAGCTGTGGGAGTCGGTGGGTTTGTAAAAAATGTCAGTGTCAAGTCGGTCGTCATTAATGGAGATGGAGAGGTCCAGGAAGGGGAGGGAGGTGTCAGAGATGGTCCAGGTAAATTTAGTGTCAGGGTGGAATGTGTTGGTGAAGTTGCTGAATTGCTCAACCTCCTTGCAGGAGCACGAGATGGCGCCAATGCATCATCAATGTAGCGGAGGAAGAGGTGGGGAGTGGTGCCGGTGTAATTACGGAAGATCAACTGCTCAACGTAGCCAACAAAGAGACAGGCATAGCTGGGGCCCGTACGTGTGCCCATGACTACCCCTTTGGTCTGGAGGAAGTGGGAGGATTCAAAGGAGAAATTGTTAAGGGTGAGGACCAGTTCGTCCAAACGAATGAGAGTGTCGGTGGAAGGGTACTGTTGGGGACGTCTGGAGAGGAAAAAACGGAGGGCGTGGAGGTCCTGGTCATGGCGGATGGAGGTGTAGAGGGATTGGATATCCATAGTGAAAATGAGGCGTTGGGGGCCGGGGAAACGGAAGTCTTGGAGGAGGTGGAGGGCGTGGGTGGTGTCACGAATGTATGTGGGGAGTTCCTGGACAAGGGGGGATAGGACAGTGTCGAGGTAGGTAGAGATGAGTTCAGTGGGGCAGAAGCATGCTGAGACAATGGGTCGGCCAGGGTGGTCAGGCTTGTGTATCTTGGGAAGGAGGTAGAACCGGGCAGTGGGGGGTTCCCGAACTATGAGGTTGGAAGCTGTGGGTGGGAGATATGCCTTTGTTTAATTCTTATTCAATATTCTTATTCAATATACTGTCTCTGTGGGTAAGGCAGAGATTCGTGAAGATGAGTCTGTACAGGTAGACATTCGGCTACTTTAGAGATGCTTTAAAATTCTTGCCAGCTGTCTGATAATAAAGCTACTGCTGTTGTACAGAAAACTTGTGTCATCTGGATGTGTGGAACAAAACAGACATTAACAAGGAAGGATATGAGTGATCTTCAGGGTTAGGAGTACAGACTTACTGGAGTGGTTCGCTGATGAAGAAAATGCAGTCACTGAATTGATTTGAAGAGATTGCTATTTTCTTTGAAATAAACAAGTTAAATATATTGTTGATAAAGCTGTATAAAATTATAACAGACCTAGATATAGCAGACAAAAATATCTGTATTTGATAGGTGTTGGCACAAGAATTAAGACCAGATGTGAGGTTTTGAGACAGTGGGAGATGAGTAAGTGTCTCTGCTGTATTGGCTGGAAATATTGCAGAACATGCTGCCTATTACGGTGGTGCAAGCAGAAAAGATAAATGATTGATAAAAACAATTAGATCAGATCTGAGGGAAATAAAATCGCAGAGTTTGGGGGACGGATGGGGAATGAGAATGTTGGATTCTGCTACAGAGAGCCAGCTTGGATTTGATGGGCCTCTTTCTGAGCTATAATGCATTTTATTTGGACCTACTTAACTTGCTCTGGTCACCAATTAAATTGTCATTTAGATAAATCTGCTCAGTGTTCCTACTCAGACCAATGCAGGCTGTCCCTCCACAGCAGGAGATAATGTTTACTGCTTTATACTAGGTTCTGGGTGGGGGAGAGGGGGCGGGCTAACGGTGTGTGTAACAGTCTGCTAGGATTTATCTGAAATGGAAAAACACCAGTGCAGCCAGACTAGGGACCGACTCTGGAAATGTGGGGAATGCCAGAAGGGAATTCTTTACCCATCCCACCTGGAAACTGGCCAAACCAGTCAGACTGGGGAGAAGCTGTTCACCTGCTCTGTGTGTGTGTGGGTGGGTGGGGGGGGGGGCGGGGAGGGGGGAAGGGGGGAAGGATTCACTCAGGCATCTATCCTGCTGAGACACCAGTGAATTTACTCATAACCACAAGTTGATTTTTTCTCTCTTGTTCACATCAAGTAATGAACAATGGTTTTGGCAGTTCATAAAGTTTTGCACATAGAGAACGTAGCTTTGGAAATCTTCACAACATCGTTGAACGTGTACAGATTCACACTGAGTAGAGACTTTTATTTCCCTTTATTCATTCACAGGATGAGGGTATCGCTGGCCAGGCAGCATTTACTGCCCATCCCCAATTGCCCAGGGGGCAGGTAAGAGTCGACCACATTGCTGTGGGTCTGAAGTCACAATGTGGGCCAGATCAGGTAAGGATGACAGCTTCCTTCCTGAAAGGGCATTACTGAAGGAGATGGGTTTTTCTGACAATCGATTAATCGTCATCATTAGATTCTTAAATTCCAGAATTTTGTTTAATTGAAATCAAATTCCCCCGAGTGCTGCAGCAGGCCTTGAACCCAGGTCTTCAGAACTTTATCTGGGGCTTTGGATTAACTGTCTAGCGACAATACCGCTCGGCCAATACTTCCCCACATCGCTGTCCATCTGCACAGAGTGAACAGCGGTTTTCTGGTTCATCAGAACAGGGTAATCACACATACGTTTGCTGAATAATTGCAGGAGTTGGATGTTGATTGGAAATTGACATCCATCTCTGAACCATGGATTCTGGGGTTTGTTTCTATTGTCTTGTTATCTTTTGGGGATAAAAACAGTTTCAATTAACTTTCTATTAAATGCATGGCAATCAAGTCGATCCCATAACTCTCAGGCAGATTAGTTTCTTTTGAAGGGCTCTCCATCTCCCCAAACTCCTCCATCCTCACCTCCAACAGTACAATAATCTCACAGAGTCTCTTTGTGACTATGAATGAGACGATCTGATCAGCTGCTTCTTTCCCTACTCCTAGGTCACGTTGGATCTTAATCTCCCCTTGCTGCAGTTGTGATCCTGCAACATTGTACTGTGATGCTCGCATTTCATTTCTTGGCCTATCAGTGTTCATGATACTGCATGTAGCTTCTTGCATATACGGCTTACAGTGCAAGAGTTTAGCTCTTTCCTTCCACCAACAGCAGTCGAATTGTACTCCAACAAAACTTACGGAATCAGGGCCCAGCATATTCCCCAACTTGCCTCTTACCATCAAACCAGAGAATCAATCCTCATTCAACTGAGAGAATTCCGGAGGGCATGTCAGTAACAGCAGCATGAATACTTAAAAATGAGGTGTTAACCTGATGAAGTTACCAAAGAGGACTACTTGTTTGCCAAACAGCATAAGCAGCAAGTGATAGACAAAGTGAAACAACAGAACAGATCTAAGATCTGCAGTCCAACCACATCCAGTTGTGAATGAGGTCAGAGCACAGCTGGAGTTCTGAGGATAGTTCTCTTCAAGATATTAACCAACAAGAATGTTAGACTGGATTAATTATCATAAAACTCAAGTCCGTTTGATATTCCTATATTTACAATCAGGGTTCAATTCACCAAATGTCGCTGAAGGTAAAGATAATCTTCAAGTGATTGTAACAGTGGAGACATCTGAATACTTGATCAGCAAATTAAAGCCTGTTGTGTTTAGATAGTAATAATTTTAAAGAGATTTTAAAAAGTAAGGTGACTTGAGTATAATGGAAGAAGTTGATTGGTGGGTAGCTGATAATCTTGTTTTAATCTGAAGTTAATTTAGGATTAGTTAACAAATAAACACATGGTAGGGAATTCCAGCCCCATGGAGTGCACATCCAGTTCCGTGTGGGAAAGCCAGGACACTTCTTGTATCAGCGACAACCACAAGAACATGGAGGTTACACGGGAAATGACAGGAACGCTCGTTTGACCACGGCTAAAGTACAGCACACATTTCTGATCTTCACATTCCAGGGTTGATGTGATCACACCAAAGAGGGTACAGAAGAGATTGATCAGAATGTTTCTACAATTGGAAAATTTCTGCTCTAAGGAAAGGTTGGATAGGCTGGGGATGTTTTCTGAGGAAGATGAGCTGAGATATAATTGAAGTGATACAATGCTGAGCAATCCAGACCGAGTGGATAGGAAGGAGCTATTTATAACAGAGAGGTCGGTAACTGGAAATTTTAGATTGAAACTAATTCTCAGAAAGATCGGGGGAAGAATTCATTTCACTCGGAGATGGTGGGAGGCAGGTGGCAGAGGCCGTAACCAGCATCACATTAGAATAAAAGGACATGGATGTAACTGAAATGCTGGAACATGCAGGGCAATGGACTAAAGTCTGCAGAATGGGATCAATGTGATTTATTTGACATTTCCCTAGAATATTAAACTCCAGTCAAATTTCAGAATTTATGAGCGTCATCAGATTTGAACTCTAAATGTCGGAATAAATTTATCAGAAATTTGCAGCACAGATATAGGCCACTTGTACCATCCTCTATGTGTTGGCTGTAATAGAATTACCCAGGCTTTACAGCTTTCTGTCCTCATCATTCAGAACTATAACTTCAGACTGCGTATTCTGCCCTCTGTGTCGTTATAATCTGTTTTTCAATGTATTTCTTTGACAGCTGCTCACCTTATTTCCTGGTTTCTTTCCCAGCCCTAACTCCATTCCCTATGGCCTTGAGGGACTACCATTTCTGCAATTTAATCTCTCCTGCCTTCCCCCATGTGACAGAGTGTCTTTTTGTCCTTGTCTCATCCCCACCTTACTCACAACCTGTTACATTTCTGATGGTTCCCAGACCGCTGTAACTTTCACTGTGTCCCCTTGGGTCAATGGCACGAGTTTTGAATTCTCTTCCTCCAGAGATAATTGGAAATCTTTCTGGTTGCAGTTTCCCCCAGATTTTATTTTTAAAAAGAGCATTTATGTCAGATTGAAGTATTCGTGAACCTTCATCCGCAATTCCGCCCATTTGGATGTAATCTGTGACCCTCCCACAGATGTGCAGGTGTATTCTATTGGTCGTGCTAACAAGATCTGTAGTGTGCAGGTTCAGCGGGTTGGGTTAGCCATGGTAAATGTGGGGTTATGGAGGTAGGGTGGGAAAGCAGGTCATTCCAGGCTCGACAGATAGAATCGCCTCTTTCTGCACCTACGGGATTCTGTGACTCTAACTAGTTGTGATTGTCATCACGTTTTCCTAACGGCAGGTTCATTCAGCTCAGGTAGACATGCTGCCTTTGTGTTTCTGTTGGTTCTCACGCAATCCTTTCCTTCTGTTTTACAGCAATTTCACACTGTACGTGAGGGTGAGAATGAATTTGTAAATACAAATACACCAACCGAAACCCGCATAGGTCAGGAACTGATTCTGCTGCTGGCATCACTCACAAGGAACAGAAAAATAATAAAGGATTCGTCACAAATCTTACAGGAACATAGAGGTTATAATCACGAGGAAAGGCTTAACAACTCAAAATGTTTTTTTCTCAAGAAAAGAGGAGGCTGAGGGACAACCTGGCATAAGTAGGAAGCTTTGTTTTTGAGGGTTCAGAGATTTGAGGTTGGGTCTGAAGCATGGTTCATTGCCCCAAGTCAAAGTTGCTATCTAGATGTGTATCTTTCTTTTATATTTCTGTCTGAGTTAACAATCAGATGGGTAGGTCAGTGTCTGAGTGTTTTCCCAAATCCCTGATTGAATTGGCCTCCTGAACAATATCAGGTACCTCACCACTCACTGGGTAATGGAGAAACTCTGCCGTTACAATGAGAATGGTTTTTGCTGTCACCTCTCCTCGTGCTTCCGCCTAATCCCAACTTCCCTTCATTAAATCTCAGCTGCCTCGAGCCCACCCACATAGACATGCTGAAGAGCATGACAGGAGAATGGATTGAAACCGAGAGTTCAATACCCAGAATGAAAGGGAAGAAGGAAATAAACTGGGTTTGTGGATCCCAGGGTAATACAGACTCCAGGCTGAGTCCTTTGTGGGCATTCCCGCAGTAGTACGAGGCAGCATTCCATGATGAGAGTTAAACCCGGGTGGCAAGACAGAGAGCCACTGAACATTAGCAGGTTTAGCTCAAACACAGGAAGTTTGTTCAGTCAGTAACAGTGTGTTAGACATCGAGGTGAAGTGAACAGTGAGGGGAAATGTTGCTAAAAGCTGCAGATGGACAACTTTCATTGGAACAAGAGGAGGCCATTCAGCCCTTCAACCCTGCTCTGCCATTCAATGGATCATGGCTGATTTGTGGCCTAACTTGCAATTTTCAAGACCCTCCAAACTCATCAATAAACTCCTCTGCAACAGACAGGATGAAGATGAAAAACTAACCATCTGCAAATGCTGGGAAATCAGAAACAAAACCAGACATTGCTGGAAAAATTCAACAGATCTGGCAGCATCTGTGGAGAGTGAAACAGGTTCTGGTGTGAGGGGAATGAGATTGTCAATAGCAACTGAGAAAACAGGAGGACGTGCTCAATCAGAATAAAACCCATTTTGGTCTTGCACTTTTAATTCAACTGCAAAGATTATTCATTATTATTTCCGAAATAGGATACTAGACCGGAAATCAACTCTTCATGTCATTGGGCATGGGAAACTATTAATTCTGACCCGGACCAGCCAACATGTGAATCCAAACCCTGAATAATGTGGTTGACTCTGAACCATTTCCTGGGCAGTCAGAATGGATGACAAATGCTGCCCCAGTAAGTGATGCTGTCATCCCATGAACAAACAAAACAAATCCAATCGCTATGGTTCCTTGTGAACTCGCTGGTGTTTCATCAAGCTGGATATCTGAGTGAATTGCTTCCCACACTCAGAGCAGGTGAATGGCCTCTCCCCAGTGAGTATTTGCTGGAGTACAGTGAGGCTGGATGGTGTACTGAACCCAGTCCCACAGTGAGAGCATCTGAATGGTCTCACAATGGTCTCCTGTGACAGGAAGAGATGATATTCACCTTCCCGGGGGATGGTGGGTACAGATACCTCCAAGAGGGATCCAGTGAGAGTTGATTGGGACAAACTGTTCGCATGCATGGTAGAATCAATAATGAGGAGGCACCGATGTAAAGGTATTGACAAAGGAAGCGCATGTGACATGAGACAAAACAATTTCCTGCAGAGAAAGTTTATGGTCAGGAATGCACTGCCAAAAAGTGTGGTGAATCAGATACAATGAAGAGAATCGAATTGAACAGTTATTGGAAGAGGACGAATGGGAAGGTCTATGGGGTGAAGGTAAAGAATGGCATTCAGTGAGGTGATGAGCCAATCAGCCTCCTTTTGTCCTTCTGTGAACATTTCATTCTGAGCCCTCTAAGGAAATATCAGAGCAGGGATTGTGAAGGGGTCAGATTGAGTGACGGCCTCGGTGAACAAAAGTGAGACACAGACACAGAGGGGTGTTGGGATGGATTGAATCAAATGTTATCAATTTGCATGGCCCCCAAACAGCAGTTACAAACGGGAGTGATCAAGAGATTTGAATTAGAGCAGCAAATACATCTTAAACATTTATACAGCTAAAGGGGATGCTGGGTAAAGATATTACAGTTAGTGCTGACTTCATTCCAGATATACCAGCCAGGGAGCACATCCTTCCTGTATCTGTCCTATCGAGCTCTTGAAGAATTTTGTTCATTTCAAGTGTTTCTTAGATACTCCAGAGAAGACAGTTTCATGCTCTTCAATCTCTCCTGCCAGGGCAATGCTGTCGTCAGAATTCAAGTCACTGGTGCATGTAACTGGCTGCTTCATGGACTGGAACTGGCAATTGAGACTGTAAGGTTACTGTATAAAATATCTTCAACTGTATTGCCAGATTGCCAGACACATGAGGGGCTTTACGAAAAAAACACAACTTAAGGGCATTGAGTGTCAGAGCACTTCCTGTTGTGGGACATCCTGTTCAGGTACAATTTATTGATAACTGTTAGAATTGACCTGCACTGGCTCCGTAGAAGTGGTCAGAGCATTATAACTCTCATTGGAGCAGGTAATACATTTCTCATGGGTTAAAACGTTTAAATAATAGAATAGGTGTGGGTTCTTCTGGTAAAGTGTGCAAAGTTATTCAAAATGGTCCTAATTTACTTTCAGAAACAAATGAGAGAAAGTCACATTACTGAGGTCATTGCATTAGTCCTAATTTAGAAGTTCAGGAGAACTGATGGAAAAGCTGGTGTTCGGAGGTGTAATAATGATCGGGAAAAATTGTTTTACAGAGAGAGAGAGTTCCCAGATGGGAAACTCAGCTTTAACATCACATCAACTGCAGAGTCATCCAATTCCGCAGGTCCTGATCCTTATTGTTAATAAGGAAGGGGAAAGCGGCATTCCCAGCCCAGAGAAATCATTCCCATGTTTCGCATGTGGTCGAATACTTAACTGGTCATGTGATCTGGGAAGACACCATTATGACGGGACCAGGGCGAGGGTATGCAAACATGAGGATTGTGGGAAGGAAATTTCCTACCCTCCCAGTGGGACACTCACCGACACACTCACACTGTGGAGAGGCCGCTCACCTGCCTCACGTACGGGAAAGGGTTTACTCGATCTTACAATCTGCTGAGGCACCAGAGATGGCACAGTGGATTTAGACCCTTCACCTGCTCAATGTGCTAGAAAATATTCATTCAAATCTCCCACCTGTGGAGACATCAGTGCATTCCCATCGGGGAGAGGCCATTCACCTGCTCAGTGTGTGGGAAAGGATTCACGCAGTGACCTGCTTAAACATCAGCGAGCTCACTCTGGGGAAAGGTCATTCACTTGCTCTCAGTGTGGAGGGAGAATCACTCAAATGCAGCACCTGCTGAGACCCCAGTGAGCCCACACAGGGGAGAGACCATTCAGATGGTCAGTGTGTGAGGGGGGGGAATTCCGTGATTCATCCCACCCCCTGAGACCCCAGCGAGCCCACACAGGGGGAGAGACCATTCAGATGGTCAGTGTGTGAGTGAGGATTCAGTTATTCATCCTGTCCCCTGACACCCAAGCGGGTTCACACTGGGTAGAAGCTGTTTACCTCTCTGTTTGACAAAGGATTTGCTGAGTCTTCAACACGACTGAGAGCCCAATGAGTGGTCACAGGGAAGTGGTCACCCACCTGCTTCGTGTGGGGTAGAGTTCACACATCACTGCAGGACTCTGATTCTGGAGTTACTGTCCATCAGAATCAGCACAGGACCTTGTATATGACGACACTGTTGGAGTTTTGATGTTGTGGTTGTTCATCACATTAACTGGGCTGGAGTTGACTGAATTTATATTGCCACTTTCTGAACCTCAGGGTGTCTCTCTATGCACTTAGTCTCCACAAACAGCAATGTGACAATAAGCAATGATAATCTGTTTTGATTTAAATTATGATCATAGCACTGCTGCTTCACAGCACCACGTACAAAGTTGGAGTCCAGCCTTGGTCAATGTCGAGTTCCCACATTCTCCCCATGATAGTGTGGGTCCCCTCCAGGTGCTTCCTCCCACAGTCCAAAGATATGCAGGTTAGGTGGACCAGTCGTGCTAAATTGTCCACAGTGTCCAGGAATGTGCAGACTAGGTGGATCAGCCATGGGAAATGCACTGTTGCAGGGATGGAGTGCTCTGGCTGGGATGTTCTTCGGATGGTCGGTGGGATTTGATGGGCCAATGCTCTGCTTCCACACTGTCGGGATTCTATTCCATGATTGAGGATAAAGGCGACACAGCAGGGTGTCCTTGGAGAAGGAGCATGTACTGTGTATCAATGCTGTCGATGCCTTGAGATGGAGGTGGGCACCGCAGGGGATACAGTGCTTTATCTTCACCGCTGCCCCCTCCATACAACTCTACTTTGATTTAGTCCCTTCTCACTTTGTCACTTATAATGGTTTGCTTGGCCCTTAATGGGCTTTGTTTGGAAATATTCAATTGGTTACACAAATGATTGGTTACTGCTGGTGATGATATATCTCGATTAGAGTGGTGCTGGAAAAGAACAGCAAGTTAGGCAGGATCCAAGGAGTAGGAAAAGCAAGGTTTAGGTAAAATCCCTTTTCTTCACCACTCTAATCTAGGCTCTGGCTTCCAGCATCTGCGGACCTCACTTTTGCACTGCTGGTGATTATGTTAACCAAAAGCAAAATGGCGTAATGATGATTTTGATGGTGGGAAAGTTACTGTGATAACATTTCTGGGTCGGAGAAATGGAGAAAAAGAAAGCTTCACAGCTCACAGAATGAGAACTGAAAAGCAGTTAAATCAAACCAAAGGTTCAGACAGGGAGGGAATATTTTCCCGGAGTTTGAGTAGCTGCAAAGTGATGTGGTCCGGGAATAGACAGGATTTTGTTTTACAGAGGTTGAAAGTTTTAAAACTGTTATATTCAGACAGTTTAATTTATTTTCTTTAATTTTATTTGCTGTGCAAAAACTTTTACAACATTTTAAAACCAAAATTTACAAACCTTGTGTTAAAGATAAATGTTAAATAAAATCCATCAAACCATCCCTCACTGAAAAAAGATGTGAAAGTTCAATCTCCTGGAGAATCCCTGCCCTGCCTACTTCTTCCTACCTATATACATACCTGGAAGATAGCAGCAGGAGGAGACCATTCAGCCTTTCAATCCTACTCCACCATTCAATGGGAAACAGCTGACCATCCAGCTCAGTCTCCTGTTCCTGCTGTGCTCCAATCCCCTTTCATGACTTTATCTTGAAGAACAATATCTAAGTCCTCCTTTGGTTTCACTGCCTTTTGTACCAGTGACGTTGCTGTGTTACTGTGTGGGTGTAGGCAGGAGTCATGTGATGGTGCTGCCTCCTGGAGGATGCACTCAGCATCCCTTATCATCCTGCAGTAACATCAACTGAGTTTTAGCAACTAGAGATAGAAACCGTTTCCAGGATATGGGCATCACTGGCTCAGCCAGTATTTATTCCCCATCTCTAGTTACCTTTGAGAAGATGGTAGTGAGCTGCTGTCTTGAACCATTCACAGTCCATTTGGCGCAGATAAACCGACAATGCTGGGAGGGAGAGTGTTGCAGGATTTTGGCCGAGTGATTCTCTATCTTTGGTTCTTCAAATGCTGGTTAACTTAATCACAATCTGCACATGATGTTGAGATTTCAGTCTGCAAATCTTCACCATCTAGCACCCTGTATAAAGGAATATGTACAGATTAGAAATTCAGAACAGACAATTCTAGTTTCTCTGGAATATCTTCTTCCCCTTTCTTCCCTCAAAGCTGTAACCCTCCAGCCCACTTACTCTCTCCCACCATTCTGACTCTGCTACCCCCGAATGTACACCCTCCACATTCTCATAGCATTACTGATAAAAAGATCCATGCCACCAATTCCCTTCCCTGGTTAGACTCTGCACCCTTTCTGGGTTCACTTCCTTTCCCTTCAGTTGCTGCAAGTCAATAATGTAACAGCAGAATGAAACAAAAGGAAACAGAAAGGGAGGTGGCAGATCCTGGACAGAAGAGGGACCTTCAGTCTGGGAGAATGGGTCAGATCTTTCTTTGTTTCCCACGGTTGATTCCCACCATTACAATGAATTGGGGATAGAGAGTGGTCCTACATGGGTGTAGTGACACTTTGACCCCCCAACTGATCAATACTATGAGCAGATGCATTCCTCCTCCAGCCAATCACAGTGTGAAATACTTTCCACAAAGTATACTTACCCAAAGCACATGCTTCAAAACCCACCCATTTTCTGTACATATACAATGCTGGGTTTCGCCACACACGTGTGGTCCCTGCCTCAGGGATTGTGGGAGTTGTAGGCCCCATGAAGCCACTGGAAACCTGTCTCTGGAAAGTGATTGAAAAGTGTAGGCTGGAGGGTTGTGTGAGGGACCCCATTCAGACACACAGAACATATGGACTGTCATTGGGTTTTACTGAGAAATCTGCTTCCACAACCTGATTTTCTGATGTAAGGAATATAGATTCAGCCAACTGGGGCGTGGGGTGGTTAATAGGAGGAGCAGACTTTAAGCAGAGGTGGCTCAATTGTTAGCATTGCTGACTCACAGCGTCAGGGACCTGGATTTGATTCCAGCCTTAGGCGACTGTGTGGAGTTTACCCTTGTCTGTGCAAGTTTCCTCTGGGTGCTCCAGTTTCATCTCTCAGTCCAAAGATGTGCAGGTTAAGTGGATTGGCTTTGCTAAATTCCCACAGTGTCCAAGCCTGTGCAGGTTAAGCCATTAACCATGGGAAATACAGGGAATGAGTGAGTCTGAATGGGATGCTCATTATAGGGTTGGTGTGGACTCCATGGACGAATACCCTATTTCTGCACTGTAGGGAGTCTATTCTATTCTCATGAAGAAGAATGTACTTATCTCAATGTGCTGTGAATCTGGGGAATTCCTTATTCAAAATGCAGTGGATGCCAGGGCAATGAGCAAATTTACTGAAGAGATACAGATGTTAAATTTGCAATGAGATGAAGGGTGAGAGAGAGCAGGTAGGAAAATCCAGCTGAGACCGAGGTGAGCTCAATCATCATGGTATTAAATGTTGGAGCTGGTTAAAAGGGCTGCATTTCCTCTCCTGGGCCCAGGGCTTATCTTCTTACGGTTATAACTGGAAAGTTGAATCCAAAACTCACTAGCTTCACCAAAGGAGATTTTCGGAAAAAGCAGGATAGTCAGGTGGATTAGATAGTGAAGAAGCATGCGGAAGATAATGATTTTGCAATTTTAAAATGAGATAAGTTAAAAATCACAACAACAGGTTATAGTCCAGCAGGTTTAATTGGATCATGATGAAGGAGCGACTCTCCGAAATCTAGTGTGCTTCCAATTAAACCTGAGGGACTATAACCTGGCGTTGTGTGATTTTTAAAATTTTGTACACCCCAGTCCAACACCAGCATCTCCAAATCATGTGAACGGAGGGGAGACAGTGATGTATGGTTTTAGACTGTGTAGTACATTCACACCCCGTCCAGAATACTCTGTTGTGAATATCTATCCTGTACTTTATTACAAAGCCCAAGGTCTCTGACAATGAAAACCAAAACACCCAGGTAACATCGCCTCACTTCATAATCTGATAAAAAGACTTGTGTTAAGTATGATTGAATTTAGAATACAGTTGGAAAGCGGGAAGATTAAATCCAATTCCAAGATCCTGTGCTTAAACAAAGGAGACTACAATAGGATGAGGCAGGAGTTGGCTAACGTAGACTGGAAGCAAAGACTTTAGGGTGGGACAGTTGACAGACAGTGGAGGAATATCAAAGAATTTTTCAAACTGCTCAGCAAAAGTATAGATCAATGCAAAGGAAGGACTGTAGGAAAAGGAGTAATCTGCCATGGGTGGCTAAGGAAATAAGGGAGTATATCAAATTGAAATAGAAAGCATACAAATTGGCAAAGACCAAAGATAAACTAGGAGATTAGAAACATTTTAAAGATCAACAGAAAGCTAGATGGGATTGAGTAGCTATCCCCAGGGTCAGAATAGCAGTTTACACTGCTAGAGGGGAACTTATTATGTGGGGAGCATATGGCCTCTGTAATTGTTGAAGCACTTAAAACTGCTACCATAGAGATAATCCTGATCAAGTTCAAACTCACAGCACACTGCAAAAGCTTATAGTCCAACAGGTTTATTTGAAATTACAACTTGGTGATGTGTGGTTTTTAAACTTTGCCTACCCCAGTCCAACACCAGTTCTTCAACATCAGAATCCTGACAGACAGCCCCACTGAAACTGAAGTGCCTGTCAGATACCTGACTGAGCCACAGGGGTGTGGGGGAGGGGTATGTGATTTAACACAAAGTGTTGAGCTGAACTCGACTTTTTAACTGCCGTTGCTATGGAGATAATATTGAGAGACAGCCTCCATTCAAAACCACAAACCACAAAGGTATAAGAATGGGAGTGGCACATCGGACAGGCGGGGGATTACTGATGCTGCCTGGAGGTGTTCTGCATGTACACTATCCAGGTACCTGCCATGTTTTATCAATAAAGACTCAAAGAAGACCTCTCAGAGTTCTGTACCGAGTTATTCCGATCCAGCAGGGTTCAGGAATATGAGTACACAGCAGTCAGTCTTCACAGTGGAGGATACGAAGAACATGCCAGTAATTGACAAAGAGACAAAGGAAGGTGAGGACCAAGAAACAACCATCATCACGAAAGCGTTAGAACTGGGCAAGCTAATGGAGCTAAAGGTGGACACGTCTCCTTGCTCAGATGAAATACATCCCAGGGTGCTAATAGAGATAGCAGGAGAAATAGCAAATATACTTGGAGTCAGAGCATCCCAAACTGGCCCATGCCCGCCAAAATGCCCATCACGTGAACCACATTTCCCTGCACTTGGCCCATCTGCTTCTGACCCATTGCTATCCATGCATTTGTCCAAATATTTTTTACATGTTGTTAATGTACCCACCTCAACCACTTCCACTGGCAGCTCAGTCCATTTACATAACACCCTCTGTGTAAAACAGTTGCCCCTCAGGTTCCCTTTCATTCTTTCTCCTATAACCTTAAACTGATGCCCTCCACTCCTTGATTCCCTGGGCAAAAGACTGAGTGAATTCACCTTACCCATGCCTCTCATGGTCTGAGAGACTTCGAGAAAAGATTCCCCTCCCCCCCACCCCGTTTCCTCTGCTCTAAACAAAAAAAAATCCTTGCTTGTCCAACCTCTTCCTAGAACTCAGACCCCTGAGCCCTGGCAAAAATCCTTGTAAATTTCTTCTGCACTTTTTCCCGTTTAATAACTGAAACCTACAGTACATTCATCACATTTCCACTATTTCCCCACGGCGCTGGAACCGACGTGACAACGCCAATGAATTACAAGCCATGATCGATAATTAACTCCTTTACAACAATCCCGTTTTCATCGTTTGTTCCATGGTGCAGGTATCCTTGTCTCTTTCTGGTTGCTTGGTTAATTAAAACCTTGCCCTCATACAAAACAAATCTGTAGCTTAATTGTTCCTGGAAAATGTGCCATGTTTTTCAGACTTTTAAAAATAAACAAAATCTCTCTCCACAGTCACCACGCTAACATGGAGTTGGCTGTGTCTCAGTATTTTTTTCCAGTCACAGTGATGTTTGAAATATTCACCCATGGACAGAATACACACCTTTCCTTCCACATGAAAAGGCCAATGATATCCAGATCGCCACGGATCAAGTAACTATCAAAACTGAACATGAAGTTCAATTTGAATTTCTCATCCGTAAATCCGCCATTTCAGTACTGTACAGAGAAAACAAGATACCATCGTTAATACCGGATGGATCTTTATAAGACAATGATAGTATTAAATTGTAGTTTCCTTGTTGCCCCAAAGCTTTAAATCTCAGTCTCACAATTTCTTTCTCTCTTGTTAACTGAAGACCAAACCAATCTCCTCACTCATTTCTCCACACCCAGTTCTCACACTCTCTCTCCTCTCCTTGAATTCAGCTTCCTAGCTCTTGCCTGCAGGCGAAGAATAAAAAAAAAGGGGGTGGCACGATGGCACTGCTGCCCCATAGCACTAGGGTCCCAGGTTCGATTCCAGCCTTGGATGAGTGTCTGTGTGGAGTTTGCACATTCTCTCCGTGTCTGCGTGGGTTTCCTCTGGGTGCTCCGGTTTCCTCCCACAATTCAAAGATGCGCAGGTCAGGTGAATCGGCCATTGGAAATGGGTCTGGGTGGGTTACTCTTCCGGCGGTCGGTGTGGACTGGTTGGGCTGAAGGGCCTGTTTCCACACTGTAGGAAATCTAATCTAATCAAGTCTATTACTCTGACTCAGAGCCTCCTGGGTGTTGGTGAATCCTCCTCCACCTCCCAGGGTTTCCTTCCTGGTCAGACCCAAAATGATTTTTTTTTCCCAATCTGGAATCTCTTATTTATTTCCCCCAACACGGACCCTCTGATAAGAACCAGCCTGCACACACTGGCCAAATCCTATCTGGTTGAACTAAAATGAACCAAATTAGAACTTTAATTGCAGGCCCATCCTTGTTCCTTTCCATAACATTCCTGAATCTTCACATGAGTTCTGATAACTTTCTACAAAATGCTCCCCCCCACTGATACGCCGACCACTTGTCATGATACCAGGGCTGGGACCATTCCCCTGGGTCCTGTTCTCAGAGGGAGGAAGGGAGGGAGCAGCCAATTACACATTAATCCCACACATCTACAGCCTCCCTCCCTGGCACTGACCCATGCTGCACATATGCCAACAATTGGCCAGCACTGTGGCCGTGCACTGGTCTCCCCTCCTACAGAGCATGCTCCAGATCACACAGGAACCTGGGTGATTGACAGCAGTTGCTGCCCAATAGGGTGGAGGGAGCGGGGCTGGAGGACTGGAGTACTGGGACAATGGGATGGTAAACAATGAATGAATGTGGAGGACACTGGGGGATGGACAGCTCAGTGAGGGCCAGGAGCAGTGCAGCAGCAGGAGGGGATCCTGGACAAACTGAGCAATGGGAGAGTCTGACAGGAGAGAAACTACAGGAAGATTATGTTTGGAGGCTCAGGCAGGGACGGTTGGGAGCTTGGGCATGTTTTCCAATCAGCCTCTTCAAAGATGCTGTTACTCAACTTTGAACCCAAATCTCGTGGTTCAGAGGTAAGGAGACTACCACCATTTCCTGGTGGGCTAGTGGAATGAAGGGAAGATTTTCTCAATCTCACTCACATGGAAACTCCATGAGCTCCTCCCACTTACTCTCTACGGTGGGGATGGGGGAGACAGAGCAGACGGAAGGGACTGCCTTTCAAAAGGAACTAACCGGCATTGTGTTATTAAAAATATTCAATACGCAGTCACTAACACAAAGCTGGTGTACATGAACTTTATCCAGAATATTAACACCTATAATTGGGTGACGCAGACCCCAATGTACAGTGTTAAGTAGTGGATATTAATAACGGCGTTGTGTGTGAGAAATCACCTCTCATGAACATGAGTCAATTTTTTTTGAAAAATTAACAAAGAGGATTGATGTGGGCAAAGCGGTGGAAACGATCTACATGGACTTCAGTAAGGTGTTCAACAATGATCCCAATGGTTGACTGGTTAGCAAGGTTAAATCTCACGGACGATAGAGAGAACTAGCCATTTGGATACCAAACTGGCTCAAAGGTAGAAAACGGAGGGTGGTGGTGGAAGGTTGCTTTTCAGATTGGAGACCTGTGACAAGTGGGGTGTCACAAAGTATTGGTGCTGGATCCACTAATTTTCATCATTTATATAAATGATTTGGATGTGAATATAGGAAGTATTGTTCGTAAGATGACACCAAAATTGGAGGTGTAGTGGACAGTGAAGAGGATTATCTCAGATTACAACAGGATCTTGATCAGAGGGTCGAATGTGCTGAGGACTGGCAGATAGAGTTTAATTTAGGTAAATGTGAGGTGCTGCATTTTGGAAAAGCAAATATTAGCAGGGTGTATACACTTACTGGTAAGGTCCTCGGGAGTGCTGCTGACCAAAGAGACCTTGGAGTGCAGATTCATAGCTCCTTGAAAGCAGAATCGCAAGTAGATAGGATAGTGAAGAAGGTGTTTAGTATGCTTTCCTTTATTGGTCAGAGTACCGAGTACAGGAGTTGGGAAGTCATAGGAGTTGGGAGGTCGTAATGCTGCTGTACAGGGCATTGGTTAGGTCACTCTTGGAATATTGCGTGCAATTCTGGTCTCCTTCCTATCAAAGCAATATTGTGAAACTTGAAAGGGTTCCGAAAAGAATTACAAGCATGTTGCCAGGGTTGGAGGATCTTAGCTACAGGGAGAGGCTGAATACACTGTTTTCCCTGGAGCGTCAGAGGCTGATGGGTGATCTTATAGAGGTTTATAAAATGAGTCGGGGCATTGATAGGGTAAATAGACAAGGTCTTTTCCCTGCGGTGGGGGAGGAGGCACGAGGGGTGTGGGAGACCAAGGCAGGGGGAGAAACCGAAAGACGAGGGAGACAGTTATTTTATAGATCTACAACACAACCCTGTTCCTGTTTTCTCCCTATCCCGTTCAATCCCTCTGAAGGGCTCAGAACAAGTGCATCGTCCCTGGAAAGTAGAGCTTCAGGGTGGTCAAGTGTTGAAGGTTGCATTTGGGACGCTGACCTTTATTGGTCTGTGCACTTATCAAGAAATGGACCTGGGTTCAATTCCACTGTCCTGGATTCATTTCAGTGGCCAAAGACACACCTGCCTCTGACCCTGACTACTGGATCCCCTGTCACTACAGCTCTGCCATTCTCCTTCCTCCAGTTCTGGGCAGCGAAGCTATCTGTGGTGTCATGAACCTGGCTGTTGATTTTCGCCGAGAGTCCACCCCACCTGTTCCCCCCTTATAGAATCCCAAGCGGTGCACAATTTCCGTTTGAGAAGGGGAATGATCACTGAGGAGTCCTGCACTTCCTTCCTGAGCCTTTTACTTGATCCGATGGTCACACATTCCCTTTCTGCCTGTATAACTCTCATCTGCAGTGTGACTAACTCACTAACTGTGCTGTCCATAACATTCTCAGTATTGCTCCACAGTGAGTCCACTCTCAGCTCCAGGTCTGAAAAACAGTTTCTCAGTAGCTACAGATGGGCACAGTGCCTGCACACATAGCCGTCACGGACACTGGAAGCGCCCCTTATGTCCCACATTGTGCAAGAGGAGCACACCACGGGTCTGATGTCTCCTGCAACAACATCTCACTACATTCATCCAGTTACTCCCATTAAGAGAAATTAAATGAGTGAGCAACCTTCCTTCACTTCAAACATGCCCATTATAATAAAAAAAATCTTTACTTAAGCTGATATGTCGTATTTTAAAAACCTTAAATACTCCGCAGGTATCACTGACAAATTGGCTATTCCCATTGGGACTGTGAATTTCTGAATGGCCTGAAGTAAAACGGAGTTTCAGCTTCACCTTCTCCCTGTCTCATCTCACTCTGTTTACATCCAACTCAAAAACACTTTCATTGATCCAAGCAGCACTCACAGTGCAGCCCTGTCATTTTCATTGTCTGCTCACACCGACACTGCCCTCAGCCTCCTATACTGTTCCAATGCACCTCAATGGGAGCTCAGGAACAGCATCTCATCTTTCAATTCAGCCCTTTGTAACCCCAGAGTCAAAATGGACTTCAGCAGTTTCTGAATGAATAGACAGTTGTCAGAATCTGGAACATCCCACCTGAAATGGTGCTGGAATTCGAGTCCACGAGGAATTTCAATGAGAAATTTGCAGGGAATTGGAAGTAGGGAGTTGACAGGTTAACATCATAAAGTGGATGATTGGGTCTAAATCTGACAGTTCCTGCAAAGAGACGAGGTGTAATATGGATAAATCTGTGCTCTCTCTCAGGCCAATACTTCCTTCCACAGCTGCATGGCCAAGAACTAAACACATACCCAAAGGGTGATCCAACCATGAACTTGAACATCTTTCTGCTTTTTGCTTGACAAAAATATTGAAAATATTTTCCCACAGACAGAACAGACAAACCTTTCTCCTTTCACAGTTAAATGCCAATGATATTTAGGTCGTGATGACTCTGTGGACTGTAGAAACTTGCTTTTGAGATCCCAGTCTCAATTATTCTCAATTAATATCCTATAAAATGAATTCACAAAACAAAGCTCACAGTCAGTGCAAGATGAATAGTGAAGGCAAACACTTCTTTTGGTATGTGTTGGATGCTCCTCTTCAAATCGCACCGCCCCCACCCAGGAAGAGGACACCTGCATGCTCCTTGGCCCCAGATAAAAATGGCAACCATAACCCAGCACCTCTCACTGCCTGAGGCCCAAAACCATCTTCCACTTTGCTGCAAACATGGGACCAAGAGTTTCTAATTCAGACTAACGACCTGCACAGAGTGTAACTAAACCCTCCCAGTCTACACTGATACATTTCATCCAGTTTCTGTTGCCACTCTCCCCTTTCCAGTTTCATCCTCCTGCACACACCAAGGGTCATCACGAGTCCAGTGACCCTTCCTCAGAACCGATGGCAGCTGGGAAAATTAGAATCCCCACAGGAAGCAGGCCCTTCGACCCAACAATTCCACACTCACCCAGACCCGTTCCCATACCCTATCACTCACCATTTCCTCGGACGAATGCACATCCCTGAACACTACGGGAAATTTTGCTGGGCCAATTCTCCTAACCTGCACATCTTTGGACTACAGGAGATAAGGGTTAAGCAGTTAATAATAGGTGGGGACAGAGCCCAAAGAGAGACTGGAACATTTGGAAAGACAAAAGAGTGGATAACGATCCGGCTGGGAGGGCGGAAAGCTGTTAATGGAGGAGACAGGAACCTGGTAGCATCTCAGTAGCGGTGGTGGAAATGGCGGCTGATGATCTACGTTCTGTTGCAAAAAAGACCCGGAGCATCCAGTTTCCCCCCACTTTAACACACAAGACTGTTCCCAGGCCAATATCTCTGTCTCATGCTTCCTGCAGCGTTCCAGTGAAGCTTGATGCAAGCTGGCAGAACACTTCAGAACATACCAAATGGCCTCCGATTTCAAGGACTGCAATTTCCCCTCCCGTGTATCTCCTCCACTTCCCACACCACTGCCCTTGGCACCCGCACCTCCAACTGCAACAAGGATGGAATCCCCCTAGTCCTCACCTTCCACCTACATACAATGCATCATCGTCTGCCATTTCCACCAACTACAATCAGACCTCACCACCAGAGATATATTTCCCTCCCCACCCCTTTCAGCTTTCCAGAGACCATTCCCTCTGTGACTTCCTCATTAGATCCATGCTCCCCACCAAACTATCCTCCACTCCCAGCACCTTCATTTGCCACCTGTGCCCACAGCTCCCCCCTCACCTCCATCCAAGGCACTACAGGATCCTCCCACATCCAACAGAGATTTTCCTGCACATTCAAACACCTCACTTTTTGTGTCCTTTGCTCTCGATGTGGTCTCCTCTACAGTGGGGAGTCAGGATGCCAACTTGTGGAATATTTCAGGGAACACGCACCAACCAACCCCACTGCCCTGTGGCCAACCACTTCAGCTACCCCCCCCCCCCTCCGTCGCCACGCTGCCAAGGACATGCAATTCCTGGGTGTCACCCACCCCCAAATCAGAGCCACCCAACGCCTGGAGGAAGAACACCTCATCTTCTGTTCAAGAAGGGGAGTAGGGATAACCCTAGTAACTATAGGCCGGTGAGTCTCACTTCTGTTGTGGGCAAAATCTTAAAGAGAATTGTAAGGGATAGGATTTATGAACATCTGGATAGGAATAATGTGATCAAGGATAGTCAGCATGGTTTTGTGAAGGGCAGGTCGTGCCTCACGAACCTTATTGAATTCTTTGAGAAGGTGACTAAGGAGGTGGACGAGGGGAAAGTGGTAGATGTGGTGAATATGGATTTTAGTAAGGCGTTTGATAAGGTTCCCCATGGTAGACTACTGCAAAAAATACGGAGGTATGGCATTGAGGGTGAGTTGGAGGTTTGGATTAGGAGTTGGCTGGCTGGAAGAAGACAGAGTGTAGTAGTTGATGGCAAAGGTTCATCTTGGAGTGCCGTCACTAGCGGTGTTCCGCAAGGATCTGTTTTGGGACCATTGCTGTTTGTCATTTTTATAAATGACCTGGAGGAGGGGTTAGAAGGTTGGGTGAGCAAGTTTGCGGATGATACGAAAGTCGAAGGAGTTGTAGACAGTGAGGAAGGATGTGGCAGGTTACAGCGGGATATAGATAAGCTGCAGAACTGGGCAGAAAGGTGGCAAATGGAGTTCAATGTAGCTAAGTGTGAGGTGATTCACTTTGGTAAGAGTAATAAAAAGATGGGGTACTGGGCTAACGGTCGGATACTTGGTAGCGTGGATGAGCAGAGGGATCTTGGTGTCCATGTACACAAATCTTTGAAAGTTGCCACCCAGGTAAATAGAGCGGTGAAGAAGGCATATGGCATACTGGCTTTTATTGGTAGAGGAATTAAGTTCCGGAGTACTGAGGTCATGTTGCAGTTGCATAAGACTCTGGTGCGGCCGCATCTCGAGTATTGTGTGCAGTTTTGGTCGCTATACTATAGGAAGGATGTGGAGGCACTGGAACGGGTGCAGAGGAGGTTTACCAGGATGTTGCCTGGTATGGTAGAAAGATCGTATGAGGAAAGGCTGAGGCACTTGGGGTTGTTTTCATTGGAGAAAATAAGGTTTAGGGGTGACTTGATAGAGGTGTATAAGATGATTAGGGGTTTAGATAGGTCGACAGTGAGAATCTTTTTCCACGTATGGAGTCAGCTATTACAAGGGGGCATAGCTTTAAATTAAGGGGGGGGGGTAGGTATAGGACAGATGTTAGGGGTAGGTTCTTTACTCAGCGAGTCGTGAGTTCATGGAATGCCCTGCCAGTAGCAGAGGTGGACTCTCCCTCATTATGGGCATTTAAGCGTACATTGGATAGGCATATGGAGGATCGTGGGCTAGTGTAGGTTAGGTGGGCTTGGATCGGCGCAACATCGAGGGCCGAAGGGCCTGTACTGCGCTGTATTCTTCTATGTTATATCTTCTACCTTGGAACTTATCAACCACATGGCATCAAGGTTTCCTCATTTCCTCTCCCCCACCTTATCACAGATTCAACCCTCCAACTCGGCACTGGCCTCTTGAACTGTCCCACCTGTCCATCTTCCTTCACAATTATCCATTCCACCCTCTCACCACCCTCTCACCCCATCTACCTCTACCAAATCTCTTCCCATCTCCCTTCCCCCCAACCCCACACACCCCTCCCTATTTATCTCTCATCCCGCTTCCCCCACTCCCACATTTCTGATGAAGTGCTTATATGCCCAATATGTCGATTCTCCTGCTCTTTGTATGCTGCCTGAATTGCTGTGCTTTTCCAGCGCCACTCTTTAAAGCAAGCTGGAAGAACAACACTTCATCTCCCACTCGGAGACCCTCCAGTCCTCTGTCTTCAACATCGAATTCAATCATTTTCGGTCCTGAACACTCCCACGTTCTAGTTTCTTTGCCCCCTACCCAACATATCAGGCCTTGTTATTACATAGCCTGCTATTACACACTACCTATGGTTCGCCACTAACAGTCCCCATAAACAGCTATTTACCCTCCCCCAGCCAGGTTGATATCCACTCCTTTGTCCAACTGCTCCTCTCTCTCTCTCTCTCTCTCTCTTTGGACTCTATCCTCACCTATCATTTACTCCTTAACCCCTACCTTCTCCATATAAACCAATAGTTTTTTCTCAGTAATATCAGTACCTGAGGTAGGATCACCGGATCCAAAATGCAAACTGATTTCTCTTCACAGATGCTGTCAGATCTGCTGTGCTTTTCCAGTACATTCTGGTTGTTGTGTGTTATTTGCAGCATCCGCAGTTCTTTTGGTTTTCATTTACCCCGAGTATTTTTTTTCAGGTCTAGCAGACTGAAACAGTGCAAATCAACCCTCCCAGTCCCTTCACACACACTGAGACCCCTCACAGTGACACTGCGCTTGCAAAGCTGATGGTCATGTGTTGGCCCGCTGGACCCACCCCTCATTCACTCCCATTGGCTGGAGGATCACGCCAACTGTCCTATTGGTCTGAAGCTGTGTCAATCAGCCAGGCTCCATTGTGACATCAGTGGTGTTATCCTCCCAGGTGCATCAGAGGCTGAGGGGTGACCTCAAAGGTTTATTAAATCATGAGGTGCATGGACAGGATAAATACACAAGGTCTCTTGCCTGGGATGGAGGAGTCCAGAGCGAGAGGGCATAGGTTTAAGATGAGAAGGGGAAGATTTAAAATGGATCTGAGGGGCAATTTCTTTCACACTGGAGTTGGTGCGTGGATGGAATCTTCTCTTGGGAAGTGGGGGAGGTTGGTACAATTATACCATTTGACATCTGGATGGGTATATGAATAGTAAGGGAGTAGAGGGATATGTGCCAAGTGTTGGCAACTGGGTCTAGATCAGGTTGGGATATTTGATCGGCGTATACCAGTTTAACCAAAGAGTGTGTTTTCATGCTCTGCCCTGTGATGAGCTTCATCATTCACAGTAAATGGGACAGTATCTCAGAGCACAGGGGCTGGGGGCTATTCAGTCCAATGGGGCTGTACACTCTCCCTCTGGAGATGGTGCCAGTCTATCCCAACTCACCTTCCATTTGGACATCGCCCTCCAAATCCTTCCTTTAAAAAGGAAAATTGCAAATTTGTTTTGACAATAACTACTGAATCTGCATCCAGCTGTCGATCAAACTGTTCCAGATGCTCAGAACTTACTGAGTAAAATGATCTTCACGTTTTTACCCTGCATTATTTGCCAGTTACCTGAAAGTAGTTCATAAAAATTGTGACAATGTTAATAATTTCTCATGCTGTCCCTCTGTAACTTAAATTTCCTGGAAACAATTCTGCTCCTCGTTGAAACCTTCTCAGCTCCAAGGAGAATTTTCTGACCTTCTGCTAACTCTCCAGAAAAGAGAAACCGATCTTAATTTTAATTTATTAGTGTCATAGAAATGTACAGCACAGAAACAGACCCCTTTGTCCAACTTGTCCATGCCCACCAGATATCCTAAATTAATCTCATCGCATTTGCCAGGACTTGGCTCATATCCTTCTCAAACTTGCCGAATTACATATCCAATCAGATGCCTTTTAAATGTTGCAATTATACCAGCCTCCACACTTTCTCTGGCAGCTCATTCCATACACATACCATGTTCAGCTTGAAAACATTGCCCCTCACATCCATTTTAAATCTTTTCCCTCACACCTGAAGCCTGTGCTCTGGTTTTGGACCCACCTAACGTGAGAAAAAGGCCCTGGCTGTTCACCATCACCATGTCCCTCACGAGTGTATCAACCACTGCGGTCACCTCTTAGCATCCCATGCCCCAGGGAAAACAGCCCCAGTCAATTCAGCCTCTCCCTATATCTCAAACTCTCAACCCTGGCAACATCTTTGTGCATCTTTTCGGAATCCTTTCAAGTTTCACAACATAATTCCTGTAGCGGGGAGACCAGGAGTGAAAGCAGAATTTGTGAAGTAGCTGAATCAATGCCCTGTACAGCCCCAAAATAATGTCACAACTCCTATACTCAATACAAAACACCTTCTTCACTAGCCTACCTAAGGTTCCACTTTCAAGGAAGTGTGAATCTGCATTCCAAGGTCTCTTTGTTCAGCAACACTCCCCAGCACCTCCTCATTAAGTGTACAAGCCCTGCTCTGATTTGCTATTCCAAAATGCAGAACCTCATATTTATCTAAATTAAACCCATCTGCCATCCCTTAGCCCATTTGATTGAAGTCCAATTGTACTGAGGTAACCTTCTTCACAGTACATTACACCTCCAATTTTGGTGTCAAGTGTAAACCTACTTACCATACCTCATATATTCACATAGAAATCATTGATAAAAATGACAAAAAGCAGTGGACCCAGCACCCATCCTGACAGCATATTTCTCACACAGTTGTTGGGTTGGGTAAGTTGTTGGCATGGACGGTACGGACTGAAGGGTCTGTTTCCATGTTATACATGTCTATGACCTTCTAGATAATTCTGTATCTAAATAGCTAGTCCTCCCTGTATTCTACAGTCTCAAACTTGCTAACCGGTCTGTTATGTAGAACCTTGTGTCTTCCTGGAGTCCAAGTTAGTGACTTCCATATACAAAGCCATGCTGCCTCTCCCTCATCACTTCTTGCCTTTCCAATTACATGTAAATCATGTCCCTGAGAATCACATCCAACAACCTCTCTGCCACTGATTTCAGGCTCACTGGTCTATTGTTCCCTGGCCTTTCCTTCCCACCTTTCTCAAATAATTGCGCCCATCTTCCAACACCTCATCTGTGACTATCAATGTGACAAATATCTCAGCGTGGGGTCCAGCAAACACTTCCCTAGCTTCCCACAAAGTTCTGGGTTACACCTGAGCAGGTCCCAGGGATTTATCCACCTTGCTACTATTTAAGACATCCAGTACCCCCTCCTCTGTAATATGGACACTTATCACGTTATCACTATTTATTTCTCCCAACACTCTAGCTGCCACATCCTCTTTCAGTAAAAAAAATCTCATATACAATCTCTCCCACCTCCTGCGGTTCCACAGACAGCCTTGATGATTTTTGAGGGTACCTATTCTCTGCCTGGTTACCCGTTTGTCCTTAGTGTTTTTGTACAATCACTTTGGATTCTCCTTAAACCTATTTCCTAAAGCTATCTCGTGTCCCATTTTTGCCCTAGTGGTTTACCTCGAGTATACCCCTACTGCACCTACACTCGTCTAGGGAGTCACACAAACCCAGCTATCTGTACCTGCTATATCTCTCCTTCATTTTCTTGACCAGGCCCTCAATTTCTCTCGACAGGCAGCATTCTCTACACCTACCAGCCTTGACTTTAACAGGAAAATACAGTCTATGTACTTTCATCGTCGCAGGCCTATGGAGGCAATGGCAGATGAGGACAGAGAAGCAATCATTCCCAGTAAAGAGGTAATGTTGGGAAAGATAACAGCCTAAAGGTACATGGGTCTCCTGGTCTTGATGGAATGCATCCCAGGGAAAAAAAAAAGATGGCTGGGAGGGGAGGGGAAATAGCAAATACAACTCGTAATAATTCACTAAAATTTGTTGGATTCTGGGATGGTTTTGACAGACTGGAAGCTGCAAATGTGGTGCCACTATTTTTCAAAAAGGATCTGTTACCCTAACTTCTGTAGTGGAGAAAATGCTTGAATCTCTCAAGGAAGTAGTGGTGAGATATCTGGGTAGAAATTGTCTCATTGAGCAGAAACAGCATGGATTCATGAAAGGCAGGTCATGTATAACACATTTACTGGAATTATTTGAAGATACGACGAGCGCGTTGGAAAGGGGGACGCGGTGGATGTGGTATATCTGGATTTCCAGCAGGTATTCGACAAGTTGCCACACAAAAGGCTGCTGTATAAGGTAAAGATGCATGGCATTGTGGGTAATGTACTATCATTGATACAGGATCGGTTAACCAACAAAAAGTAAAGAATGGGGATAAATAGGTGTTTGGATTACTTTTGGCACTACAACGGTTTATAATTTACACAAATGTTTTGGAGTTGAGGACCAAGTGTACGGTGTCAGAGTTCACATTTGATACAAAGATGAGGTAGAGCAATGTCTGTAGAGACCATTGTCAGACTGCACAGGGAGACAGATAGATTCAGAGAGTGGGTAAGGATCTGGCAGATGGAGGACAATGTTGGGAAATATGAGGTTATCCATTTTGGTTGGACTATCAGCAAACTGATGATGTAAAGGTGAAAACTTGCAGCATGCTGCTGTACAGATGGAGCTCGGTGTCCTTGTGCATGAATCACAGGAAGTTGGTTTGCAGGTGCAGCAGGTAATTAAGACAGTGAAGGGAATATTGTGCTTCATTGCTAGAGGGATGGTTATGCTGCAGCCGTACAGGATGCTGGGGAGGCCACACCTAGAGTACTGTGTACAGGTTTGGTCCCCTTACCTTAGCAAGGATGTATTGGCACTGTCGGGAGTACAGAGGAGAGTCACTAGTTTGAGTTGGGAGTTGAGAGGGTTGGCGTATTGGAGAGATTGAGAAAACTGGTTCTATAGTCATTGTAATTTAGAAGAATGGGAGGTTAGAGACGAAATAATAAAATTATGAAGGGAGTAGATAAGATAGAAGCAGGGAGGTTATTTCCACTGAGGACGGGTGAAACTAGAGCATAACCTCAAAATAAGGGGGAGCAGATTTAGGACTGATTTCAGGCAGAGTTTCTTCAGCTAAAGGGTTGTGAATCTGTGGAATTCCCTGCCGAGTGCAGCATTTGATGTTACCAACTTGAATGTCTTTAAGGCAAAATGTTGATTTGTGAACAGGAAAAGAATTAAGGGTTATGGTGAGTGAGCAGGAATGTGGAGCTGAGGCCATGAATAGATCAGCCCTGATCTTGTGGATGGCAGAGCAGGCTTGAGGGGCCAGATGGCTTACTCCTGCTCGCATTCCTTATGTTCTCATGTTCCCACTTTCCAGCCGTCCCTTTCCCTGGGAATAACCTCCCGCAAACAAATTTTGAAAGTGCTTGCCTTGTGCTGTCAAAATTGGCCTTTGTCCAAATTAGAACCTTAACTTTTAGATCTGGTCTATTATTTTCTGTAACTATTTTAAAACTAGGAGAATTATCAGAGAATCCCGACAGTGTGGAATAAGACCATTCATCTTATCACATCAACACTGACCCTCAGAGCCGCCTGACCTCCCCCGTTATCTCCCCCATTTCCCAGGGCCACCCAACCTACACACCCCTGAACATTTTGGGCAATTCAGCCTGGATAATCCACCCAACCTGCACATCCCTTAACACGATGGGCAATTCAGCCTGAATAATTCACCCAACCTGCACATCCCTGAACATTGTGGCAATTCAGCAAGGATAATCGAACCTACCCAGCATATCGTTGCACTGTGGGAGGAAACCAGAGCACCCAGATGAAACCCATGCACACAACCCCAATAAGGAGATCATCCCTTCCTAATTTCCCAGTTCCACCCAAATAACTTCACTGGACATACTCCCAGGAATGTCCTCCCTAAACACAACCATAACACTGTCCCTAATCAAAAATGCCACTCCCCCTCCTCTTTTCCTCCTTTCTATTCTTCCCATAGCATCTAAACCTGGAAACATTAAGCTGCCAGTCCTTTCCATCCCTGAGCCACGTTTCTATAATACTCATGATATCCCAGTGCCATGTTCAAAACCATACCCTGAGCTCATTTGCCTTCCCTGTCAGGCCTCTTGCTTTGAAATAAATGCAGTGTAACTGCTAAATCCCACCTTGTTCTGTGCCTTGCCCTTGCCTGCAATGACTATTTGCTTTCTTAACTGTACCACCATCAGAGACACCTCTTTTCTCACTATCGATTTGCGATCACACCCACTCCTCGCTGGTTTACTGCCTCCCGAGTAGCATTAACAAATCTCCCTGCATCGATGTTAGACACCTTCGAAATCAGGTACAATCCATCCTTCTTATGCAGGTCAACTCTACTCCAGATTCACAACATCCTTTCCAGAACAGGGAATTTCGAACTTAAAACAGAATTCCTGAAATGGCTTAATCAATGTCCTGTCCAGCCACAATTTGACATCCCAGCTTCTGTACTCGATGCATTGACCAATAAATATAAGCATACCAAACCCTACCTTCACTAGTCTGCCTACCTGCGACTCTACTTTCAAGGAACAATAAACCTGCACTCCATGCCCTCTATGTTCAGCAACATTCCCAAGGACTTTATCATTAAGTGTACAAGTCCTGCCCTGACTTGCCTTTCTAAAATCCAACAGCTTACATTTGTCTAAATTGAACCCAGTCTGCCATTCCTCGCTCCAATGGCCCATCTGGTCAAGATACTGTTGCATTCTGAACTAACCTTCTTCATTGTCCACGACACCTCCAATTTTGGTGTCTTCTGTAAACCCACTGACCATATCTCATATATTCACATCCAAGTCATTTATTCAAGGACCCAACATCCATTCCTGCAGCACACTGCTGCTCACAGGCCTCCAGTCCGCAAAGCAACCTTCCGTCACCACCCTCTGCCTCCTACCTTCAAGCCAGTTTTGTATCCAAATGGCTAGTTCTCCCAACATTTCATGTTATCTAACCTTGCTAACCAGTCTGCTTTGTGGAACATCGTTCAGTGTCCATATAGACAACGTCCACAGTCTGCCGTCATCAATCATCTTTGTCACATCTTCAAAAAAACTCAGTCAAGTTAGAGAGATAGAATTTCCCACACATAAAGCCATGTTAGATATCCCTAATCAATCCTCGTCTTTCCAAATACATGTAAATCCTGTCCCTCAGAATCCCTTCCAACAACTTACCCACCACTGACATTAGGTTGACTGTTTTCTTGTTCCCTAGCCTTTCCTTACCACCTTTTTTTAAATAATGGCACCCATCTTCCAGCATCTCACCTGTCACAAACAAAAATATAAATACTTCAGGGAGGGGCACTGCCATCACCTTTCTAGCTTTCCACAAATTTCTGGGATACACCTGATCAGGTCCCAGGGATTTATCCACCTTGTTACTGTTTAAGACATCCAGTACTTCCTCCTCTGTAATATAGACACTTTTCCAGTGATCACTATTTATTTCTCCAAACTCTCTAGAATAGAATAGCAGAGTATTTCTCCCACCTCTTGTTGTTCCATAGATGGCCTTGTTGATCTTTAAGGGGTCCTATTCTCTGTCCAGTTATTATTTTATCCTTAATTTATTTGTAGAATCTCTTTGGATTCTCCTTAAACTATTTTCTAGAGATATTTCAAGTTCCCTTTTTGCTCTCCTGATTACTCTCGAGTATATTTCTGTGAAAACGTGATCCTGTGCTCCTAATTCCTCCGCCTCTGCCATATCTGCTCCCAGGAGAAGCAATTCCACTCCAGGACATCCCAGAAAGGTTTCCTCTTTCAAGGACCACATTTCCCTTCCACGTGATCAACAATGTGCTTCAACGCATATCCTCCACTTCCTGTACCTCCGCCTTCCCCCCACCCCTCCAACCACAACAATAATATAATCCCCCGGTCCTTACCTGCCACCCACGAATCGCCATTAACCTCTGCTATGTCCGCTACCTACAGTCAGACCCCACCACCAGGGATATAGCTCCCTCCCCAGCCCTTTCTATCTTCCGCAGAGACCATGGGATCTTTGGTGCTGATGTGCTGCCCCACGGATACCTCAGTCACTCACCCTGCCAAATGGCCTAGTGAGATTATCACTAGATGGATAATCCAGACACGCAGATAACATTCTGGGGCCCAGGGTTTGGATTCCATCACGGCAGAGAGTGGAATATGAATTCAATAACAATTTGGAAGCAAGAATCTATTAAAGACCATGAATCCATTGTTGATTATTGCGAAAAAAAAACCTCATCAGATTCGCTAATATCCTTCAGGGAAGGAATCTGCCATCCTTACCTGGTTTGGCCTACATGTGACTCCAGACCCACAGCAATGTGGTTGACTCTTTACTGCCCTTTGGGCCCAGCCAGTGACACCCTCATCCTGTGAATGAATAACAAAGAAGGTCAAGTCTTGTACACAATCATACTATTCTTACAGAGAAGTCATCTCTTCGTAAATTTGCTTCTCAACTCCCTGCTGACTATTGGGGAAGGGCGGGGGGGGGGGGGGGGGGGGGTGGAGGCAGTAGTACCATCCCAATAAGGAGATCGTCCCTTTCTTATTTCTCAGTTCCACCTGTATTACCTGCCTGAATGTACTCCCAGGAGTACCCTCTTGAAGCCCAGCTGTAATGTTATCCCTAATCAAAAATACCTCTTCCCCCTGCTCTCTGTTGCCCCCTTTCTATCTTTGCTATAGCATCTATACACTGGTCCTATCCATCATTAAGTCATGCCTCTGTAATTGCTATAATATCCCAGTGCGATGTTCAAAACCATACCCTGAGCGCCTCTGCCCGACCTATCGGGCCTTCTGCATTGAAATAAATGCAGTGTAACTGCTCATTCTGTGCCTTGCTCTTGTCTGCCTTGACTGTTTGACGTCTGAACTGTACCAGCGTCAGGCTTAGCTCTTCCCTCACTCTCTCTCTGGGTTTACCCACATCCCTTCACTGGTTTAATGCCTCCTGAATAGCACTAGCAACTGTTCCCTTCCAGTACCAGTACAATCCATCCTTCTGATGGAGGTCAATTCTACCCCACAAGAGATTCAAATGATCCAATAATGTGAACTCTTCTATTCCGACATCATTGATACCAATAAACAACAGCCTCCCCTCAAAATGGTTATTCTCCCCTTTAAGAATATTCTGCTCCATCTCTGAGACATCCTTATACAAAAATTAAACATTTGAATAATAAACCTTACACTCATCAGGTCATCATAAAAGGATTACATGACACATTGAAGGTTTGGGGAGAACTTTTGAGAGAATGCGATGATTCAAAGGAGATTTTTTAAGCAGCAAATGGGATTGATCTGGAACACAATACTCACACACACAATGCGAATATCCAGATCCTGATATACTGAGTAATTCAATCAGAGTTTGGCACAACATTTACTGAGATTACCATCTGAATGTCCACCTGTAATATCCTGTAATACAAGTTTATAAAATCTGTCACTCTCAGTTCAAGTTCGAAACCCACACCACCCCCTCCTCGTGGCCCAGGATGACTGTACATATTACCCTTGAGGATATCAGCAGTCAACTCAGGGGGAAATCTGTGGGTTTCTGGGAGATTCCAACTTGAGATCTCATGTGACTGAAGAGAGTAGTTCTTTGACACGTTGATGAAAATGATCCAAGCGTCAGTGAGATATGGGGAACAAGAATTACTTTCTTTTCTTTCATTCCGTGCTGCCGCTCTGCATCATCAATAAGACATGGGTGTGAAAAGCTAATTCCTAACGATGGGCAAGTTGTCTCCATCCTGACCAATGGGTAGGAAGATCCTCTCAATCACTCCAAAGCGTATCCCTAAAAAGATAGCAACTATGTCTGCTTCCCACTGCCCAGTGCTCCCAGTAAATGTTTGGAAGAATGGGAAGGGGGGTATCTCCTAGAAAAGGCATAACTGTAAAGGTCTAAGAGGATTATGAAAAGATAGAGATGCACAGGAGAAGGGGCAACAAGTTGCCAGATGGGGTGTAACTTGAGAAAATGGGAAGTTGCTCAGTTTGGAGGAGATAATAAAAGAACAAAGTACTATTTAAATGGTGGAAACTGTAGAAAGCTGCACCACAAAGGGACCAGGGGTAATTGTTCAGGAAACACAGAAAGCTACCACACAGTTACAACAGGGAATCAGGAAGGGGAATGGAATGTTTTGTTTCAAAGGTTTTTAGTATTAGAGTTTGGAGTATATACCTGAGAGTAACGTGTGGAAGTGCTGGTGAGACCACCATATCTGCAGTAATGAGAGCAGTTTTGGTCCCTTTAGATAAGGAAATGTGTCACTTTATGGAGGCATTTCAGGGAAGATTCAATGAGATGATTCCTGGTTTGGAGGGATTATCTTTTAAATAAAGGCTGAAAAGGTTGGGACTCTACTCATTGGATTTTGGAGAAAGAGAGGTGATCTCATTGAGACAGATGGGATACTTAAGGGATTTGACAGGATAGATACTGAGAGGATGTGTCTGAGGGTAAATACTGAGAGGGGAGTCTGAAATCAGATTCCGAGTCACGGAATCAAGGATTCTGTTTTGGATTCAAGGTTAAGGCAATACAGACGCGGGTAAGCAGTTTCAGTAGCAATGGAGCTGGAGTGAGGTGGAGAAAAGCAACTTTTAAGAGATTGGAATTCCTGCTGTTGTGATTGTGTGGATGTCTGAACAGAAGGTCACCTTGGGGTCAGATATAACAGCAATATTGTGAAGAGTGTCGTTCTGCCTCAGAGAGTTCCCAGTGGGAAGGAGGGGCTTAGCAGAAAGGTAAAGGTAAGGCAATGGGTTTAACCGTGACAATGTTTCATTGGAGGAAACTGCAGCTAATCGAGTAGTGGGAATGTGGTAAGCAGTTTGATAACTGAGTAACAGTGGAGTAATGGAGAGGGATGATGGGGAGGGAGAGCTGGGTATCGTCAGCGTACATGTCAAACCTAACACAGCGTTTTTGGATGATATCTCCTCCTGGCACTATGTACGTGAGATACAGGAGAGACCAAGGATAGATCGTTGAGGGACAACAAATGCAAGGTATTCAAAAAGGAAAGGGAGAGTGGAGATGGAGCAGGATTTTCCAACAACGGTGAGGTCAAATATTAGATTTTCACAGAATGGGAGAGAAGGTCATAACCAAAAAAAGACCAACAGACAGAACAAGGAACAATATCTATGAATTGGCGAGGGGGAGTTATGAGGCGGCAGCGGAGGAGAGAGAGTTGGAAAGTGAGTTCAGCGAGATTAGGGTAAAGGATCAAGATGAACTCTGATAAGGCTTGACAAGAGATTGGAGAAATTTGTCGGTTTCGGACAAAAAACAAGAACATCACGTGAGGCAGTTTGGCTCAGTGGGCGAGCGGGAGGGAGAGAAGCAGCAGATCGGATTAGCTCAGTCTTAGTGACAGAAAAACTCCATGTGCTCCTCACTCGTTGTTGGAAGGGAGGATGGTGGGGGCATGGAATGCGCTGCCTGTGGGAGTGGTAGAGTCAGAATCATTGGTGACCTTTAAGCAGCAATTGGGTAGGTACATGGATGGGTGCTTAACCTAGGACAAATGTTTGGCACAACATCGTGGGCCGAAGGGCCTGTTCTGTGCTGTATTGTTCTATGTTCTATGGAGGAGACAGGATGATGGACAGTGTTTTACACAGAAACAAACCAGGGTCAGTGATATTTAAAATGATTGAACAAACCTGATGTATTTAGCTTTTATCCAGAATATTAAAACAAACGACTGAAGTCCTTGGCAGATGGTGGAATCTGAGTTCAAGAAGAATAACAACGTATTAGGAATCTCCTGATCTCCATGAAACCATTGTCAAGAGCGAAAAAGATCCTGCCAACCTGACAGCGGCCCAGCCAGCTTCTCAGTGTACTAATCACTGCAAAGTCTCAATAAAGGAATGAAACTGGACGGACCAGTTGGCACCTAACAAAGCACCAGAAATTACAACCACAGAATCAGCCCTCTTGATGGTGCAACGTCCTTCTCACTAACATATGGTTTTTGGTGCCAAAATGCGGAGAGCTGTCTGACAGACTAGTCAAGGAACAACCTGACATAGTCATACTCACGGAATCATCCCTCACAAACAATGACCAGACACCACCATCACCATCCCTAGATATCGAGAGTGTGGTGCTGGAAAAGCACAACAGTCAGGCAGCATCTGAGGTTCAGGAGAATCGACGTTTCGAGACGAGGCCCTTCATCAGCCTGACCTGCTGTGCTTTTCCAGCAGCAGATTCTTGACTCTGATCTCCAGCATCTGCAGTCTTCACTTTCTCCTGAAATCTCTGGATATGTCCTGTCCCACTTGCAGGACAGACCAGGCAGAGGAGGTGGCACAGACAGGGAGGATTTGCCCTGGGAGTACACAGCATTGGCTCTGGAGACCACAAAGTCTCATGGCTCCTGCTGATTACCACGTACCGTGCTCCCACAGCTGATGGATCAGTTCTCCTTCATGTTGAACAACATTTGGAAGAAGCAGCGAGGAAGTAAAATGGTGTCAAACGTACTCTGGGTACAGGATTTCAATGTCCACAATCGAGACTAGCTCAGCAACAGAATTACTGACTGAGCTGGTCAGGTCCTAAAGGATATAGCTGCTCACCTGAGTCTGCAGCGGGTGGTGAGGGAACCAACAAGAGTGTAAAACATACTTGATCTCATTGTTATGAATTGACCAGCTGCAGATACATCTGTCCATGACAGTATCGGTAACAGTGACCATCACACATTCCTTTTGGAGATAAAGTCTTGCCTTAAAGTTGAGAAAAACCTCCATTGTGTTGAGTGGCACCATCACCGTTCTAAACGGGACAGACTTGGAAGTGATTTAGGATCTCAAACTGGGTATCTCTGAGGCACTGTGGGACATCAACATCAGCAGAACTGTACTCCAGCACAATCTGTAATCTCATGTGTTTGTAAATCCTGCTGTCACCCATCACAATGGACATTAAAGGAGGGCATGCCATCAGCAGCACCAGGCAGACCTAAAAATGAAGTGCCAACCTGGTGAAGCTACCAAACAGGACCATCTGCCTTTCAAACAGCATCAGCAGCAAGCAACAGAGTTAAGTGATCCTACATCCAATGGAACAGATCGGAGCTCTGCAGTTCTGCCACACCCAGTTGTGAACGGTGATGGACAATTAAACAACTCACTGGAGGAAGCATCACAGAAATCCCCACCCTTATTGAAGGAGGGGCCTCACACATCAATGCACCAGATAAGATGACAGCATTTGAAGCAATCTGCAGCCTGAAGTGCAAAGTGGGATGATCTATCTTAGCCTTCTCCAGTGGTTTCTAACATCACAGATGTGAGTTTTAAGCCAGTTCGATTCAGTTTGTACAACATCAAGAAATGGTTAAGTCGTGCAAAGGCTCCGGGCCCTGCCAATATTCTGGCAATAATACTGATGGCTTGTGCTCCAGAACTTGCCACCCACCAAGTCTTGTACGGCTCCAGCACTGGCATCTACTGACAATGTGGAACATTGCCCAGGGATGTTCAACACAAAAACACAGGGCAATCCAACCCAGGCAATTTGCATCCATCAGTCCCCACTTGATCAGCAGTCAAGTAATGGAAGATGTCATCAACAGGGCTACCAAGCAGCAGCTGCTCAGCAACAGCTAGCTGAGCGACACTCATTTTAGGCACCACCAGGGCCACTCAGTTCCCGATTGTGTTACCGCCCTGATTCACAATCTGTCAACCAGCTGAATCCCAGAGGTGAGGTGAGTGTGATAACTCAGTCCCACTCCAAGACCACTATTTCTAGCTGATTCCATCCTTGTCTCTGCTCATATACTTTCATCCACCTTGTGTTATCTCCAGAATTCATTTTCCAAACACACTCAGGTCCAGGTTCCCACATTCAACCTCCCTGTAATCTCAAGAAAGTCTAAATCTCTGCTTGTTGATTCATCAAAAGGCTCCTAATTATAATCAACAGCATACAGACATAGAGATGTACAGCAAGGAAACAGACCCTTCGGTCCAACCCATCTATGCCGACCAGATATCCCAACCCAATCTAATCTCACCTGCCAGCACCTGGCGAATATCCTTCAATTTAGAATTCTCACACTTGATTTAATTCCTAGCTGTGATAATCCCTGGCTCCCTGCACCATACACACTTTGAGACCTCGACAACCCATTTTCTTCAAGAATCCCAACCATTTGTTAACTCATTACTTCACCTGTGTGGCTGTTTCTACAGTTGCTGAAGCAGCATGGTCTGAAATTCGCAGCCAAAACCTCACAGGTCTGCTTTCCACCTTTAAGACATCCCTCAAAATCTGCCTTTTGGCAATGCTTTTGGTCACCTGACCTAATATCTCCACCTCTGGCCTTATGTCTAAAGTTCTTAATAGTACTTTTGTGAAATTATAAGTATGATAATAAAAATACAAACTGTTGCTGATTTGGACATTATTTTCAAATCATCACTGTTGCTGAATGAATAATCTATAATGTCTCTTACCCAACCACATTGTAGGAGCACCTTCACCACACAAACTGCAGCTGTACAAGAAAGTCAAACATCATCCTCTCCAAAAGCAACAGGGCTTTGGCATTAATCACTGGAATCTGTGGAAGGAGAAACACAGTTGATGTTTCAGGGAGTGCAAAATCGATTACAGGAAATGAAAATGGTGCAGAATTTGACAGTCAGAACTGGAAGGAAAATACACTTGCTTGTTGGGAAAAAAAATTCTTGACTGTCAAAAATATTCAAGAAAAAAATAATCTGATAATAGAGCAGCACATGGTCAGGGGCTGGACTGCAGTGAAAAACTCATTTACAAATGGTCTAAAAAAGTAATAATGCAGTTGCAAACAGACCAAAAATATACCTAAGGAAGCCAGATATTGACAAAGTGGTCATGAGGGAACCCATAGGTGAATCAGAGCAGTATTGGCTGCTATGATCCCAATGACTCTGTACCAGAGAAAGGCTGCACATGCGCCTGGCTGCACCTTGTCCCCTACAAAGATGGCGGCAGTGCACGTGTCCAGTGAATCGTTGTCCCGAATAAAGATGGCGGCGCTCACTCAGGCCTGCAGCCGCACTGAGGCCATTCCCCATTTACTGCAAACACGGGACTGGAACGTTCACATTTGTGTTTTACGACGTGTACAATTTGTTTGAAAACCTATCCGCTCATAGCAACACAGTTTTCCTCCCGTTTCCCTGTTTATTTCTTTCCTTATCATATCCTTTCTCTTCATAACTTCACGAACATTCATAACAACGACTCTGCGTTGCGCGAGTGTGGGTGATCACATAGTTATTTAGCTCCGCCCTTCATTCACTTTGATTGCTTGGAGGACTAACCTCCCGCTAGGTCATCCAGCTCCGCCCACCGCCCTTTCATTGGTCCGCTGCTGACATCAATCACCCGCGGGTCACTTTGTCGGCTAGAGCATGCGCAGTGCGTCCTGCTCTAGGTGATATGTTGGGTAGTGTGATGGGAGAGTTGACTGAGGGTAAGAATTCCCTTTGTGTGAGCTCTGCAGTAGATTTCCTTTATTCATGGAGGGAATTGCCTTTCTAATCATGACTGTATAGCTATGATTGATGAATCAACGCCATCTGAATCAGTACATAAACACCCCATTTTCACAACATCTGAGATGTTTAGCACATTGTATCACGGTCTTCTTTGGAAACAATAAAAACATGAAACGGAGCCTCAAGGAATCGGAGCAGGCGTAGGGCATTCAATCCCTTCAGCTTGTTCCCCCATTCTATCAGATCATCTTCCTTGCTTTCCCATCTGCAAACCTGCCTTCGAATTTGCTTGAACAAATCTGCTCTCGTAGTGAACTGTAATGCAATTCCATTTAATTACAGTGCAAAGCGTTAAGTTTTTCTCCAGACTGGTACTGATCATATGCCACTCTGTTTGAGAGTGTAGTTACCGCCTTCTGATCCTTCCACGAAAAGCAGTACCGCATTTGCATTCCTTGCGCAGGCGGCTTGGTTCACAGACAGGAAAGAAGCAGATCCTCTGGTGTCACAGCGCACCACGAATTCCTGAAACTTGTCTGTCTGTCAAATGTTCCACAAGGTCGTCTCAGAAAGACCTCATTTGGAAGCTGTCAACCGTTATTCAACGTGCGAGAATTGGCACCAGATATCATGAATCATGTTTTGGAGCAATTCGCACGTTAGGGGCTCATTCAATCAGCAACAGCAATGAAAGGAATTACACTCTCAGAGGAACCTTTGGACTTGCGCATTCATAGCGTCGCTAGTATTAAGTTCCGCCCCGAGATCTAAGTCATGTTGGAACTGAAACGGAGGAATCGACAGAGAGGCTACAGAATGACATCGCATCCATTTGGTTTTCTTTAAATCACTGACGAGCAGGAAAATGTAAACGGGGAGGGCGAGTGGAGAAGTGAGGCAGTTGCAGCTCTGGTGAAATTCCTTCTTTGTGATTCACACAGCAACCAGAGACGTGAAGGTGACTCAGGCGTGAAAGCTCTTCACATCGAGAACAAAAAGCACTCAACGGCAGTTAGCACCTCTTCTGGAGTGGGGGTGGGGTGAGGTAATTACCTTTTGACTTCTGTTACTATGTTCAGAAACTGCCTTTTAGATTGATGTGAACAGAAACTGCATTTCTAAAAAGCACCATGGAATTTAGCAAAATTTATTGAGTCGCTTCTCGTCGATTCCCACACAGGTTTCCAACTCAATTGGTATCCATGTGGCTCATGTCCAGGAGTGAACATCTCAGCAGCAAATTGCACGATTAAGGTAAAAGGCAAGTAAAGTGGCATCTAGAACTGGCTCCGCGGTCAGAGCATCCTCACAATGTGATCTGTCGTTCTCGGATTGTAATGCTACCTCCGGTTTTATGGTGGAGAATATTCTTTGGGACTCTTATTCTGAAAAAAAAAACACAGACACAGTGACTGAAACTATGCTGCACGGTATGATGTGGAACACGGCGTGCTCAGGTTTGTGCATTTTCCCTGTCGTCCGGTGTGTTTCGTGTTCCGTGTAAACGTGAAAGTCGTCCTGCTTCGAGCAATGTGTGAAATCATTTAGCAAAGCAAGAATGGAAATTCCAGTAATGTCAAGCAGCTCATCGTTATTTGACCAAACCATAAGCGAACCCATATTCTCACGCACTCACAGATACATTTGTAGCTGAAAAGAGTCTGAGAAGATAGACTCAGCTTACCATTGAGTTTTGTCTGGATTGATGGGCTATCAATATCTGCTGCGAAATTGACATTGTAGCCGGGCACATCCCAGCAGCTGTGCGCATCCGAGAGGAATCATGGAACCCTTTTCATGTGACTTTTCATCTGTTGTTATGCAGGGGCACAATTAGAAATACAAGAAAATGAGGCGACGCGGCCGGCTGGTAGTGTGGCCGAGCGGTCTAAGGCGCTGGATCCAGGTTCCAGTCTCGAAAGGGGCGCGGGTTCGAATCCCACCACTGCCATTTGTACTAATCAACTCCAACGCTGCAGCTTGTTAAAATGCTGTTTCGGTGCCCACTGTATATTGATGTTGTAAACAAAAGTAAAATGGGTTTGCTTCCCAGGGAATTAACTGTGGGGTACTGCGTGGATAGGATGAGTAGACAAAGTCTCTTCCCTGGAGTGGGCAAGTCGAGAACTAAAGGACATCGGTTTAGCGCGAGAGAGGAATGATATAAAAGAGACCTGAGGGACAACTTTCTCAGACCGAGTGTGGTACGTGTATGGAATGAGCTGCTAGAGGAAGTGGTGGAGGCTAGTATGATTATAACATTTAAAAGACATCTGTACGGGTATATGAATAGGAATGGTTTGGAGGGAGATAGAAAGAGTCTGTTTCCATGCTGTACATCTCTGACTGCATGAGTCTATAAATCATTCAAAATGATCAATGAAAGAACAATCCATTGAAAACCAGCCACCGGCTGAAGGTGCCCCATGCATTTCCCTGTAGTCTGCTCCCCTGAGACTTTCAGACGTATCAGAGTCTTTGTTGCAGATGCAGTGTGTTTGGTACGATCACTCTTGCCATGTGGTTTAAGGGTTAGAATGACATGGAACTGTGATATATAACAGGTGCAAATTTCCCTGACTGAAGACAATGACACAGTACAGCCAGTAGCCTGGTTGTGTGTCTGTGCCAACTGCCATCACAAGGCGCTGACAGGGCAAGGTAAAACATGCTGTGGGCATGCTTGGAGGCAGGGAAATGCATGCTCATGTAGCAAGGGAACAGCCCTGATAGGCAGCCTGATCTGGGATGTGAACTGGGTAACTTTCCTTGGCAGTAACTGCATGTCATGCAGCCATACATTCCTAGTTGTTGGTCTACACTTCTCGGCAATAGAGTGAGGAGACAGAACTGAGTAAGGTGGTCATCACGAAAGAGAAGATGCGAGAAAAACGGAATGGCCCGAGGTTGGATAAACCCCTGGTCCAGCTTGATGACAGCCCAGGGTTCTATGGGAGATACCTGAAGTGGCAGCATTGTCTTTGTTGGCAATCTTTCAGGAATTTGTAGAATCAGGGAAGGTCTGAGAGGACTGGAAACTCACCAAAACAATATCCCAGTTTACAATGGGAGTAAGGCAAAAGACAGAAAATTACAGAACAATTCCCCTAATCTCAGTTGCGGGTAAAATCCTGGCATCTATTGTGAAAATGATATTTATGAATACTTGGAATTGCATGGTAAAACATGGCAAAGTCGACATAGTTTAATTAAGGGAAGTTCGTACCTGACCAATCTGCTAGAGTTATTTGAGGAAGAAACGAACAGGTAAGATTGAGGAAAGCGAATGGATGTTATCTGCCTGGGCTTTAAGAAGGTCTTTCACGAGATGTCACACAGGAAGCTACTGAGTAAGGGCCCATGGTGTTGGAGGTATGGAGAAAAGTTTGGCTGTTTGGCAGAAAACAGAGAGTAGGGATAAAAGAATTTTTTTCAGTCTGGCCGCCAGTGACATGTGGTGTTCTGCAAGACTCAGTGTTGAAAGCAAAAATTATCACTTTTTATTGAATCTCTACATTGTTGAAACCTGCCCTTCTGCCTAACTAGTCCACATCGATCCTCCAAAGAGCAACCCATCCAGACCGATTCCCGTTTCCTATCACTCTTCATTTTACCCCGACTAATGCACCTAACCTACACATCCCTGTGGGCAATTTATCAGCCTCGTCCCTCCAACATGTCCATCTTCCAACATTCTGTTCAATCCATCAACTCCACCTTCCCTGCCATCTACCTCCATCAGTTGCCACCTGATTGCAACAATTCCTGCGTTCTACTATATAATCACATTCCACTGTAAGCCCTCACCCACAATCCATTTATCCCACTCTTCACGCCTCTGTCGAGTTTTCAAAGATCCCGGCAGTTCACACTGATCCCCAGTTGAGGGAGCTGGACCATCCCAGCTGCTCACAACGAGATTTTCATTTTAGAGAACATGAACACCTGTCTGTTCACACTGAGATTCCCATTTCAGGGAGCTGGATAATCCCATTGTTCACAACAAGTTTCCCAATTTAGGGAGATAGACCAAACTGGCTTCTCACAACGAGATTCCTGGTTTAGGGATGGGACCATGCCGGCCATTCACACTGAGATTCCCAGTTTAGGGAGCTGAACTATCATGGCTGTTCACTCTGAGATTTCCGGTTTAGGGAGGTAGACCATCATGGTTGTTCACACTGAGATTTCCAGTTTAGAGAGCCAAACCATCCCGCTGTTCACACTGAGAAGCCCACTTTAGACAGCTGGACAATTCCAGCTGTTCACACTGAGAATCCCAGATTAGAGAGTAGAACCTTTCCGGCTGTTCCCACGGAGATTCGCAATTTAGAGAGCTCGGTAATCAAGGCTGTTCACACTGACTTTCCCAGGTTAGAGAGCTGGATCATCCCCGTTCACAATGAGCATCCCAGTTAAGAGAGGTGGACAATTACAGCTGTTCACACTGAGAATCCCTGTTTAGGGAGCTTGATCATCCCCCTTTTTTAACACTGAGCATCCCAGGCTAGAGAGCTGGTCCATCCTGGCTGTTCACAATGAGCATCCCAGTTTAGAGAGGTGGAAAATTCCAGCTGTTCACACTGAGAATCCCAATTTAGCGAGCACAGTCAGCCCGGCTATTAACCCCGAGATTTCCAGTTTAGAGAGCTGGACCATCCCAGCTGTTCACAGTGAGATTTCAAGTTGAGGGAACTGGACCATCCTAGTTGCTCAGAAGGAAATTCTCAGTTTAGAGAGCGGGACCATCTCGGGTGTTCACACTGAAAATCCCAGTTTATGCAGCTGGATCATCCAGTTGTTCGCAACGAGATTCCAAGTTTAGAGAGCAGGTCATCACGGTTGTTCACACTGAGATTCTCAGTTGATGGAAATGGACAATCCCAGTGCAAACAATGAGATTCCTAATTTCGAAACACGGACTATCATAGCTGATCGCACTGAGATTCCCAGTTCAGGGAGCCTGACCATCCCACCTGTTCACACCGAGATTTCAAGTTTTAGGAGCTAGATCATTCCATTGTCCACACTAAGTTTCCAATTTAAAAGAGCTGGAGCATCATGGTTGTTCACACTGATATTCCCCATTCAGAGAGATGGACCTTCCCACCTTTTCACACTGAGAATCCCAGTTGAGAGAGTAGAACCATTCCAAATGTTCACACGGGGATTGACAGTTTCGAGATTAAAACTATCCCGACTGTTCACACCGAGATTTCCAGTTTAGAGAGTTGGATCATCCCAGCTGTTTACACTCAGATTCCCAGTTTAGGGAACTGTATCATCCCGTTGTTCACACCGATATTCCACGTTTAGAGAACTACGCAATCCCGGTTGATCAAACTGAAATTCGCAGTTTAGGGAACTTTATTATCCCACCTATTCTCGTCGATATTCCCAGTTTAGGGAGCTGTATCTTCCCTGCTGTTCTCTCAGACATTCCCATTTTTGAAATCTGCACACCCCGACAGTGGTTGAGACCCATATGCAAGTGGGAACAGCTTCAGTTCATCAAGTCTTTTCCAGACACAAGCTCTACTGACAATGAAAATTCTGACATGCTCCCCAGGACTTTCATGTTAATATGCACATACTCCCTAATGTACCCCAGCACATTCTGACACAACCAATAGGACGCTGTTATAAATAGCGACACACTCCCTGGGACCCCCTGTAAATCGCAAAACCCTCTCCAGGACGCCCCTGCACAAAGCAAATAAAACGCGATGGATCCATCTGTAAATCCTGACACACTGCCCCGGACGCACGTGTAAATAGTGACAGAAGCGCTGGGACACCTCTGTAAATGCAGACACACTCCCCGGGACCCGCCTGTAAATACCGTCACATGTCACAAGACCCCATTCCAAATAATGACACATTCACTAGCACTGTCCTGTGAATACCGATGCAGACCCCAGGACAACTTTGTAAATAACAAACCACTCGTTGGGACAACCCAGTAAATACTGACACACTCCACGGGATCCCCGATAAATATTGACACAATCCCCGGCAAACTCCTTGTATATACCAACACACTCCCCGGTAAACTGGCTGTTCATAACAGCACACTTTCTAGAACTACTCCACAAATATTGACACATTCCACAGGAACCCCCTGTAAATACTTGCACACTCCACGGGACTAACCTGTGAATACTGACACAATCCCAGTGACCCCTCCTGTAAATGATGACAGACACCCCGCGACCACTCTGTAAATACCAACCCACCCCCTGGTAAACAACTGATGAGTACTGACATGCTTACCAGGACCACCCAGTAAATATCGACACATTCTGTACGTATTCCCTATCGATAATGACACACTCCCATAGACCCTACTGCAAATACTGACACACTCCCCGTACTCCCACCCTTGCAAGTGGAGACACTCACCAGGGCACCCCTGTAAATACTGACACACTACCTGGGCCCCCCCTGTAAATACTGACAAAATCCCCAGGACATTCCCCCTTACCTATATTTCCTGAAAAACTTCCCAACAACACTCTGTCAATACTGACACACAACCCAGGACCCCACTTTAATCCGGACACACTCTGCAGGACCCCCCTGTAAATGCAGAGAGACACCACGTGATATAGGTTTAAAAATTGACACAGACCCTGGGAATCCCCTGTAAACAATGACACCTTCCCCGTGGCACCTTTGTAAGTACCGCCGCGGAACCCTGTGAACCCCATGTAAATACTGACACATCTTCTGAAAGCCCCTGTAAATACTGTCAAACTCCCCAGGGCTCCATAAAAATGCTGACACATTTCCTGGTACACCCTTGCAAATACTGATTCACACCCGTGACACTCTTGTAAATAACAAACCACCCCCGGGAACATCTTGTAAATAATGGCACCCACCTGGCGCACCCTTGAAAATGAGACACAGTTCCATGGAACCCTCCTATAAACACTTACACACTCGACAGGACAGCCCTGTAAATGCTGACACACACCGTGGGACCATCTTGTAAATATTGACATGCTCTCCCGGACTACCTTGCAAATACGGACACACTCCTTGGGACCACCCTGCAAATACCAACTCACTCTTTTAAGCCTCTGGAAATACTGACACTCCCAGGATCATCGTGTAAATATCAAAACATCCTTGGGAGCTTCAGTGTGAATATGGTGATACTCACTGTGACGACCCTGTAAATACTGACACACAAGCCGTAACCACCGAGAAAATACCGACAAGCTCCCCAGAATCCGTGCAAATACCTAAACGCTCTGTGGGATACTCTGTAAAAGCCAACCCACCTCACGGGACTCCCCCTGTAAGTACCAATACAATCCCCAGGAACCTTGTAAACACCAACACACTCCATGGAATCCAAGCGAACACTGAGACACTCCCCTAAATACCCTGCAAATACCGATATAGGCCCTGGAACACCCTCTGTAAGTACCAACACACTACCTGGAATCAGTACAAATACCGACACACACCTATGTCACCCCATAAGTACCAACACATTCGACAGAACACTTCCTGTAAATACCGATACAATCCCCGCGAAATCCCTGTCGATACTGACACACTCTCCTCGCCCATGTTGTAAATAACTACCGACACACTTCCTGGACAACTGCCCTGCAAACGCATATACTCAACGGGACCACTTTACAGTACCTGCACACTCCCTGGGACCCCCCGTAAATACTGACACAATCCCCGGGAATTCCACCCCCCAGTATTTACTGACATTACTGACAAATTCTTCAGCACCCTCTAAATTCTGACACACTCAGGGCCACCCGTAAATACGGACACACTCTCCAGTAGACGCCTGTAAAGACAGACAAACGCCCTGGGACACACTTCTAAATAATGATACTGAGAATCCTCTGAAAACAATGACAAGCTCCCCGGGATACCCTTGTAAATAATGACACCCTTACCGGGGCACCCTTGTAAATAATGATATCCACCTCGGCGCACCATTGTAAATAATGACACCTTCCCCAAGAGCATCTTGCAAATACCAACACAATCCCGGGGCATCCTTACAAATAACGACACCATCCCCAGTGCACCTTGTAAATATCAACACACTCCCTGGGAACCCTCTGTGAATACTGACACATAACCTGGTTCCCCCTTGTACATTCCGACACCCTTTCTGGGATCCGCCCTGTGAATACTGACACACTGCATGGGACACCTTGAGAATACGGGCACTCTTTTAAATACCGATACACACTCCAGGAACACTCCAGTAAAGATTGGAATACTCCAAGGGAACCTCCCGTAAATGCTGACACAGTCCTCAGTACTCCCTGTCCATACCGAAACACACCTGGGTCACCGTTGTATACACCAAACCACTCCTCAGGACCAACCCTGTAAATAATGACACCCTGCCCGGCACACTTTTGAAAATAATGGCACAATTCCCTGGAACCTTCTTATAAATACCAACACACGCGATGGGGCTAATCTGGAAATAACGATACACTCCACAGGACCCACCTATAAATAAAGACACATCTGCAGGACCACCTTGTTAATATGGACACACTCCACAGGAGCCCGCTGTCAATACCGACACACTGCTCGGGAGCCCCCTGGCAATATTGACACACTCCCCGCGGCCCTCTCAGGAATACTGACACAGTCCTCGGAAAATCATTGTAAATACTAACACACTCCCCAGAACACCCCTGTCAAGATCGACACCCATCCCAGGACAACCCCTGCAAACACCAACGCAATCCCAGGAGCCCCTGGTAAATAAAGACAAACTTTCTGGAAATTACTGTAAATACTGAAAGCCTCCCAGAACACCCGGTAAACAGCAAAAACACTTTGTAGATCCCCTGTAAACACTGATTCAATCCCTGGGACGCCCTGTGAATACTGACACACTGCAAGGGATCCTCCCTGTCAATACTGACACACTCCATCTTGTGAATGCCAGCACAATCCCCGGAACTACCATCTTGAACACCGACACACTACCCGGGAATCAACTATAAATAACGACGCACTTACTGAACATACCACTGCAAACACTGGCACACACCCGTGGACAGCCTCTGTCAACACGTTTTTCGAGTGACACTCTTCCCCCAGAAATACCAACACACTCTCGGGTACCCCTTGTAAATAACGACACACTCACTGGAAATCCCTTGCTAATACCAATGTTTTTTAAGTGCCCCAGCAGACTTAACACACTGATGCAGTCCTCAGGAGCCCAAACCCCAACCAATAATAACGGTGTACTCACCGGGACAGCCCTGTAAATACTGACAAACGCATCAGGACTCCGCTGTCGATCCCGACGTTCTGCCCATGACACCCCACTGGAAATACCAACAGACTACCGGGTTACCTCGCTGCAAATAACAACACATTACCCAGAACCCCTCTTAACTACTGGCATTAAGCCTGTGACCCCTGCTTTCAAAATACTGACACACTGTACAGAACTCCCCCCTGAAAATTCCGACACTTTTCCTGGGACACACCCATGCATACTGACACACTCCCCGGGAAACACTTATAAATATTTACACACTCGCTGGACCCACCCTGTAAATACTGATGAACGCCCTTGGAACCTACTTGTCAATACCAATCTTCTGCTCATAACAGCCCCCCTGGAAATACCAAAACACTCCCGAATTTCCTCGCTATAAATAACAACACACTCCCCAGAACCCCTCCTGTTAATACCGACATTCTGCTCGTGACCCCTACTTTGAAATTACCTACACACTCCCAGAATACCTCCTGTACATACCGACACACTCTCTGGGAACGCGGTATAAATACCGACCCACTCCATGAAACATCTCTGTAAATACTGACACAATCCCAAGAACTCCCGGTAAATACTGACATACTGCCTGTGAACCCCCCCCTCACCCCCCCCCCATGTACTGAAAACTCCCCAGGACCCCCATGTAAATACCAACACATTCCTCAGGTCCAGCCTATAAATACTGATGCACACTCCATGGGACTGTTTGTAAATACTGAAAAACTTCCCGAGACCACCGAGATCAACACTGATACACACCTCAGAACAACCCTGTAAACACTGACAAAATCCTAGCGATCATTCTGTAAATACTGTCACACTCCCTGGTACCTCACTGTAAATACCCGGAACCCAGCTGTCAATACTGAAACATGCCACGGTACCACACTATATATACCGAGACTTGCCCAGGACCCCATTGTAAATACGGATCCACTCCTCGGGACTCAACATGCCAAACCTGACACACTCCCTTTCACATCTCGTCAAAACAGCAACACACTTCCCAGGACTCCCCTGTGAATACTGGCACACTCCAAGGATCGCCTCCCTGTAAATAAAGACATCCTTCCCGGGAGCCTCCCTTAAATATTGACAACATAATAATCCAAGAATTAATGCAGAGCGAAAAATTCAGTTTAAATGTAAGCTTCAGAGAAACATATAATGAATTGTTAAAGCCTCCGAAGGTATATGAAGGGAGGGAAAACAAAACGATTATTGAAAAAAAATCCCTTACAATGAGAAACAGAGGACGTTATAATGTGGGATAAATGTATGCCATACCAAACAAACATGTATATTGGTTCTGCCATCACAAATGATGACACAAGTAATATTCCTAAATTACTGGGAAGAAAAAGAAAGGAAGGAACAGAAGGAAATCAGTATGACCAGGAAGATGTTGTTGTGGAAATTGATGTGATGAAAGACAATACATTCCACCAACTGCGAATCAAACAACCATGTACTTAAAGTCACCCTAATTGTAGTGAATGCCTTGTGTAACTAGAGTGTGGAGTATATGTAGAGCAAAGTAATTTTCATATTTCAATATTCTATCGACTCTGAAACATTATCTATGAATAGGAGGTCAGTTAATATGACCTGACTATTTATAAAAGGATATAGTGAGAAAACATGAAATGACAGAGAAGTTAGCCTCACACTGGAAAACAGTAACTGATTGGACAGAACCATCATAAATTTACGAAACTAAAATAGGAAAACAGATCTCGTCTTCTTGTATACAAATCACTGAACGTAAGCATGCCAGCGCAGCAGCAGTTGAGGAAGACAAACGGTGTGTTAGCCTTTGTACTGAGAGAATTTGAACACAGGAGCAGGGATGACTTGCTGAAATTGTGCAGGCTCTTGTTGATACCACAACCGAGAAGATTGTGTGCAGTTTTGTAATCCTGTCATGATAAAGATGTTCTCCATACGGAGACTGCACATCAAAGGTTTACCAGACTGATTCATGGGATGTCAGGACTGACGTATGAGGAAAGAATGGATTCTTGAGGATGAAAATCAATGAAGTTTAGAATAATGAAGTAGGATGTCACAAAACGGAACAAAATTCTAAAAGGTATGAACAAGGTAAATGCAGGAAGGATGCTGTCAATGACCAGGACGTCCATAACGTAGGGGGTGGAAAGGTGGCGTCACTTCTAAGAATTTGGGTTAGTTCATTTAAGACTGAGATGATGATTTTATTTTTTAATCAAAGACTGGTTACTCAGTGGAATTTGCTGCCACATAAAGCAATTAAATCCAGAACGTGGAATGTTTACAAGATGAAAATGTCCATAATTTTGAGGGTACGAGCGATCAAAAGGTACAGGTCCAGAGAGGTAGCAGGTTACTGTGCGAAATGACCAGCCAAGATTATATTGAATTATGGATAAGGATCAAACATCACAACAAGCCAGTCCTGTTCTGATTTTTAAAAGTTCCATTCTGTTAAACGTGGGATATTAAAACCAATTGTCTTGAACTGACACAGATATCAGTAACACATTATCTAGATTACAAAATATCCTGTAAAGCCTTACCAAACAGCAATCGGTGAGCAATTTTAGCACAGACCTTCAACAGTTCGAGGAGGTGCAATATAATTTTGATGTTCATACACTGGCTGCTCTGTCTCTCAATTTCAATCCAGTTCAAAAATTACTGGATGCTTTGATAAAAGCGAAATATTATGTATGAAATAAGTAAACGTCTTTAAAGCATTGCTGATACTGGGTGGAGGGAGTAGTAGGATAGGGTGGGGAAGAGGAACAGTTAGTAAAACAATGGGTCTTTTTTGGTGTTGGGATTGGCAACGAATAACCCCAAATTTCAAATACCCGCGACCCGTTAGCCTGCTCAGGAGTCCTGTCCCTCCACTTCCTGCTCCATTCTTTCCGTCTCTGTCACATTTACAGCAAGTTAAGGGATAAAGATATTCATGGGGTAAACTTTCCCAACCATCTCAGTCACTAATACGCACATATGCGTCTCCAAAAAACATTAAATAGTCATGGACCACAGCAATGATTTAAAACAGTATCATTTATTTTCAGCTCTATTTACACTACCTCATCAAAAACATCGGCAGACAGTTCACCACAATCTTCTATGAACAATTATATTTTAGCTCTCCTGACAGAAACACATATTTCTTCACGTGGTACCTCATTTTGACTGGTTTGACCGTTTGCAACACGTTTCATACAGCTTGAAACGGTTGTCCTTTCAGTACCGAATTAATCGACAAAACGTTTCTCATGGCAAACTAAAGGAGTGCATTCCTTTTAAAGATGAGGAAACGTGTCTGAATGAGTTGTGACTTGGGCATTAGTTATCATGAATACAAAGTAAAGACAATCAGGTTGTGATGGCGTTGACCTCGACCACACTTTCAGAAGCTGCCAGCCAAGTTGAATATTTCCATCATTTTCTGTTTTTTTCATATATATCAGATTGCCAGTATGTTGCTTCAGCACTTGTGCTTGGGAAGAAAGGAATGAAAAGTTGTGGGTCGAAAGCAGGAGCAGTAGTCTCCTTCCGTCATGAAACTCCCAGCTCCTCCTCTGCTTTTGTAGTTTGTGAAAGCACTAACTGGCTTTAATATTGGATTTTAATGATAATCTAAGAGTTTGCATGTTGCTCTTTCTGACCAAATATGGAATTAAAAAATCAGATCAATTTTTATCAATTTCACCATTTATGTGCGTATGTTCAGGTTCATAATTTTACTTTAAGGCAAAGGCAACATTTCATATTGGTAACTATAAATGCTAACGATTTGCAGGCCATGGCTGTGAGAGCACGGAAATCAAATGACGAGACTTCCAGGGACAGTCTCTGTTTCTTTCACCCTGGACACTGTCTGATTCGGCATTATATTCTCTCATCCTTCTGCACATGAGGTCTTCAGTTCTGCCTTGGTTTTGTTACGACTGGTTTCGAATGAACAGGCTATCCAATCATCTATTATGTTGCAGTTTCTAATGAGTGAGAATCCTTCTCTCAGAGCACACTGTCTCCGTCGCTCAATGCTTTGATTGGGGAGGAACACGGACACGGGAATGGCTGAATGTTTCCTTTCTTTGCTGTAACCAGACTCTGGTGTTGATAACTGAAATGAGACAAAATAAGCCAATCGGGTGAAATCCTTCCTTCTGGTTGAACTCTCCTGAGTCCTCAGTCACTTCGCCAGATCGTGTCTGTGTGTTTCTCTCTGTATTGGAAATGAGGTTCAGCTCACCGAGGGGATATGAACACAGGTTGTCCATCTTAACCTTCAGTCACATTCATTGTAAAACGTGATTGGATAATAGCATTTGACGAGTGCTTGAAAAATCTGAGATTACAAGGGGACAGGTAAAGTGCTGAAAACTTGGATGATGGCCCTCTTTCCGTTCAGTAAACAGTCGATGACTTGTACAAACTTATGTCCTGAGAAATAAAACACCATACACTTTGACATTAAGAAGCTGTCCAACAACTCAGGAGGCAGCACTGGTTGTGTCATGGTTAAGAATCGGTGTTTTCTTCACCGCGGCCAGAGTTGGGTGCCTGGTCAGGAAATCAGGTTTTATTGTTCCTGACAGTGACAACAGCGAGAAGGGAGCAGCACTGGTGGGGATCCTTTCAATGTCTCAGATCAGTTCATGCCTCGAGAACATCAGAGTTATTGCCCCTGCTCCTCCCAGAAGGGGAATGCACCTTGAAAGTTTCTGCTCAGTCAGTCAGTTCACCCTTCATTCCCCTCCAACAGAATTTCTAAAGATTCACAGATTTGAAACGGGGCTCAGTTTAATTGTTTCCTTTTCGCTCCCAGGGATTGCAGAGATTGAGTTGGGTTGAAATTGATAATGTGCAAAAGAGCAGCGTGCGAGACTATTCTATCTTTCCCTCTTCTGACACCGCCTTTAGGTTGACTCTGATGTTCTCGGTTACATTCATCGATCGGAGACATTAATCGGTATATTAAGAATTGCCACAATTAATTCCAAACACAATGAAATTCTTTCAAATGTTCTGACTACAAAGTACTCAGAAACTGCACAGTTTAGAGAGATATTCAGGAAAATCAAGTTTAAGAACATAAACCATTACTTTGCAAGATGCTTCTAATGAAGATGTCAATTATTTTGAACGATTCGGTGGAATTGTGTTCATCATGTTAGTACTTTCTATTATCACACCGAGCCCCTGTTTAAAAGCGAATCCGTTAAACAAAAAATTACGGTATAATCGATTCAAACATTGCCAACAGTAAGTCTTGGCAGACGACAATACTTATAAATGGACAATAGATTGAAGTTGGGCATAGCTTCATATCAATAGTTCAGACATCCCAGTATTTCAAACATTCTTGTACATAAGGAAGTGATGCATTGTTGTTGAGGAAACATTCTTCTTCCTGCAGATAAGGAACTTAAAGCACATCTCGACTTCGGGACAATGAGTTTGCAAGTGTAATAAAATCCGGCAGTGTTCTTGTGAAATTGAAGAGTCGAATGAACAACCCCCAGATGTACAAACAAGCAAATCATGAAGCCACTGATTCAAGTGCGCTTGCGGGAGGTCTGTGATGATATCAGGGACAGGAGAAACAATTGTAACCGTCTCAGGGTGAACAACTAGCAAATATAATCAACTTCACCACTAACTGCAACAGTTCCCACATTGTGAAGCGGACAATTTCGCAAAGAAAACACACTTGTTCTCAAAAAGCTTTCATTCACCCTATGGTTGCACAGCCATTAAATGGAATTACCGCTGATCTTAAAAATTCTAAGTCTACTTTCATGCTTTTCCTCGATATCTCGAGGTTAAGTTGAGCTGAATAAAAATGTCGAGTATTCTCATTAAGTTGGTACTTTCGCGGCCGTACCACTCAGTTTCTATGAATGGTAATTAAATATATGTGATCGTTGTCAGCAGTGATTACTTCCACATGTGAGGTAACGGCTGAAGTAAATGAAGTTAAACGACATGACTATTAAAACACGCATTTCAACAATATCCCAAGCTATCCTCTCAGCCTTTGATATTCTGTGGAAAACCGTTCGTCTCAGTCGTCATTCATATCCAATGATGGAAACTCCACAGCCTCTGGAAATATCGAAGTTGAAGTTTCAGCCCATTCGGAGTTCCAACATCTCAGTCGAGACTTTGCTAAGTGGTCTTCCTATGTTTGTGTTGTTGTTTCTGACATATCCTCTGCCACTGTAAGTGTTTTTCTTTAGGTGCGTTAGTTTGTGTGATGCCGCGTTAGTATTCAGTGGTCAATACCTTGGTTTATGGCCACATCAGTACGTTTAGAATTCGAGTTATGGTACGTAAAATTTTCCCCCTTTTACTCTATGTGACATGTACTGAATCAGCACAGCATGGAATCAGTTGTTTTCACATGAAAATATTATCCAAAGTGATGATTTTCTTTCTTCAGAACCTGCTCTCTCACATCTCGGCCTGTTATTTATACGGAATCGAAACCACCCATTGTCGCATATTTTGTCTTTCATGCACTCTTACTGACCCTTCTCTCAATATCCTCTTCAAGTTCCCTCAGGCACTGCGCAATCTAAAACTTAATTTCACATTGACCCCTTTCAATCTGTGGTGCTGCAGTCATTGTTGTTGGGTGCACATGCTCCAATCTCAGCTTTGGCAACTTCAAACTAATGGATCCTGTTAGATGGCGTGGTTGTTCAAACAAAGCTCATGTAGCAACTTTAACTGGCATGAACCAGAGATTCTTGGAGCACGAGTATCAGGAGACCAGAAGATGTAGGTGAATTGGCCATGCTAAATTTCGCATCATGTTCAGGCATGTGTAAGTTGGGCACATTAGTTTGTGGTAAACATACAATAAAAGGACAGGAGAATAGGTCTAGTTGAGTTACTCTTCGGAGGGTCAGTGTGGACTTGTTGAACTAAATGGCCTGTTTCCACACTGTACAAGTTCCATGATTCTATGAAAAGGACACAAGATATTATTGAGCAAAAGAGAGTTTGCTGGGAAAGTACATGTGACTTTCTGATCATTTATTTGATTTGTTCATTCGGCTCTAGCTGGCCTAGTGTGTGCAGTCTGCAATTCATTTTACAAAGGAGATGTGATAGCTTTGGAGACGGTTCAGAAGAGATTTATCAGGATATTGTCTGGGCTGAGGAGTTTCAGTTATAAAGATAGTTTGGGCTTTTTTTTTCTTATAGCAGAGGAATTGAAAGGAGACAAGATTGAGATGTATAAAGTAACGGCGGATATGGAAAGGTTAAAGTTAAAGAAACAATTCCCCTTGATGAAGTGGTCAATCACCACGGAAGCAGAGATTTAAGATGCAGAAAGATTTGAGTTTGTGTTTGTGAAAAAGAAAACCCCTTTTCAGCCATCGCGTGTTTGGAATCTTGAACTTGCATTAAGGGTCAGAAACCCTCATCACTTGAAGAACTATTCAGGTGTGAATTTCTGAAGCCATCACATGGCGATGGTGTCAGTGGTTTTAAAGGGATTAGGATAGTGAAATAGTTGTTATTGCCCAGTCCCGACATAGAAGCTGAGGGGGCTTCCTTTTTCACAGTCGCCCTGCGTAGTAAGTCTGCCTGTCACCTCGCCAATCCGAGGTTCAGTTATTATGCGTGCAGAATTCCAATTGTCATGAAACGGGAAAAATCTATTTTTCACAAATGAACAATTTCGATGTCTGTTGAAGGTAGAGCTCGATAAATATCTGTTAGTCAATAGGCAACACGATGACGTTGATAGGCTGAAAAAAGACATTAATATGATGGCTGAGCCATGATGATTTTGAATGGCCGGGCCGGGAGGCGTGGCCTCCTCATGTTCCTTCCTGTCTGTGCTGTTTCTGGCCCAGATGTTTAAACACTAACATAATGAGGACAGTGTGAATCTACATCATCAGTGGCACGGTGGCTCAGTGATTAGTACTGGTGCCCCACAGCACCAGTGCCCCAGATTCGATTCGAACCTTGGGTACTGTTTGGCTGGAGTTTGCACGTTCTCCCCGTGTCTGTGTGGGTTTGCTCAAGGTACTCCGGTTTCCTCCCGCAATCCAAAAATGAGCAGGTCATGTTAATTGGTCAAGCAAAATTGCCCGCAGTGTTAGATGCATCAGTCAAAGGGAAATGGGTCTGGGCGGGTTACTCTTCGGAGGTTTGGACTGGTTGGGCCGAAGAGCCTGTTTTCGCACTGTAGGGAATATAATCTAATTTAACCTGAAATTCAATTTGCCCCTGCATAATGTTGCTCCATCTCTACTATTTATACAAACCATGCCACGTGCCATTGGATGTAGTAATGCTGAAGATTGTTGACGTCGTGTGCAATGTGGGTCACTGTGTCGTATGAACTGTCCAAAGGAAGTTGGAGAAGTGTCAGTGAATCGAATTCTGTGACGAGTTGAAACTGATGGAAGGAAAATCCCATGACAGTGGCGATGTAAAATTGCCCGTGATCAACGAAGGAAGGCACAGTAAACTTATATTCAGTCGCATCTGTTTTTCACCAGTTTTCTTTGTCTTTTTCCTGAGCCTGATTCGACATGATCGATGATCCATTCTCATTACAACCACCTCTAAGCTTATTTTCATTTCAGATCCACAGCAAAAAATTGAGTAATTGGATTCATGGCCTCAGTGGCAAGATCAGGAGCCGGTGGTCGTCCTGTGGTGCCAGCTCCAGTGAGAAAATTGATCAGGTTGCCGTGATTCTATCACAGATTATAAGTGTGTGAGCTGCCGAAATTGCGAGATTGATCCTCTCCAGGCGCTCATTTCACAGAGAGTGACCAGGGATGATTGAAACATCTGGCTGAAGAACCGTTCCAGGACAGAATATTACTGTGCAATAAAGTCTCTTTGGCCCTTGATGTTCCAAACAACCTGCGATATTAATAAGAAGTCCAGCTTAACGACATTTCATCACTGTAACTCAAAAGATTATCCCCTGATCATTTAAAAGCCCTGAAAGTTGCTGAGTCTACGACTGTTGAATGCAATCCACCTTTCCTACTCACTGAGAAAATAGCCTACCTCGGCATCTATCCGTCTCAACTTTAAACTGTGTGCCCTTCTGCCAACCATTACCATTTGAAGAATAAAGTCCTTCACTGTCCACCTTAACCAAACCTCTGATCATCTTGTATGTCTCTATTAAATCACTTCCCAAACTTCTTATCTCTCTCATAAACAATCTCAAGTCCCTCAGTCTTTCCTCGTAATACGTTCCCTCCATACAAGACAGCATCGCAGTAAATCCCCTTTGCACCTTTTCAAATGATTGCACATCCGTCCTATGATGTGGCGACCGAAACTGTACGCACCTTCACAAGTACAGCCACGCCAGAGAATTTCTGGAGTGCAACATGACCTCAAGGCTGTGAAACTCAATCCCTCTCCCAATAAATCTAACATAACGTGCTCCTTCCCAACATACCTATCAACATGGTTGGTAACTTTTAGAGTTTTATGCACATTAGCACCAAAATCTCTCTGCTCACCTAAATTCCAAGAATATGACTTTTAGCCCAGATTTTTTTCTTCTAGTTGTTCCTTCCAAAGTGAATGACTACACATGTTCCCACATTAATCTATATTTCCGACCTCTGAGCTCAGCTCTGTACATTGTACATGTCCCACTGCAACCTGCAGCAGCATTTGACACAGTTGACAACTCCATCGAGCTTCGAACCATTGGCTAATTTACTGACCCATCATTCCATGCCCTATTCCAGGTTATTTATACAAATGTCAACTGCAGTGGATCAACAAAAAACCTTCTGGTATTCCATTAGTCTCTGAACTCCAGAACGAAGGTTTCCCATCAACTAACCACTCTGTCTTCTTTCAGGTCGCCATTTTTTTTTATCCAAACAGTTAAATAACTATCAATCCTATGCCTGCGTAATTTATGCAATAGCCTACCGTGGGGAATAATATCAATGCCTTCGTGAAACCATACCCAACATTTCAATCGCTTCACCCTCATCCACCTATTTGCTCACATTCTCATTGAGCTCCATAAGGTTTGTGAAGCACAAACTAATCTTCACAAAATCGAATTGACTCTCCTGAATCCACTTCTTCCTTATTAGATAATCAGAAATCCTAACTCTCATAATATTTTCCAAAACTTTACCATCACCGAAACAAAGACTCATTGTTCTATAATTACCAGAGATTTCTCTACTCTTCGAGTTGCAGAAGGGAACAATATTTGCGAAATTTGAGTCTTCTCGCGCTAATCACATAGACGCAGACGACACAAAGGTCATGGTTAAAAGTACAGCATTCTCCATCCACGATTCCCAGAGAATCCAAGGATACATCCCATCAAGCCCAAGGGACAGATCTATTTTCACATTTTCAAGAATTGCCCAAACAAACTACCTACGACCACCAATTTCGTATATTCCAATCGGTTGCATCTCAATATTCTCCATGACGTCATTGTCTATTTTCGTTTGTGACACTGATGAAAAATATTCATTCAGCGCCTTACCTTTCCTCGGACTGCACGGGCAACCTCCCACTACGATTCCTGACAGGTTCCAAAAGCATCCCAGTCATTCATTTGTTCCTGAAATGCCAACAAAAAGCTTCAGGATTTTCCTCCATCCTGCCAGCCAAAGACGTCTCGTGTCCTCTCTTAGATCGACTTAGCTCTCTCTTTAGGTCCTTCCTGACTCATTTCTAATTCTCAAGCACCCGATTTGAGCCTGAACATCTCATCTTTACATCATCTTCCTTCTCCCTCTAGACAAGAGATTCAACATTTTCAGTAGACACAGCTCCCTGACACGACCATATATTCCCTGCATGAAGCATACATACTTATCTAGAGCACGCAGTCGCTCCTCCATGAGCAAGCTCCAGATTTCAGTTGCACCCAACACCTGCAGTTAATTTCTTCATCCGATGCATCCTAACTCTTTCCTAATCACCTTTCTCCCAGCAATGTCTCTTACCCTACTATATAAGCCTGTTCCTATCACACAAATACTCACTTCCCTCCAAATCGAACACATGGCTTACATCATTACCCAGTACCAAATCCAATGTGGCTTTGCTTTTACTTGGCCTGTCTATATACTGTGTAAGGAAACCCTCCTGCACACATTGGACAAAAAAAACTCACTGATCAGATTTACTCAAACTATAAATTTTCCAATCAATATTTGGACAGTTAAGTTCCCCTGAACAACTATCCCGTTATCTTCGCTCCTATCCAGAATTATCTTGGCAATCTTTGACTCTATATCTCTGGAACATTTCAGCGGGCTATTCAAAACACCATTCGCAGGGATGTCTCCTTTACTGAGTCTGAGATCAGACCATTCTAGCTCAGTCGACTCTGTAGAGTGCTAATCAAATATCCTTTCTGCGACTGTAATACTGTCCTTGGCTAATCATGCCACACCTAATCCTCTTTCATCACCTTACTTGCTCTTACTGAAAAATCGTGACTGCGGCACCAGGAACACCCAGTCCTTTCACTGCTCTATTCATGTCTCGGAAATGGTCACAACTTCGAAATCCCAGTTAATAACCCATGCTATAAGTTAGAACATAGAAAATAGAACAATACAGCACAGAACAGGACCTTCAGCCCACGATGTTGTGCCGAAAATTTGTCCTACCTTAAGCACCCATCCATGTACCTATCAAATTGCCGCTTAAAGGTCGCCAATGTTTCCGACTCTGCCACTCCCACAGGCAGCGCATTCCATGCCCCCAACACTCTCTGGGTAAAGAACCTACCCCTGACATCTCCCCTATACCTTCCACCCTTCACCTTAAATTTATGCCCCCTTGTAACACTCTGTTGTACAGGGGGAAAACGTTTCTGACTGTCTACTCTATCTATTCCTCTGATCATCTTATAAACCTTTATCTAGTCACCCCTCATCCTTCGCCGTTCCAATGAGAAAATGCCTAGCACTCTCAACCTATCCTCGTACGACCTATTCTCCATTCCAGGAGAAAGTGAGGACTGCAGATGCTGGCGAACAGAGCTGAAAATGTGTTGCTGGAAAAGTGCAGCAGGTCAGGCAGCATCCAGGGAACAGGAGAATCGACGTTTCGGGCATAAGCCCTTCTTCAGGAATGATTCCTGAAGAAGGGCTTATGCCCGAAACGTCGATTCTCCTGTTCCCTGGATGCTGCCTGACCTGCTGCGCTTTTCCAGCAACACATTTTCAGCTCTTATTCTCCATTCCAGGCAACATCCTGGTAAATCTTCTCTGCACCCTCTCCAAAGCTTCCACATCTTTCCTTAAGTGAGGCGACCAGAACTGCACACAGTACTCCAAATGTGGCCTAACCAAAGTCCTGTACAGCTGCAACATCACTACAGGACTCTTGAATTCAATCCCTCTGCTAATGAATGCTAATACACAATAGGCCTTCTTACAAGCTCTATCCACCTGAGTGGCAACTTTCAAATATCTATGAACATAGACCCCAGATCCCTCTGCTCCTCCACTTCACTAAGAACCTGACCATTAACCCTGTATTCCGCATTCTTATTTGTCTTTCCAAAATGGGCTGTGAAGGGGTTGGGACAGAGAGAGACCGAGAGTAGTGAAAGAGAGCGCTGACTGTCCCAGTGGAAGGTTCATTGGTTTAAAATGGATTTGAGGCCTGGGGTTAAAGGAACCGGGGCCTTGGGATTGTGACACAAACTGGTTACACCCCCAGGGTCTGGGAGGAAGGACTCCCGGAGGATGGAAATAATACCTTAACATGAGAAACTCTCTCCAAAGCCCCATTCTAATGTCAGAGTCATGTGCATAGGTCAGGGGGGATAAAATGTGAGAAATCAGAGAAAGAGAGAAAGATTTTCGAGATAGAGACAGCGAGAGTGGGGAACACAGAGGAAGAGATTTCAGAGATAGAGGGAGAGAGGGGAGGAACTGAGACATCTCGGAGATGGAGAGAGTAAGGGGGGAACAGAGAGAGGGAGGGAAGAGAAATATCAGAGATGGAGACAGCGATAGTGGGGAACAGAGAGAGAGAAAATTACAGAGAGAGATCTCAGATGGAGAGAGCACAAGACGTGGAAGCATCTGCTTAAAAGCTCGATGGTGATCTTTATATTTCGCTGATGGAGATGCCGGTGTTGGACTGGGACAACACCATGTTATAGTGTTACAGGATTCTCAGAAAACTAGTGTTGTGTGATGTTTAATGTTATGTATCGATATATATATATATAGACACAGAGGGGAGGAGGGGCTCATGTGTTTTTGTGGGGTGGTTAGGTGAGGGTCCTGTTGTATTTGAATGGAGAAAGATCGCTGCATTAAAAGAGAACTTCTTTATAACCTGTCATTCAATCCGAGTGGGGGGAGAAAGTCGAGCGTGGGCGGAAGTCGGGGGAATGTCGTGGGGGTGGAAAGTCGAGGGGGGAAGTCGAGGAGGGGAAAGTCGAGGGGGGAAGTCGATGGGGAAGTCGAGGGGGGAAACTCGGGGGGAAAGTCGAGAGGGATACAGAGAGAGGGACAGAGGGACAGAGAGAAAGGGGGAACAGAGAGAGGGTCAGAGAGACAGAGAGAGAGAGGGACAGCGAGAGAGGGACGGAGAGAGTGAGTGAAAGTGACACAGAGAGGGTCACAGAGAAAGCGAGAGAGGGACAGAGAGAGAGGGATAGCAACCGAGAGAATGACACAGAGAGAGGGAAAGACAAAGAGAGAGGGGGACAGAGAGACTGAGGGACAGAGAGAGAGAGAGAGGGAGGGATAGAGAGAGAGAGAGAGCGAGGGAGGGACAAAGAGAGGGAGGAACAGAGAGAGAGGGACAGAGAGACTGAGAGAGACAGACAGAGAGAGAGAGGGATAGAGAGACAGAGGGACAGAGAGGCAGAGAGAGAGAGACAGAAATACAGAAAGAGAGGGACACAGAGAGAGAGACTGAAGGACAGAGAGAGGGACAGAGTGAGAGAGGGGATAAAGAGACAGAGAGAGAGGATAGAGAGACAGAGGCAGGGACAGAGAGAGGGAGAGAGTGACAGAGAGGGAACGGGACAGCGACAGAGAGAGAGACAGAGAGAGAGAGGGTCACCGAGAGAGAATGAACAGAGAGACCGGGATGGAGAGAGAGGGAGTCACAGAGAGAGAGAGAGGAACAGAGAGCGAGAGAGGGAAACAGAGAGGGAGACGGACACAGACGCACACACACACACACAGAGGGACACAGAGAGAGAAAGACAGTGAGAAAGAGGGACTCAGAGAGGGAGAGAGGGATAGAGAGAGGGACAGGGACAGAGAGAGGGACAGAGATAGGGACAGAGAGAAAGGGACAAAGAGAGAGAGAGAGGGACACAGAGAGAGTGACGGACAGAGAGAGAGAGACACAGAGAGAGTGACAGAGAGAGTGAGCTGGGGACAGAGACAGAGAGACGGACACAGAGAGAGAGACATAGAGAGAGACAGAAAGAGAGGGACAGAGAGAGAGAGAGAGGGACAGGGACGGAGAGAGATAGAGAGGGATACACAGAGAGGGAGAGAGAGGGACACACAGAGAGACAGAGAGGGACACAGAGAGAGTGAAGTACAGAGAGAGATTGAGGGACAGAGAGAGAAAAAAAGACACAGAGAGAGTGCGGGACCCAGAGAGAGTGAGGGACAGAGAGAGAGAGAGAAGGACAGAGAGGGAGAGAGTGGCACAGAGAGAGAGAGGGACATAGAGAGAGTGACGGACAGAGAGAGAGAGGGACACAGAGAGAGCGACAGAGAGAGTTAGCTCGGACAGAGACAGAGAGACGGACTAAGAGAGAGAGATGGACAGAGAAAGAGACAGAGAGAGAGAGGGACAGAGAGAGAGAGGGACACAGAGAGAGAGAGAGACAGGGACGGAGAGAGATAGAGAGAGGGATACACAGAGAGGGAGAGAGAGGGATACAGAGAGAGAGGGGGACACAGAGAGAGTGACGGACAGAGAGAGATTGAGGGACAGAGAGAGAGAAATGGACACAGTGTGAGTGCGGGACCCAGAGAGAGTGAGGGACAGAGAGAGAGAGAAGGACAGAAAGCGAGAGAGGCACAGAGAGAGAGAGAGGGACATAGAGAGAGGGAGGGACACAGCGAGAGGGACACAGAGAGAGATGGACACACAGAGAGAGGGACACAGAGAGGGACAGAGAGGGACGCAGAGAGAGTGAGGGACACAGTAAGGGAGGGACACAGAGAGAGTGAGGATACAACAAGAGAGGGACAGAGAGTGAGTGACGGACAGAGGGAGAGAGGGACACAGAGAGATAGGGACACAGAGTAAGTGACTTAAACAGAGAGAGAGTGGGAGGGACACAGAGAGATCGTGACAGAGAGAGAGGGACACAGAGAGAGTGAGTGACAGAGAGAGAAAGGGACACATAGAGAGTGAGGGACATAGAGAGCGTGAGGGACACAGAGAGAGGAACAGAGCGAGTGAGGGACACAGAGACAGAGGGACACACAGCGAGTGACGGACACAGAGAGAGTGACGGACACAGAGAGAGAGGGAGGGACAGAGAGAGATAGGGACACATAGAGAGTGAGGGAAAGAGAGAGGGTTACAGAGAGAGTGACGGACATAGTGAGAGAGAGGGAGGGACACAGAAAGCTAGAGTTACAGACGGGGAGAGGGACGCAGAGAAAGTGAGGGACGCACAGAGAGAGGAATAGAGAGAGAGGGACAGAGAGATAGAGAGGGAGAGGGACAGAGAGACAGAGAGAGTGAGGGACAGTGAGAGAGAGAGAGACAGAGAGAGAGAGAGCGAGTGAATCAGACAGACAGAGACAGAGAGAAAGGGACAGAGGGAGAGAGCACGAGAGATACAGGGACATAGAGAGACAGAGAGAGTGTTTGCGAACGTGAGTGTGTGCGTGTGTGAACACGACCGGGAGCGTGTGAGGGGAAGAGAGAGAGAGGGCGATTGTGCGAGAGTTTGTGTGGGTGCAAGAAAGAGTGAGTGTGTGTGTAAGAGGAAGAGAGTGCATGTGTACGTGTGTGTGGGTGCAAGAAAGTATGTGTGTGTGTAAGAGAAAGAGATTGTGAGAGTGAGAGAGCGGAAGTGTCTCTGTGTATGTGAAATAGTGATTGCAAGCGAGTGTTTGCGTGCATGTGAGAGAGTGTGTGTGTACAAGGGAACGAGAGTTCGTTCGTACGTGAGAGAGAGGGCATGTTTGAGAGAAAGAGTGTCTGCGTTTGGAAGAGTGTCCACGAGAGAATGTGTGTCTGTGTGTAAGAGAAAGCGTGTCCACATTTGAGAAAGAATGTTAGAGCATGAGAGTGTGAGTGTGCCCTCTGGGGATGGGGGTTGGAGAGAGAAAGAGAGCGCATGCAGGTGAAAGAGTGTGTGTGCATGCGAGTGCCTGCATGTGAGAGGAAGGTTTTGTGTTCACACTTTCTGTGCGAGTGTTTGCCTGAAAGACGGGGGAGAGAGAGATTGTGTGTGTGTGTGTTTGTGTGTGTGTGCGTGTTTGTGTGTGTGTGTGAGAGAGAGAGTGAGAGAGAGGGGAAAGAGAGTATGAGTCTACATGAGAGAAATACCGATTGTGAGTGTGAGAAAAAGTGTCTGTGTGTGACAAGAGAGTGTGTTAGAGGGTGCGTGAGAGACTTTGCGAGTGTGTGTGAGAGAGACAGAGTTTTGGAGAGAGAGAGAGTGAGCGTGAGAGAGTGAGAATATATGAGACGGTGAATGTGAGTATGTGGGGGTGCTTGTGTCAGAAAGTGCGTATGAGCGGATGTGTGTAAAAGTGTGTGTAACTGAGAGAGTATGTAGAAGCGAGTGTGTGAGAGAGATTGTAGAGAGAGAGAGAATAAGTGAGTGAAAGTGTGTAAGTGTCTTGTCTGTGTCTGTGCCTGTGTATGTCGATGTGTGTCTGTGTGTCTGTGTCTGTACGTTTCTGTTTGTGCATCAGTGCCTTTGTGTGTGTCTTTGTGTGTGTCTGTGTGCGTGTGTCTGTGTCTGTGTGTGTTTTTGTGTCTGTCTGTATGTGTCTCTGCGTGTGTCTGTGTGTGTGTGTCTTTGTGTGTGTCTGTGTCTCTGTGTGTGTCTGTCTCTGTGTGTGTTGGGGGGGGGGTGAAGGCAGGGGAGCAGAGAGGGTGAAATGTGGGTTTTGAGGGGCATGCACGTGATCCATGATTTAAATTCCCAAACTCTGCCAATATTTTTGAGAAAGGGAAAGGAAATAAAAGATTGAAAATCAAGTTAGAAATGGCTGGATGTAAAGCAGGGCAGGGAGAGAGAGAGAGAGAGAGAGAGACAGAGACACAGAGACACAGAGAAGAGAGAGACAGAGGGACAGAGAGAGAAAGAGACACAGAGAGAGAGAGAGTGGGAAACACAGAGACAAAGAGAAAGCGAGAAAGACAGAGAGAGAGAGAGAGTACAAGAGAGAATGAGACAGAGAGAAAGAGAGTCACAGACAGAGAGACACACACACAGACAGTCAGACAGGGAAAGAGTCAGAAATTAATTCTGGGAAACACACACACAGCAGGAAAATCCCAAGAAGTCCACAGCAAATATCCCCTCTCCATTCCCAGCCCTGTGTGTGTGTGTGTGTGTGTCTCAGGAAGCCTACCGACAGTCAGGCCCTGAGACGCTAGTGTGGGAGTAATCTTTAATATTTTCAACCTGCACTGACACAACTAACAAGGCTTAAAAAAAAAGGTTGTAGCAAGTGGGAAAGATAACACTTTGTTGCCCCAGAATTAACATCTCAGTGGTCAGCAAGATCCCACAAGGCTCCTGTCCTGGGAATTAACATATCAATCAGACAGAGCGCTCCCCAGGCAGCAGACTGACAGACGATGCAACGTGTCAGAGAGGCAGGGGTGGGCTCCACTAACCCTTCACCCAGAATAAATGTGCGCAAGGAATTAGTCAGATTCATTCTCAAACCCTGTTCTCTCTCTGTGTGGAGAGCGAGCAGCCCTCCCTGTCTGGTTGAGACAGAGTGTGTCCGTGAGTGTGTGTGCGTGTGTGTGTGTGTGTGTGCACGTGTTTGTTTAATAATGTTTCCAGCCTCTAGTTAATTGCTTTCTAATAATTTGTTTGTATTTTGGTGTTGCTGTGGGGTCATGAAATGCATTGGGGATGGGGGAAGGGGTAGTGGGATTGTGTTGAAACTGGGATCTTGCTGTGTAAGTTTCCACCACACTGCTCTCGCTCCCCCAGCCCCCTATCAACTCATCTCTTCTCTCTTTTATCCCGAGAAACTTTTGTTGGGAAAGCAGGAAAGTTAAGATCAAAATTGCACGGGGGCCAGGAAATCCTTGGACAAAAACAACCTTTGGCGGGGAGCATAGGCCTGAGACCTGTTGTCCAGGCTGCAGCCTGTGGGGCCCAGGTGAGTGGGGGTCTGTTTCTTCCCCCGAGGTTTCATCTCCTCTGGGGATGGGGGTTGGAGTGGGGTTGGGAACCTGGTTTGTCGGGGCCCCTGGTTAACTGGGTCCTGTCAGATCATGTCCTTGTTTGTTTTAAAACGGGTTTGAAGTCTGGGGTTAAAGTAACCGGGGCATTGGTGACACAAACAGGTGAAAACCCCAGGATCTGGGAGACGGGACTCCCTCAGGAGAGAATTGTAACCCAAAATATCTGACCCTCCAGAAAGAATTGTCACACCATCAGAGGAAAGTGGGTCATAGAGAGGGCAGGATGATCGAATTGGACACGGAGAGAAAGAGATGAGAGAAAGAAATGGAAGATGGTGAGACAAGAGATACAGGAGAGACAGAGGCAGTGTGAGATTGTGAAAAGCTGCAATATTTGGTTCTGGGGTGACAGGAAATAATTCAACTGGAAATAAAAACGATCAGATTTTTGAGTTTCTACAGCACTGTCACTTGTGGGATCTTGCTTCGTGTCAATTGCCCTAATGCCATGGTTGCAGGCAGTGAGTGGTTTAATCAGCTAACCCGTCATTTCAAAAACCTTTCAACATGAAAACTCAACTCATCGCCCGACGTGTTTGTGTTTGGATGTTGCTGAGAAATTGTCTGTCTCACTGAGAGGGGAAAAGCTGGGATCTTGCAGTGCTATCTCCCTGTGAAAGATTTTCCTGCTCAGCCTTCCCACAATTGCTGCATCTTTCCTCCCAAAGGGATCTTCCTGGCCACGTGAGGATTTGAAAAGTGTGTGTTTGGGAGAAGGAAACCTTCAAACAAGAGCTTCCTCCAGAGGGTGAACGCAGTCCTGAGGCCTGTTTGACAGGCTTCAGCATGTTGGGCCCAGATGTGTTTTGTCTGTGTATTACCCCGAGGTTTAATCTCCTCTCTCTGGGGAGGGGGGCTGTCTTTTACTGGGACCTCTGGTTAAGCGGGTCCTGTCGGATTGCGGCATTGTTACTTTTGAACATGTTTGAAGCCTGGTTCTAAGGTAACTATGGCTTTGGGATTTGACACAAATACGTCAACCCTTAACCAGCATCACCCATGATGTGTGTCGGGTTAGATTGCAGCTTGTGGGATCTTACTGTGTGTTTGCTTATTAATGTTTCTAGCCTCTGCTCAACTGCTCTGTGGTGATGTCTGTGCATTTCCATGTCGCTGTGATGGTCAGCAATTCATTCATTCTGCAATAATTAAATTGAACCAGGCTCACCTGGGAGATTGGGGAAGACAGAGCTTGGGATCTTGCTGTGCTTTTGGTGCCACTGTTGTGTTTTATTTCAAATTGATTTGTTTTTATTTCTCAGTGTGTTTCCCCACCCCCTGCTCCCCCTAACCCTGGGGGTGAGGAGGAGATTGGATCCAGGACCTGAAACTCGGTACGACGCAGAGACAGAGACAATTAAATACCTCTGCTGAGAGGAAACATCAGAGTGACAGAGAGATAATAATCAGAAATTGCCCTGTCTCCTTGTGGTTCATTTACACACAGACACACACACACACACACACACACACACACACACACACAGAGAGAAACACAGACACAGACACACACACACAGATACACACACAGACACACACACAAACACGCGTGTGGAAAAGAATGGTGGGGTTCAGGCTATCTCTGGGATTTTAACCACAAGGGGGCGTGTTCTGGTCTGGAGTGGGGGAGACAAAGCGGGGAAAGATGGAGGGGGAGCTGCTGCACAGTCTGATCCCACAGATTTCACTGCCTCCATCTCTCACTCCAGCTCCAGGGACAGAGAGAGGGGTGGAAGGAGAATGGGAGTGGGAATGGGGCGGGAGAGATCGAGTGAGAGAGTGAGAGTGAGAGAGAGAGAGTGAGAGAGAGAGAGTGAGAGAGAGCGAGTGAGAGTGAGAGTGAGTGAAAGAGAGAGTGAGAGAGAGAGAGTGAGAGAGTGAGAGAGAGAGTAAGAAAGAGTGAGAGAGTGTGAGAGAGAGAGGAAGAAGTGAAAGAGAGCACTAACTGTCCCAGTGGAAGGTTCATTTGTTTAAAATGGATTTGAGGCTTGGGGTTAAAGCAACCGAGGCCTTGGGATTGTCACACAAACTGGTTTTCCCCCCAGGATCTGGGAGGAAGGACTCCCGGAGGAGGGAATGAATACCTTAACATGAGAAACTCTCTCCAAAGCCCCATTCTAATGTCAGAGTCAGGTGCATAGGTCAGGGGGATAAAATATAAATAAATCTGAGAGACAGAGAGAAAGATCTTCGAGATTGAGACAGCCAGAGGGGGGAACACAGAGGAAGAGATTTCAGAAATAGAGGGAGAGAGGTGAGGAACAGAGACATCTCGGAAATGGAAAGTGTAAGAGGGGGAACCGAGAGAGGGAGGGAACAGAGATCAGATATGCAGACAGAGAGGGGGAACAGAGAGAGAGAGAACACAGAGAGAGATCTCAGATGGAGACAGCACCAGACGGGGATCAGAGAGTGCAGGGCACAGGGAAGGAAGGGTGAAATATTTGGAATTTGTTAAACAAGACGATTGCTCCCTATTGTGCAGAAGACAGAATCAAACACTTAAACAAAATCAGGGACACACACGATCTGTCTGTGGTTACACTGCTGCTGTGGGATCTTGCTGTGTGTGTTTCAAGCAAGCATCTGGTTAAAAGCTCAATGGTGATTTTTTTTATTCGATGATGGCGATGCCGGTGTTGGACTGGGGCAACACCAGGTTATAGTGTAACAGGATTCTCTGAAAGCTAGTGTTATGTGATGTTTAACGTTATTTATCGATATATATATAGACACAGAGGGAGGGAGGGGAGGAGGGGCTTATATGAGGGTCCTGTTGTATTTAGATGGAGAAAGAAGGCTGCATTAAAAGAGATATTCTTTGTAATCTGTCATTCAATCCGGGGGAAAGTCAAGGGGGGAAGTCGAAGGGAGAAAGTCGTGGGGGGAAGTCGAGGGGAGAAGTCGAGGGGAAGTCCCCCCTCTGTCCCCCTCACTCTGTCCCCTCTCTCTGTCCCCTCTCTCTGTCCCCTTCACTCTCTGTCCGCCCCTCTCTATCTGTCCGCGCCTCTCTCTGTCCCCCTCTCTCTTTATTCCCACTCGCTTCTCCCTCACTCTGTTCCCCGTTCCCCCCTCTTTGTTCCCGGTCTCTCTCCCCGTCTCTCTGTCTGCCCTCTCTGTCCCCCTCTCTCCACCCAGCCCCCCCCGTTTCCCCCCTATGTCCCCCTCTCTCTCTTCCCACTCTCTCTGTCACCCCCTCTCTGTACGCCATCTCTCTGAATCCCTCTCTGCCTGCCCCCCCTTTCATTGTGTTTCCACTCTCTCTGTTCCCCTCTCTCACTGACCCCACTCTCCCTCTGTCTCCTCTCTCTCTGTCCACGCACTCTGTCCTAACTCTCTCTGTCCCCCTCCCTCTGTCCACTCTCTCTCTGTCCACCCTCACTCTGTCCCCTCTCTAATTCCCCCTCTCTATGTACCGCTCTGCCCCTCTCTCTGTCTCCCCCTCTCTGTCCCCCTCTCACTGTTCCCCTCTCTCTGTCCCCCCCTCTTTGGCCCCACTCTCTATCACCCCCTCTCTCGGTCCCCTCTCTCTGACCCCCCTCTCTCTGTCCCCTCTATCTGCCTCCCTCTCTGCCTCCACACTTTATCACCCCTTCTCTCTGTCCCCTCTTTCTGTCCCCCTCTCTCTGTCCCCCTCTCTCTGTCCATCCTCTCTGTTCCCCATCTTTGTCCCCATCTCTCTATTCACTTCTCTCTGAACCACCCTCTCTGTCCACCTCTTCATCTCCCCCTCGTTCTTTCCCCCCTCTCTCTGTCTCCCCCTCTCTGTTCCCCTCTCTGTCACCCCTCTGACCCCCTTACTCTGCCCCCTCTCTGTAGCCCCCTCTCTGTCCCCCTCTATCTACCCACTCTCTCTCTGCCCCCTCTCTGTAGCCCCCTCTCTGTCCCCCTCTCTCTACCCTCTGTGTCTGTTCCCCCTTGTGAGTCCCCGCTTCTCTGTCCACCTCTCTCTGTCCTCCCCTCTCTGTCCTCCCCTCTCTGTCCTCCCCTCTCTGTCCCTCCACTCTATCCCCGCACTGTCTGTACCCCTCTCTCTGTCCCCCTTCTATCTCTACTTCTCTCTGTCCACCGCTCTCTGTCGCCCCCCCTGTACATCTCACTTTATCCCCCTTCTTTCTGACACCCCCTCTCTCTGTCCACTATCTCTGTTCCCCTCTCTCTGTCCCACCTCTCTCTGCTCCCCCCTCTCTGTCCATCTCTCTGTCCCACCTCTCTCTGCTCCCCCCTCTCTGTCCATCTCTCGGTGCCCCCTCTCTCGCTGTCCCCGTCCCCTCCTCTCTCTATCCCCCAATTTGTCTCTCTCTCTCTGTCACCCCCTCTCTCCCCCTCTCTCTGCCCCCCTCTCTCTCTGTCAACTTCTCTCTCTCTCTGTTCCCCATATATCTGCCCCCTCTCTCTGTCCCCCTTCTGTCCCTCTTCTCTCTGCCCCCCTTTCTCTGTCCCCTCTCTCTGTCCCCCCTCTCTCTCTCTGTCCCCGTCTCTGTGTCCCCCATTTATGTTCCCCTCTGTCTGTTCACCCCTCTCTTTAACATCCTCTCTGGCCCCCCTCTCCATGTCCCCCTCCCTCTGTCCCACTTCTCTCTGTCCCTCTCTCTGTCCCCCCTCTCTCTGCCCGCCTGCCCCTTTCTCTGTCACCCGCTCTGTCCCCCTCTCTCTGCCCCCTCTCTCTGCCCCCCCTTCTCTATCCAACACTCTCTGTCCACCCCTCTCTGTCCTCCCCCTCGGTCCACCCCTCTGTCCCCACACTCTCTCTGTCCCCCTTTTATCTACCCCTTCTGTCTGTCCTCTCTCTCTGTTCACTCCTCTCCATACCAGCCTGTATGTCCCCCTCTCCATGTCCCCCTCCGTCTGTCCACCCCCTGTCCTCCCTTTCTGTCCTCCCCTCTCTGTCCACCCCTCTCTGCCCTCGCACCTTGTCCCCGCGCTCTCTGTCCCCCTCTCTCTGCCCCCTTCTATCTCCCCCTTCTCTCTGAACCCCACTCTCTCTACCCTCTCTCTCTGTCTCCCCGTCCGCCCACCCGTCTCCCTCTCTCTTTCGCCCGTTCTCTGTACACACCTCTCTGTCGTCCCCTCTCTGTCTGCACACTCTGTCCCCGCATTCTGTCCCCGCAGTCTCTGTCCCACTCTCTCTCTGTCCCCCCTTCTATCTCCCCTTTCTCTCTCTCCCCCTCTCTCTGTCTCCTCTCTCTCTGTCACACCCTCTCTCTGTAACCCCTCTCTTTGACCTCTCTCTCTGATCCCTCTCTCCGACCCCCCCTCTGTTCCCCGCACTCTTTCCCCCCGCTCTCTGTCTCCCTGATCTCTCTCCCCCCTCTGCGTCCCCCTTTCTCTCCCTCCCCTGTCTCTGCTCCCCTCGCTCTGTCCCCCTCGCTCTTGTCGCTCTCGCTCTTGCTCCCCTCGCTCTTGTCTCCCTCGCTCTGTCCCCGATCTCTCTGTTCCCCTTCTCTCTGTCCCCTCTCTCTCCTCCCCCCTCTCTCCCTCGGTCTCTGTCCCCGCTCGCTGACCCGTCTCTGATTATGTCCTCCCCTATTTCACTCTGTCCCTCCCTTCCTCATCTTATCTCTCCTTTGCCCCTCTCACTCTATCTGTCTCTGTCTCTCTCTGCTCCTTCACTCTCTCGCCATCTTCGCTCACTCTCGATCCCCCTTCCTCTGTCGCTCTGTCTCCCCATCACCCTCAGTTTCTCTCTGACTAGGTCTCTCTCGTTCCTGCCCCTCCGTCTCTCTCTGACACATTCATTCTCTCTGACGCGTCCCTCTCCCTCAAATCCAGAGACTGGGGGGAGTGGGGGTTGGTGCTGTGGCTGCATATGGTTGGAGAGGTGGTTTTGAGATGATGGAGAGATGTGGGAGGAGGGAGAAAATGGGAGAGTGACAGACAGCAGGAGAGAGAGAGAGAGAGCAAGGGAAAGGGAGTGGAAAGAGTGGAGGCAGGTGGAGAAACCAGTTTTGGATGTGTGTGTATGAGAGATGGGGGTTAGAGGGAGAGTGAAAGCGAGACGTGGTGAGAAACAGAGAGTGTGCAGAGAGTGAGAGAGGGAGAGAAATGAGGAGAAAGAATGGGTAAACGGAAGTGGGGAGTCCAGGTTGGAGTCGGGGGGAGGGACAGAGGGAATTACACCCATCTCCTGAGCTCAGGGCGCGGTGCCCTCCCCTTCCCTGAGGGCCAGGAGTTGGGGCTGAGTCTGACTCTCTCCAGCTCAGCTTCTCCAACACAAATGATGGATACAATCAGTGGGATGGAGCCTTTTCTCACTGGCCCATGAAATGTGAGAAACATTGAAATGTTTCCCGGTAACCCCCCTGTGGAATAAGGATGGACAAACCAGCGCTACCCTCAGTCTGTTACCACAGCGACAGGTTGCTCGATCTCTGAAACACTAAACTGAAATGAGAAAATCCCAGATTGATTGATTAATGAGGGAATTTGATTGATGGATGGATTTGGGTGAAGGGATATTTCAGCACATTCTTCAGCTGCTGCCTGAACTTAGTCTGGGTCACGGCATAAATCGCGGTGTTTGTGCAGCAACTGAGGAGCTGCAGCATGAAGCCGAATTCCTGCACAAAACGAGGGAGATACACAGACCTATATCCCAAATCATGCATCCGGTACCATATAGAATACAGCATGAACGTTGACCATAACAGGATGAAATTGGCCGAGATCACAAACAGGATAATGATGGATTTTTTTCGGTTTCTCATTTCTGTGTCAGACTGAGCGTCCCCATTACTGTGAGCGTGGAGTCTCCTGCGTGCTCTGCTGGTCACTAAAATGTGTCTGATGGTGAGAACATTGAGCAGCAGAATCAGGAGAAATGGGACACACGGGGTTAGAATGTGGTGGAGGAACTCGATTGTGACCCAGGCACTGGAGTCACGAACAGCGAATGTTACCTCACAAAACCAGGGGTTGTTCATCAGCCAATACCGAGCCGCGAGCATAAAATACCAGGAAATGTTATTTAAACAGCTCAGCACAGTCACTGCTCCCAGAACCACAGCCGCCGTTTTCTCACTGCAATATTTACTTTTCAGCTTCTGGCAACAAATGGCCACAAACCGATCAAAGGTGAACCAGACAGAGCAGTCAGTGGCTGCATAAAACAGGACGGCGTGGATATTACACACGGGGACGGAGAACAGGAAATAAAACTGTTCCCAATAAACAATGGGAATGTGTGTCAGGATCAGGTCGAGGATAATGACCAGGAGATCCGCACCTGCCATGGCCCCCAGGTAACGTCTGACACATGGAGACAATCCACAATCTTTATAAAGTAGGACGTAGATGGTCACTCCTTTAACTGTGAGGAAGGAAAACAAACCCATTATCCATCAGCCTGGAGGCAAAGGGACCCGTTTGATCGGGGACCCGGTGAGATTTTCAAATGTGTCCCTGTATTCAGGGATTTATTAAAATAATTGGAGCTGGAATTACAAATGGGAAGGTCTGAATTACTGACAAAAATGTGACATAAACCACAAGAAACCCTCCCTCCCCAAACACACAGAGACACATCCATAAGGACAGATGGTTTCTAGAACATTCCCACACACTCGATCACTCGAGAGCAGACACAGGTCACTCCTTCCCAGTTCCTAATACGGAGGGTATCCTGAAGGATTCTCTCCCAGTTTCCTGAAGACAAACAGAGTTTGGGAATTTCTGTATTTTTGGTCTAAATTGTGGTCGATCCTGTGTCGTGAAGAAATGTCAACGCAGGGAAAACATATTGACCCCTTTAACTGCCTGAGGGGTCTTCTGAGCAGTGTCTCCTTCTCCCTGGAACGGGATCTCTACTCGCGGGATCTTATGGTTTGTTCAATTCACTGACGTCCAGCCGTTCACAAACAATGTCAGGGACAGAACGTTCCAGGGAACTCCTTGACCTGTCCATCACCTTCCCCCCATCCACTCCACCCTCCTCTTTGACCTATCACCTCTCCCCAACCTCTGTCTCCCTATCACATTCCTAGCTCCCTTCCCATCAGCTCCAGCTCCAGACCCAGCCCTAGCCCCAGCCCACTCTCATTTATTTCTCAGCCCCTCGGCCCACAAGCCTCACTCCTGATGAAGGGATTAAGCCTGAAACATTCATTCCCCTGCTCCTCGGATGCTGCCTGACCTGCTGTGCTTTTCCAACACCGCCTTCCCAGTCAGGAAACATTCAGGCACCATCATGCTCTCAGGATCAGGCCTGATGGGTAATTTAGATTATATTAGATTACTTACAGTGTGGAAACATGCCCTTTAGCCCAACAAGTCCACGCCGACCCGCTGAAGCACAACCCACCTAGACCCATTTCCCTACATTTACCCCTTCAGATAACACTACGGGCGTTTTCCCATGGCAAATGCACCTAACTTGCACATTTTTGGACTGTGGGAGGAAACCGGAGCACCTGGAGGAAAGCCACGCAGAGAATTTGCAAACTCCACAGAGTCAGTCATCTGAGGCTGGAATTGAACCCGGGTCTCTGGCGCTGTGAGGCTACACTCCTAACCACTGTGGCACCGTGCCTCCCATAATGTTTCATGAAGCCCCATCACCATCCCTGGCTATATCCTATCCTATCGGCATGACAGTCCCACCAGCGGTGGGGACACCCTGGGATAGTTAGGGAAGGAGTTACCCTGCAATTCCCCAACATTGATTCCAGAACCCAGGAAATATCATGGGAACAGATCACACATGATCAAGGAAGTCGCCTGAGGATGGTTATCTCCTGCCCCCCACCACTCCTCTCGGTGATAACTCAGTTCTCCTCGGTGTTGGAAACAAATCAGAGGAAGCACTGAGGGTGATAAGGACACAGACCGTCCTCTGGGTGTGGGACTTCAATGTTCATCACCAGGAGTGTCCCCACAGGCCCCCCCACTGACTGATCAGGATCAGACTTCAATACGCAACAGCCAGACTGGGGGAAATATTCTCACCAATCTCCTTGTCCCAGAGGGGTCTGTCCCTGACAGTATCTGTAGGAGCAGCCAGCACACAGTCCTGGTGGAGGGAAAGTCTCAGCCTCATATTTGACATACTCAAGATTAGTATGTTGCTGGAAAAGCACAGCAGGTCAGGCAGCATCCGATGAGCAGGAAAATCACCGTTTCGGGCAGCAGACCTTCATCACGAATGAGGCTGAGAGCCTCCAGGTTGGAGAGATAAATCACATTCGGCTCACTGTGTTATGTGGCACTCACTCCTGTGAAGGAGGACATACTTCTAAAGGACTGAGCACATGGAAACTGGCCTTCATGAGGCACTGTGGGCGAGCAGCAGCCGCAACATCAATGACCTTCTGAGTACACCTGGATATTCTGTGACCCCTGACAATGGTGCCATCTTTAAAAGGCCAATGGGCGCATGGTTGAGCTTTCTCAGTTAGGAGCTGCCCTGCACAGTTTACCCCGAGCATGGCAGAACAGGGGCAATTACACTACGGTTTGTCGACAGTGGCACGGAGGTCTTGGTGGATATCTTGTACAGAGGGGGACCACCCCAACACACACAAACGAAGCTGCATCAGGACACTATTCAAAAGGGCCACAACACACTGCAGTACACCAGGGCTGCAAAAAGAAGAAGAGGAACACCTATACAAGATATTCGCCAAAAACGGATACCCGCGCAACTTCATCAGCAGATGCCTAAGAGGAAGACCACAGAAAAGGACTAGCCACACTACCATACATCAGGAGCATCTCGGAACTGACTGCCAGACTACTGCGACCCCTAGGACTCATAACGGCAAACAAACCAACAGCCACGCTCAGACAACAACTCACCAGAACGAAGGACCCGATACCCAACATGAGCAAGACGAATGTAATGTACAAAATACCATGCAAGGACTGCACTAAACACTATATAGGACAAACAGGAAGACAGCTAACAATCCGCATACATGAACATCAACTAGCCACGAAACGACACGAACAGCTATCCTTAGTAGCCACACACGCAGACAACAAGCAACATGAATTCGACTGGGACAACACTACTATCATAGGGCAAGCCAGACAGAGAACAGCCAGGGAATTCCTAGAGGCATGGCATTCATCCACAAACTCCATCAACAAACACATCGACCTGGACCCAATATACCAACCACTACAGTGGACAGCTGAAACTGACAACCGGAAGCGGCAGGGACAGACCACTACAAACACCGGAGGAAACATCAAAGAAGCCCTTCGCAGGAGGCTCCCAAGCACTGATGATGTCGCCTAGCCAGGGGACGAAACGTTTGCAACAAAAACTTCCAGCTCGGCGAACAGAACCACAACAACGAGCACCCGAGCTACAAATCTTCGCACAAACTTTGAACTCTTCTGAACCATCTCCAGCTTAATAATATCAAAGTGAATAGCCAAGGTATTTTCTAAGGGTACGGGAATTCAAAACGAGAGGACATAGGCTTAAGGTGAGAGGGGAAGCATTTAAAAGTGACCTAAGGAGCAACTTTTTCACTCACAAGGTGGTGTGCCTATGGAATGAGCGGGCAGGGTGACCAGACTGGACAAAGTATTCCAGAAGGGTTCTCACCAATGTCCAGTAGAACCTCAACATAACGCCCCAATTCCGATAGTCAAAGATGTGACCTACGAAAACAAGTGTGTTAAACACCTTCTTAACAACATTATCTATATGAGATGCAAATTTTAAAGAATTATAACTGAAGGCCCAGGTCTTTGTTCTACAACACTGCCAAAGACCCTACTTTTAACTGTATAGATCCTGCTCTTGTTTGATTTAGCAAATCCCATACCTCACATTAATCCAAACTAATCTTCGTCTGCCACCCCTCAGCCCAGTGTGTGATATTTCTGCCACGTCACCCTCCCCCTTCAATATTAAAATGCCCATCCCTCTCCAGGAAGTCTACACACTCCGGCCTTTAGTTTCACAAAGACCCTAGCTTGGTTCGCCTTGTGTGGTTATGGGGAGGAGGGACAGATTGCAGACACAGTCAGTGGGGAGGAGAGGCTGGACAGTAATCAGAAGCCAGGTATCATTTCATGGTTTTATGAAGAGGCAAGTCGCACGTTAGATGTGGGTAAGAGTGATCGGTGTTTTGCGACCAGAAATTAAGCTCTTCCTTCGTCTCTTGTGTTCAGTAATAAATATCAATTTGAGACCCTTCATTGGGCATAGTGTGTCAGCAGGATTTCTTTCCCCCACATTGCAGACTACAGATAATAGCGATTAAAGACGTTCGTAGTTAATTTCGATAGCACAGCACGTATACTCAATATCCCACAGTTGAGGCAAATATCTTGCATTTGTTTAACAATACAAAGTGGATTTTGTAATTCAGTAATAGTAACCTGATTAAAATAAATCCACACTGAGCTGAACGGGCACTAAAATATGACCCAAAATCTGAGTATGGTAGTGTAGTGGGTAGTGTCCCTGTCTCTGAGCCAAAACTCTGGATTTCATTCCAATTCCTGAATTTGTGTTGGAGTGTTCCTAGGTCTGGACTAGAAGGCCTGGATTCAAGTCCTGCCTGTTGCAGAGGTATGTCACAGCATGTCAGAACAGGCTGATGAGCAAACACACAAGAGAATACTGTTACAGTTTTATGGGTATTGCTGAGTGGTGCTAGTGTCCCTACCTCTAGGCACAAAGGTCTAGGTGAAAATCCCACGGACGTGTTTCATAATACATCTGAACAAACTGATTAAAATGGATTTAGAATTGTGACGTGTTTGAGAAGGAAGAGGTGTCAGTATTGCATGTCAGAATTTAGGCCCAGGATAACTGAAAGTACAGCCATTCGTGTTGATTGGGGCGACATTTCACAGCAGCAATGGTTTATAAAATCAGAACGGTCATGGATAGGGTGAGTAGTCATGGTTTTTCCCCAAGTTAGGGGTAGTCCAAAACTAGAAGGCATTGGTTGACAGTGGAGAGGGGAACTTTTTGACGAGGCCTAAAGGCCTTTTTTACGCAGAGGGTGGTGTGGGTATGGAATTAACTGCCAGAGGAAATGGTGGAGGCTGGTACAACTACAGTATGTAAAAGGAATCTGGATGCTGACAGGCCAGCCGAGTTTTTCCAAAAATTTCTGCATTTCTTTAAAAAATGCATTCATTTTAACACAGGTATTCTGAATAAATTAAACATTTCGTTTCAAAATGGCACAGGGCAATGTAAACATATTTCAAATCGACCGAGACCATTTTCTGCGAACGGTATGGCTCTGTGCATGACGGCAGCAATGATGCACCTACATGGAACAGGAAATGTGATGGAGACATAGTTTGGACAATGTACAAGGATACCTCACATGGTCCAGTTTGGGAGAGGATAACATTATTGTGTGATTCGGCTCAGAGAGGGAGGAAATGTAATCTGCCCGAGAAGGAATGGCCTATTGTACACCCTCTCCTTCATTGTCCCTCATCACAGCAATGTGTGCAGCTAAAAAGAACTCTACAGTCATCGTTACCATTCTTATTTTTGTAGAATCCCTGCAGTGTTGAAATAGACCCTTCGGCCCAACAAGTCCATTCCAACCTTCCCAACACATTTCCCTATATTTACCCTTGATTAATGCACCCAACCTAGAAATCCCTGAACGCTACAGACAATTTAGCATGACCAATCCAACAAACCCACGCAGTTGGAGCTGTGGTAGAAAACTGGACCACCCATTAGAAGAACACACAGACAAGGGGAGAATATACAAACTTCACGCAGATAGTAAACCAAGGCTGGAATCGAACCCGTGTCCCTGGTGCTGTGAAGTAGCAGTGCTAACCCCCGTGCTACCCTTTGGGTGATCCCTGAGCAGAATTCATTGGAATCTACTCACAGCGTAAAGCAAAGGGAATTCAGCCAAATCCAACTCTCCCAGGATGAAATCCCATTGCTAGTAGCTGTGTGAGTACAATGTTTTCAGAAGCAAAATAACGTTTTGGAAAAGCTTGCAATTTTTCCTTTTGTCATGAGTTACAATAATCTCTGGACAAAGTTATTTCAAGTTAAAGTTGCAGAGATTTTGTTTATCGGTGAGTGTGTGTGTGTGTGTCTGTCAGTGTTTTTAGAAAGGGAAATATTGATTTTATATTTGCAATACCCAAACAGTTCGCTCCAATCCAGACTACCATCCATATCTCTCTAACTTGATTCAGTCTTGACAACATGCCTGTCCTCATAGTCTCCTCCTGCAATAACTGGAGACACAGGGTCTGTTTCTGTGCTGCATGACTCTTTAGCTGAACTTGTCCATGCTGCCAAACTTTCCTAAATGTGACAAGTCACATTTCCCTGCATTTGGCCCATGGCCCTTCAAACCTTCCCCTTTCCATGTACCTTCCCAAATGTCTTTTCCATGTTGTAATTGTACTTGTTTTTACCATTTCTTCTGGCAGTTGGTTCTGTCTATGCACCATCCTCTGTGGATCATGTTGTTCCTCAGCTTCTATGTAAATCTTTGCTCTCTCACCTCACCTTTATACCCTTTAGTTTTGGACTCACCAACCCCTGACTGTTCACCTTACTTATGGCCCCCACGGTTTTACAGACATGTATAAGGTCACCCCGGAGCCTCACCTGCCCAGGCGAAATATTGATGGCAATGTTACAAATATCTCGAACTCATTTACGCAATGCTCTGACCTATGTAGTATACCAAATGCTGCTTTCACCATGCAGTCCACCTGTGATGCCACTTCCAAGGAACAATGTCACTGCACCCCTTAGTCTCTGTCCATTCGACCAAACTGGTCAGGGCCCAACCATTAATTGTGTTAGTCCTCCCTGGTCTGTCTTTACAAAAATCCAACGCCTGAATTAAATTTCATCTTTCACTCCTTGGCCTAATGGCCCGGTTGATTAAGACCCCCTTCGATAACTGTAATCTCTGCCCACTATCCCATTAATCCTGGTATCCAGAAACATACCAACAGGGACTCTTATATTTTCACTCATATCGTTTATGTAAGTGATGGGCAACAGTGGTCCCAACACCAATCTTTATGGCACACCCCTGGTCAGAGGCTTCCAGTCTAAACAACAACCCTCTACCACCACCCTCTACCACCACCCTCTGCCTCCCACTTTCGTCCCATTTTGTATGCAGATGTCTAGCTCTCCCTGATCCCTTGGGATCCAAACTTACTAAGCAATGTATCATGCTCAACCATGTCCATGCCCTTGCGGAATCGAGAACCGACGTCCTTGCTCACATAGAGTCATAGAGATGTACAGCATGGAAACAGACCCTTCGGTCCAACCAGTCCATACGGACCAGATATCCCAACCCATCCAGTCCCACCTGTCAGCACCCGGCCCATATCCCTCCACACCCTTCCTATTCATCTACTCATCCAAATGTTCAACAAACTTTGTCAAGTTTATGAGACATGTTGTCGCATGCACACAGCCACGCTGACTGTCCGTGGTCAGTCCTTGTCTTTCCAAATGCATGGGAACCCTACCTTTCTGAATGATCTACAACAACTTTCCCACCCTGATGTCTGGCTCATCAGTCTGTTGTTCTCTGGCTTTCCCTTGCATTCCATATCCAATAATGACACAGCATTATATTTCGAGTCATACTCCATGGAAACTGTTCAGCGTCAACTGAATAAAATCTAAAACTAATCCCGTCCCACCTGCCTGTTCCTGGATCATATCCATTCAAACCTTTCCTATTCCTGTACCAATCCAAATTTCTTTTCAACATTGCAATTGTCCTGACATTCACCCCTTGCTCACAAAATTAATTCCACATGCAAACCTCCCACTATGCAACAATTTGCCTCTCATGTCTTTCTTTTTAATGTCACTCCTCTAACTTTCAAAATGTAGACCGTCTTGAAACTTCCCTGTCCACGGTAAAAGGTAACTATATCTATCTCGCTCATTTTGTATAAACTTCTATCTGGTCGCCTCTCAACATTCAGGCTTCAATGAAAAATTCCAGTCAATCCAGCCCTTCTTTATTATTGAAACCTTCCACACCCTGCAGTATCCTGATACATCTCATCTGAACACACTCCAGCTTAATAATATCATTCCTATAACTGGGCGACCAGAACTGGACACAGTATTCCAGAAGAGGCCCCACCAATGGCCTGTACAATCTAAACGTGACTTCCCAACTCCTATACCCAAAGGACTAAGCAATGAAACCAAGTGTGGCAGCACCTTCATAACCATCCCATCTCTCCATGTGGCACACGTCGAAGAATTATGTACCTGAACCCCGAGATGTCTTTGTTTTACAACACTACCGAAGGTCCTGCCATTTATTAAATATGATCTACCCTTGTTTATTCTACCAATTGCATTACCTCACATTTATTCAGATTGAACTCAATCCAAGGGTTTTCAGCCATTTCACCCATATTCTCAAGCTCCCTTTGCAATCTCATCAAACCTTATTCACTGTCCACAATTCCACCCTCCAGTCTTCCAGCACATCACGCACATGGTGTCAATGGTACAAATATATTTGATCATCTTGCCGCAATTTCTTCCCCACCTTCCCAAATGTACTGAGATACTCTGGATCAGTCCTGGGGATTGATCTACCTTTGAGTTTTACAACCTGTAGCACCTCTTCTTCTATAATGTGGACTCATTTCAAAACATAGAGTCATAGAGATGTCCAACATGGAAACAGACCCTTCGTACCAACACCTGCATGTTGTTTCTAGTCCCATATGCCAGAATATTGCCAAAATCCCTGTACACCCTTCCTGTTCATATACCCAACCAGATGCCTGTTAAATCTGTACCAGCCTCCATTACTTCCTCTGGCAGCTTATTCCATACATGTGCCACTCTCTGTGGGAACCAACTGTCTCTTAGGTCGCTTTTAACAGTTCTCCACACACATTAAAGCTATGCCCTGCAGTTTGGACTCCCCAAGGCGTGAGAAAATGTCTTGACTATTCACCTATCCACGCCCATCATGATTTTCAAAACCCGTTATAAGATAACTCCTCAGCCTCCCATGTTCAAGTAAAAGTCGCACCAGTTAATTAAATTCAAACCCTGTAGTTCAAACCCTCCAACCCTGGCAACATCATTGCTCATTTTTTTCTGAACCTTTTCAAGTTCCACAGCATCCTTCCGATGGCACTGAGAGCAGAATTGAATACAGTATTCCAGAAGTGGTCAAGCCAAACACTGTTTAGTTCCCAGAGCTCCTCAGTCTTTATCCACAGTAAGTTCCAAAGTGAAATATTTGTTTCGGATCTTGTGGTTTCACACACCGTTGGCTTCGGTGAGCATTATGGATACTGGTTTTGTCGCTCGCTATTCTTTTGCTCTTAACACATATGTAAACTCTCTTTGGATTCTCCTTAACCTTATCTGCCAAAGCTATCTCATGACCCTTTTTGCATTCCTGATCTCCATCAAAAGTATATTCGTACAGCCCCTGTGATCCTCAGGGATTCCCTTGATCCAGCTGGCTCTACCTGACATGTGCTCTCTTTTTCTTGACCAGATCTTGAACAGTCAGCCAGTGTTTCCTAATTCTGCCAGCACAGAGCTGCACACTAACGGGAACATGCATTTTATCTACCATTTAAAATATTCCCACTTGATTGACTTCCCTTTACCTGCAAATAGCTTCCACTTTTAAAAATCATCATGTCTAATAACAACAAGACTTTTCTTGCTCCATTTTCTAAGTTGAACTTGTGGACCAGGCCTGTGATTCACTAAAGCTATTTCCAAACTAATACAATTGTGCTGACTTTCCAAAGTGCTCCCCCACTAAGACCTCAGTCCCGTTCCCGACCTTGTTTACCAAGGGGCGTGCAGGTTGAGCCCCATTCTCCAGTTGGGCCGTTTACATATTGACTGGGAGTTTCTGGAACGTACTTAACAAATTCTTCCCATCCAAATGTTTATCACGTTAGCAATCCAAGTTCAGATTTGGAAAGGTTGAAATCCTCTACGATTACAACTCTCTTATTCTAACAGATATCTGAGATCTCCTGACAGATTTGCTATTCCATCTCCCACTGACTACCACTGTAGTAAAATTGCAGTACAATCATAGCAAACTGATGAACTTTTTTTTTCTCAGTTCCACTAATATTGTTTAACTGGGTGATTCCGCGTGAATATTCTCTCTAAATACTGCTGTGATGTTTCCCCCAATCAAACCCATCACCGTTGCTCCTCTTCTGCCTCCTGTTCAATCCTTCTTATAGCATCAATTCCATGGAACAATGAGCTGCTGCCAGTCCATCTGTTGTGCAATTCTACAATACCTATTATATCCCATTTTCAGGATGTCATCCGTGCCCTGGGTTCATCTGTCTTAACTGTTGAGGGCCCCACATCCCTGCCAGACTAGTTTAAATCTTCTCGAGCAGCTCCAACAACTCACCCCATCAGGATATGGATCATCCTCCCGCTCCCAGTTCAGGTGCCTTCCCCACGCGGTCTATCTGTGCTGACACCTTCACGGATCTATGGACTTGGACACCAAGACCCCTGTGTTCCTCAATACTCCACAAGGACTTCTGTTCATTCTGTCTATCCTTCGCTTATCATACCTTCCACAGGATTTGACCTCACACTGATCATAAGTAAACTACATCTGAGTTTACTCTGCTCAGTTTATCACTTGATCGATTTTAGCCTGGAGCCTGAGACCATCCTCCTGACTGTGAACAACACCCTAACGTTTTATGTCATCTGCAAACCTACTAATGATACCTTCTGCTTTCACATCCAAGTCTTTAATGTACATAATAACCAGCAATGGTTCCTGCACAGGCCCCAGTGGTATACTGGCTGGCGAAAGGCTGACAAATACAAAAACAGGCATCCACCAGGTGCGGATCCAATTTGTCCACTTGCCTTGGATCCCATGAACTCTTCCCTTTTGGATCAGCCTTCCATGTGGGACCATGTCCAAGACCTTACTGACCTCCATGTAACCCACATCATCAGCACTGCTCTCCTCAATATTTTGAGAGGCCATTTCAAAATATTCAACTGAATTCCTGAGGCGGCATCTTCCTCTACCAAATCCGTGATGATGCAGCCAACTTGATCCCAGCCTTTCCAAGTGTTGATTCATCCTGTCCCTCAGAATTGTTCCCAATATTGTCCCTCCCCCTGATGTCAGACTATCTGCTCTGTAATTACCTGGCCTATCCCTGTTGCCCTTCTTGAACAACTGAACCATATTAGCTATCCTCCAGTCATTCTGCACTTCACCTGTGACCAGTAAAGTATTAAATATATCCACCAGGGCCCCAACAATCTCCTCCCTTACCTCCCACAGCACCCTGGGATGCATCTCATTGAGCACTGGGGATTCCTCCACCTTTATGTCTGTTAAAACTTTTAATACCTCCTCCTTATTGATCTTAACATGTTCCATAACCTCACCATCCCAACTGACATCTCCGGCTACCATGCCTTACTCCTGTTTGAATACAGATGGGAAGTATTCATTGAAGACCTCACCTACTTCCTCTGGCTCCATGCACAGATCGTCCCTTTGGTGTCTAGCAGGCCTCACTCTTTCACCAGTAATCCTCTGACTCTAACTGTACTGGTAAAATACCTTGTGGCTTTTCCATAACACTATCTGCCAAGGATATTTCATGACCATTGTTTGACCTTCTTTTCGAAGGACCCTCCTGCCCTCTATATACTTGTAAAGGGCTTCACCTGTGTTTATTGCACTGTATTTTCTTTATCAAACTAACGATATCACTTGAACAGTATTTGCTGGGCTTGCTGCCTTTGCCATTCACTCTTCAAGGAAAACACTGGCCATGGATCCTCACCGTATCACTTTAAAATACTCCCACTTTGCTAATAAATCCCCAACTGCAGGCATTTCCTCCCAGTCTCTGTTTGTCAGATCCTGTCTAATGATAGCAGTAATGGCAGGAGACTCCGTTGTGAAGGGGACAGACAGGAGAATGTTTGGCTGCAGAACCAGGATGGTGTGCGGCCTCCCGGGTAACAGTGTCAAGGATGTTACAGAACATTCTGAAGGTGGAGAGTGAACAGCCAGAGGTCATTGTGCACATCGGTGCACATGACAGAGGTAGACAAAGGGAATGGGATCCTGTGAAATGAGTATCGCACATTAGGTAAGAAGTTCAAAAGCTGATCTCAAGGTTAGTGATCTTCAGATTACTCCCAGTGTCACTCACCAGTGGATATAGAAATGGAAAGATAGGTCGGATGGAGATGTGGCTGAGGAGCTGGTGTACGGGCAAGGGTTTACAGTTCTTGGATAATTGGGATCTCTTCTGGGTTAGGGGTGTCCTGGACAAGGGGATGGGTTTGACTTGAACCAGAGGGTCACCAGTATCACTGCGGGGAGATTTAGTAGTGTTACTCTGGAATGTATAAACTAGTTAGGCAGGGGTTCGGGACTCTTAGTAATAGAGGGACAATTGAAAAGTCGGGGGAAAATACATTAGCCATCAAGAGCAAATTTCGTATTCAGGATATTCTGGGGCACATTCAAGGGAGGGAAAAGACATTTGGTTTAAAGGGCATTCGTTTCAACACGTGAGGCCTGAATGGTAAGGCAGACGAGCTCAGAGCATGGATTAGCTCTGGGGACTGGGATATTATAGCCATAACAGAAACATGGCTGAGAGAAGGACAGGACTGGCAGCACAATGTCCCCAGTATACAGAAACTACAGGCGTGACAGAGGGACAAGTAAGTGAGGAGGGGGAGTTGGCCTTTTAATAATGGAGGACATAAAAACAGTGCTTAGAGAGAATCCTCTTAACGGGTCATCAAATGAGGACATATGGTGAGAAGTTAGAAACAAAGAGGGGATGGTCAGTCTACTAGAATGGTGTTCTAAACGCCCAAATAGCCAGCGAGTCCTAGAGGAGTAGATGTGTAGAGAGATTTCGGGTACCTATAGAAGTAATAGAATAATACTGTTTGGAGATTTTAACTTCCATTGTATTGACTGGGACGCTCAGAGTGTAAAAGCCCCGTATCGGGTGGAATTTGTTCAATGTGTCCAATATATTTTCCCAGCTCAATAAATAGAGGGCCCCATTCTCCTCAGGCGGGAGCAACACTGGATCATCCCTCTGAAACCGAAGTCGGGCAAGTGACTGAAGTGTCAGTCGAAGAGCACTTTGGGTCCAGTGACCACAACAGTCTTCGTTTTAACATAGTTATGGAAGAAGATCAGACAGCTCCACAGATTAAGGTCTTAAACTGGAGCACGGCCAGGTTTGGGGCCATTTGGCAGGATCGAGCAGAGGTCAATAGAGTGAATTAAAAATCACACAACACCAGGTTATAGTCCAGCATGTTTATTTCAATACACTAGCTTTCAAAGCGCAGGTGATCATCCTAAAAGATAAAATTAACACTAAAGTTGTCTGATATTACATTCCATGACACTACTACCCTGTTGCTATAAATTCAATGTCTTGTGATTGGGCTCCACAACCACCTGATGAAGGAGCAGCGTTCGGAAACCTAGTGCCTCCAAATAAACCTATTGGACTGGAAGCTGGTGTTGTGTGATTTTTAACTTTGCCCACCCCCGTCCAACTCAGGCTCCTCCACATCATGCTCCCATTAACTGGGTGAATCAGTTTGAAGGAAAAGGAATGGCTGACAAATTGGAGGCTTTTGAAAGTGTGTTGTCAAGAATCCAGGGCCAATGTGTCCCTGTTAGAGTTCAGGGAAAAGCTGTCAGGTTTAGGGATCCCTGGCTCATGAGGGATATTGACGCTTTGTTCAAGAAAAAAGAAAACAGCATACATTGTCTTCAATGTTTCTGTATCAACGTAACCTCTTCCAGTCCTAAAGACACAATCACTCGCTGGAGACTCGACAATCCTTTCAGGACCCTGCAGCACTTCCAATCTGCAGAACACAATGAAAGCCTGTGACTATTCCAATCCAGTTCCAACAAGACTCACTATCTGTGTGACATCCTCCTGTCGCCAGCACCCACCCTATCAATGTACGTTCCTCCTGTATCTCTATGCATTTACTCCATAACCTTCTCCAGCTCTTATACCCGTACCTGTGTAAATGTCATCCTCCCCTACAAACCTTCCCAAATTGACCAAACTGGAGGAGGTTACTTATGCTTCCTTATCTGTGAAACTGTCTCCAACCAAAATTACTGTCCTTCTGGAAAATCCGTCAGAACCCTCACCCTCCATGTCTAAATAATCTGCAGAAGTAAACCTTCCTATATCTATGAAGATTTTCAGTCACGACTACCCTCCATATCTCTGTTTGGACCTTCAGTCTATACAACCCACTTTATCTCTGTCAACTGTTCCATGCACCGCACTCTGGGGAAAAAAGCTTCATGCCATCCACCCTGTCTGTACATCCCATGATTTTGTAGACCTCAATCAGGTCCCCAGTCAACCTTTGTCTTTCTAATCAAAATAATCTGAATCTATTCAAACTTCCTAAATAACTAGCCCCTTCCATACCAGACAACATCCTGGTGAACCTCCTCTGCACCCTCTCCAAAGCATCCACATCCTGTTGGTAATGTGATGATCAGAACTGCATGTAATATTCCAAATGTGGTCGAAACAAAGTCCAATAAAACTGTAATATGACCTGCCAACTCTTTTACTCAATGTCTCATCCATTGAAGGAAATCATGCCGTATGCCGCCTTAACCACTTTACTGGCCATTGTCGTCACCTTCAAGGAACAATGGACCTGAATACCCAGATCTCTCTGTCCGTCAGATTTCCCCAGGACTTTTCCATTTAGTTTGGTCTTGAATTGGATCTTCTGAAATGCAACCCCTCGCATTTGCCTGGATTGGACTCCCCATCTGCCATTTCTCTGCCCATCTTTCCCCTGCTGTATACTCTGAAAGTCCCCTTCACTACACCGCCAATCTTAGTGTCATCTGCAAACTTGCTAATCAGACAAACTATACCTTCCTCCAAATTATTTATGTATATCACAAACAGCAGTGGACCCAGCACGGATTCTTGTGGAACAGCATTGGGCACAGATCTCCATTTTGAGAACTTAATTTTACAATAATCCATGTGCATGTCCAAAAGTTAAGTAAATGTCCCTAATGTAACTATCTCTATCACCAACTCTGGGAGTGCATTTCACACACCAACCACTCTCTGCATAATGTACCTACCTCTGACATCTCCCATAAACCTACCTCCAATTACCTTAAACTTACGCCACATCGTAATAGACATTTTCACAATGGGAAAATTCTCGGGCCACCCATTCTCTGTATGCCTCGGATCATCTCATACACCTCAATCAAGTCAGCTCTCATCCTTTTCATTCTAATGGGAGAATGCCTGGCTTCCCCAACATTTCTTCATTATACTTACCCTCCAATCCAGAAAACATCCTGATAAATCTCTTCTGCGCCATCTCCAAAGTTTCCACATCTTTTTTATAATGAGGCGACCAGAACATAACACAATATTCCAAGAGTGGACTAACTAGGGCTATATGGAGCTGCACCCTCACGTCACAGGTCTTAAACTCAATCCCCTTGCTAATGAATGCTAAGACATCACACGCCTTCTTAACACCCTTTCAACACGGCTGGCATACGTCTATGGACGTGGACCCCAAAATTCTTCTGTTACTCCACACTACCAAGAATCCTGCCTTTTACCCAGTAGAGGTTCTCAGCAGAAACCTTCATTCTTAAACCCTCCCTATTTTGGTACCTTCCTCCAGTCCCCACAAAATCATAAACTGTGAAACGTCTTCCAGTCCCTAAAATCCTCCTTAACTCTGTAACCTCCTTTATTAGCGTGAACCGTCTAAATGATCAAAGCCAATTTTAGCCACTTCAATATTACTAATAACTGCATAACCATCCAATCCTGATATTCCTCCTTAACTCTGTAACTCCCACCATCCTCCAGTACCCTTCTAGAGAATATTGCAGAGGAAGGAATAGTTTTAGAGTCCAGGTCATGTTACGAGCTAGGAAGGGCTGCAGAGCCTGGAGGGTGGTCCAAATATAGGAGCGGATAGGGATCCTACAGGAGGTTCAAGGGACCGAGATTCATAGAACCTGCAGGATGGGACCGGGAATGGTTTGTGGAACCTGAAGGATATTTTAGTCTGAATGAGTGATTTATTTTTGATTAGCATGTTGGGCCGATCTTGATGATCTAATTTTGGAGATGTTTACCAGAATGTCTGTGCACAGCTTCAGATTGTCAGGCTGGGAGATATGAGTTCAGATGTGAATCTATTTGCCCATTCTGTCTGTGTGCCTGATACTGACCTGGTGCTGCTCTGGGAGAAAGCACTCTCCGTGTATTTGGTGGCCTCCAGATCTACATGGCTGACCAGTGCTCACCTCATCAAAGCCTTCGTTTAGAATGTGCTTTATTTTTTCATTATTTTCAAATGGCAAGTTCTGGAGATGCAGGAATTAGGGTTTGGGAAAATGAAACCTTTATCATTGAAAGATGGGAAGTCTTCAAAATGAGATTACGGCTCTGCAGAGACAGTATAAAGTATTCCTATTTGGACGGAAGGAAATGCTGGTGGGCGTAGGGTATGCTGGATGACTAGAGAACTAAGCTTTTGGTTAAGAAAAAGAAGGAAAAATTTGTCCGGTATAGACACGCGAAATCAAATGAATCCTCAGACTATAAAGGCAGGGGGAGTGTACTAAAGAGGGTAATCGGGGGGGGGGGGGTAAAAAGGGGACACGAGATGGCTCTGACAAATAGGGTAAAGGTGAATCCAAAGGATTTTTATACATACATAAAAGACAAGAGGGTAAGGAGGGAGAAAATAGGGCCCCTCAAAGATCAGCAAGGCAGCCTTTGTGTGCAGCCGCAGGAGATGGGGGCGATACTAAACAATTTTTTTTGCATCAGTGTTTACTGAGACGAAGGAAATGGAAGAGAAAGAATGTGGGGAAATATATGGTGACAACTTGAAAACGTCCATATTAAAGAGGAGGAGGAGCCGGATGTCTTGAAACACATAATAGTGGATAAATCCCCAGGAACTGATCAGGTGTACCTTGGAACTTTGTGGGAAGCGAGGGGAATGATCGATATGCGCCATGCTGAGAATTTTGTATAATCGATCATCACAGGTGAAGTAGTTGAAATTTTTAGGTTCTCTAATGTGGTGCCATTATTTAAGAAAGGTGGTCAAGGAAAGCTAGGGAACTATAGACCAATGAGCCTGACATCAGTAGTTGGTAAAGTGTTGGAGGGAATCCTGCGAGCTAGGATTTACATGTGTTTGGAATGGCAAGGAGTGACTAGGGATAGTCAGCATGGCTTTGAGTGTGGGAAAACATGTCTCAAGAAATTGATTGCGTTATTTGAAGAAGTAACAAAATGGATTGATGAGGGCCAATCATTGGATGTGATCTATATAGAATTCAGCGAGGCGTTCGAAAACATTCCACCTGGAAGATCGTTTCACAAGGTTAGATCTTATGGAATACAGGGAGAGCTAGACGTTTGGATAGAGAACTGGCTCGAAGGTAGAAGGCAGAGGGTGGTGGCGGACTGTTGCTATTCACACTGGAGGCCGATGGTGTGCCACAAAGATCAGTGCTGGGCCCACTACTTTTCGTCATTATATAAAAGATTTGGACGTGAACGTAGGAGGTACAGTTCATTAGTTTGCAGATTGCACCAAAATCTGAGATAAAGTGAACAGTGAAGAAGGTTGCCTCAGATTCCAACGGGATCTTGATCAGATGAGCAAATGGGCTGAGGAATGACAGATGGAGTTTAATTCAGATAATGTAAGGTGCTGCATCTTGGGAAAACACATCTGAGCAGGGCTTATACACTTAATGGTAAGGTCCTAGGGAGTGTTGTTGAACAAAGAGACCTTGGAGTTCATAGCTCATATTAGAGTCGCAGGTAAGCGGATAGAGACGAAGGTGTTGGGTATGTTTTCCTTTATTGGTCAGATCATTGAGTACAGGAGTTTGGTGGTCATGTTGCTGCTGTGCAGGACACTGGTTCGGCCACTTTTGGAATATTGCGTGCAATTCTGGTCTTTTTACTACTGGAAAGATGTTGTGAAACTTGAAAGTGTTCAGAAAGGTTTTACAAGGATGTTGTCAGGGTTAGATGATTTGAGCTATCGGGAGAGGCTGAAACGACTGGGACTGTTTTCCTTGGAGCGTCGGAGGCTGAGGGGTGACATTCTTGAGGTTTGTAAAATCATGAGGGGCATGGATAGGATAAACAGAAAATGTCGTTTCCCTTGGGGTGGTGGAGACCAGAGCCAGAGGGCATAGGTTTAGGGTGAGAGATGAAAGATTTAAAAGGGACCTAAGGGGCAACCTTATCACGCAGAATGTGGTATATGTTTGGAATGTACTGCTAGAGGAAGTGGTGGAGGCTGGTACAATTGCAGCATTCAGAAGGCATCTGGATTGGTATGTGAATAAAAAGAGTTTAGTGGGATATGGGTCAAGTGCTGGCAGATGGGACGATGTGTTATTCAAAGAAACACTGATTAAAACATTCAAGGAGGATCTCGGATAATATCATTCTTGCCAATGTGTCTGTTCCAGATTATACAAAGATTGCAGTCCCTCAAAACTATCACACCACCTTTGTTACAAAGTGCAATGAATTCCTGTTTAATGAGGGATGAGCAACGAAATACTGCAAGGCAGTTTAAAAGTTGTCCTCTTGCTTTTGTTTTTGACACGTACCACCCAGAATTTGAATTTAGGCTGACTCAGCTGCATAATCTGAGGCCAAATGCTTTCTCTGTAATGCCTTTGTTATCCATTAGTGTCAGGGTTCCCATCTTGCTTTTCCATTCTGCCTGAGATCCTGTAAGGTTGTTTACTGTTGAATATTTATGTTCCACCTTTTGTTCACCATGTAATCACGTCTGTCTGGTGACTAAATCTCATTTTTCTCTGTGTCACAACTCACAATAATGCAGATACTTTCTCCATTCCAAAAATAAACAACTTTATAATTTACATTTTCCCACAATGTCCTGTCACAATCCTATTCGCTGATGTACAATTTTAGTTCAACTCTGTCCTTTCATGTTCCTTTCTGCTTGTCTTCAACCTCATCCCCATGCGGTTCCGAGCTTTCACATTTCCTCTTTGATTTGGAAATCTGGTTTCACCTGAACCATGTCCCTGCATCCTCTCTGTCAGTTTAAGCCCTATCCATAAACCTACCGACATGATTGGCCAGGACACTGCTTCCAGCATGGTTGGTTCTAATGCACTCATGGGGTGTTGCTGTCTCTGGCTGGCCAGCATCTCAGCCCCACCCTGACCAGTCTTCGAGCTGAGTGGCTTGTCAGACCATTTCAGAGGGCATTTAAGTGCCAAACCCATTACTGTGAGTCTGGATTCATATATAGGCCAGATCGGCAACCAATAACAGATTTCCTTACTTAAATGGTATTCAGTAGTCAGATGGGTATCCCTGCTACCGGCATTAAATTCTGGATGAACAGTCGAGTGCGAGTAACGCGAGACCATTGCCTGGCCCACTAATAGCTGAGATTGAGCCTGGAAACCATCATGTCCTGTGTTTGTGCTTCAACACTGTATCTATGTCATGTCTTCTGGACCAAAGTACTGAGTACTGATCCCAGTGCACGTTCTTCGTGACTGTGATTTGATCGCAATGCCTTTCTGCACTCTGGTGATATCACTCAGTATCTCTCCACGTGATATCTGTCACCGTGAGGGTTTAATTGCTGCTGGTGATTGCAGCCTTTGCAGCTACTCCAGATCCTGAGCCAACTGAACTCTTCACTCCAGGGAGACGAGGCAGCACAGGCTAGGGATGGAGACTGGGATTTTCCAGATCTCTGTGGGGCTCAGTGCCATTCTCCATGTGTAAACCTCACTGCATCAGTCTAATTTCCAATTCTGTTAATTTCTCTGTCTCCTGTAGGTGATCAGAATGTTTTTGACTCAGCAGAAGTCCAAATTCCTGTTTCATTCATCTCCACACTGAAGATAGTTGGTCAGCGAGAGAGAGATCTGGAGCCTTCAGTAAATCCCGCAGATCGGTAAGATCACTCACAGTGAACAGAGTAGAGTATACTTAATGCATCGAACTTTGGTCCAGAAGACATGACATAGATACAGTGTTGAAGCACGAACACAGGACATGATGGTTTCCAGGCTCAATCTCCACCCTCTTGTTTATTTTCCTCTCTGCTGTACTGAGCCTTCCCATGTCAACATAGCAAGTTGAAAGTTATCAATCCAGTGTGAGGATCAGTACAACAGAGGGGAAACCAGCCCCCCCCCCACAAGGAGATGACATTGAAAACTGGGATCCTTCTGTTCTATATTCCCCCCTCACGCTGTCTCTTGTCGTGTGATAGTGTCATACAGCAAGGAGACATACCTTTCGGTCCAACTCATTTGCGCCAGTGTCTTGAATGCTTGTACTTGCCAGAAAATTTCCTGTTTCTATAACCTCCACCCCTCCCATATTCCCGCTGTATATTTGAAGACTACTCCAATGCTGACGACTCTCCCAGTGTGTAAGTTACTCCAGTGTCGATAACATGCCCAATATCAATAATCTCATCCTGCACCCAGAACAATTATCCCTATTTCTGTAATCTTGCACAATACTTACAGTGCCCCTGTCTCTGTAAATTCCTCCAGCCTGGACCAAAATACCCACCTGTGTACCTTCCTCAAGCCCCAGGAGAACATGATATCACTGTAACCTTCTGCAGGCCCGATCACACTCCTGCCTCCTGGCCTACAGCACCACGCAACCACAGAGAACATAGAACATAGAAAAATACAGCGTAGTACAGGCCCTTTGGCCCTCGATGTTGCGTCGATCCAAGCCCACCTAACCTACACTAGCCCACAGTAATCTTCTCCCTTCCCTACAGCGCTCCTTATCTTCATAAACACCTCCAGACCCTTTTCAAGCCACAACAGCACTCCACATCTCTGTTTGCTCCGCCACTCCCTACAGTCCTCCCAGCATCTTAAACATTCTGTCTTTGTGTAATCCTGCAATTTGGGGCAGCACGGTGGCTCAGTGGTGAGCAATGGTGCCTCACAGAGTCAGTGACCCAGGTTCGATTCCTGCGTTGGGTGACTGTCTGTGTGGAGTTTGCATATTCTCCCCGTGCGTGCGTGCGTTTGCTCCGGTTTCATCCCACAGTCCAAAGATGTACAGGTCAGTTGAATTGGCCATTCTAATTTGTCCATAATGTTAGTTGCATTGTCAGAGAAAAGTGGCTCTGGGTGGGTTACTCTTTAGAGCGTTGATGTGGACTTGTTGGGGCGAAGTACTGAAGAGAAGCTAATCTGAACTCTCGCTCTACGTTCCATATTACTGTCCCTAAATATATACCTCTATCCATAAACAGCCCCAAACCCTTCAAACCTCCGAATCTCTGTGAACTCCCGCAGCTCCCTCCTTAATTGTATAACGTTTTCCAGTCCTGGAACACTCTGAAAATGTGAACATCCTACAATCCTCCCTATCTGTGTAATCCTCTCAGGTCCCTGTAACACCCCCGATCTGTGGAACCAACTCCAATGTTTGTGACTCTCCTGATCAGTTTCAACAAGACTTACTATGTATGTAACCTTCGCCCGTCGCTATCACCAGCCCTGCCAATGTAAGCTCCTCCAGTCTCCCCACCAATCTAATCATCTCCATAAACTTCTCCAGCTCTTACACCCCTATCTGTGTAAACGTTGCACTCCCCTACAACCATACCTAAAGCAGAAACCTCCTCCAGTGTGTGCAATGCTCCCTATTTGTGTTAGTGTCTCCAGGCTCTATTGCTGTTCCTGTCTCTGTAAGATCTGACAGATTGTCCAGCTTTCCGGTCCAATTAATTTCCAGAACCTCAGCATCCGACATCAGCAAATGTTTTCATTAACTACAGCCTTCCATATCTCTGTTCGTCCCTCAATTCTATGCAACTTCATAATCTCTGTAAATAACACCATTCCATAAAATTCTCCATGTCTGCGTAAACTGCGTCAATTCTACAGTGAGAAGCCTCACTGTCCTTTTGATCACCTCTAGTACCTTCAGATCTCCCTGCATCTTTCCTGACTCCATTGAATACAGCTCATCCTATGTTATAACTCCTCTAACTCATATATTACTCCCAATCTCTGTGATATTTTTTCAGTTACTGCAATTCTCATTCTTTATCTCCGGAGCTTCCAATTCCCCCGATCGATGTAAGGTTATTGATCTCTTGCAGCATGTTTAACACCTGTAATAGCCTCCAACTTCTCACAGCATCCTGTCGCTGTAACCTCCTCGAATACTACAAGCTCACTGTCTTTGTAATATCTTACAGTATCTGCAACCCTGTTGATTTCTGTAACCTCCTCCAGAACAGCACTCCACATCTCTGTGTAACTGATGGGAATGCTGCAAACCTGCCGTCACAGTCCTCACTAACTCTCTGAACTCCTGCAGCCCTACAACCCTCAGTATCTCTGGCTCCTCCAATCCCTACAGTTCTCCCTGGCTGTGTGAACTGATCAAGCCCCTTCAACCCTCCCTATCTCACTCACTCCTGCAGCTCCAACTATTGTCCATGTCAGTGTAATTCCCGGCACCAACAATCCTCCCGGTCTCTATAAACTCCGGCAGCTCCAACTACCACCCCAAGCTGTGTAATCTCGAGTCAGTCCAATCCTCCCTTTCTCTATAAACTCATGTAGCTCTACATACCACCCCATCCGTCTAATCTCAAGTGCCTATAACCCTCCCTTTCTCTAAAAACCTTTGTAGCTCCAACTACTACTGTGTAATCTCTAGTCCCTATATTCCTCCCGATCTCTGTAAATCCTTCAGAACTGATAACTCTGTAACTCTCCTTGACATCTTTCAGCCAGACAACCTATCTGATCTCTAACCACCAACAGTGATTTCAAACCACCCGAACTCTATAACATCCTCCAGTCTCTACAACCCAGCTTTTTTCCGTTAGCTTCTCTGGTATCTGTATTCCGGTTACAGATCCTTGCTCAGGGAAACAATGTCTCAGTACTGAACCTGTAAGAACACAAGAATCTTTGATGTATCAATAAATTTGCCTCATTTTCTAAATTGTAACGACTGCAAGTTCAACCTTCTCCACCTCTTCTCATCAATATCGCTCCATTTTGAAGATCAGCCTGGTGAACATTCTCTGGACTGCCTTCAATGCAAGAACATTTTCCCTCTAGATAGGGGACAAAACCTGTTCATAGTATTCTCAGTGTGGGCTGACTGGAGTCCTCTATGTTTTTTTACAAGCCTTCACTATTTTTATTCTCCGTTCCCTTTGAAATCAATGCCAGCATTCCATTTACATTCTCTATGTCCTGCTGGTCTTGTATGCTACCTTTCTGAGACTTATACACAAGGTTTCCCACGTTACTCAGTGGCGTAGCTTTCTGCAGTTGATCTGAAATCAAGAGGTGACAGCAATAATCACAAAAGTGCTGGAATGTATGGTAAACGATATGCCAGAAATGCTAGCTGCACACTTGGAAACCTATGGAATAAGTGCAGACCATCATGTATAGGGATAGAATTAGGCCATTCGGTCCATCAGGTCTATTCCACTGTTCGATTATGGATGAATTGTTTCTCAACCCCATTCTCTCATTCCCTGTAACCCTTGATCTCCTTATTTATCCAGAACTTGCTTATCTCTGAGTTAAATACACTGAATCACTTCGCATCCACAGCCCCATGAGGCAGAGAGTTCCACAGGTCCATCACCCTCTGGCTGAATAAATTCCTCCACTTCTCCATTCTGAAGTGTCATCCCTTCACTCTGAAGCTGTTCCCTTGGCCCCTAGTCTTTCCAACTCGTGGAAACACCGTCCCCACGTCCACTCCATCCAGGCTCCTCAGTATTCTGTAAGTTTGAATGAGATTCTGTCGCTGCCTCTGAAACTTCATCAAGTGCAGACCCAGAGACTTCACCTGCTCCGTATATGGCACGAATTTCATCACGGAATCTTTCTTGGTAACCCATTTCTCGTACCCCTTCACATCCTCTGTCCAGACTCTGAATGAATAACGTGTAGAGTGTAGTCCCAACACTGACACCTGCGGAGCTCCCCTCATCACCAGTTACCATCGTGATAAAGACCCCTTTCTTCATACTCTCTGTTTTATGCCAATCAGACAAATCCTCTATCCATGTTAAGCATGTTGTTCTGAAACGGAAATTTCATTTCACACACACGGCTTGATTTATTTTTTCTGCCTGGCTGTAAACACCAGAGTTTTACTATTACCTTCCCATTCCCTGGTGAAGCTGGTTGTGAGCTGCCTTCCTGACCCATTGCAGTCCTTTGGGTGTAGGGACAGACATATTGCTGGGAGGATGGAGCGTGGCTTGGAGGGCACCTTGGAAATGCTGGTGTTCCCGTGCACCTGGAACTCCTGTCCTTCCAGAGAATAGTGGTTTCGGGTTTGTGAAGTCCTGTTGAAAGGGCCTTTCTGAGTGACCTCAGAGCTGCTTGTAGATCATTTATTCATCAATTCATTCATGAACATGAGCTTTGTTGGCTGGGCCATCATTTATTGTTGGTTTTGAGTTGTCCCTGAGAAGGTGGTAGTGAGCTGTCTTCATGAGCCACTCCACCAGCCGTTGTACCCTCCAGCAGGCGCTACAGCACTCCTCACGTCTGTAACTGCATCCCGACAATGCAGCTCTCCCTTTTATATCTGATATCCTTCCCGACTTATAACTCTTGCAGTTCCTCACAATATGTCACCTCTTCCATTCCCATCTGTGCTAGCGATCTCTAACATTTCTTTATTCTTGTTTAAATTCTGATCACCTGAAATCTCTCCCTTTCTAAAATTGCAACCCCTTCAGCTTCTGTATCTCTCCATATAACTGTAATCAATGACACAACAGGTTTCCTTCCTTAAATCTCTATAATTACAATGGTTACGTGTACTAAATTTGCACTTTTCATCCTCCTTATTCATCCCAGGACTTCCAGCCCCCACGATCCCACTATTTGGAATGCTCCCATTCTCTGCACCTCCTCATGTCCTGAGGGTCTTTGAACACCACCAGAGCTCCAAAAGTTTATATTCCCCCCAGTTACTGCAAGTCTTCTAACTCTGTAACATCCAGCAGTCTCCACTACCATACAACACTTGCTGGCTCTCAATTTGCATTTGTTGAAAACTGTGTTGCTGGAAAAGCGAGCAGATAAGGCAGCATCCAAGGTGCAGGAGAATCGATGTTTCGGGGCTGACTGGGACTTGGCGTTGGAGAAACAGCAGAGCAGGAGGCTCGAAATCAGCACAGAGTCACAGAGGGAGTGACCGTGTGAGGGAGCAACTTGGGGCAGGAGCATGAGGCTCACTCATACCTGGGAGTTACTGAGGCACCAATGTCGGAGGATATAAATCAGCACTGAGGATCAAGGCCTTGTCATACCTGGCAGTCACAGAGACGGTGACCCTGTGATGGAGCAGAGTGGAGTGGAGCTGGAGGATTACACGTACCTGGGAGTCACAGAGACGGTGACCCTGTGAGGGAGCAGAGTGGAGTGGAGCTGGAGTATTACACGTACCTGGGAGTCACAGAGACGGTGACCCTGTGAGGGAGCAGAGTGGAGTGGGAGCTGGAGGATTACACGTACCTGGGAGTCACAGAGACGGTGACCCTGTGAGGGAGCAGAGTGGAGTGGGAGCTGGAGGATTACACGTACCTGGGAGTCACAGAGACGGTGACCCTGTGAGGGAGCAGAGTGGAGTGGAAGCCGGAGGATTACACTTACCTGGCAGTCACAGAGACGGTGACCCTGTGAGGGAGCAGAGTGGAGTGGAAACTGGAGGATTATACGTACCTGGGAGTCACAGAGACAGTGACCCTGTGAGGGAGTGGAGTGTAATGAGAGCTGGATGATTGCACGTATATGGTAATCACAGAGATCACTTTCTGCTGTGGGGGCCTGCATGCACTGACTTTGAAAGAAGTGCAAGAGCCATCACAGAAAAGGCTGTAAGTTCATTGGCTGATAAATACACCGTTATTGGCGAATGTCAGTCAATTGCTATAAGTTAGCAAATTTATTTTTTGAACTTCTGAAATAAGGGTTGATCTCAGAAATAAGAGGCAGGAGTGAAATTCTCAGCCAATATAATAAATTACCCTCAGTAAGCCACAGTGGAATAAGGGGCTTAACCATATTGTGATTTCCCTGACGTTAACTTCATTCTAAGTAATTAACTAAGTTACTCCAGACATGTTGCATTTTAGGACATGGCAGCAAATATTTGTTTGATGGAAAGTGTGTTCTATTACATTGGGAAGTAATAGACCCTGTTCGTGTCCGAGATGGACACTGGTTCTTGGAGCTCAGACAGGGACTAGAGACTGTATGCAATATCTGTGATGCTGAGAGTTAGGGTGACCGCACGCGCACAGAGCCGATCACCCTGCAGACATGACGGCCTCGAAGAATGAAGGGAATGGGGGACTAGGCAATTTAAGAGAAACAGTCAGGGAATAAAAGAATATTCTGGTATCTCCCTCGCAATTCATTTTCCCAGTTTGGAAGCTGATGAAGGTGCGGGCTGTTCTGGAGAGTGCAGTCGGAGCTTTGTCTATAGTACCACAAGCAGCCTGACTGTACAGAAGGGGAGAGAGAAGGAAGGAGGAACAATAGTCACAGGGGAGTCAGGAAAGTGAAGAAGGTGTCAGTGTGTCTGTAATTCCAGGATAGCATGGTTAAGAATGTCACGGTGTCTTCAGGACATTCGCCTGTGGGCCAGTGAGCAGGCATGACCATGTTGGTAGGAATGACCTGGGTAGGAAGGGTGAAGTGGTCTGGGAGTCACAATTTAGGGAGCTAGGTGGATGGTTAGCAAGCGGGACCTCAAATGTAGCAATCCTTGGAATAATCTCAGTGCCGTGTGCAAGTGAGAACAGAACTCGGAGTTTTAGGTAGATGAGTGTGTGACTGGAACGATTGTGCAGCAGGAAGGGCTTCAGATTCCTGGGACATTGGCACTGTTTCTGGGAAATGCAGCAACTGTGCAAGCTCGATGGGCTAACGTGACAGAGCTGGGACTGAATTCCTTACGGGGTGTTTGGGAGGGATTGAAAATAACTTGGTGTGTGGTTCGGATCCTAAAAAGAATAGTAAAGGAACTACGAGGATTCTCAAAATAATGGGATGTGCGGTTGGTGCTAATTTACAACAACAAGATTAACAGTGGAATATGGAGTGAGAAAGAAACCCTTAATCTGAGGTACTCTGCATGGATGTGAATACTCAGAGTCTGGGGAGTTCCAAATGCAGATTAGTGTGTGGAAATCTGGTGGACACCGAGAGCTGGCTCGAGGATGTCAGGACTGGATGTTAAATATTGCTGGGTATAAAGAATTCCAAAATGATTGGAGGGAAGGGAAAGGATGAAGGAAGAAGTATTGGTTGAGATTAGCGTTAGTTAAGGGGACCAAGAGAAAGGGGATCCATCCAAGGACATAATGAATTTGACTGGAGCTACAGAACAAAAGGTGTACAATTAAACTCTGAGGTACAGTCTATCAGCCAGCAACCATTGGAAAGGATGGAAAGAATAAATATGCAGGGTCATTTGAGAGTGATGACAATACTACAGATTAGATATACTGAGAAACTTAATTTATCCAGATATTGACTGGGTAACTGGTGTTGCAGGGTCATGAGAGGTCTGTATCCCTAGATTACAAGGAGGAGAGATCACTGCAGGAGTATGTGTCCAGCCCAAGAGAGTATGTACGGTTGGACCTGGTCCATGGGAAAAGGTGGGACAAGTGGATCCAGTGGCAGTAGGGGAACGTTTTGGGGCGCAACAATCATTATATTGTAACATTCAGGATGATGATGGAGAATCATGTGCAATAATTGAGACTGAGAAATATTAGTTGACTAAGAGCAGCCTTCAATGGGGCAAGAATGAAGCTGGGAACCTTTCAACAAGGCCAGTGAAATGGTAGCTTTAAATAGTGTGAACCAGGTCAGATTGAGCTGGGATTATGGAGATGGGGCTGCAGTGTGACCATGACTGAAATCTAAATAATCGCAGGTTTTCCCCATTTCTACATTTCAAGGATAAGTAGGCCAAAACAGTGAAGTAGCATTGTGTATAAAGGATGGGATCAGTATTATTGTGATGCTAATAAATTTACACACTGCTCCTCTCTGCCCTCACCGCTCATCTCTGCGTATTGATCCTATCAGATATTGGTTACCTTTGAAAACTTCAGAAAATAGCGTTATAGAGAAGATCACTCTGTCCACTGTCTGCATTGGAAAAAAAAAAATATTTTTAAAGCTCTAGTTCTGTCTCCCAGGATACTTTCGGACTTCAGCTGCAGATCCCGGCACCTTTATTAAAAATGGCTTGAGAGTTTCTGCCTCTACTCTACTTCCATGTGTGACTCCCAGATCCCGATCATAAACTGCTTTTTATAACAACGTTCCTCATCACTTCTCTAATATTTCAACCAATTCTTTTAAACATTTGCCACTGGTAACTGAGCTCTCTAACAGGAACAAGGTATTCTCTCCCTGTCTATCCAAGTTCCTGACAATATGTGTACCCCAATCAAAACTACTCTCAGCATCCTCCATTCAAATCTTTCCCGATAGTTGCACTTCCACTATCACAGGGTAACGAATCTCCTCTGTCCTCTCTCCAGTCCAATTCCATCCTTCCATGTGATAGGGTGACCAGGACTGCACACCACCCCCAAGCTGTGACTGAACTCATTATTTATGCAGTTCCAGAATAAGCTTCCTGCTCTAAAATTCTGCCCTTTGGCTGATAGAGGAAATGATGCCATTTGCTACATTAACGAGATTATTGATGTTTCCAGCTACCTTCATTTATCCGCCCACACAGACTATGCTCTCATTTATTGTACATTCCTCTCTATTGTTGCTGTCCTCAAATGCCTTGCTTGCACTTCTCTGGGTTATTTGCTCCATTCACCTGGACCCCACAGTTTCTGTTTTTAAACAGTCTGCCATGGGATCTCTCGTTAAATTCAAGTAAGTCACGTGCAGTTACAAGTTACTGCCTCAGACCGATGCAGTCAGATTAATTACACATGATCTTCCTTGAACAAATCCAGACAGACTGTCCTGGAGTCCCTGGGACTTGCTCAGTGACCGTTTATCCACTGTCTCAGAATTCCACCCTCGACCTACTCAGTCAGTCCCTTGCTCCACAATAAACAAAGTTGCTGTATTAGCCGTTCTCTAGGCCTCTGACACCATTCCTGCCTCCAGTGAGGATTGGATAATGTGGGTAACTATAAGGCAGGTGATTTTCCCCGGCTCCTTTTACCAGTCTGAATATTGAGTTACCCCTTTTTAACGATTTGAATCTCCTTTGTAATTCTCTGCTCCAAGATTGCTGCTCCCAATATTGCACACTGCATCCCTATTTTGATTCAGACAGACAGAGGCCAAACCATCTTATGATTTGGTCAAGTCTCATTTTAGTCAGGCTGTATGGAGGGTTTCTCTCCACAAGGTGAAGTGCATTTTCTCATAATACCAGCCCCAATCTGCCTCATTAACCATACTCCCTGCCCACGTGGTTATCTTCTCAACTGACACTAACACGGTGATTTTCCCCTTCGTCATAACAACTTTACACTGCCTGGATTTCCCAGAATGCACCAGCCTTCCTGCTCCAGGTGCCATGAGTAAAAAGTCATTACACTCTTAGATTGTCAATCTGAAACTGCCCAGGAGATAGCAGAGGGGGTAAAACTGGGCTTCACCTTGTGGACAAGCCCCTGAGGTTCTGGTGAATGACTTGTTGTAGGAGAGGGACATTATCTTCCTCCAGGACTGGCAGGGGAGGCCATGGCACCAGACCCTGCCAGCTTGGTCCGAGGCTGACCCCTGGGTCAGTGACGTACCAGCTTTCTGAGTGAATGTCCAGCAGTGTAGGAAGGAGGTCAGTGATCTTCTTCATTCCACCAGGGTAATTACCACCATCTGCACTTTGTGAGCTCATCCTCACTCTATCTCTGTTACTGCACCCACCTCCCACCAAGGCTCATGTTCTCCCACTCTCACTGAATGCAGCACCTTCTCTTTGTCGTTTTCTAACCGCTTCTCTGTCCCTCTGCCCAAGTCTGTCTGGTGTCTGTACTGCCCACTCACTCACTCACTCAGAACACCTCGACACCTTTCCCCCAGCTGTCCCAGCACGAACAGCTGTACCAACCTTTTCCATTTCCCTTAATACCACTTGTTAATTTTCACATTCCAGAAGGAACAATTCCACAATAGGAAAAAAATAGCCAATAGAGGCATAGGTCTCCCCAACATTCAGCTACTTTTCCCCTCGCAGGGGGAGGATCCTGACCCTAACACTCACGAGAGGCTGACTGACCGTGTCCAAGCTCCCGGACTGGGATCTGAGACTCCCCCTGACTGACTGTTCTGGGGTACCGTGACTGAACATGGACAATGATATCAAACTTCCTGCTTTTGTGCCTGTGCTAATCACCAAGACAATACAGCAGGTGGGTGAGCCTGGTAGCTCTGGCTGAGGGGTAACACTGCTAAAGGTAGGGTAAGGCAATAATTCTGTCAGCATTCAAGTCAGCTCAAAGTGAGAGTGTACAAACACGGAGTGAGCAGCCCAGAGGGACAGTCCATGAGCTGGGTCTGTGTCCCTGAGCACAGTGTCCTTGCAGCAGCATTGCAGTAAGAGTTGCCAGTGCATCCTGAGCTGCAGCCTTGAAATACAGAAGTGTACTGTCAGTGGGTTGGAGATGTGCTGGGATGGCATGGTGAGGTTGGCATGTGACAGATACCAGCATTGGAGGGTGTGGAGCTTCTGTCAGTGCAGTGTCCCCCGAGACGTTGTTGTCCAAGAGAGAAGGCCGGAGGAGCATGGGGCGAGATGGAGTCACCAGTTACCAGCTCGGACTTGAGGATATGAAACTGCAGGTTGTTAAGGGGAGTTCCACTGAATGTGGCTGCTGTTCATCAGTAATCATCAGTAATCATGGAGTCAACATCTTGCCACTCCTGCACTCAAATCTTGTTTTAAAGAGCAGTCCAGCACAGGAACAGTCCCTTCATGCCAGTAAGCCCACACTGACACATGATGCCGTTCTAAAGTTAAAAAGAAAGTTTTTGCTCTATGTCATTCTGTGTCCTACACCCTCTATGTCATTCTGTTCCCTACCTACTCATATTTGTGCCAAGATCCCTCTTAAACCTTGCTGTATTAGCTTCTTCTCCTCTATCAGTGCATTCTAGGCACTTGCATATTCTGTCTGGGAAAGCCAAAAATAAACTTGCCGATTATATCTCCTACGTTTTCTCCCTTTTACCTAAAACCTATGTATCTGAGTAATTGATAGTTCTACTCTGGGGGGAAAAAAAGCTTCTAACTGTATTTCTATCTATGCCTTTGATAATTTTGTAAATATTTATCAGGTAGCCCCATAGCCAATGGCTAATACCCTCTGGCTAATACCCTCCAAACCAGATAACATCCTGGTAAAACTTTTCCATACCCTCTCCAACACTTCCACATCGTTCTGCTGGTGTGGAAACCAGTACTGTACAAAATAATCTAAATGTGCCCGAACTGAGTTTCTCTACAGCTGCAATATGACCTGCTAATTTTAATACTGTATGTTCCGATGCATGTCTGCAAGTTTGCCATCAGCCTTCTTCATCACCCTATCCACCCGTGTTACCACTTTCCGGGAACTGTGGAGCTGTACACCTAGATTCCTTCGGATGTTGGTGCGGTCAGTAATTTTTCTTTCCACTTTATACTTCTCTCCTGCATTAGACCTTCTAAAACGCATCACGTCGCAACTGCCCAGATAAAGTAACATCTGCGTTTTCTCTATGCAAGTCTGCAGCTGACCTACATCCTGCTGTATTCTCTGGCAATTATCCTCAGAATCTGCAACCCCGCCAATCTATTTACAGATCTCCAGTTACAAAAACACTGTTCCACCACTATTCTGCCTTCTATGACCAAGCAGTTCTCTATCCATCTTAATGACTGACCGCTGATCCCATTTCACATCACCTTCTGTATGAACCTACCATAAGAAACCACATCAAAGGCCTTGCTAAGGTCCAATCGGCCAACATCCAGCCCCATGCCCACATCAATCGATTTTGTCACTTCCTCAAAATAATCAACCAAGTTTGTGAGACATGGTCTTCCCCACACAACTGTATTACCTGTTGCTAGTAAGTCCAGACTAGAGTACTGTTGAAGCTGCACTCATTCAGACAAGTGATTATTTCATCATATTCCCGAATTGAACCTTGGAGGTTAGATTAGATTCCCTACAGTGTGGAAACAGGCTCTTCAGCCCAACCAGTCCACACCAACGCTCAGAAGAGTAACCCACCCAGACCCATTCTCCTGCACTATATTTAACCCTAACTAATACACCTAACACTATTGGCAATTTAGTATGGCCAACTCACCTGACCTGCACATCTTTGGACTGTGGGAGGAAACCGGAGGACCCGGAGGAAACCCACGCAGACACGGGGGTATGTGCAAACTTCACACAGTCAGCCAAGGCTGGGATTGAACCTTGGACTTTGGTTTGTGAGGCAGCAGTGCGAAGCACTGAGCTCTTGATAGTTACTCTACAGTGGGAGATAAGTCGGGCCGTGATGGTTACTGTACAGTGGGAGGTATGTTGGGCCGTGATGGTTACTGTACAGTGGGAGGTATGTCGGGCCATGATGGTGACTGAACAGTGGGAAGTATGTCGGGCCATGATAGTTACTGTAAAGTAGGAGTTTTGTCGGGCCGTGATGGTTACTGTACAGTGGAATATATGTTGGGTGGTGATGGTTACTGTACAGTGGGAGGTATATCGGGCCCGTGATGGTTACTGTACAGTGGGAGGTATGTCGGGCCATGATAGTTACTGTAAAGTAGGAGTTTTATCGGGCCGTGATGGTTACTGTACAGTGGAATGTATGTTGGGTGGTGATGGTTACTGTACAGTGGGAGGTATATCGGGCCCGTGATGGTTACTGTACAGTGGGAGGTATGTCGGGCTGTGATGGTTAATGTACAGTGGAAGGTATGTCGGGCCGTGACAGTTACTGTACAGTGGGAGGTATGTCGGGCCGTGATGGTTACTGTACAGTGGGAGGTATGTCGGGCCGTGATGGTTACTGTACAGTGGGGGGTATGTCTGGCCATGATGGTTTCTGTACAGTGTGAGGTATGTCGGGCCGTGATGGCTACTGTACAGTGGGAGGTATGTCGGGTCGTGGTGGTAACTGTACAGTGGGGGGTATGTCGGGCCGTGATGGTTACTGTATGGTGGGAAGTATGTCTGGCTGTGAGGTTGCAGACTGTATGAGTTGTGCATAATATGATTCTGCTCCTGCAGATGGCCCCCTGCACCTCATGGATGCATCATCTTTGGTTTCACAATCTGTTTAAAGTCTGTACCGTTCACTGTCCAGGGGGCTACATATCATGGTGAGGGGGGCTGCAAAATGTGAAGATAGCCCTTGCTCCCCATAAGGACTGTGCAGTGACCATTCTTACTGATATATGAAATGGAGAGGTGTATCTGCAGCAGGCAGATTGGTGATGATGTGGTCAATTATATGGTTCCCTTTTAGAGATTCCCACATAACCTGCCTCAGAGCAGTCTAGCAGCCACTGGATCCAGCATCAATACTGAGCACTATACTGACTATATACCAAGGAGCTGCCCCCTAAGCCAGGCTATGTCCTGTCAGTGGGACATACCCCACCAGAGAGGATGGTGATGTTGCCTGGTACATAGTCCTGCTCACAGAATCTTGCTTTACAGACAATATCTGATTTTTGCTTGAATAGTCCGTGCGAAATTTACAACAGGTCACTTTTCCTTTTTGTATAATGAAGAGTTAATATCACTTTGTTTCTTACATATTTTAAAATAAACCAAACATCAGTATTTTTCAGTTGAATGCAATTGAAGTGAACAATAATTGAATTAGCAGAGCACACAGCTAACTATTACACAATTCAGTGACTGTAGTAGACAGCTGATTGATGTTCAGATCAGTGAACACACCATCTTGCAGGCAGCATATCTGTTGGAAATGACTTGGAGGAAAAGCCTGAATTCAGACATAGTGTTACTGGGCCTCACCATGACCTACAAAACACTGGCCATCTCCAGAATCTGTCCAGTGAGTTTCCAAACAGGAGCTGGGCAGTTACTGACATAATCCCTCACAATGGACTGGTTAGAGACATACCTGAACAACGGGGAGATTGAGTGGGGAAACTGGTCAATGGGCTAGAGCATGGTGCCGATCCGGAAGCAGTTCAACATTTGCAACAATGACCTGTAAACAACCATGTCTTGCAAGTATACCACTTCTTGCGTGCCACCTAAATTCTGTAATTCTGCACCTTGGGCCCGATCTTGAATGAAGGTGTTATAAAGGTGATGGGCTCCTGCAGCACATGGCATCTTACATTGAGTTCTTCATAAACCATATCCAGTGTATGTTAGCCCCACAATGTCAGTATCCAAACAGAATTGTGCAGCTCCATTGATGGACGGCATCATCCGAGCCAAACGACCTTGTGTGTGACTTGAGCTGGAAATCTCTGTGTAAATGTTTGCATCATTGTTCTAACCATTAACTGCAAAGTCTCTTTACTGAAGGTCTAACATCCTTTCATTATACCAACTTTTAGATTCTCCAATAAGCATTATATCCCCCATTTATTCCATTGACATTTATAAGAACATTATGATGAAAACAGTGCACAACTCACAGTAAGGAGCATTTAAATGATAAATCTCATTCCCACACCCATGACCAAATTATTATTAAGTACAAGGACTTTGAAAATATACAATTATTTTACCTTGTATTAATATTGTGAATTAATAGTCGACTCTCCTGCTCCTCAGATGATGCCTGAACGGCTGTGCTTTTTCAGAATCACACTTTTTGACTCTGATCTCCAGCATCTGCAGTCCTCACTTTCTCCCTGCTAATACTCACTCATAATCATTTTCGTGGCAACAATATCACTGTGTGTTTAAACATGTTAGTCAGATATAAGTATATTTTCAATTGCGTCTGTCTATCTCAGAGGTCAGTAATGTGTGATGTGACTGTCAGTGTCTGTGTGATGCTCGGTATGCAGGCCATGCCTCTGAGAGTCTGTCCGATTGTTTCAAACAACATATTCCTTCAGCTGTGTACAACAAATAGGTTACTGCCTGGACCCAACCAGCCAGAGCTCACAAAACTCAAAGCACAGTGTCCAGAATTGGGCAGGACTGGACAATATTGTTCATGTTAATTTATTCATGGAATATGATAAGGCCAGTATTTATTGCCTGTCGCTTGTTGCCCTTGAGAAGATGGGGGTGAGCTGTCACATTGACCCGATGCAGCCCATGCGCTGTAGGTAGACTTACAATATCATTAGGGAGGAAGTTGAAACAGTGACAGTGAAAGAACGGCAATATACTTCCCAATCAGTTCGGTGGATGGCTTGGATTGGAACGCGAACGTGGTGGTCCCATGTATCTGCTTCCCTTGTCCTTCTTAATGGTCGTGGGTTCAGAGGTACGTTGTAAGGAGCCTTGGCAAATTTCTGCAGAGCACCGTGTAGATGGCAGACATTGCTGCTACTGAGTGTGAGTGGATGAGGGATGAAGCTGCACTCACACAGGCAAATGGAGGCAATTAACCACACACACACATTCAACATGAGTCTTTTTGATGGGAGACAGGCTTTCCGAAATTTTGAGGTGAGTCATTCTTGTAGGATTTCTTTCCCCTGACATATTCTTATAGCCAATGAATTAATATGTGTCAAAGTGTGGCGCTGGAAAAACACAACAGGTAAGGCAGCACCTGAGGTACAGGAGAGTCGACGTTTTAGCATAAGCCCTTCACAGGAATGGGTAATGTAATTATATGATCATTCCAGTTCGGGTTAACGGTAATCCCCGGGATATTGCTCGGTGGGTGTTCAGTGATGGTGGTGGCATTGAACACTAAATGATATGGTATACTTTTCTATTGTTGGAGGTAATCGTTGTCTGGCATGTGTGTAATGGAAATGGTACTTGTCACTGTTAAGCACACACCTGCATAGTTCCAGGACCTGTTGCATTTGGACAAGGACTGCTTCAGTATCTGAGTAAATCACGAAAGGTGTTGAACATTGTCCAATCATTGGCAAACATCCCCAGTTGTGACTTTACTTGAGTAGGGGATGGTCATTTATGAAGCAGCTGAAAATTATTGGGCCTAGGGCAGAGAGAACTCTTACAGCTCACTGATGTTGTCCCTCTCTCTGAGCTAGGAAGCTTGCTTCTAGTTTCACATGCTCCAAAGGTGTCTAGCAACATATCTGAACAGAATAATGTTACAGTACCTTGCCCCAAGAGCTGAGCGAGGACTTGGTTAGCTGAATCAGTTGGACGGCTAGTTTGTAATACAGATTAATGCCAACAGTGTGGGTTCAGTTCCTGCACTGAATGAGGTGCCTGAACAGGGCTGTCTTACTCAACCTCTCCCTTGCTTGAGGCATGATGACTGGCCAATTAAACTGCTGCTAGTCGCACCTATCTAACAATATAACAACCCTATCATCCTGTTGGGGTATGGTGCCCTGCCTTTCCATTTCTGGTCTGCAGGTTTACTCAGAAACCCCTCCCCTGGGGACCTGCGGTGGAGCTGAGATGGATGCTCCCCACCAACCCCAGCCACCTTCCTCTGTACCAGGTATAACTTCAGCCAGTGCAGACGAGTCCTATTTGCTCCAGTTTTGCTGTTAATCCTGGATATGACACTTGGTCAAATGCAGTTGTGATGATGTTAAGTGCAGTCACTGTCACCTCAACTCGAGAATTCAGCTGTGTGTTCTCTTGTTGTACATCGTGAAACCAAGGCTTCAATGTGCCCAAAGGATGAGAGCCCAAACTGAGCTTCAGCGAGCAGGTTGGTGTTGAGGGAGTGCTGCTTGATCCCACTGTAGGTGACATCTTCCATCACTTTATTAATGTTGGGAATTAGAGCAATGGGGCAGTCATTGATTGTCTGATGGTTTGTCTGTGTGTACAGGACACACCCTGATCGTTTCCCACATTGTCAAATAGGTGCCAATGCTATATCCCAGCAGGAAAAGCTTGAATGGAATGTTCTCATGGCCCACAGCCTTTGCATTCCCCGTCCCTCCAGCCGTTTGGAATTACCCCACACAGTGAATAGACTTAGCTGATGACTGCCATCTGGAGAAGATTAAAATAGACCATCCCATCGACACTTCGGTCTGAACATTGTTGTGAATATTTCAGCCTTAGCTTTTCTATTGTTGTACTGGGCCATTTCATCGTTGAGGAGGGTGATATTTGTGGATCCTACTCCTCCAGTGAGTTGTTTGATTGACCACACAATTCACTCTGATTGCATGCGACAGGATTGCAGAGATTAGGTATGATTTGTTGGTTAGATCTGTCTGTCACTGGCTGTTTACGCTATTTGGTAAGTAAGTGGTCCTGTTTGGTAACGTCATCTCATTGTGAGGTATACCTGGTGCTGCTCTTGACCGGTCCTCCTGTGTTCCTCATAGAACAAGGGTTTAACCCCTGGCCTGATGGTCAGTGTAAAGTGGAGCATATGCCAGGCAGTGACAGTGGAAATTGTGCTAGAGTACAATTCTGCTGCTGTTGGTAATGACCAGAATCACCTCACACAGGCCAGTGCTGTGTTCTAGATCTCTTTGAAATCTGTACCATTTAGCATGGTGATAGTATTTCTCACATGTGCGCTCATGCGTGTGTATACACACACAGAGACAGACACACACGCACACACACTATTGACAATGTAAAAGTGGGACTTTCTCTTTAGAATTCTGTATGCCCTGTCACCATTCCCAATATGGTCCTCGATCACTGTGTCTGCAGCGGTACTTTGGTGAAGATGAGGTCAAGTATGTTTCTGCCTGTCAGTCGTTCCCTCCTGACTCGGTGCAGCCCTCGTCCAGCAGCTATGTCGTTTTGTAGCCGACCATCTCGATCAGCAATGCTGCTGCTGAGCCCCTGTTGGTGGTGGGGTTTGGAATAGCCCACCAAGTATACATTCTCCGGCTCATTCACTCTGTCAGTGCGTCCTCCAAGTGTTGTTCAACAGAGGGACACTGATCCACCAGCTCAGGCAGGAGGGTCATCAGGAGGTTTCGGTGTCAGTGTTTGATCTGACACCTGAGGAGTCTGTTGAATGCCTCTCCCACATCTCGCCCTAGTCCCCAGACATTAGGAAGGAGGGATTTCCAGTGTCTGCAGTGCTTTTAATTTTTGTCACTATCAATCGAATGGCCTCTTCTGTACTGTATGACACTCACTCTATGACTCTTGTGATTGGACAGTCCAGGTCTCACTCCTTCAGTTCCTCCAAGTGCTTTGTCTATTCCACAGATTTCTACAATATTTTCTCTGTAAAGACATTGCATAATTCCGTTTTTAAACTAACTACGTGTATCTCTGTGTCTTTCCCTGTCATCTCCTCCAGCCGCTGCATCCATTTGTATTTCAGTAAACCTCCGTATCTCCACAATCTTTATCTCATACTCCAGCCCCACCTCTCACTGTAAATTCCGCCAGCCCCTGCACCCCACCCTATCTCTCTAATATCCAGCTGCTACACCTCACCACATATCCTGTGAATGAATTATAAAACATCTCAATAACATGTTCTAGCATGCACAGGCCACGCTATCTCTCGACCACATCCAGCCTTGCTTTCCTCTCTCTGTAACATATCCAGCCTTGCTTTCCTCTCTCTGTAACATCTCCTGCCTTGTTTTCCTCCCTCTGTAACATCTCCAGCCTTGCTTTCCTCTCTCTGTAACATCTCCAACATTGTTTTCCTATCTCTCTGTAATCTCTCTGGCCTTGCTATCCTCTCTCTTTGTAACATCTCCGGCCTTGCTATCCTCTCTCTCTGTAACATCTCCAGCCTTGCTTTCCTATCACTGTAACATCTTCGGCCTTGCTTTCCTCTCTCTCTGTAACATCTCCGGCCTTGCTTTACTCTCTCTCTGTAACATCTCCGGCCTTGCTTTCGCATCTCTGTAATTTCCAGTGCGAGCAGCAGCGAAGGTAAGACCGTTTGGTTTTAAAAGTACTTACCGGGAGCGGGCAGCGGTGTTTTTTTTTCTCTTTCACTCTGTCTTCACAGAAAGAGCGGGAGCACCAGGGGGAAGTGACGACGACCAGAGGGGCAGCCGAGACCCGGAAGCAGTTAGTGTAAGCTTACCTGGGTAGGTTTTTTCCCCCTTTAAAAGCGCGAAGGAGAGGAACCCGAGGCACTACACGGGTAGTGCCTCCCACCCGCCCTCCTCCTCTAACCTAATAATAACATCTGTTGTGGTAAGTAGGTAAGTGCTGAATTTTGCTTGTTGTATTCTTGAGACCCAGTTTTTTAAAAAATAAAAGTTAGCTTTAGAGGGATGGCAGTGAAGGCAGTGCAATGTTCCTCCTGCAACATGTATGAGGTGAGGGATGCCATCGACGTCCCTGCCGATTACACTTGCAGGAAGTGCACCCATCTCCAGCTCCTCCAAGACCGTGTTAGGGAACTGGAGCTGGAGTTGGATGAACTTCGGATCATTCGGGAGGCAGAGGGGGTCATAGATCAGAGTTATAGGGAAGTAGTAACTCCAAAGATGGCAGATAGATGGGTGACAGTGAGGGGGACTGGGAGGAAGCAACCAGTGCAGGGACCCCCTGCGGCCGTTCCCCTCAAGAACAAGTATACCGTTTTGGATACTTGTGGGGGGGATGACTTACCAGGGGTAAGTAACGGGGCTCAGGTCTCTGGCACGGAGCCTGTCCCCGTTACTCAGAAGGGAAGGGTGAAGAAGAGCAGAGCAGTAGTAATTGGGGACTCGATAGTTCGGGGCACAGATAGGCGGTTTTGTGGGAACGAGAGAGACTCACGTTTGATATGTTGCCTCCCAGGTGCAAGGGTACGTGATGTCTCTGATCGTGTTTTCCGGGTCCTGGAGGGGGAGGGGGAGCAGCCCGAAGTCGTGGTCCATATTGGCACCAACGACATAGGTAGGAGGAGTGCCGAGGATGTTAGACAGGCTTTCAGGGAGCTAGGTTGGAAGCTCAGAGTTAGAACGAACAGAGTTGTTGTCTCTGGTTTGTTACCCGTGCCACGTGATAGAGATTCGAGGAATAGGGAAAGAGAACACTTAAATGCGTGGCTACAGGGATGGTGCAGGAGGGAGGGATTCCGGTTTTTGGATAACTGGGGTTCTTTCTGGGGACGGTGGGACCTCTATAAACAGGATGGTCTACACCTGAACCTGAGGGGCACCAGTATCCTTGGGGGGAGGTTTACTAGTGCTCTTGTGGGGGGGTTTAAACTAACTCTGCAGGGGCATGGGAACCCAGATTGTAGCTTCAGGGTGCAGGGCCTGGAGTGTAGGGAGGTTAGGAACATGGCATCAATTTCAAAGGAGGGTGCCTGTAAACAGGAAAGTGGCTTGAAGCGTGTATACTTCAATGCAAGAAGTATACGAAATAAGGTAGGTGAACTTGCAGCGTGGGTTGGTAGCTGGGACTTCGATGTTGTGGCTATTACGGAGACATGGCTAGAACAGGGACAGGATTGGCTGTTGCAGGTTCCAGGATTTAAATGTTTTAGTAGGGTCAGAGGTGGGGGTAAAAGAGGGGGAGGTGTGGCACTGCTTGTCAAAGATAGTATTACGGTGGTGGAAAGGACGATGGATGAGGACTTGCCATCTGAGGTAGTTTGGGCTGAGGTTAGGAATAGGAAAGGTGAGGTCACCCTGTTAGGAGTATTACGGTGGTGGAAAGGACGATGGATGAGGACTTGCCATCTGAGGTAGTTTGGGCTGAGGTTAGGCATAGGAAAGGTGAGGTCACCCTGTTAGGAGTCTTTTACAGGCCTCCTAATAGTCCTAGAATCATTGAAGAAAGGATAGGGAAGGTGATTCAGGAGATGAGTGACAGTAATAGGGTGGTTGTTATGGGGGACTTTAACTTTCCTGATATTGATTGGGAAAGCTATAGCTCAAGTTCGTTAGATGGGTCAGTGTTTGTTCAATGTGTGCAGGAGAGTTTCCTGACACAATATGTAGACAGGCCAACAAGAGGTGAGGCCATACTGGATTTGGTTCTGGGGAACGAACCAGGCCAGGTATTAGAATTAGAGGTAGGTGAGCACTTTGGGGATAGTGACCATAATTCGGTGATTTTTACTCTCGTGATGGAGAGGGATAAGTGTGTACTACAGGGCAAGAGTTATAGCTGGGGTCAGGGAAATTATGATGCGGTGAGGCATGACTTAGGATGTGTGGCTTGGAAAAGTAGACTCCAAGGCAAGAGTGTAAATGATATGTGGAGCTTGTTCAAGGAGCAACTATTGAGTGTCCTTGATAATTATGTACCTGTCAGGCAGGGAGGAAAGGGTCGTGCGAGGGAGCCGTGGTTTAATAAGGAATTGGAATCCCTTGTTAAATGGAAGAGGGCGGCCTATCTCAAGATGAGACGTGAAGGTTCAATTGGGGCGATTGAGAGTTATAGGGTAGCCAGGAAGGACCTGAAGAGAGAGCTAAGAGCAGCAAGGAGGGGACATGAAAGGTCCTTAGTAGGTAGGATTAGGGAAAACCCCTAAGGCTTTCTATAGGTATGTTAGGAATAAAAGAATGACTAGGGTAGGAATAGGTCCAGTCAAGGATAGTAGTGGGAAGTTGCGTGTGGAGGCGGAAGAGATTGGGGAGACAATGAATGAATACTTTTCTTCAGTATTTACTCAGGAACAGGGCATTGTCGTCGATGTGAATACTGAGTCACAAATAAGTAGAATGGATGGCTTTGAGGTATGTAGAGAAGAGGTGTTGGAAATCCTGGAAAAGGTGAAAATAGATAAGTCCCCTGGGTCTGCTGGCATTTATCCTAGGATTCTCTGGGAAGCAAGGGAGGAGATTGCAGAGCCATTGGCCTTGATTTTTATGTCCTCTTTGTCTACAGGAGTAGTGCCAGAAGACTGGAGGATAGCAAATGTGGTTCCCTTGTTCAAAAAGGGGAGTAGGGATAACCCTAGTAACTATAGGCCGGTGAGTCTCACTTCTGTTGTGGGCAAAGTCTTAGAGAGAATTGTAAGGGATAGGATCTATGCACATCTGGATAGGAATAATGTGATCAAGGATAGTCAGCATGGTTTTGAGAAGGGCAGGTCGTGCCTCACAAACCTTATTGAATTCTTTGAAAAGGTGACGAAGGAGGTTGATGAGGTGAAAGCGGTAGATGTGGTATATATGGATTTTAGTAAGGCGTTTGATAAGGTTCCCCATGGTAGGCTACTGCAGAAAATACGGAGATATGGCATTGAGGGTGAGTTGGAGGTTTGGATTAGGAATTGGCTGGATGGAAGAAGACAGAGGGTAGTAGTTGATGGCAAAGTTTCTTCATGGAGTGCCGTCACTAGCGGTGTTCCGCAAGGATCTGTTTTGGGACCATTGCTGTTTGTCATTTTTATAAATGACCTGGAAGAGGGGTTAGAAGGTTGGGTGAGCAAGTTTGCGGATGATACGAAAGTCGGAGGAGTTGTTGACAGTGAGGAAGGATGTGGCAGGTTACAGCAGGATATAGAGAAGCTGCAGAGCTGGGCAGAAAGGTGGCAAATGGAATTCAATGTAGCTAAGTGTGAGGTGATTCACTTTGGGAAGAATAACAAAAAGATGGGGTACTGGGCTAATGGTCGGATACTTGGTAGTGTGGATGAGCAGAGGGATCTTGGTGTCCATGTACACAGATCTCTGAAAGTTGCCACCCAGGTAAATAGTGCGGTGCGGAAGGCATATGGCGTACTGGCTTTTATTGGTAGAGGAATTGAGTTCCGGAGTCCTGAGGTCATGATGCAGTTGTATAAGATTCTGGTGCGGCCGCATCTGGAATATTGTGGGCGGTTTTGGTCGCCATACTATAGGAAGGATGTGGAGGCACTGGAACGGGTGCAGAGGAGGTTTACCAGGATGTTGCCTGGTATGGAAGGAAGATCGTATGAGGAAAGACTGAGACACTTGGGGCTGTTTTCATTAGAGAAAAGAAGGTTTAGGGGTGACTTGATTGAGGTGTACAAGATGATTAGGGGGTTAGATAGGGTTGACAGTGTGAACCTTTTCCCGCGTATGGAGTCGGGTATTACAAGGGGGCATAGCTTTAAATTAAGGGGGGGGGTAGATATAGGACTGAAGTTAGGGGTAGGTTCTTCACTCAGCGAGTCGTACGTTCATGGAATGCCCTGCCAGTAGCAGTGGTGGACTCTCCCTCTTTATGGGCATTTAAGCGGGCATTGGATAGGTATATGGAGGATAGTGGGTTAGTATAGGTTAGGTGGGCTTGGATCGGCGCAACATCGAGGGCCAAAGGGCCTGTACTGCGCTGTATTCTTCTATGTTCTATGTTCTATGTTCTATCTCCGGCCTTGCTTTCCTCTCTCTCTGTAACATCTCCGGCCTTGCTATCCTCTCTCTCTGTAACATCTCCAGCCTTGCTTTCGCATCTCTGTAACATCTCCAGCCTTGCTTTCCTATCACTGTAACATCGCCAGCCTTGCTATCCTCACTCTCTGTAACATCTCCTGCCTTGCTTTCCTATCTCTGTAACATCTCCTGCCTTGCTTTCCTATCACTGTAACATCACCAGCCTTGCGTTCCACTCTCTGTAACATCTCCTGCCTTGTTTTCCTCTCTCTGTAACATCTCCAGGCTTGCTTTCGTGTCTCTGCAAAATCTCCAGCCTTGCTTTCCTATCTCTATAACATCACCAGCCTTGCTTTAGCATCTCTGTAACAACTCCAGCCTTGTATTCTTCTCTCTGTAACATCTCCAACCTTGCGTTCCTCTCTCTGAAAAATCTCCAAACGTGCTTTCCTCCCTCTCTGTAACATCTCCAGCCTTGATTTCCTATCGCTGTAACATCTCCAGCCTTGCTTTCCTCTCTCGGTAACATCTCCAGCCTTGAACTTCTCTCTCTGTAACTGCTACAGCATTGCTTTCCTCTTTCTATGTAACATCTCCAGCATTGCTGTCTTCTCTATCTTTAACATTTCCAGCCTTGCTTTCCTCTCTCTGTAACATCGCCAGCCTTGCTTTCCTCTCTCTGTAACATCTCCTGCCTTGTTTTCCTCCCTCTGTAAAATCTCCAGCCTTGCGTTCCACTCTCTGTAACATCTCCTGCCTTGTTTTCCTCTCTCTGTAACATCTCCAGGCTTGCTTTCCAATCACTGTAACATCACCAGCCTTGCTTCCGTGTCTCTGCAACATCTCCAGCCTTGCTTTCCTATCTCTATAACATCACCAGCCTTGCTTTAGCATCTCTGTAACAACTCCAGCCTTGTATTCTTCTCTCTGTAACATCTCCAACCTTGCTTTCCTCTCTCTGCAAAATCTCCAAACGTGCTTTCCTCCCTCTCTGTAACATCTCCAGCCTTGTTTCCTATCGCTGTAACATCTCCAGCCTTGCTTTCCTCTCTCGGTAACATCTCCAGCCTTGAACTTCTCTCTCTGTAACTGCTACAGCATTGCTTTCCTCTTTCTATGTAACATCTCCAGCATTGCTCTCCTCTCTATCTTTAACATTTCCAGCCTTGCTTTCCTCTCTCTGTATCATATCCAGCCTTGCTTTCCTATCTCTGTAACATCGCCAGCCTTGCGTTCCACTCTCTGTAACATCTCCTGCCTTGTTTTCCTCCCTCTGTAACATCTCCGGCCTCGCTTTCCTCTCTCTCTGTAACATCTCCAACATTGTTTTCCTATCTCTCTGTAATGTCTCTGGTCTTGCTATCCTCTCTCTTTGTAACATCTCCGGCCTTGCTATCCCCTCTCTCTGTAACATCTCCAGCCTTGCTTTCGCATCTTTGTAACATCTCCAACCTTGCTTTCCTATCACTGTAACATCGCCAGCCTTGCGTTCCACTCTCTGTCACATCTCCTGCCTTGTTTTCCTATCTCTGTAACATCTCCTGCCTTGCTTACCTCTCTCTGTAACATATCCAACCTTGCTTCCCTATCTCTGTAACATCTCCAGCCTTGCTTTCCTCTCTCTGTAACATCTCAGCCTTGCTTTTATCTCTCCCTGTAACATCTCTAGCCTTGCTTTCCTCTCTCTGTAACATCTCATGCCTTGCTTTCCTATCTCTGTAACATCTCCTGCCTTGCTTTCCTCTCTCTGTAACATCTCCAGCCTTGCTTTTCTCTCTCCCTGTAACATCTCTAGCCTTGCTTTCCTCTCCCTGTAACATCTCCTGCCTTGGTTACCTCTCTGTGTAACATCTCCAACCTTGCTTTTCTCTCTCCCTGTAACATATCCAGCCTTGCTATCCCCTCTCTCTGTAAGATCTCCAGTCTTGCTTTCCTCTCTCTGTAACATCTCCAAAATTGTTTTCCAATCTCTCTGTAACCACTCCTGCCTTGCTATCCTCTCTCTCTGTAACATCTCCGGCCTTGCTTTCCTTTCTCAGTAACATCTATATCCTTGCTTTCCTCTCTCTGTAACATCTCCGGCCTTGCTATCTTCTCTCTCTGTAATATCTCCGGCCTTATTTTCCTCTCTCCCTGTAACATCTCAAACATTGCTTTCCTCTCTCCCTGGAACATCTTCAGCTTTGCTTTCCTATCTCTGTAACATCTCCAGCCTGATCTCCTTCACACCTCATTGAAGTGGTTTTTACGCACCTCAGTGAATGGGTGATATATTTGCTCCTGCATTTCCATCTTTCTGGGGCTCTATAAAACATCCCCAGCATTGTGCCCGTCATCGTTTGGAACCTTTTCTCGACCCATAATGCCTCATTTGAAGACACGTCCAAGATATCGTCCCTCCTTACTGCAGTAACTGTTCTTTATTTAATAATGCAACAACACCTCCTGTTTAACACCCTCTCCTGTCCTGACTATAGTTCCAGTACAACAGAATACTGAGTTGTTAGCCCTGACCTCCCTCAAATACATCTCTGTGATGGCAAAAATATTCCACCTCCACATGTCGACTCATGCCATTGTCACAACAGTCTGTCCTCAATCATTCACTATTTGTTATCAGACTGCCTAAACCATGAACCAAAATTGTAACTCTGGGACTGAATGAATATTTGTTGAATTGTAATTTCTTTTTTTTAAAAAAAGAATGTATTCATCAAGGGCAACTTTACAGAACTGAGCAGTCAGCTCCACATGCAATGAGTCCTGATGGTTAATTCCTCCCCTCAGTGCAGAGGGGACAGCCCTCAGTAATGGAGAAAGTGAGGACTGCAGTCGATGGAGATCAGAGTCCAAAAGTGTGGTACTGGAAAAGCACAATAGGTCAGGCAGCATTCGAGGAGCAGGAGAGTCGATAGTTCTGGCATGAGCTCTTTATCAGGAAGGCATTGGTGCATTCCTTTTTTTTTATTCCGTGATTTGCAGGACGTTGGGAACCATACTTGCTCAGCAAGGCAGCACTGTATATAGCACTGAAAAGGATAGCAGTCAATCAATTGGTTGGATCGTGTGTAGATAGGTTGAGGGGAAATACAGACTGATTGAAGTACAAATATAAGGATGGATAAATCCCCTGAGCCAGATGGGGTATACACAAGGTTACTCCAGGAGGTGATGGAAGAGATTGGTGTGACTTTGGTAATAATACATGCGTCTTCACTGTTCACTGGAGTAGTGCCAGATGTTTTGCGGGGTTGCAAATGTTATCCCCTTGTTCAGGGAAGAGAATAGGGATAACCCTGGGAATGATAGAACAGTCAGTCTTACACCAGTGGTGGGCAAAGTATTGGAGCCGATTCTGAGAGACAGGATTTACGATTACTTAAAAAAAAAAGTAGTATGATCAGAGGTAGTCAGCATGGCTTTTTGAAGAGCAGGTCATGCCTCACAAACCTTATTGAATTCTTTGAAGATGTGAAAAAAAATGTTGATGAAGATAGATCAGTAGATGTGGTGAACACAAATTTTAGAAGGCGTTTGATAAGGTTCCCCGTTGTGGGCTCATTCAGAAGGTAATGAGGCATGGGACGCAGGGAAATTTGGCTCTCTGGATACGGGCGTGGCTGGCCCAGAGGGTGGTAGCAGATAGAAAGCATTCAGCCTGGAGCTCAGTGAGCAGTGGCATTCCACAGGGATCTGTTCTGGGGCCTGTGCTATTTGTGATTTTTATAAATGACTTTGACGAGGAAGTGGAAAGGTGGGTTAGAAAGTTTGCCGATGACATGAAGGTTGATGGAGTTCTGGATAGTGTGGTGGGTTGTTGTAGTTTGCAACAGGACATTGACAGGATACAGAGCTGGGCTGATAAGTGGAAGAGCTGAAAATGTGTTGCTGGAAAAGCGCAGCAGGTCAGGCAGCATCCAGGGAGCAGGAGAATCGACGTTTCGGGCATAAGCCCTTCTTCAGGAAGGGCTTCTTCCTGAAGAAGGGCTTATGCCCGAAACGTCGATTCTCCTGTTCCCTGGATGCTGCCTGACCTGCTGCGCTTTTCCAGCAACACATTTTCAGCTCTGATCTCCAGCATCTACAGACCTCACTTTCTCCTGATAAGTGGCAGATAGAGTTTAACCGTTTAAAGTGTGAATTGATTTAATTTGGAAAGGTTGCATTTGCATACAGGATACAGGGTTAAATGCAGAATTCTTGGCAGTGTGGAGTAACAGAGGGATCTTGGGGTCCACGTCCATAGTTTCCTCAGTGTTGCCACCGACGTCGATAACGTTGTTAAGGAGGTATATGGTGTGTTGGCTTTCATTATGGGGGATTGAGTTTAAGAGCAGCGAGGTTAATGCTTAGGTCAATAAAGCTGCGGTTTAACCACACTAGGAGTATTGTGTTCAGATCTGGTTGTCTCAGTATAGGAAACTTGTGGAAGCCTCAGACAGTGTGTAGAGGAGATTTACCAGGATGCTGCCAGGACTGGAGGACACGTCTTAGGGAGAAGGTTTGAGGGAGCTGGGGCTTTTCTCCCTGGAGCGAAGAAGGATGAGATGATCACTTGATAGAGGTGTACAAGAATTTGAGAGACATACTCAGATTGGATAGCCAAAGTCTTTTCCCATGGCAGAAGTGGCTATCAACAAGGGGCGTAATTTTAAGGTGATTGGAGAAAGGTTTCGGGGGCTGTCAGAGATAGGTTCTTTACACAGAAAGTGGTGGAGGCGGAATGCACCGCCACTGGTGGTAGTAGAGTCAGATACATTAGAGATATTTAAGAAGACTCTTGGATAGGCACATGGAAGTTAGTACATTGAAGGTTATGTAGGTTAGTCTGCTCTTAGAGCAGGATAAAAGGCTGCCAAAACATTGAGAGCTGAAGCGCCTACACTGTGCTGTACTGTTTTATGTTCCACGTTTCACTCAGTTTGTGGATTCTCGTCGGTTGGTGAATGTGGGAGGAAGTGAGGCGGGTGAGGGAGTGAGGTGTGTGAGGTCAGGAAGCTGGGGTGGGGCGTTAGAACAAGACTTCCAGTTTTGATGTACTTTGTTACATTCACCTGAATGTCAGCACAATATGTGAGGTTTCCAAGACCAGACAAAATCCACCAAGTTCAGTTATTAAAACGATTCTTGGCTTGCCATTTGCTCCTGGTTTATTCAGATACATTCTGTTGGATGACCTATAATTAGTATCTGAGCATCCACAGGCATGTACAATTTTATTTTGATCCTGGTTAATGTGAAGGTACATTTAGTGGATTTAGTTTCAGAGGGTTCACTGTGAGGCACAAGATGCTGCAATAGACTGTCAATTGTGAACGTTTTCACCCAGTGTCTGGTCCAGGGGGCAGATGTATGGAATCTGGAGGTCATGCCAGATGTCATCACCATAAGTAACTTGTGCAGTGTGATTCTGACATTCCATGTCCGTACATCTGCTCCCTTGGCCAAGCTCTGACTGATGATGAATTTATAAGCAATGGTTTCTGGTCAGTCATTGGTATCTAATTCAGACAGCATTTGTACCTACACTGAGAGCAGTGATAGACTGTTGGTTAGTTTCCTGCTGCTCAAGGCGGATCCCAAATAAATCTCTGTCAGAGAATGTTTGAATAACTGCCCTGACCCAGGTTGGAAGCTATCTGGTCAGATTCAGGAGCAGGCCAGTGTCTCACTCAGTGCCACAAGCAGCTGTGAGGTCCAGTAACACTGTACCCGAATTCAGGCCTTCTGGAATCCACTTTTAATGTTGGTCATGATGCAAAGTCATGGGTTTACTGATCTGAACAATGATCAGGAATTTGCCATGTTTGTTAATTGGGCAATAATAAGGTTTGAGCTACAATTATTCAACTGAACAATAACTGCATCATCTCTGAAAACAATTAAGTTGATTCTATATTGATGGAATTAAAATATAAACACGAAAAACCTTTTATTATACAAAAGTAAGGAATCACATTTTGTTTTGTATCGAAAACGAACATGTCTGGCTATTTTGGTGATCACAATTACACATTGAATCTCAGTATTCAAATACATACATTGTCGCTCTATCAGTTACAAAGTGGCTGACCTCTAACTGATTACATATTCAGATTGAACAAATGATTGAAAAATCAAATAGACTTACAACTCTTACACACTTAAATATAATCAATCGATTTAATTTCTCACCTGAAATATGTGAGCTTCAGCTATTTGCCAACAATTCTATTAGTTTTAAAATAACGATGGAAAAGGATAGACTAGATGTAAATGTTCATGTTCTAAATTGGAGAAATGCCAATTTTGATGGTATTAGGAAATAACTTTCAAAAGCTGATGGCAGCAGATGTTCGCAGAGAAAGGGATGGCTGGAAAATGGAAAGCCTTCATAAATGAGATAACGAGAGTTCAGAGACAATATATTCCTGTTGGGATGAAAGGAAAGGCTGGTAGGTATAGAGAATGATTAATGACTAATGCAATTGTGGATCTGGTTAAGAAAAAAAGAGGAAGCATATGACAGGTACAGGCAGGATAGGTCGAGTGAATCCTTGGAAGAGTATAACGGCAGGAGGAGTATACTAGAGAGGGAAGTCAGGAAATCAAAAAGGGGACTTCAGATAGTTTTGACAAATAGATTTAGGGAGAATCCAAAAGGACTTTACAAATACATTGAGGACAAAAGGGTAAATAGGGAGAGAATAGAGCTCTCAAAGTTCAGCAAGACAGCCTTTGTGTGGAGCTGCAGGAAGAAAGGGAGATGCTAAATGAGTATTTTGTATCAGTGTTTACTCAGGAGAAGGACATGGACAATGTAGATAGACAGAGAAATAGATGGTGACATCTTAAAAAATGTTCATATTACAGAGGAGGAAGTGCTGATTTCTTGAAATGAATAAAAGTGGATAGATCCCCAGGACACGATCGATCAGGTGTAGCCTAGAACTCTGTGGGAAGCTAGAGAACTGATTGCTGGGCCTCTTGCTGAGATACTTGCACCATTGATTGCCACAAGTGAGATGCTAGAAGACTGGAGGTTGGCGAACGTGGTGCCACTGTTTAAGAAAAGTGGTAAGGACAAGCCAGGGAACTATAGACCAGTGAGACTGACGGCAGTGGAGGGCATGTTGTTGCAGGGAATCCTGAGGGACAGGATGAACATGTATTTGGAAAGGCAAAGACTGATTAGGGATAGTCAACATGGCTTTGTGTGTGGAAAATGATGTCTCACTAACTTGATTGATGTTTTGCAGAAGTAACAAAGAGGATTGATGAAAGCAGAGCGGTGGACGTGACCTATATGGACTTCAGTAAGGCATTCGATAAGGTTCCCCAAGGGAGACTGTTTAGCAAGGTTAGATCTCATTGGAGTACAGGGAGAACTAGCCAGTTGAATATAGAACTAGCTAAAAGTAGAAGACAGAGGCTGGTGGTGGAGTGTTTTTTTTTTCAGATTGGAGGCATGTGACTAGTGAGTGTCACAAGGATCAGCGCTGGGTCCACTACTTTTTGTTATTTATATAAATGATTTGCATGTGAGTATAAGAGGTATAGTTAGCAAATTTGCTGATGATACCAAAATTGGAGGTGTACTGGACAGCGAAGAAGGTTTCCTCAGATTACAAGAGGATCTTGATCATATGGGCCAATGGGCTGAGGAGTGGCAGATGGAGTTTAATTTAGATAAATGTGAGATGCTGCATTTTGGGAAAGCAAATCTTAGCAGGACTAATACTCTTAATGGTGAGGTCCAATGGAGTGTTGCTAAACAAAGAGACCTTGGAGTGCAGGTTCATTGTTCCTTGAAAGTAGAGGAGCAGGTAGGTAGGTTAGTGAAGAAAGCATTTGGTATGCTTTCCTTAACTGGTCAGGGTATTAAGTACAGGAGTTGCGAGGTCATGCTGCAGCTGTACAGGACATTGGTTAGGTGACTTTTGGAATATTGCGTGCAATTCTGTTCCCCTTCATATCGGTAGGATGTTGTGAATCTTGAAAGTGTTCTAAGAAGATTTACAAGGATGTTGCCAAGGTTGGAGGGTTTGAGCTATAGCTAGTGGTTGAATGGGCTATGGCTATTTTCCCTGGAACGTTGGAGACTGAGGGGTGAAGAGGTGTATAAAATCATGAGGGCCATGAATGGGGAGATAAACAAGGTCTTTTCCCTGGTGTGGGGGAGTCCAGAACTAGAGGGCATAGGTTTAGGTTGGGAAGGAAAAGTATAAAAGAGATGCAAGGTGCAACCTTTTCACACAGAGGGTGTTTTGTGTATGGAATGAGCTGCCAGAGGAAGTGGTGGAAGTTAGTACAATTGCAATATTTAGATAGTGTCTGGATAGGTATATGAATAGAAAGGATTTAGAGGGATATGGGGTGAGTGCTGGCAGGTGGGACTCGATTGGTTTGTGTTATCTGGTAGGCATGGATGGGTTGGACCGAAGGAACTTTTTCCACGCTGTACATCTCTTTGAATCTGTGACTGTAATTTAGAAATGACAATAATTTGACATGCGCTGTCAAATAAATGGTTTATATCATTAATTTGTAGCATACAATAGTTGAAATCTTGTTTTTTGAGAATGAATGATAAAGAACAAAGAACATTCCAGCACAGGAACAGACCATTCGGCCCTCCTAGCCTGTGCTGATCCAGATCCTCCTATTTTCTAAACGTGCCACCTATTTTCTAAGAGAATGTTGCCTGCCCATTCATATATCTGTCAGATACATCTTAGATAACGCTATTGCACCTGCCCTGATCTCCTCTGCTGGTAACACGTTCCAGGCTGCCAGCACCGTATGTGTAAAGAACTTCCCACATATATCTACCCTAAACCCTTCCGCTCTCACTTTGAACTCATGACGCCTAGTAATTGAGTTCCAAAATCTGGGGAAAAAGCTTCTTGCTATCCATCCTGTCTATATCTCTCTTGATTTTGTAGACCTCAATCAGGTCCCCCTCAACCTTTGTCTTTATAATTAAAATAATCCTAATCTGCTCAATCTTTCTTCATAACCAGCACCCTCCATACCAGGCAATATCCTGGTGAACCTACTCTGCACTCTATTCAAAGCATCCACATCCTTTTGGTAACGTGGTGACCAGAAATATATGCAGTATTTCAAATGCGGTGAAACCAAAGTCTTATGCAACTGTAATATGACCTGCCAACGTTTGGAAGCAACAGCTGATCCAATGAAGGAAATCATGCCATATGTTGCCTTGACCAGTTTACTGACCTGCGTTGCCACCTTCAGGAAACAATGGACCCAGGTCTCACTATATGTCAATTTTCCCCAAGACTTTTCCGTTTACTGTATTGTTGCTCTTGAACTGGATCTTCCAAAATGCGTCGCCTCACATTTGCACAGTTTGAACTCCATCTGCCATTTCTGTGCCCATCTCTCCAATCTATCTATATTCTGCTGCATTCTCTGACATTCCCCTTCACTATCTGCTACTCCACCAATCTTGGTGTCATCTGCAAACTTGCTAATCAGGCAACTGATACCTTCCTCCAAATTATTAACATATATCACAAACAACAGTGGTCCCAGTGCAGATCGCTGTTGCATACCACTGGTCATAGGTCTCCATTTTTAGAAATCCCCTTCCACTACTACTCTTTGTCTCCTGTTGGCCAGCCAGTTCTCTATCCATCGAGATAAAACATCCTAGACCCCATACGGCATCACCTTCTCCATCAGCCTACCCTGGAGAACCTAATAAAACACCTTACTCAAGTCCCTCAGTATCTTCTCCAGAAGCTTCCCTACCATTGATCTGAGGCTCGCCAGTCTATCAATACCTGGATAATTCCCGCTATCCTTCTTAAACAAGGAGACAGCATTTGCAATGCTCCAGTCCTCCGGGACCTCACCCATGTACAAGGGTCCCGCAAAAATATTTGTTAAAGCCCCAGTTATTTCCTCACTCACATCCCTCAGTAACCTGTGGTAGATCTCATCCAGACCTGGGAGCTTGTCTACATTTCTACCTTTTAGAATATCCAAAACCTCCTCCCTCTTTATGTCGACTTGACCCAGAATACGCAAAGATCTATCCCTAACCTCAACATCCATCATGTCCCTCTCCTTGGTGAATACAGATGCAAAGTATTCGCAAAGAATCTCACCCATTTTCTCTGACTCCATGCATAACTTTCTTCCTTTGTCTTGTGTGGGCCAAACAGTTCTCGAGTTACCCTCCTGTTGCTTATATATGAAACGTAGTCTTTGGGATTTTCCTCAACCCTGTTTGCTAAAGATATCTCATGACCACTTTTAGCCCTCTTAATTCCTCAATATTTACTTTGGAATGTGGTTCGTGTAAAGAAAAAAACATTTGTTCGTGCGAGTGGGAACTCAGACCTTTTCAAACTGTTTTGTGCCAAAAAATATTTGAAATCCATCTCGGTGCAAATAAAAAGCAAGCGAAGAAACATCTTGGGAAGAGGAATTTTCAGCCACTGTCCCCCCAAAGTACTTCTGAGATAGAATATTGTGAGGGTTTGTAACAGGAGCACAATTTTAACTATGCGTGTTTTGAACATGCAAATTGACTCAATTAATCAACTTGACAGTGATATCCTCGAATGAAAATTCATGGAGTGTATGAGAGATTATTTCTGAGAGCAGGATGGCATGGAACCAACCAGAGAATGGGCTAATTTAGATTTGATATTATGTAACAAGAAACGATTGGTGGATGAGCTTTGCCTTGGAAGGAGTAAACACAACATGCTGGAGTTTCACACTCATATTGAAAGAGTGAAGACTGAGTCATACATGAGAGTTTTATGTTAGGCAATGGTAATTATACTGGCCTAAGGAAGGATTTGGCCTGGGTGGACTGGGGGGTGGGTGGGGGTGGGAGAAAAGAATAGTAAAAGGCATGCAGATGAAGAAATTTGGCAAATAATTAGGGAGATACTGAAGGCCGAACAGGAGTTACATAACGCAACAAAAAAAATCTATATCTTGATAAGGAAGTCAAGGATAACATGAAGGCCAATCCTAGTGCATGTCATACTGCACACGGTAGTCACACTATGGAGGACTGGGCAAGTCAGTGGCCTCATGGTGTTATAACTGAATTCTTATGTGATAAGCCCAGATAATGTTCTGGTGACCTGGGTCCAAATTCTGCCACAGCAAGTAGGGGAGCTTGAATTCAAATCTGGAATTAAGAGACTGATAGTGGTTATGAATCGATTGCCAAGAAAAACCCACCTGGTTCACTAATGTCCTTTCGGTAAGGAAACTGCCATCTTTATTATAGATTCACCACTCTCAGGCTGAAGGCCTTTCTGACCGGACGGGCCACCTGAAAGAATAATCTTACAATGGGCAATAATAAATTTACCATGGAGTTACAAAAATGAACAATTATTAAAGCATGCTGTGAAATGGACCCCAGCTTTGACAAAAGTCTCTGTGCTAGTCCACATGGTGCAGAATACAGACAGGCTGCAGATACTCACAGGCGGTTTGCAAACAAACCTGAAACTACAGATCCTGTAATACTCACCTGAAGTTGGACCTGAATGGGACAATGGAATGTTGCCCTTGAGCCAACCCATGGTTGAGTCTGATTGATCAGGGTAAATGAACCTGATCATTCCATTGACAGATCCTCCTTAACTTCCAAAAAGGGCGTGAAGACTTGGAAGGATAAGAATCACCACAAATCCCCACACAGTGCAGTAACTGGAGAATAACCAGGGAAAGAGAAGACACCTCCAAGATCATCAGAAGTACAAGAAGACATCATCAAGTCGAGCCCGGTCAACTTCCAGTCGGGTGGTTTGTGATCATCCAAAGTTAAGTTAAAGCATAAGATATTGTGTAAAGTTTATCATTGCGTTATAATACGTTTTATTGTTCTATATTAATTGTGATCAATAAACAAATATTGTTTGTAAGAGTTAACTCGGTTCTTTTGCTGAATATAAGATTTCAATCACACTGTGCACCAGATACAACACCTTCCTAATTGCTGACTCAACCTACAAGTTTATCTAGATACAATCCTGAACTGGAACTCGCAACTCTCTTTGTACTTCAGACTCCTGATGTTTCTCTACACTTACAAAGTAGTCTGTGACTGTATTCTTCCTACTAATGTGCATCATCTCACACTTTCCCAAGTTGTACTCCATCTGCCACTTCTTTGCCCACTCTCGTAATAGTTATTCAGTTTCTCATCTATTATTTGTTCCACACGACTATCTCTCCAGCGTCATTTTCCAATGCCCCAATATCCACTTCTGCTTCTCTTTTGCCTTTTATATGTCTAAAGAAATTCTTACAATTGTCCTTTATATCACTGGAAAGCTTAACCTTATATTTAATCTTCTCCGTCCTTATTTCTTATTTTGTTGCCATCTGTTCATCTTTGAAGCTTCCAAATCTTCTTTTTTCACACTGCTATTTGCTATGTTATCTACTTTCTATTTTCCTTTTACGCCAGCCATGACTGTCCCAGTCATCCATTGTTGCCTCATCCTCGCTGTGCAATGCATCTTTTACCTGTGGATAAATCTCTACTGTGACTCCTAAATTGCTCGGAGAAACTCCCGCCATTATTGTTCCACTGTCTTTCCTGCTCGGCTCCTCTCCCAGTCAATTCTATCCAGCTCCTCCCTTGTGCCTTTGAAGATGTCTTTAGTTAGCTGTAATATTAACTCCGATTCTACTTTCTCCCTCTCAAATTGAAGTGTAGGTTCAATCATGGTATGATCACTGCCTCCGAAGGTTCCTTTATCTTCAGCTTCCTTATCACGTCTGACTCACTGCACAGCTCTAAATCCATGATTGTCCATTCGCTCGTTACCTGCACCATAGGCTGCTCCAAAAAGCCATCTTGTAGACATTCCACAAGTTACTTTCCTTGCAAACCACTACCACTGATTTTCCCAGTCCACCTGCATATTGAAATCCCCCCAGTCACTGTAACTTTGCCTTTCCAACATATCGTTTCTATCTCCTCGTCTATCATGCGCCCCAGCTTCTGACCACGATTTGTCGACCTGTACATAACTCCAACCACTGGTTTTCACCTTTACGGTTCTTCAATTCTACCCACACACATTCCACACCATCTGACTCTATTTTAAGTAATGGAACTGAGTGATGCGACTGCAAAACACTTTAGCATTGTCTCAAATTTATAGTTTAGACATGCAGTAATAATGTTTCATTGTCAATTACTTTGCAATATGGCCACAGTGTATTTCTTTGGCTAAATATTCTGTCTTTATTATGGAAGAATACAAAATTCAGCGTGGCTTTCCTCCGGGTGCTCCGGTTTCCTCCCACAGTCCAAAAATGTGCAGGTTCGATGAATTGGCCAAGCTAAATTGCCCGTAGTGTTAGGTGAAGGGGTAAATGGAGGAGAATGGATGAGTTGCGCTTCAGCGGGTCGGTGTGGACTTGTTGGGCCGAAGGGCCTGTCTTCACACTGTAACTAATCTAAAACAAAACTTGAAACTGTTCGAGAAGGAACATATGAAGAGGACATGAGTCTATAAGGAGATTAAGGTGGGTCAAGTGAACAGGCAAATATTGGTGTATGGAACATAGTAGGACAAATGTGTCTGTGCTAAAAGATATTGGCGGGTTGAATGGAAACGTAGTGTATTATTTCAGTGGAGAGATTGGCTTTAGGCACAGAGGAACCGGAACCAGGCACTTGGATTACAAAATAAACATGTTACGTGTACAGCAAATGTTTAGGGATGTAAGACAAATGTTGAAACTTTCAGAAACAGAATACATTTAAAAGTTGTGTCGATTTTGTACAGATTTACAATGCAGTGGCGTAACCACATCGAGAGAGCGATGGCCACAATGATATGAAATGCAATCCAGAGAAGATTCACTCAGCTGACTCCTGGGAGGAGCGTTCATTTCAGGAGGAAATCTTGAAATGACTGGCTCTGGATCTGCTGGGGTTTAGACGAACAACATGTGGTCTTGCTTAACCTCAAAATATTCCAAGTAGTCTTTCAAGTTGAATTCTAAAACAATGTTTTAGCTTGTGTGAGAGATTACCATGAGTGGATGGAGAGTAAAACAGAAAAATGTCTCTGTTAAGAAGATGGTGATTTGGTGTCATCCTCTCAGAGTGTTGTGTCTGTACAATTCTCTTCCCAGATAGCGATGGAGGATAAGGCAGAGGCAGGCAGATTCTTGACTAAGAATGATGCACGAACATTGTAAGGGCAAATGAGGAATGTGCGATTGAGGTCACAATCAGATCATCCACGACCTTATCACATGATGGAGTTATTTTGATTCCTTACTCCTGATGCTCGGTTTTACATTTCTGTTGTCTTTAGATACTGAAAATAAAATAACACAGTTCTCACAATTTCAAAGACAGCGACAAACTCTTCAGATCAACAAAATGCCCTTGTTGTTTAATAATTATTAGAAAATCGGATAGTCTTCGTAGTTCATTTGGGATTTTAATGGAGCTAGATCAGCATTAATTGCCCTTGAGAAGTTCCAGTCCAGTTGATGTTGTTCCATCCAAGTGGCTGTTGAGAGGGAGTACCAGCACTAAATCTCACGTGCTGGTTTAACTGTGAGTAAATATTACTGGTGAGGAACAGCTCGCACGATAACAGACTCTTTGTCAATACGAATATATGGGAAGGAATTTATTAGCCTTCAGAGAAATAGCAACCTTACAGGAGAAGTCTATATAATAATGAAACAAAGTAGTTTCTATGTTATTGGTGAACTTAAAATAATGGTGTCAACCAGCTGGAATAATGTTGACGCTGTTGTTGGACGATTCTTACACTGAGCATGTGAATTATCCTGGATGATTTCAGAGATGGCTGGGCTGTCCTAGGTTGAGTAAGTGTTGATACTCCATGGGATGATGCTTGTTTGTAATCTCACCACTTACTGAGCACAGTTCGTTGGAACAAACCAAGTCCAATTGGTTGCTGCTTCAGAATATATCAGACATTTCATGGCTGCCACCACATGGAATCATGTAATAAAGACAAGGCCCGTCGAGTCTGCACCACCCAGTGCTGATACAAGTGTTTTAGAATGTTTGTTAGGTTACCTTCCTGAACCACCCTCCCAGGCAATGCATTTTTGACACGTATCATGCTCTGGGTTCGAAACAGATTTCACAAAGTCTCTGTTGGTATATTATCTTTGACTTCAAACGTATTTCTCATTGTTTTTGACCCTTTGACAAAGGGGAACAGTTGTTGTCTGTTCACTGGTCCCATACCTCTCATGCTATAATACACCTCTGTCAGGTTCACCCCTCACCTTTCTCTGCTCCAAAAGCAAATCTAAACTATCTTCATGGTTTGTGTTCTCCTTGTCTTGTTACGTCTTCCAAAGTGCAGCATCTCACACATTTCAGTGTTACCTTTTATCAGACATTGATCTGGCCATCTGAAAATCTGTTTGTACCCTCCTGTAACCAACACGTTCCTGCTCACTGTGACCCACCTGGATAATCATTTTGTCTTCTACAACATTGTTTATCATCGTCCAACATTGTTTATCAACCTCCAACATCCCCCCGCCCCCCCCCCCCCCCCCCCCCCACATATACCACATTCTTATCATCACAATTTATGAATTTCAGAAACAAACCTTGATTTTCTTCCTGTTCTACCGATGTGGTTGCAGAATTGGGAATTCCAGTCTCTTGTTTTTCCTATTTTGGTGCATTTACTCGGTGAATCAGTTGTGGTCTTTTGTGAGGCAGCCACAAACAGTATTTTGGACATGGAGCTGAATTCTGCTTTTATACTCCGCCCCTCTGCATGTATTATTCATAATGCTTGGACACAATTAATCTTGGAATAGCGTTTGGCACCTTGCCTTACATCATTTTCATTTTATGTGGGCCTGCAGCTTATTCGTTACAACATTCGCTGCAATTGTCAGAACTGAAAGAACTTTTTCATCTGCAGGATGGACACAGGCTCATTCATTATTTTTGTTTCAAAGAGCTAGAGCAATGATGATAAAGATTGAATTAAATTCTGGATTATAAACACACTATAGAAGATCAATTCACGTTCTCATTTCTACACTGAATTGGAAGCAAATTAAAATAACAAACACCCACGGTTCAGAATATTGTTTGAGAAGTGATGTCATGTTGAAATAATGCATAAAGGAAGACCGTGCATTAATTTTCTTTTGAATATTACGAGGACATTGTTCAACCAAACAGTGCTCTTGTCTTTTGCTCCTTATTCTTTCAACTGATCTGCCCGTGTAATTTGAGGTGAGATCAGAGTGACTTCCCTTTCAATCGAAGCAGGACTTGACTGAAGGTGGAACCAAGGACCCTGAGAAAAACTGTGATTAATGGGAATTAGAGAACATTCTGCACTGGGAACGGGAACAAGAGAAAAATCAGTCTCTGAAAGGTATCTTCCAAGTTGCATGTCATCCTGACTAGGGATAATTTGCTGATCCTTCACAAGTATTTGTAAAAAATCTTGGAATGCCCCTACAAACAGCTCTATCTGGATCTGCATCATTTTGGATTGAAGAGGTAAAACAGGGCAACACTGTGTCACTTATTCCAGAGCCATTGAGGATGACAAATAAACTCTGCCCTTGCTAGTGCCTTCCAAAACCCTGGATGAATACGTCTTGTTAAAAAATACAAAGATATTTTATGTTTTCATAGATATATGGAAAATCTCGGAAAGGTAAGATCTTGCTGGATCAGTACGATGCCAGTGACATCAGGAGCATGTTAAGACATTGTTAACAATTGGGATCAGTACTTCAATCAGTTACTTTCAGAGGATTGATCATGTGATATCATGACCACCGAGTTCACATTTTCATAATGCATTATGACAATGGCAATAAACTATCGGTATTTGGGGAGCTGTCAGGCACATAGTTTTTCATTTTTCATTCAAAAACCATAACCAAATTCTTGAGTGGCAAAAGAAATGGCAGCTTCGCTTTTCCTTCTCAGATCAGACAAATATCCACTGTCCAAAAGAGTAGCTAAATTGAAAGTGCAGGAAAGTGCATCGGTAGTGGGCGACACGGTGGCACAGTGGTTCGCACTGCTGCCTCACAGCGCCAGACACCTGGGTTCAATTCCTGCCTCAGGCGACTGTGTGGAGTTTGCACGTTCGCCCCGTATCTGCGTGGGTTTCCTCCGGGTGCTCCGGTTTCCTCCCACATTCCAAGGATGTGCAGGTCAGGTGAATTGGCCATGCTAAATTGCCCGTAGTGTGAGGTAAGGGGTAAATGTACGGGTATGGGTGGGTAACACTTCGGCGGGTCGGTGTGGATTTGTTGGGCCGAAGGGCCTGCTTCCACGCTGTAATGTAATCTAATCTAATCTAAAAACATTTGCAGGTTCTGAGCAGATAGAAACACAATTAACTTTTTGATTCCAATATCAGTTTTTCAGAAGAGGATCATATCAGACTCAATATGCTGCCTCTGTCTCTACCTCCAGATCCTGACTCATTTGTGGCGTATTGTCACTGTTTACTGTTTAGAACATAGAACAGTACAGCACAGAACAGGCCCTTCAGCCCACGATGTTGTGCCCCGACCATTGATCCTCATGTGAGGTAAACCTAATGTACGAACTCTCACATTTCTGTGACCATATGCATGTTCAGCAGTCTGTTAAATATCCCCAATGACCTTGCTTCCACAACTGCTGCTGGCAATGCATTCCATGCTCTCACAACTCTCTGCATAAAGAACCCGCCTCTGACATCTGCTCTATACTTTCCGCCAAACAGCTTAAAACTATGACCCCTCGTGTTAACAATTGCTGCCTTGGGAAAAGGTTTCTGGCTATCAACTCTATCTGTGCCTCTCATTATCTTGTACACTTCAATTAGGACCCCTCTCTTCCTTCTTTTTTCCAACAAAAAATGTCCGAGCTCAGTCAACCTCTCTTCGTAAGCTAAGCCCTCCAGTCCAGGCAGCATACTGGTAAACCTCCTCTGAACCCTCTCCAAAGCATCCACATCTTTCCTATAGTAGGGCGACCAGAACTGGACACAGTATCCCAAGTGCGGTCTAACCAAAGTTTTATAGAGCTGCAACAAGATCTCACGGCTCATAAACACAATCCCCCTGTTAATGAAAGCCAAAACACCATATGCTTTCTTAACAAACCTGTCCACCTGGGTAGAAATTTTAAGGGATCTTTGTACCTGCACACCAAGATCCCTCTGTTTCTCCACACTGCCAAGAATCCTGTACTCCACTTTCAAGTTCGATCTTCCAAGATGCATCACCTCGCATTTATCCAGTTTGAATTCCATCTACCACCTCTCAGCCTATATCTGCATCCTGGCAATGTGATGCTGCAGCCTACAACAGTCCTGTATACTGTCAATGATACCTCCAACCTTTGTGTCCTCTGCAAACTTGCTAACCTATCCTTCAATCTCCTTATCCAAGTTATTAATAAAAATTACAAAGTGTAGACATTCATCACTGACTTCCAGGCAGAATATTTTCCTTCCACTACCACTCGCTGTCTTCTGTCGACCAGCCAATTCTGTATCCAGACAGCTAACTTTCCCTGTATCCCATTCCTCCTGACCTTCTGAACGAGCCTACCATGGGGAACCTTATCAAATGCCTAACTGAAGTCCAGATACACAACATCCACCGCTCGAACCTAATCAACGTGTCGAGTAACATGGTCAAAGAACTCAATAAGATTTGTGAGGCATGGCCTGCCCCTCACAAAGTCGTGCTGACTGCCTTTAATCAAGCCATGCTCTTCCAGATGGTCATAAGCTCTATCCCTCAGAATCCTTTCTTACACCTTGCAGATGACAGATGTGAGACTGACTGGTCTGTAATTGCCCGGGATTTCCCTATTTCCTTTCTTGAAGAGAGGAATTACATTTGTCTCCCTCCAGTCCTCTGGTACGACTCCGGTGGAGAGCGAGGATGCAAAGATCTTCGCAAGCGGCGAAGCAATCACGTTTCTCGCTTCCCATAGCAGCCAAGGACAAATCTGGTCTGGCCCTGGCGACTTGTCAATATTAATGTTTGTCAAAATTTTCAACACATCAGCTTCCTCAATCTATCTGTTGCAGCATGATTACCTGCTCCTCAATGGTTTCATTCACTACAAGGTCCTTTTCTTTTGGAAAGACAGAAGCAAAAAACTCATTTCGGGCTTCCCCTACCTCCTCAGACTCTATACACAAGTTCCCTATGCTATCCCTGATCGGCCCTACTCTTTCTGTGACCATTTTCTTATTCCTCACATATGTGCAAAATGCCTTTAGATTCTCCCTAATCCTTCCTGCCAAACCTTTTTCCTGCCCCTCCTGTCTCTCCTCAGACCATTTTTGAGCACCTTCCTCGCCTGTCTGTAATCCTCTAGAGCTGAGCAAGACCCTTGCTTCCTCCACCTTACGTAAGCTGCCTTCTTTCTTTTGACGAGAAGCTCCTCCGCTCTCGACATCCAAGGTTCCTTTATCTTACCACTTCTTGCCTGTCTCAAAGAAACACATTTATGCATCACTCGCAACAACTGTTCCTTAAACAGTCTCCACATGTCTATAGTGCCCGTTCCATGGAACAATTGCTCCCAGTCCATGCTTCGCAACGCAGTCTGACAGTATCATAGTTTCCTTTTCCCCAATTAAATATCCTCCCATTGTGCTTGCTTCTCTCCTTCTCCATAGCTATATAGAATGTGAGGCAGTTGTGGTCACTATCACCAAAATGCTCTCCCACCGCAAGATCTGACACCTGCCCCAGCTCATTGCCGAGCACCAAATCCAAAATGTCCTTTCCCTTTGTCGGCCTGTCAGCGTACTGAGTTAGGAAACCCTGCTGAAAACACCTTTCAAAAACAGCTCCTTCCAAACCACCTGCTGGAAGGAGTTTCCAATCAATATTGGGAAAGCTAGTCACCCATTACAACTACCCTATTCCATTCACACTTTTCCAAAATCTGCCGACCAATGCTTTCTTCAATCTCCCTGCTTCTATTGGGGGGCCTGTAGTAAACCTCTAATGAGGTGATTGCTGCCTTACTGTTCCTAATTTCCACCCATACTGCCTCAGTAGGCAGACACTCCTCGACAATGGTAACTTCTGTAGCTGTGATACCCTGTCTGATTAGCAGTGCTACACCCCCTCCTCTTTTTACCTCCTCTCCATTCTTTTTAAATGTTCTAAACCCAGGAACATCCAGCAACCATTCCTGCCCCTGAGAAACCCATGTCTCTGTTATGGCTACAACATCATAGCTCTAAGCTCATCACTTTTAATTACATTTTTCCCAGTATTACCGAGCACAGTGACTCCGTTTAGGGGGAGGGGCAGGGACGGGGGAATGGTGTCTCAGTGGTTAGCACGGCTGTCTCACAGTACCAGGGCTCCGTTTTGGGGCGAGGGGGAGAGGGGCATGATGTTTCAGTGGTTAGCACGGCTGTCTCACAGTACCTGGGACCCGGTTTGGTGTGGAGTGGGAGGGGGTGCATGGTGTCTCAGTGGTTAGTACGGCTGTCTCATAGTACCAGGGACCCGGTTTTGGGGGAGGGGGAGGGGTGCTGGTGTCTCAGTGGTTAGTACGGCTGTCTCACAGTACCTGGGATCTGGTTTGTGGGGAGAGGGAGTGGGGCTGGTGTCTCACTGCCTTTGACATCTTCCAAAACCTTTCTCCAAACACCTTAAAATTATGCTCACCTCGTGACAATCATTTCCACCCTGGGAAGAAGTCTCTGGCTATTTACGCTGTCTGTAACTCTCACCATCTTGTTCAGCTCTATCAAGTTACCTCTCATCCTTCTTTACTCCAATGAGAAAAGCCATAGCTCCCTCAATCTTTTTTCATAAGACAAGCCCTCTAGTCCAGGCAGCATTCTGGTAAATCTCCTCTACACCCGTTCTAAAGCCTCCATATCCTTTCTATAATGAGGCGACCAAAATACTTCATTGTGGTCTGACCAGAGCTTTACAGACCTGCAGCATAATCTCGCGGCTCTTCAACTCAGTCCCCCTGCTAATGAAAACCAACACACCATGCGCCTTCTTAACACCCTATCAACTTACGTGGCAAATGAGAGACCTGCAGACATGGACCCCAAGATTTTTTGTTACTCCAAACTGCGATGAATCCTACATTTGACCCAGTAATCTGCATTCAAATTCGACTTCCAAAATGAATCCCTTCACAAAATAGGAAATTGGAACTGAATTACGCCATTTAGACCCTTGGATCTGCTGTGTGGGTTGATCACAGCTAAAATGTTTCTCAAACACATTTTCCTGCCTTCACCAACTGACCATTGATTCCCTTATTCATGAAAAACATACTTATCTCTATCTTAAAGAAACCACTGTGTGTGCGGGCGTGTGCATGTGTTTGTGTGTAAGTGTCCATATCTGTATGTATACGTGTTGTGTGTTGAATGTGTCTATGTATGTTTGTGTGCATCTCTGTGAAATGATGGCTCTGTGATTTTGGGGGTAAATCCATTGAAATTGAGATAAACCCTTACTCCCCTCGTCCACCTCTGCGTCTGTCCCTGTTCAGGTTCTCGTCATAAAATGCCACCCTCTGATGGTCTCCCCATGCCACTGCACAAGTGTCAGTTTTTTTCTATATGGTGACATCAAATACTGTGAATCTCTCACATTGCACGGCTGTTTGGTTTTGCAAAATTCTCTGGATGCACAGGACAATTTTGTCTGACACCTAGATATATTACCACCACCACTGGGCCAGTTTCAGGACTTTTCAATCCTTTCTCATTTACACCTTGCAGGGGTGAATTATAAAATATTTCAATTTAAAGAACGTGTCATAAATTCATCACATCACCTTACAGATGATTTGGTCAAAGTTGCTTGAATGCAGTTGCAGTGAAACTACTCTTGAAGGTGTACACTTTGTGTAACGAATAATCTTCAAAGACAAATCACTTTCACATTGCAGAGCGGGCACAGATATTACTCAGGAGCATTCGCCACTCTGAGTGTCCTCAGTACAATTATGATCCTCGCTATACCCAACTGTGTGTGTGTGTGTGTGTGCCTGTGCAGCTGGTGCTGTCAGTTTGAATGGTGCTATGATCTACCCCCCTCTCCGCACCTCCTAGACTGAATCCCTTATGTTTTTCTCCCTCCACTGCCATCAATGCAGTAGAGTGTGAAGGCCAGCAGAGGAGGACATTGCATCACTTTAAACACCACAGAGTCTGCCAGATCCGCTGTGCACACGGATACGCACAGAGACACGCAGATATACAAAGATATGCATATAGATAAACAGGCACACATAGAGACTGGTGCGGTCACACAGATACTAAAGCACACAGAGACAAATCCCGATACACTGATGCACGTGCACACACAGATATACAGGCATCAGTACAGACACACCACAAACACTGACACACTGACGTTTATACAGACATGCAGAATCTGCCAGTATTTATTTTTCGCGTGGTGACTTCCTCAATATTTCACTCGATCGTGTGGTGTGTGCCAATATTTCCGTTGATCCCTCGGGATTCCTCTGCACCCTCACGATAGCTTCTACATCTTTCCTATAACAAGGCGACCAGAACCGAACACAATGTTCCAAGTGTGCTGTTACGACACAACAGTGAACCCGTTTGTGAATTAAACCAAACACCCAGAAAAGCTTACCTTGCCTTATAATCTGTTAAAGCACCCAACCTTCTCCTCTAACCAAAATCAAAGTACCTCTGTGCCACAGCATGGAAAGTTAACGAGTTTTTTTATTCCTTATTTTTTTTCCAGCAGTCTCTTTGGGAGTTTAGACTAGTGGGGATGGAGGTTAGGGCAGTTGAATGTTCCTCCTGCAGAATGTGGGAGGTAAGGGTCACCACCAGTGTCCCTGCTGACTACATCTGCTGGAAGCGCCCCTGATTCCAGCTCCTTGAAAACCGCGTTAGGGAACTGGAGCTGGAGCTGGATGAACTTCGAATCATTCGGGTGGCAGAGGGGATTATTGAGAGGAGTTACAGGGAGGTAGTCACTCCTAAGGTACAAGAAAAAGGCAAATGGGTTACAGTCAGGGGACGGAAAGGGAACCAGCAGGCAGTGCAGAGATCCCCTGTGGCCATTCACCTCAACAATAAATATACCCTTTTGGATATATCGGGGGGGGGGTGGACTTACAAGGGTAGAGCAGTGGGTAGACGGCTCTGGCGCAGCGTCTGTCCCTGCTGCTCAGAAGGGAAAGGGGAAGAGGAGCAGAGCAGTAGTGATTGGGGACTCTATAGTTAGTGGGTCAGATAGGAGGTTCTGTAGGGACGAGAGAGACTCACGGTTGGTGTGTTGCCTCCCAGGTGCCAGAGTTTGTGATGTCTCGAATCGTGTTTTTGGGATACTTAAGGGGGAGACGGAACAGCCCCAAGTCGTGGTCCACATAGGCACCAACGACATAGGTAGGAAGCGTGATGGGGATTTAAGGCAAAAATTCAGGGAGCTAGGATGCAAGCTTTGAGCTAGGATGAACAGAGTTGTTGGCTCTGGTTTCTTGCCCGCGCCACATGCTAGTGAGGCAAGAAATAGGGAGAGAGAGAAGGTGAACACGTGGCTACAGGAATGGTGCAGGAGGGAGGGTTTTGGATTCATGGATAATTGGGGCTCTTTCTGGGGTAGGTGGGACCTCTACAAGCAGGATGGGCATCATCTGAACCAGAGGGGTACCAATATCCTTGGCGGGGGGGGGGGGGGTGGAAATCACTCAGGCTATTGGGGTGGGTTTAAACTAATCCAGCAGGGGGATGGGAGCCAAAATTGTAGTTAGAGTATAGAAAGGGTTGAGAGTAGGGAGGTCCAAAATCAAGTTTCAGAGATGCAAGATGGCACTGGCAAGCAAGAGGTTGGTTTGAAGTGTGTCCATTGCAACGCCAGGAGCACCCGGAATAAGGTGGGTGAACTTGCAGCATGGTTTGATAGCTGGGACTTCAATGTTGTGGCCATTTTGGAGACATGGTTCGAGCACGGACAGGAATAGTTGTTGCAGGTTCCAGGATTTAGATGTTTCAGTAAGAACAGAGAAGATGTTAAAAGAGGGGGAGGCATTACATTGTTGGTCAAGGACAGTATTGCAGTTGCAGAAAGGATGTTTGAGGACTCATCAACTGAGGTGGTATGGGCTGAAGTTAGAAAGAGAAAAGGGGAGGTCACCCCGTTGGGAGTTTTCTATAGGCCTCCGAATAGTTCCAGAGATGTAGAGGGAAGAATAGCAAAGATGATTCTCGATAGGAGTGACAGAGACAGGGTAGATGTAATGGGGAACTTCAACTTTTGAAATATTGAATGGGAACACTATAGTACGAGTACTATAGAGGGGTCAGATTTTGTCCAGTGTGTGCAGGTGGGCTTCCTGACACAGTATATAGACTGGCCAACAAGGGGCGAAGCCACATTAGTTTTGATACTGGATAATGCGCCTGGTGAGGTGTTAGACTTGGACGTAGGTGAGGACTTTGATGATAGCAATCACAATTCCGTTATGTTTACTTTAGTGATAGATAGGGATAGGTGTATACCACTGGGCAAGAGTTACAGCTGGGGGAAAGGCAATTACGATGCCATTAGGCAAGATTTAGGAAGCATATGATGGGGAACGAAACTGCAGGGGATGGGCACATTAGAAATGTGGAGCTTATTCAAGGAAAAGCTACTGTGTGTCCTAGATATGTATGTACCTGTCAGGCAGGGAGGAAGCTGTACAGCGCGGGAGCCGTGGTTTACGAATGAAGTGGAATCTCTGGTCAAGAGGAACACGGCGACTTTTGTTAGGATGCGATGTGAAGGCTCAGTTAGGGTGCTTGAGGGTTACAAGGTAGCCAGGAAAGACCTAAAGAGAGAACTTTGGAATGCTTTGTCTGCAACGGTAGTACATTCGCCAACTTTAAGTACATTTAAGTCGTCATTGGACAAGCATATGGACGTACATGGAATAGTGTAAGTTAGATAGGCTTCAGATTGGTATGACAGGTCGATTCAATATCGACGGCCGAAGGGCCTGTACTGCGCTGTAGTGTTCTATATTCTATGTTCCCCTACCTCCTCTGACTCCTGGCGCAAGTTCCCTCCACTATCCTGATGAGTCCTACCCTCACTAAAGCCATCATCTTGTTCCTCACAAAAGTATAGAACATCTTAAGTTTTATCTTAATCCTACTCACCAAGTCTTTTTCAAGCCCGCTTCTCGCTCTCCTGAGATTATTCTTCACTTTCTTCCTGACTACCTTGAAACACTCTAGACCCTTGTCTGATCCTTGCCTACTTAACCTTAAGTCATTTTCCTCCTTCCTCTTGAGATATTCTACATCCATTGATACAATGGAGATATGGAGCTGCAAATGGATTGGAGCTGCACATCCTGTCACTTCCAGCATTAGCTGCAGGTTTCCCCACACTGGGCAGTGATCTCACACAGTGCTACTGCACAATGCACTGGGGCAGTGTACACAGCTCCACATGCTGAGAGGGTAACTGCTCCTGGTTTACAGTTCAATGCACTGGGGTGGTGTACACAGCTCTACATGCTCGGAGGGTAAATGCTCCTGGTTTACATAACAATTCACTGCTGTTCACGGCATAGCTCCCAGTGCTGGAGAGGCAGTTCTTGGACTGGTGTGGTCTGCACAGATTGCTGGGTTGTATTGAGCAGTACACTAGCCTGGTCTGAACACTGCTACATGCTGCACAGATATATCATCTGGATTATGGTGTCTGATTCTGTGACATGGATTTCAGCTGATTTAACAGCACATTTAGTTTATATTCTTATTTTTTGTTATTGGACCTACGAAAATACTACTCATCCAGTTTATCCCATTTGCCTCTTTACTGAACTTGTCGATCAACTAATCATCCAATGTAACATGAATATCCGTCCTTCTGTAGCTTAACCTGGCCGTTGGTGCTCATATCCCTGGAATCCCTGGGAAATCATTATGAAGCTCAGAAACAATGTGCAAAACGTATGGCTCGTGGTCTCCTGGACGTCCCGTCTGTGTGTTCCATTTGGATCCCGAGTGTGTCGAGAACTGGCATTGTGAAGCTCAGAAACAATGAAATGGTATGTGTCAGACTGCTGTTCACTTCCCGGTGAGTTCCATGTGGTGCGCCATAGACAGGGGTGTGTGTGCTGGGCTGTTGTTCACTTCCTGGTGTGTCTCATGTGGTGCTCCATGGACAGGGGTGTGTGTTTGACTGTTGCTCACTTCCCGGTTTGTCCCATGTCGTCCTCCATAGACAGGGAGGTGTGTGCTGGGCTGTTGTTCACTTCCCGATGTGTCCCATGTGGTACTCCATAGATAGGGGTGTATGTGTTTGGCTGTTGTTCACTTCTGGGTGTGCCCCATGTGGTACTCCATAGACAGGGGTGTATGTGTTTGACTGTTGCTCACTTCCTGGTGTGCCCCATGTGGTACTCCATAGACAGGGGTGTATGTGTATGACTGTTACTCACTTCCCGGTGTGCCCCATGTACTGCTCCATGGGCAGGGGGTATGTGTGCTGGGCTATTGTTCACTTCCCGGTGTGCCCCATGTGGTGCTCCATGTTGGACAGGGGTTCCAATAGCTTTAGACACGCCTTTGAACCTTGGACTGTGCGTGTCCACTGAACCCCTGTGCTTGTCCCTCTCAGATGATTGTGTAGTCAGTAACACGAGGAAACCTCTCGAGTATAATGCTAAAAGAGCAGGCATCTAACTTGTAGCTGAGGGGCTTCTAACTGACTCCTGTTATTGAAAAGTTAGTGGAGGTGCTGGGGATGGTTTGCCTAAGGTTTTGCTGTGAGCTGCCTCAGACATTCAGGGAGACATGAGAATTTGGCGACCCAACTCTGGTTGGAGCATACGGACTGTAGTTTCAACACCTGCGCCTGTCAGATGAACAACAAATGGTGCAGAGGCTGCACAGAGAGGAAGATCTGAAACCACGGAGTGAGTGGGCTTGGGAAAAGGGATCTTCTGTATCCACACCGGGTTTTCCAGGAACAGCTTCCCAAGTTACATTTAACTCAGAAGCAGAGTGTGAGAGGACCCTGATTGAACAAGAAGCTGGTCACAGAGTGGTGGCACTTCCTTCAACACGATCTGCATCTTCACAGCAGTGGGAGGACGGTGCAGCCAGGCTCACTGTTTCACTCAGCTTCTATGATCCCGAACTTTCCAGGCAGGAGTGGGTGACAGATTCATCAATTCCCAGTATGACGACGTCAACATCACCATTTGGATACAGAGAATATATATGGTGGTTGAGAGCAATGGGGTCCCTGGGAACATCAGGAAGATAAATCAACACTTCCCATGTCTGATCGGGTCAGAATGAACCCTCCAGTACAAACTGCATCACTAAGTCCTGTAGTATTTTTCCGTTTCGGTAACATACTACTTACCATTCTTCCTAACGAAAATGACAGACTATATATTATCTTTAATCTCATTTGCTAAACTTTTATCCATTGTCTTCACCTGTCCATATCCAATTACAGACTCTCCACCTTCCCTTGATAATTTAGTTTCCTGTTTATCTTAGTTTAATCGGCATACATAGTTTCAGTACATTTGTTCCACTCCTCCTGATCATTTATACAGATTGTAAGCAGGTGTGGACACTGCACTGGTCACTGTGTGACCCCACTGTGACGTTCTGTCAAACTGACTAAGGCTGATTTATCCGGAGTGTCTGCTTCCTGTCTGATAACTAGTCCTCCTTCATTTATGTGTAACACATTCAAAGCGCTGAATAAGAACAAAGAGCATCAGTTCGGCAATCCAGCCCCTCAGGCCTCTTCCGACATTGAATACAATCATAGCTGATGTCATTGCGGCCTCAGTTCCACGTTACTGTCCGCTCTCCATATTCCTTCACTTACTCAATATCCCAGCACCTACTGCACTCTGGGGCAGTGAATTACACTGATTCCCAACCCTGTGACAGAAGTATGTTCTCCTCACCCCTGTTTCACTTCTCCCCCACCTCATCCTAAAACTATGGGTTTAGGATCGTTCGAGATTGTACCACATGAGGAAATATCAACTTCACATCTACATTGTAAATCACCTTTCACATCGTCCAGACCTCCGATATCTCCTCTCATTTTTCTATACTCCAGGCAGTGTTGGCCTGAACTGCTCAATCTCTCTTCAGAGGACAATCTCCTCATCTCTGGAGTAAATCGAGTAAACCACTTTTGAACTGCCTCCATGGCAAATACATCCCTCCTATAGTCAGGACACCAAGACTGCACATAGTATTCAGTTGTGATCTCACACCTCCCTCCCTTTATAATCCATTGTTTTAGAAATAAATGCCAAAGTTGCACTTGCCTTTCTCATTATCTGCTGTACCTACAGCAGAGTATTCTATAGTATGGACGCGGACAGCCAGATCTCTCTGCACCTAATCATTCTGAAGTCTCTCTCCATTTTGATAATAATTTGCCTTTCTGCTACACTGATCCGAACGGAAACACTCATACTTTTCGTTGTTCAGTTTCTTCTGTCAAATGTTGCCCCAACCTATCCATATACATTTTCTAATTTCTTGCATCGTCATTGCAATTTCTCACCTGAGTTAGTCTCATCTGTTAATTTGGTTATAACATGTTCTATCCTCTCAACTACTAAAGACTATAGATTGTAACTAGTTGGGGCCTGGGGACCAAGACATATGATTTCCCAAAAGTTGAATTTTGCCAACAGAAAATTACCCATATTTTTCCATCTCACTGCATTTTGTTGCCTCGCCAAGCCTGTGTCCAAGTTGATAAATTACTTTTAATCGTAACCGATCTTATTCTGCAGATTAATCATTTGTGCTGAGCTATTCAATGCCTTCTGGAAGTCTAAATATTTCATCTCTCGGATCCCCACGATCCAAATCATGTTGATTCTGATGGATTGTGGTTTTACTTTTCAAATTTCTTGTCATTAGTTCCTGAATAATCGACTTTAACAATATTTCTTATATTTCAACAGTTTTCTCACTACTTTATATTCCATCGAGAAGGTGATAATTCTAAATTCTTAACTTTCTATAATCTTTTTGTTCGCTCCAATCCTGTATAATTGGCACATGGCGTGAAATGACCAGCTCTGATTACTCTGTAAGAGGTCTGAGTCGCTGAATGGACTCATTCTCTTCCTTGTGCACAAAATCGATGGGCTGATGTCTTTCTGGTGTTCCACATCACCATCTCGATAGTCTGCCTGACCACCTCCTGTTGATGCGTAAGAGTCGTGAGGGCTTATGCAATCTTCCTGTTGCTGTGTAACAGTTTGAGGGGCTGAAAACAACTTCTCATATTCCTCCATCACAGGATGGAGATACTGAACAGTTTCTCCTGAATCCCTGATATAGGACTGTTGGAATGATTGGCCTTCTTCTGTTCCCATACACCAGACATGTGAGGTAAACTTCTTCTTCCTTTCCCATAAGAAATCTCATATAGTTTGCATCCTTCTCCAATTCCCGTGCAACAGGCTCGATGGGACTGAATATCCTCCTGATATCCCAGTACACCAATCTCCAGTCCCTGTGTGACCTCTTCCAGTTCCTATGTTACAGACTTGAGGAGGCTGAATAGACTGATCCTATTGCTACATAACAGGGTACTGTGCTGCATGGCCTACTCTGGGCCCAGTGTTATCGACTCGAGGAGCTGACTGGCCTCCTCCCGTAACTGTATATCAGGCTCCATGGACTGAATAGCCTCTTCCTGTTCTGGTGTAACAGGATCAATATCCTTCGAGACACTACGTCCTAATAAATGACAGAAGGTGCTGAACGAGAGAGTGCCCGTACTCTGAAGCACTCTCGTCTCCATATCTGACTTACAGAGACGAACCATTAATGTTGTGTTTTTTCTGGATAAAGTCCTGAAGCTGAAAGTAACAAAAGAGGTCCCTCCCAGATACCTCATATTCTTGGCTCAGTTGCTCAAAATTCATCATGACCTCCCTGTCAAAAAATTCTCCCAAACAGGAAATTCATCTGGATTCCCAGAGCCTAAAGCCAGAATCCTTAAATCCCGGCTGGAATCCTACAAGTACTACAATGAGAGTGAAAGCAGAAGTTTTTGTTTTGTAAAGTGCCCTCAACTTGTCCCATCATTCTCCATGCTTTCATTGTGTTAAGGACAATCGGTTTCTGCAATTCTCCATAATAGTCCTCATCTTGTCGATGAACAACAGATTAATGAGGGGACAATTTGCCTAGAAGGCTTCGATGTCCTGCCAAATTGACCAGGGGTCCTGACAAGCCCAATCAGTCACATCGGAAAGCAAGGAACTTGGTTGGTATTTCTTAAAAGTATGGAAAATCGACACGCCCCCCATTCACTGTGGCTGCAATTTGTTCCAGGTTAATAGGAGGCCATCTGTGACGGCAGATGAAAGATCAAAGCCAACTGTTAAGCCTCCGTAGCGCCTGCCTGGGCAGCGTCAAAGGGAGCATTGGCATGGGGTATCATAAACAAGAAAGGACATTCATTTTAACCAGAGCTAACTCAAACAGGATATTGGAAGATTCTGTCTTATCTTCTCTAGCAACTGCACGAAGTTAGCTTTATGTAATTGATCGAAGGCTTGGATGATAAAAATACCTAAACTTCCTTGTGACCATCTGGAAGGGAATCAAATTCCATCCCAAGGTCGGATACTCTAATAAGACCCCCAACAGGGATGGCCTCCGATTTCATAAAATTGATTTTATACCCTGAGAAAGATCCAAATAAATTAATCATTCATATTAAACAAGACACAGATATCATTGTGTTAGTTAGAAAGAGAGGAACAACATCTGCTTAAAGGGTGATCTTATGCCTTCCTGATCCTACCTCCATGGCAGTGATATTGGCGTCCGTCCAGATGGCTTCTGCCAGCGGCTCAATCATTAATGTAAATGGTAACGGTGAAAGGGGGCAACTTTGTTGGCTACCGCTGTCAATGCTAAAATTGGCAGACCTTATACCATTCGTGAAATCCGTTGCTTTTGGGTCACTATATAACACTGCCACCCACCTGGCAAAGATCCCTCCAATACCAAACAATTCAAGGACATAAAAGTTGCGTATCTACTCCCTCTGGTCAAATGCTTTATCTGCATCCAGGGAGACTACCGAGCCTGGAATCGAACCTTGCTGTCACACTGGAACCATATTTAGCACTCTTCTAATATTATCAGAGGACCTACGGCTGCTAATAAAAATGGTCCTCTTTCACAATAGAGAAAGTGAGGACTGCAGATGCTGGAGATCAGAGCTGAAAATGTGTTGCTGGAAAAGCGGAGCAGGTCAGCCAGCATCCAAGGAGCGGAAGAATCGACGTTTCAGACATGAGCCCCTCTTCCTGAAGAAGGGCTCATGTCCGAAACGTCGATTCTCCTGCTCCTTGGATGCTGCCTGACCTGCTGCGTTTTTCCAGCACCACATTTTCAGCTCTTCCACAATGGATCTTCAAAGCCAGCATTTTCGACAAAATGTTAAAGTCCACGTTTAATAATGATATAGGCATATACAAAGTTCCCTCTCTTGTGAATAAGATAAATATTTCCCTTTGTCAGAGAGGATGGGAGGCAGTCCTAACTGTACAAATAATTGTACATAACCAACACTGGCCCAGCCAGCATGTCTATGAATTCCTTCTAAATCTCACTCCAAAAATCCATCTGGGCTGGAGGTTTACCACTCTGCAGCTGTCTCACTGTCTCCTGCATCTCTCGGATTGTCAGAGGGGAAATGTAAAGAGACGCCTGCTCTGAACTTACACGTGGGAGGTCCAAGGTCTTAATAAAGGACTCCATCGTCGCCAATCAGTCCTCCTAGCCCGCTGACTGGAACAATCCAGAGTAGAACTTCCTGAACTCTGCATTAATTTTTTGGGGATCATGGGTGATAATAGCAGCAATCTTCTTTCTGGCCAAGTATGCCTAATATCTACTTGGTTATCACCATGCTCGAATAACATCTGTTTCGCAGAGGAAATCTCTCTCTTTGCTGTCTAGGCGAGTGCAGCATTCAGAGCAGTCCGGAGGGCTGTACTCTGCTGCAATTAAGTTACAGACTGTCTGACAAAATATGGTGTCTCAGCCCTCTTCAGCCGAGCCTCAAGCATATGCTGCTGCTCTCCCTTCTGCCGCTTCTGAGTCGCCGAGTAAGAAATAATCAAATCCCTTATATAGGCTTTGACAGTCTCCCAGAGCACCGTCGGATTACTGGCCGTACACAAGTTCATGTTCCAAAAAAATTAAATTCCCCTGAAAAATACTCAATGAATTTGCTATCCTTCAGGAGGAAAGTATCCACGTGCCAGTGCCGTGAGCCTGTCCCATCACCAACATCCTTGACGTCCATGTACACTGGCACATGATCAGAAATGGCTACGTTCCCAATTCTTCAGGACATCACCGAATTTAAAAAGACCAATGGGGCATACAATATGTCAATCCTAGTATAGCATTTATGTGGGTTAGAAAAAAAAGTTAAGTCCCATCTTCAGGGTGAAGACATCTCACACATCCACCAAGCCAGCTACCTGTTCAGGTCCACCAGCTGCCTGGGTGGCGGTGAAATACCCGCGAGACCCCTCGACATCCTATCCACCTCGGAGTCCATACATCAATTAAAGTCTCCCCTTAATTGTATGACGTGCCCCAAGGATCATCGACCTTGTGAGCGCAACTAATTGAAATTTGTGGGGGTGTGCTGGGGCAATATTAATCAAGGTCCAGTATGCCTCTCGATGTATTCAAGCTTTAAGGATCAGAGACCACTCACATTCATTCTTAATTTGGTCAAACAACTGATGTGGAAGGTTCTTATGAATGAGTATAGCTACTCCACAACTTGTTGAATTAAAGGATGAGAAAACACCCATCTGAACCTTCCCTGCTGTAAGTGTAAATGCTCCTTATCGGTTAGATGTGTTTCCTGCAGCAAGGCTACATCAACCATTTCCTTTTTTTCTCTATTTTTTCTCTTAATCAGTGAATGGCTCCCTTTAACATTCCAGGTGCACCATTTAAACTAGTGGTTATCTATAACCATCCGAAGCAGCGCATGACCCACTGGGAGAAGTACCCCATTTATAGCGCGCCCCGTGAAAGCTGTAAACAGTTCGTATAAACTTGAAAATGTAACGACAAAAACAACCAAATCAAAACTTCTAACAACTATTTCTACCATGAATCAATATAGAACATAAGTAAGCAGAGACTTTCCCCCTTGCCCACAGTGGACGCTCATACTATCCATTAATCCCCCATGGCTCCTCCTAGCTGAAGCCGCTCTCAACCCAGACAAAACAAAGTTAACAAAGGTTACACAGGTCTTACAACAAGAAAATTAAAAGTGGGCATTCAACCCTGTCCCATCCATACTTTCACCGGAGGCAGTCCAGATGAAACAAAATGTAACTACCCCCATCTCTCCCAACCCCCTTTTCCATTCTGTACTAAGAGAGAGAAACTAAAAGCAAATGATAGAAAAAAACAAAGGATAATGGGATGGGAGGAAGAAAGGAGGAGAGTGAAAAAGGAAAAACGGGACCTCCACATACTAAAAAAAACCCCAAAACGAGGTAAACCAGGCAAACCCCAGAGAAAACAAAGGGAACACAATTGTCCATATTATTTGAACCAGACAGTCTATTTTAATGTGTACAGGAAGTCCTTTGCGTTTTCTAGTGAGGCAAAATTAAACACAGACCCGCTATGACTGAAACGTAATATTGCTGGATATCGTACCAAGTACAGAATATTCATGTCACTCAGTCTCCCTTTTGCCTTTTCAAAGGCTTGCCTCTTGCGAGTCACAGCCGTAGAAAGGTCTTGGAAAAAAGATAATTCGTGAACCTTTGTAGATCAGAGCCTATGGATCCTTCCGCAGAGCTCGAGAAGCTTCCAGCACCTGTTTTTCTCTATCGTGCTGGAGTTGCACAAGGACCAGGCGAGGCGCTGGTCCGATCCACGCCTGCACACTGCGACCCAATGTGTCCGGTTGTCCCGCACTCAGTCTGCCCTCACATGCAGCTTCAAAAATTGTGTGAGCCATTGTTCCAAGAAGCTGACGAGCTGGCTTTCTTTCTCCCGTTCCGGCAGCCTGACCAGGCTGATGTTCTGACGGCTCTGATTTTCGAGGTCCTCGACCTGCTCTACTAAGCCTGTACCTAATATTCCAGCGCTTAGACCCGACCCGCTGAGGATTCTGCCATGTTTTCCGAAGCCGCGGTCCACTCTCCACCTCCACGACGAGTGGCCCAAGACGCTGGATCTCCTGGTCAAGCTTCTGCAGCATGGCTGAGATCAGTTCCAGCATGGTTCAGGTCTCCTCCATTGCTGAATCAATCTTCTCTCGCAGGCTCCTGCACTCCGAGACCAGGCTCTGCTCCACAAATAAGTTCCCTGGGGTGCTCGGGGAGGCCGACATCACAGCCACGGGCGTATCCATTGCTGCAATGCCCTGCGGGTTGTGATCCTTGTGGTCATTTTTCCTTAGTCATTTTCCTTACTCGCTTAAAATGGCAGAGGGCAATACTGGGGATCATAAACGACTGATTTTCCCACATTAGGGAAGAAAGAGGGGGTGAATGCATCACTTTGTCTGGGTTCTGGTGCGGAGCTCAGCAGGACAGACCTACTGGATCGCCGCCATCTTGGATCTCACCCGAATAATCACTGTGAACAAACTTTTTTTGAAATGGTTTGAAGATTTTTCTCGTAGGGGGAGACAATGGAGAACTATAGGATGTGATATAGTTAGATATTCAGGTGTATGTTTAAGAGTTCAGAAAGTGAATAGTAAATGAAATTGAACCAATATTGTTCAGGGGTGACTTTTGGAAATGGAAAGGTAAAAGTGAAGTTGGCCTTTAGTTAACGGAAATTGGAATATCGAAATAAAGGCGTTTTGCACAGATTGCATGCAGTGCGAATGAGATTATACTTGTGTTCTGTACTGTTTCAAAGAATGAGACGTGATGTGAGGGAAACTTAGAAAATTCACCCACAGCAGACTGACTAACACAGGGGCATGGAGAAGTGCCGCAGGCAAAGTTACGGGGAACCCAAGATGTTCTACAAAAACATCAAGCTGAACAAAATAATCAGGGAAAAAATTAGGACCCATTTTGAAACCAAGGGGGTAATCAGTATGTGAAACTGGGAAACAATAATAGACTGTGACACGAGAGCTTCACATCTGTTTTAGTTGGGATAAAGAAGATGCAGGTACGCAAATTCAAGGAGATGGACTGGGAAGCTTTCGAACAGTTTGATATAAGATGCAAGTTGGGATTGATGGTTTTGGATGATGGAAAGTCCAGATGAGTTGTATCGCAGGATGCTGTTGGAGACAACAGAGGAAATGTCCTGACCTAAATGTTTCAGTCGAATCTGACCACACAAGGGAGGTGCGAGAGGACTGAAGAACAGCTATGAGGTCCCAAGTTACTGGAAAGGTGATAGAGATAGGCCAGTGTTTCGTGGTGTACCACACCGAGCTGTGCAGTATATCAAATTATTTGTGGTATTCATAAATGATGTAAGTGTGAATGTGGAGAGGGGGGTGGGGGTGGGGGCTAAGCGCAATAAGTAATTTTGTGTTTGACACAAAGATTGGTCAGGTGGTTGGCAGTGAGGAGGAAGGCCTTATTTTACAGGAAAATACAGGTGGAATGGTCAGATGGTCAAATCAATGGTCGATGGAATGGAACCCTGATAGATATGAGGTGATGCACTTTGGAAGAAGTAACCAGACAGGGGTTAAATGAATAGCGGAACACTGGGACGTCAGAGGGTGTTTCTCCACACATCCGTGAATGTGACTGGACAGTGTAATAGCCAGTTAAGAAATCACACGGGACTGTAGGCATAGTGTTTATTCATCGAGGCGATATAATATGAGTTAAACATGTCATTGGTTAAGCCATAGATAGAATGCTGTGTGCAGTTCTGGCACCCACATTACAGGAAGTGTTTTAGTTTCTCAGTAACATCAGAAGCTATTGGGGTCTCCACAGAGTTAGAAGCTTCAGTGGCCGTCTCCTGGATGCAACTCTCTCTAAATTTTCACTTGATTTGTTTTCCCTCCTCGATTGTAGAACTGCATCTGAGAATCTGTGTCTGATCTTTCCTTTTTGCCAAGTACATGTATCAGAACACTTAATTATTAATAGAGTCTAGGCCGACGCCTTCAAATATTTTTGAGGAGCTCTGCTGTCGTCCATAACACGTGACTCCTTCTCTTCCTGTGTAATTGGTTGGAGGCATTAAGTGGTCTATGTCTACACTTCTCCAATAATTTCATTGACTTCCTCACATTCCTGTGAAGCTAGCGTGAGGCGCTGAATAATCTCCTCCTTTTAACTGTGGAAATGTGCTGTGTCCAGCAGCACTGTTACATGAATGTTACAGATACTTCCAACAGCACAAGCCTGAATGCTGTCCAAGTCTTGCAGCACATGGACACAGACTAGTTCAGGAGCTGAAGGGGGACATTTTTCCTGAATATTTTGTGACCTTCAGTGAAAACCACCACTTCTAATCTTTTTGTGGGGGCGAGACATTTTTGAAGCAGCTGAAGATGTTTGTGTTGAGGAAGCTACCTTGAGGATCTTTTGCAGATATGTCCAGGACTGCATGGATTTTTGTGTACAAACCACAATCATTGTGTGTTATGCTTTAAATCACTCTAACCAGGGAAGCTTACAACTCATTCCCATTAAGTGCAATCCTGCTCAGGCTCCTTGAGACCGTCCTTAGTTAAATGATGCCTTGATGACAGGGCCGGTCACTCTTCCCTGAGCCCTTGTGTTCACGTCTTTTGCTCATATCAATAGGTCACAGTGTGGGGGCAGGGAGTGCTTTTTGACCAGTCAGAGGTGAGGGCTGTGAAGAATTGGACATGAAAGAGGATATTAGACCTTATGATCTTATTATGGATGAAGACCTGCTTGTAGGGGGGAGGAGCTGGGTGGCGTGTGGATGAATGACATATCCCTGTTTGTGCCGTTCTCACATTTTATTATTGGAAAGTAGAGGCTGTTATTTTCCTGGAAGCTCTGTTATTGAATATTACCAGATTGTCTGGACCATCTCTGGGTGAGGAATGGGGGCTGTATTCTCAGTGAAACTGGATCAACAACTTGACCAACAAACGAAGCACATGTTACGGAAAGGGGAAGCTCAGTTAGGAGTGATGAGGACCGTCTCTCATACCCCAGCCTGGGTTTTCCAATTACACTTTCCAAACCAGCCCAAACTGGGTTTGACAGTTTTGTGGGGCTGAATGTTCTCCTTTGTTTCTGTGATAGGAGCAAGTAGCTTCTAATTGTTCATTCTAGCAGGTTTGATGGGCTGAATGGAACACAGATACATGGGGCTGAGGAGTAGGAGTGGGTCATTAGACACTTTGAGCCTTCTCTACCAGGGACTAAGATTGTGGCTGATCAGGTTGTGGTCTCAGCTCCACTTTCCTGTCTGTGTGCCATTTTCCAACAATCACTTCTCTGTTCAATACTTAACTAAATCAGCATTGAATAAATATAAACAAAGAGACATCTCAAACTTGTGGGGAATAGAATTCCCACTTGAAATGCCTGTTTAGAATTTCTGCTCATCCCTCTTATAGAGTCATAAAGCATGCAAATGTGTAAGTGCTGACCAGATATCCCATTATGATCGAATCTGATTTGAGAGTATTTGGCTCATATTCATCTAAACCTCCTTATTCGGATACCCATCAAGATGCCATACTCCACCACTTCCTCTGGGAGATAATTCCATATGGACACCTCCCTCTGTATGAAAATATTGCGTCTACGTTCCTCTAAAATATTTCCCCTCGTACCTTAAAACAGGCCACCAGTCTGAAAAGCAATCCTCTACCGACCTCTGTTCCTCCCTTCAATCTAATTTTGTATTCAATTGGCTTGGGTGCGCTGGTTCCCATGTGACCTAACCTTACTAACTTGCCGAATATGCAGAATGTTGTCAAACAACTTGTTCCAGTATAAAAGGAAAACATCTACAACACTGCCTTCATCAAACTGCTTTGTCATCTCTTTAACAAACTCAGTCAAATTAGTATGACACGATTTCTCATGCAAAAAGCCATGGTGACTATCCCCAATCTGCCCTTGCCTTTGAAAATGCATGCAATTGGCTATCCCTCAGAATCCCCTCAAACATCTCACCCACCACTGATGTCAGGCTCACTGGTTCAGAGTTCCTTGGGTTGTTGGGTAAATGTTGTCTTTTCTACTGCCATGCCTCCATTGGTCACAGCAAATTATCGGTGTAACCAGGTTGATGATATGGCCAATGATATAGGTCTCACATTGGGTCAGGGTCATCCTCGGAAGTGGTCAGGTTGATTTCCTTCATTTGTTAAAATAACAAATTCATGACGAAAACAAAGTTCATCAAACTATGATGTAATGGTGAATGTAATAGAAATTACAAAAATGTACATTGATATTTCCATTTCTAAAAATACTGAGAAGCACAAACATACACAGACACACACGCAGATACATACACAGACAAGCACACTCAGACACACCCAAACACACACACAGACATGTACTCACAGACACACTCAAACACACAAAAACACGACACATGCACATACAAGTATATGCACAAACACAGACAAATGCATGTACCATAGACCGTAAAACATTAGAGCAGAATAAAAGGCCATTTTGCCCATGCAGTCTACTGAGCTATTGATCATGGTTGACACGCTTTTCAAGTCAATTCTCCTGCCATCTCACAACAAGCCTTGATCCCATCTTTAAGCATAACTTATCTAGTTATATACTTAGGACGCTAATGTGTCTGTGTGCATGTGTTTTCTCTGTGTGTGTCCCAGTGTCCTGCCCTTTGCTCCATGTTGGAGAATGGTGTTTAAGCAGTTTTGAGGAACATCTTTGTAACTTGCTCTGTGCCGATCCATTGAACGCCTGTGTTAATCATTCTCTGTTGCTCATGTGCTCAGTAACATGAGGAATCCCCACAACTGTTAATGATTCAGACCAGGCTTCTCACTTGCATTTGACTGACATTTGACTTAACTCTAGTTTTTGTACATTCATGGAAATGATGGGGATGGTTTCCTGGAGGCTGTGCCTTAGGCCGCTGTGGAAATTCAGGAATACCAGAGGCTTTGGTGACCCAACGCTGGATGAAACATGGTGACTGTACTTACAGCATCTGGATCTGCAACATGACCAACAAATGGAGTGGAGGCTGCAGAGAGGGGAATCTCTGTAAAATGGAATGAGGGAATTACAATCAGATCAGCCATGGTTTTGAAGAATGTTGGAGCAGGATTGAATGGCTCACTCATGCAACTTATTCAGATATTTCTATTAGTAACAAGCCAATTTCCCTTTTCTCCCAGTGTCCCAGACTGGTGGGTAGTGAGTCACCTCCTCCTGTTCCTGGGGAACAGAAATCTGGGGCCTCACGAGCCTCCAGATTTCCCTGTATCCCAGTCTCGAGCAGTTGAGTGACTGCCTCCTGTTCCTGTGTCCCAGTCTCGAACAGTTGAAAGACTGTCTCCTGTCCCTGTGTCCCAGTCTCGAGCAGATGAGTGACTGCCTCCTGTTTCTCCCTGTTCCTGAGCAGCAGTTTCAATGCTCTGAATGATGTCACCAGGTTAAGAAAGGACTTGATAACAGGGAATTTCAAACTTGGAGCAGCATTACAGAAAGGGATCTAGAAACGTCTCCATCAAACATTTTATGCAGCTCGTCTGTTATTTGATTCCTGTCTCCTTTTATAAACAGAGTGAAACATATACAACAGTGCAGTGTTCCAACAATCCTCCCATATATTGGGAAGGCTGATTAAGAAGATTGAAAGATTTATGCTCTATCCGTCAGCAACCCTCATCCATTCCATACAAACCGAGTAAATGTTCCCGTTCATTGTGTTATGTAAAATGATGTAAGGAACTGGTTAACTGAACCTGTCTGTTTGGTGACTGTGACTAATGTCAGTCTCCATGGATTCTAATTATCCCTGTAGAGGATTTCCATCTTTTGATGATAAAAGGGCTCCATTCGATATGTTATCCCATAGTATGGGCGGGAGAATCACTGATAGCTCTAACAGGGATCGGCTGCTCCAGAGAGAGGGAGGGATCAGAAACTGAGAACATTAGACGGGAAAGTTCCAACAGTGGATCAGAATCTGAGAACGTTATACTGGAATGTTCCAACAATGGATAAGAATCTGAGAACAACAGACTGGAATGTTCCAACAATGGACAGGAGTTTACCCTATTATGTTTGGATTCTTTCTACATATTCTTGGTCGTTATCATCGTGGATCAAATATGCACTTTACATTATTCAATATTTTTATTATCCTATTCTGGCTATTGTTGGTGTCCCTGGTAAGTTTCACTGTCAATTTATTATTTGAATTAACCATGTGCGACTGTATTACTGTTCTTTTCATTTACTCTACTCTGTAAGTATTCACGCTCCAAACCACAAAAACAACAGTGAACTTGTTCATTCTTTCTCGCATTCTTTAGTTCTGGCACTGTGCCTTGTTGGTTAACCTACTCACTTTCAGGTATGAACCAGGATTCATTGCATCACTGCCCTTGCTATTTAAATATTGAAATCTTGTAGGGCACTGTCTTCTGTTCTGGATGCAAACTTCATTTGCTTCCACTGATTCCATCTCATCCCTGGCCAATAATTGAGGCTGAAACAGACGAGTCACAACTATGGTGGTATCTTTGGCCACAAGCTGAAAACTGACACAATATCCTGGCCATTCCTAATTTTAACTATTGACAACTGCAGAATATACTTCACCGGTTCATCCCACCTGCTGTTTGAACCTTCAGCTATGAAACACAGTCTTAATAAAGCCAATAATCTGCTGCTGCTTAACCAAATCTGAGTCCGTATTCCATAGCTTGTAACTAAACGCAGACCAAAATCCCATCATTCCTGTACGGATTGCTTTATATTGTTGTTGGGTCTGGCAATGCCTTTACTTTAATATTCACAAGCACATCGTCACCTCTCTCTATGACACGGTCCTCAGTCTCCCTCTGTTAATGCCACAAAGCCCTGTCAGTTGTTCACATTTAAACAGATTTCCTCTATGTCCATTCTCTCGCAAATGATACTTTTCACATCTATTGCCACCAACACATACATACATACATACACACACACACACACACACACACACACACACACACACACACACACACACACACACACACACACACACACACACACACACACACACACACACACACACACACACACACACACACACACACACACACACACACACACACACACACACACACACCTCATCTGTAAGATGCATTTTTATTTGCCGGTTTGTATTTCCAGACGCATCATATTTTCTCAAAAAAATAAGCAATTTGTAGACAGTCAGTCAATGCGATATTGTATGAACTCGTACTTTGGAAATAAACCAAACTGATTCCAGGTGAAGACACATACAGACTCCAAACAAGACCGCATGCCTAAAATATGTTATCTGACTGGAGGGGTCACCTCCTTTACATCGATAATACCTGAAGGTATCTCCAGGCAGGACTTGAAAGGAACTCTTGATTTGCATATTCATCAATCAAAGCCTGCATCTCCATTCTAAACGATTTAAGATTTACCAGCCATCTTAGATGTATTCAATTCACGTGCATGTGTTGTACAACCCTTTCATCTTTTCCTTATAGGTTTTTTTGCCTAAGGACTTCTCTCTCTAACACCTGACGAAGGAGCAGGACAATGTAAGCTTGTGTTTTCAAATAAACCCATCAGACTACAACCTGGTGCTATGTGATTATTGACATTATTCAAGCCAGTCCAAAGTTAGCACCTCCATATCGTGGTTTTTATTGGTTAGCCAATTTTCTCTCTAAGCAAATAAATTGTCCTAACCCCATGTACTCTTGTCTTGCATATTAATCTTTTGTCAAGCATATTATGCACTGCCTTCTTGAAGTCCAGATATAATACATCTTTCAGATCCCCCTTATTCAAATTGTTTGTCACACTTCGTAATAAAAACGAGTTAGGAAAATCATTCAAACATGATTTATCCTTAATAAAATCATGTCGACTTTGGCGGATTGGGGTTTGACTTTCAAAGTCTCCTGTTGTTAATTCCTTAATTACAGATTCGAACAATTTGTGGTCAGTCCCAATCCTTTGCTCATACCTTTCCATTCCCTAGTGAAGTTGGTTATGCTAAGTTCTTCCCTTTCCATAACCTCGACAGTGTGTTTCAATTCTTGTGAAATATCGGCTGTAAAAGATCGGCTCCAATTGCTGTGTAAGAGGCATGGGTGGCTGAATGGACTCATTCTGTTCCTGCTTTACAGGCACGATGGGCTGAATGTCCTCCTGGTGTTCCTACACTATAGTTTCGATGGCTTGCATGTCCTGCACCTGTTCCTGACCAAGCCGCTCAAGGTCTCAATGGCCACCTCCTGTTGCTCAATGACAAGTTTGGGGACTTATGGAATCTCCCTGCTGTTTTGCCACATTTCGAGTGTTGAATTGTGCAGGCAGGTTGCGTTTCACGCAGTGGGCAGCTCAGTGGTGAGCACTGCTGCCTCCCAGTACCAGAGCTCTGGGTTCAATTTCAGTCTCTGGTCACTGTTTGTGTGGAGTTTGCACATTCTCCCTGTGACTGCAAAACAGTCGCACAGGCTGTATAAATCTTTAAACCGTATATTATAATGAATTAGTACAGCAAATGTCACACTTGAACACTACAGTCACCAAGATCTTCACCAGCGAGCTGATTGACCACGTGATGCCGATGCGGAATTCCAGTTCTCTCCAAGATATTCCCCTTCCCGGTTTGAAATTAATTTCTTTCTAAATGTAGACTACAAATCCTACATTCAGGCTCAGTTTCAAGGCTTGCAGAGCGGATTACATTCCTGCTTCAGCTGAGTACACTGAGGGTGCATTTAGCAGACAGAGCGATCCTGAGGCTGGGATTTGCTGTTCAGCTGGTGCCAGAGACGGTCTCCAATAACAGTGAACGGGAGCTCGCTTTATGAAGAAAGGGACACAATTCACTAATTGTGTTGCAGCGAAATTGCGTTTAATAAACACACCTTTATTGGATAACGTCCTGTATATTTAATGAAGGAACAAAATTGATGGACCAAAGCGAATACAATATTCCTATTTTATATGTTCCGATGTTTAAACATACTAAAGGATATGAACACTGCGTGGAGAAAACAGAATTGTTGAGATTTTCACCATGAACTAGAATAGAGGATGCTCAGTGTGTTGAATGACCTACTCCTTTCCCGAAGTTTCTGTGCAGTCTGTGGGAAAACTCTTTAAATGTTGCCTCCAGCTCTCAGGTGTTAGGAAGGAGATCTCTACAGGGTCAATAGGATAGTGTTTCCAGATCCAATACTGAGGCTGGTAACGGGTGATCTGTACGGTTTAATCCTTTAAGAACCCGGAACAGTTTAATCCAATAGAGTGTCTTGCTTGGCCGTTTCCGAGACCATTGAAGAGTGTTTCATCCGTCTGTGTGCCTGGAGTCACGTTTAGGCCAGACCAGGAAAGCACGGGAGATTCACTTCCTGAAAGGAAGGAAATTAGTGTTTACAATCGACATTGGCTTCAAGGTCACTGTTAATGACTCCAGGCTTTACATCTCGATATTTTATTAATTATAACTTCCACCAGCTTCCAGAGCATTCGCCTGGCCTGGATTAGTATCTGGATCAATGGTGCTGGAAGAGCACAGCAGTTCAGGCAGCATCGAGGAGCTTCAGCAAAATCGAGGTTTCGGGCAAAAGCCCTTCATCAGGAAACGTCGATTTTGCTGAAGCTCTTCGATGCTGCCTGAACTGCTGTGCTCTTCCAGCACCATTGATCCAGAATCTGGTTTCCAGCATCTGCAGTCATTGTTTTTACGTGGTCTGGATTAGTAATCCAGTGACATTTCCACAACAGCACCATCTCCAAATGGGGACCTATCTGAAACCACACTGAGCTGGTTATTTCTGTGCTGCTTGACAGCTCTGTCAAATAGACCTCCCACCAATGTGACTATCGCGATGGGACTCAGGGCGTGGTAAATGGTCAGACTGTAGTTATTTCCTTGTTATGGGATTGCGCATAGATGAGTAATTTTCCAGGGAGATGTCAGAGTTGGAGCTGGAATGAAACAGCTTCCCCAGAGACACGGCGTGTTGTGCAGCACAAGTCTTCAGTTCTATTGCAGGAATGGTGTCAGGGCCCATTGCCTTTGTCGTATCAATTGTGTTCAACTGTTTCTTCATGTCACATACAGCGAATCAGATTGATTAAAGACTGGCATCTGTGATTCTGGCGAGGGTGAAGTGGATCATCAACTCAACACTTCTGGCTGAGGACGGTGGAAATAATGCAGCCATGTCTTTTACACTGATGTACAGGGCTGCCCCGTTATTTAGGATGGCGATATTTATGGAGTCCTCTCCTCCAGTGAGTTGTTTAATAGTCCATCGACGTTTACGTCTCGATGTGGCAGCACTGCAGAACTTCGATATGATGTGTTAGTCTTGGGATCAATTCACCCTCTGTATCAGATGTTAGTCCTGCTGTTTCAAATGTAACCAGTCAAGTGCGGTAGCTTTAATGGATTGTCATCAAGTTTAGGTACACATGTTTCAGACCCTATCATGTTCACCCACACTCGTCGCTGAACCATAGATCAGCTTGATGGTAATGATAGGCTGAGGGATTATCCTGGGGAAAATGTTACAGATTGTAGTTGAATACAATTCTGCCGCTGCTGTGATTCTACCGCACCACATGAATGCCCACTTTGAGCTCCAATGTGTTCAATTCAATTCTACTGACTGCCCCCCAGTTCACACCAAGACCCATTCACCCATCAGCCCTGTACTCAGTGTCTTAACCTGGTTTCTGATGTGGTAACACTTCCATTTTCCTATTCTCATTCTGTTGCGGGTCTTTCCCTGGTGTCACGCCTCCAATTTATTACTTAATTCAAACCACTCAACATCTGCATCTGAATCTTTTCCATTCCCCCAATTCCATCTTCTGTGTTTGATGTGAATGTGTTCCTCTCTGTTTCTCTCGCTGAGCATGATTAAGAGCTCTGCAGTGTCAGTGATGCCAGCCTTATGCAGTTTCAGATCAAGGAATTTGTGCACCTTGCATTATCGGTCACATCCCAGTTCATTCCGTGTGAGACAGAGCGTTTGAGCAGCTTTAACACACGTCTGTGGAACTTGTTCAAAAACAGAAATTGCTGACGATACCCAGCAGGTCTGGCAGCATCTCGTGGAATGAAGGCAGAGTGAATCTTTCAGGGGCAGTGACCCTTCTACAAAGCTCCCATTTTCTCCAGCGATTTTTATATTATCGTTTCCAGTATCCATTGTTATTTGTTTAATTGAAAATTTGTTCTGAGCCTATTCATTTTTAGAGAAACTCAACAGGTCTGGCATCATCTGCAGAGACAGAGAAACAGAGTTAGCGTTTCAAGTCCAGTATGACACTTTTTCAGAACTGAAAAGGATTGGAAAATTAGCTTTATAATTCCTTGACAGATGTGGGAGTGGGTTGACGGGTAAAAGAGGGTGTGGCAAAAGATAAACATGCTTTTAGTCGTCGTGAACGAGAAGATCATGTGAAGTAGCCTAATAATTAAAATGTGAATGGGGAAGAGGAGTTCTCTCTATTGAGTGAACAGTAAGAAGATACAAGCACACAAGGTCATAGGGAGGCCAGGAGGGAGAATGTACGGAAACTGGAGAACAGTTATAATGGAGTCAAACTGTGAAATTATGAAATTGTACATTAACTCCTACAGAATGTAGCGTGCGAAAGTGTATAGTGAGTTGTTACTCGAGTTTGGGTTGTGCTTCCTTGGAACATTGCAGCATCCCAGGACCGAAATGTTAGCATGAGAGCAAGTAGGTTATTGAAATGGGAAGCAATGAGAGGATCAGGGTTATTTCTACAAAAAGAGTGTGAGTGTTCCTCAAAGCAATCTCTGTTTGGTCTCGCCAATATAGAGAGACTACGTTGTGAGCAGCAATGATAGGAGACCAGTTTGAAAGTTTACAAGTGAAATGCTGCTTCACCTGGAAGGTGTGTTTGGTGCCTTGGACAGTTAGGAGGCAAGAGGTGAATGAGCAAGTGTTGCAGCTTCTGTAATTACATGGGAAGTTGCCATGGGGGAGTGAGGAAGTGTTCAGGGTGATGGAGGGTGACACAGAGGGAACCGTCCCTGCCAAATACAGACAGTGGCGGGAGGGGTAGATGTGTTTAATGGTGCTGTCCTGCTGAAGATGGTGGAAATCGCGTAAGATGATTATGTGAATGTGGACTCTAGTGCAGGAGGAAGTGTGGACAAGGAGGAATCTATCTTGTTCTGGGATGGAGGGGACGGATTGAGGGCAACACCGTGGGAGGTGGGACAGTGACATCTGAAGGCCCTGACCACCAGAGTTAGGGAATTTCTGGTTTGAAGGAAGATGAGGTCACGTTAGACGCAGTTCACAGGAATGTTCCCAGAGCAATGATAGATTCCTCCTTGTCCACACTTTCTCCTGCACTAGAATCCACCAGTGGCATCATCAAACAGAAATAACAGAGTTGGAGAAACTTGGAGAATGGAGTCAGCCTCCGCTGATCATGTGTTCAGCCACATGCAGAAGTTCCCCCTGAATGATTGAAAAGAACTATGCATCTAAATTGAGGATTTCTGCCTCACATCTGGTCTGAAGCGGAATGGGAAAATAGACCCAGAGGAAGGCCAGTGAGTGTACGTGAGCAGACATTCAAGCAGTTATCCTAAACAGCTCAGTAATTATTGTTTCTGTTCAAAAGAAGAATTCTATAAGCAGGTGAACTACCCATGGTTGACAAAAGCTCTCAAGGATACTATTGATGAGCAATAGTGGAGGGCCAGATTTATAATGTTTATTTCAGGGACCATAAGCTGATGTTAGGCATGAATTTCAACTGTGCTACCTGATTTCGCCCGCAGAAAATACTGCCATTGCTGCTCCATCCTCTTTCCTGCTGTTCTTTTTTTAAGATTAGATTAGATTACATTACAGTGTGGAAACAGGCCCTTCGGCCCAACAAGTCCACACCGCCCCACTGAAGCGCAACCCACCCATACCCCTACATTTACCCCTTACCTTATTCTACGGGAAATTTAGCATGGCCAATTCACCTGACCTGCACATCTTTGGACTGTGGGAGGAACCCGGAGCACCCGGAGGAAACCCACGCAGACACGGGGAGAACGTGCAAACTCCACACAGTCAGTCGCCTGAGGAGGGAAATGAACCCGGGTCTCTGGCGCTGTGAGGCAGCAGTGCTAACCATCGTGCCGCCCACCTGATTCCAGGTTCTTCCTCTCAAATTACAGAATACATTCTCTCACATTATGTCCCTACCCACTTCACCTGAAACTCTTTGATCAAGTCTACCTACTCTGCAGTCGCATCAAGCTGCGTTTTGTGATGCCACTTCCTCTGGTCTCAGTGTGGCTCGGCCTCTCCATTCATGCTGGTTTACACCTCCCACTCGCATCTCATTCTGGAAAGTTTCCTTCTTGGCATAAACCTTATTGAAAACACCTCTCCCCCTTTGCACTGAATTCACACTGTGATCCAAATTTCAACTATTATACTTAGCCTTCATCTCACTCTGCTAAAGGTAGACGCTGACCGTGTGGTACAAGAGTTCCTCTTCGTATATGGTTCAGGTCAGAGATGCGCTTTCACTGCAGAGGTCATCACCCCAGTTGGACAAAGCAATTCAGGTGTTTGACCTCTTATTGGCACTCGTAAGATTTTCCTGCTGCCTTAGTACTGTAACATGGAGAAAAACAAATCACAGTATGAAGCTTGGGCTGAGTGTTATTTACCTGTCATTTGACTACTGTTTCAAATTTACAGTGCTTATCATTAAATGCTTGTTCGTAAAGTTAGTGTCAGATAGCGTGTAGGAGGTTGAGGGATGACATTGTAGAAGTTTACAAATTCATGAGAAGTATGAATAGAGTGAATAGCCAAGGTCTTTTCCACGGGATGGGGGAGTTCAACCATAGAAGGCATATGTTTAAGGTGAAAGAGGGAAGACATTAAATGTTCGAAGAGTCAATGTTTTCACACAGAGGGTGATATGTGTGTATGGAATGAGCTGTCAGAGGAAGAGTGGGAAATACAAGTACAGCTACAACATTCAAAGCTTATTCGGACAAACATATGAATGGGAAAAGTTTAGAGACGTATGGACAAAATGCCATCAGATGGGACTAGTTTCGCCAGCATGGACAAGTTGGACCAAAGGGCCTATTTGTGTCTGTTTAATAGGAGGGAATTTCTTGAACCGTCTCTAACAAAAGGAACAATGATTTTTCTAACAGATAAGAGTAAGAGTAGACAGGTCAGCAGTAATTCATAGCTGGTTTTAAAAGAAGTGGTCACAGTCTTGGGGTCATGGCGCCCTCTCTATCAGATGTTAGTGCTGCTGTTTGTTAATGTAAGCAGTAAGTGCGGTAGCTTGAATGGGTTGTCATCAGGTTTAGGTACACACGGTCCTGACCGTGGCATGTTCACCCACACTCATCACTGAACCGGAGATCGGCTTCATAGTAATGGTAGACTGAGAGATTATATTGTAGTTGAATATAATTCTACTGCTGCTGCTTCTACTACAGTTGCTAGGATTTGCAGCATCACATGAATGCCCAGTTTGAGCTGCAATATCTGAAATACAATTCTGCTGCCTGTCCTCAATTCGCACGGGGACCCGGTCACCCTTTTCCCCTGTACACAGTGCCCAATCCTGGTTTCTGATGTGGGCACGCTTCCTTTTTTAAAAATTCTCATCCTTTTAGGGTATCTTCATGATGCCATGCCTCCAATTTGTCACATTCCTGAAAAGCATTTAACGTTTTCATCTGAATCCTTTCCCCTCCAGAAATGCCATCTTCTGTTTAAAGCGAATGTGTTTCCCTCTGCTTCTCTCCATGACCATGATGAAGAGCTCTGTAGTGTCGGTGATGACAGCCTTATGTAGTTTCAGAACAAATGAATGTGTATACCTTGCATTATCATTCACTTCCCGGTGTATGGCGCTCCATGTTGGTCAGGTGTGTGAGCAGCTTTGACACACATGTTTGAAACTTATTCAAAAACAGAAATTGCTGAAGACACTGACAAGTCTGACAGCATCTGTGGAGTGAAAGCAGAGTTAATCTTTCGGGTTCTGTGACTGTTCCTCAAAGCACTCAGTAAGTCCAATAATTTTTGTTTTTTGTTTCAGATTTCCTGTATCCGATTATCTTTGCTAGATTGAAAATGTGTTCTGTAACTTTTCATTTTTGAAGGAGCTCAGTGCGTCTGGCAACATCTGCAGAGACAGAGAAACAATGTTAAAGTTTCAAGTCCAGTGTAAATCTTCTTCAGAAGTGTAAAGGATTGGAAAGTGAGCGTTTTAATATCTTGGCAGAGGTGGAAAAGAGTGTTTGGAGGCACAGTGTGAAAGACTAATAGACTTTAAATTGTGGTGAACGAGACGCAGATATATAATGGGTGGAAATTAATGTGTAAATATTAGAAATTGATTTTCTCTGTTGAATGCAATATAAAAAAGACACGATCTTAGGGAGCCCAGGAGGGAGAGTGTACGGAAAATGGAGAACAGCCACAATGGGTTCAGGCTCTGAATTTATGGAATTGAATATTAACTCCTACAGACTGTAACGTACCAAAGTGTAAAGTGAGGTGTTACCCGAGCTTGGGTTGTGTTTCATTGGAACATTGCCGCAGCCTGCATTTTCTTAGAATCCGTATGGTGTGGAAAGAGGCCCTTCGGCACAACGGGTCTATACTGACCCTCCAAAGAGTATGTGAACCAATCCCATTTTCTACCCTAATACTATACATAGACCTTTGACAATTACACCTAACCTCAATATCCATGAACACCATCGGCAATTCAGCATGGCCAGTTCACCTAACCTGTATAACTTTGAACTGTGGCCGGAAATCGGAGCACCCAGAGGAAATCGAACCCAGTTCCCTGATGCTGTGAGGCAGCAGTGCAAACCACTGAGCCATCGTGCCATCCAGGACCGAAATATTATAAGGCTACAAGACTATACGAGCAGAAATGATGCCATTCGGACCATCAAGTCTGCTCCTCCATTCGATCACGACTGGTAGATTTTCAACCCCATTTCCCTGCTTCTTCTCAGTAACCTTTGATCCCCTTGTCAATCAATACCTTATCTGTCTCTGGTTTAAATATACTAAATAGAACATAGAACATAGAAAGGTACAGCACAGAACAGTCCCTTTGGCCCACGATGTTGTCCTGAGATTTAATCCTAACGTAAAACATAATAACTTAACCTACGCAACCCTCAACTCACTGCTATGAATGTGCATGTCCAGCTGTCGCTTAAATGTCCCCAATGACTCTGCTTCCACCACCAGAGCTGGCAATGCATTTCATGCATTCACAACTCTCTGCGTAAAGAACATCCCTGATGTCTCTCTTATGCCTTCCTCCTTCTCTCTTCAAACTATGACTTCTCATGCCAGTCAATTCTCCCCTGGGGAAATGTCTCTGGGTATTGACTCTATCTATTCCTCTCATTATTTTGTACACCTCGATCAGCTCTCCTCTGTCCTCCTTCTCCCCAGAGAGAAAGGTACAAGATTGTTCAACCTTTCTTCATAAAGCAAGCCCTCCAGTCCAGGCAGCATCCTGGTAAACCTTCTTGGCACCCTCTCCAAAGCCTCTGTAACTTTCCTAAAGTTAGGGCGACCACAACAGGACACAATATTCCAAGTGTGGTCTCAACAGGGACTTGTAGAGCTGCAGAAACACCTCACGGCTCTTAAACTCGATCCCCCTGTGAATGAAAGCCAAAAGAACCATATGCGTCCTTGACACCCTATCCAATTTAGTGGCAACTTTGATTGATCTATGCACTTACACACTCAGATCCCTCTGTTCCTCCACACTGCCAAGAATCCTGTCTTTAATGCTCTATTCAGTATTCGAGTTTGACCTTCCAAAATGCATCACTTCGCATTTATCCAGTTTGACCTCCATCTGCCATTTCTCAGCCTAGCTCTGCATCCTGTCTATGTTGCGTTGCAGTCTACAGTAGCCCTATATACTATCGACGACACCTCCAACCTTTGTGTCATCAGAAAAGTTACTAATCCACCCCTCAACCTACTCATCCAAGTCATTTATAAAAACTACAAAGAGCAGAGGCCCAAGAACAGAGCCCTCTGGGATCCCACTCAACACCGTCCTCCAAGCAGAATATTTTCCATCTACAATCACTCTGTGCCTTCTGTCAGCCAGCCAATTCTGAATTCAGATAGCCAAATCTCCCTGTATCCCTTACATCCTGACTTTATGAATGAACCTTCCATGGGGAACCCTATCAAATGCCTTGCTGAAGTTAACATGCACCACATCCACTGCTCGACCGTCGTCGACCTGTATTGTCAACTTCTCAAAGAACTCAATAAGATTTGTGAGGCATGACCTTCCCCTCACAAAGCCATGCTGACTGCCTTTAATCACATTATGCTTTGCCAAATAGTCATAAGTCCTATCCCTCAGATTTTTTCCAAACTTTGCTGACCACAGACGTAAGACTGACTGGTCTCTAATTGCCAGGGATTTCCCTAGTACACTTCTTGAAATGAGAAACAACATTCACTTCCTTCCCATCCTCCGGTACGACTCCTGTGGAGAGTGAGGAGGCAAATATCCTGACCAGCGGCTTAGCAACATCCTTTCCCGCTTCCCGGAGCAGTCTAGGATAAATCTGATCTGGCCCTGGGGACTTATCCACCTTAATGTTTTCCAAAATTTCTAGCACATCAACTTCATCAATCTTGATCTGGTCAAGATTGATCTGGCCCAGCTCCTCTAAATTTTAATTCACATCACGTTCCCTTTCCTTGGTGAAAATCGAAGCAAAGTAGTCATTTAGGGCTTCCCCTATCTGCTCAGACTCCACGCAAAAGTTCCCTACCCTATCCCTGTTCGGCCCTACCTTCTCCCTGACTATTCTCTTATTCCTCACGTATGAGAAAAATGCATTTGGGTTCTCCCTAATCCATCTTGCCAAGCTTTTTTCGTGCTGCATCATTGCTCGCCTCAGTCCATTTTTGAGCTCCTTTCTAGCAAGGCAGTAATCCTCTGAAGCTGTGCTAGACCTTGCTTCCTCCGTCTTACGTAAGCTGCCTGCTTCCTTTTGACGAGACGTTCCTCTGTTCTCGTCATCTAAGGTTCCTTAATCTTACCCCTTCTTACCAGTCTCAGAGGAACAAATTTGTCTATCACTCGCAACAACTGCTCCTTAAACAGTCTCCACATGTCTGCTGTGCCCTTTCTGTGGAACAATTGCTCCCAGTCTGTACTCCCCAACTCCTGTCTGATAGCATCATAATTTCCTTTTCCCCAATTAAATATCTTCCCTCGGAAACTGTTCCTTTCACTCTCGCAGACTATGCTACATGTGAGGCAGTTGTGATCACTTTCACCAAAGTGCTCTCCCACCGTGAGTTCTGACGCCTGTCCTGGCTCGTTGTCGAGCACCAAATCCAAAATAGCCTCTCCCTTCGTCAGTCTGTCTCCATACTGAGCAAGGAAAGCCTCTTGAACACATCTGACAAAAACGGCTTCATCCACACCATCTGCACTAAGGAGGTTCCAGTCGATCTTGGAAAAGTTGAAATTACCCAAAGCAATAACCCTGCTACTTTTGCATCTTTCCAGAATCTGCCCGCCTATGAGATCTTCAATCTTTCTACTGCCTGCCTACTGTCTTTCTACTGTTTGTAGAAAACCCCCAAATGCGGTGGCTGTTCCTTTGCTGTTCGTAACTTCCACCCATACTGACTCAGTAGACAAGCCTTCCTCAACAACCTTCATTTTTGTAGCTGTGACGCACTCTCTGATTAGCAATGCTAATTTCCACATTTTCCACCCACCCTGTTCTTTTTTTAGATTAGATTAGATTACTTACAGTGTGGAAACAGGCCCTTCGGCCCAACAAGTCCACACCAACCCTTCATGGAGCAACCCACCCAGAACCATTCCCCTACATTTACCCCTTCATCTCACACTATGGGCAATTTAGCATGGCCAATTCACCTAACCTGCACATCTTTGGATTATGGAAGGAAACCGGAGCACGGGGAAAATTTGCAAACTCCACACAGACAGTTCCCTGAGATAGGAACTGAACCCATGTCTCTGGCGCTGTGAGGCATCAGTGCTGACCAATGTGCCACCGTTCCGCCACGGAATCGTTTTAAACGTTCTAAACCCTGAAACATCAAGCAACTATCCCTGCCCCTATGAAACCTACGTCTCTGTTATAACCACGACATCGTAGCCCCAAGTACTGATCCATGCTCTAAGTTTGTCACTCTTATTTCGGACATTCCTTGCATTAAAGCAGGCGCACTTTAACTGATCCCTTTGTTTCATCGCGTGAGAAACCTTCCTGATAAATTCAATATATCCTGTCACTGTCCCGTCTGCAACTAAACCCCTCTCAGACATGTGGTCTTATTCCTCCCTCCCTGCCAAACTACTTTAAACCCGCCAGAATCACACAAGCAAACCTCCCAAACAGGACACTTGTGCCCCTCCAGTTCAGGTACAACCCGTCCTTCATGTACAGGTCCCGACTTACCCGTAAGATATCCCGATGGTCTGGGTTTCTGAAGCCCACCCTCCTGCACCAATCTCGCAGCCATGTATAAAGTTGCATTCGCTGACTGTTCCTCATCTCACTAGCTCGTGGCACTGGTAGCAAACCTGAGATCACTACTCTACTCGTACTGCTCTTCAGCTTCCAAACTAACTCTCTGTAGTCACGTTTCAGATCCTCAGTCCCTTTTCTGGCAATATAGTTGGTGCCAAATGATCTGGCTTCAACAGCCTTCTGGGGTAAGGAAGTCCACAATTTCACCACTCTCTGGCTAAAGACATTTCATCTTATCTCCGTACTAATGGGTTTTCCCTTTGCTATAAGCCTGTGTCCGCCTGCCAGTGCAAACGTCCTCCCAATTTTGTCTGTATCCAAGTCATTCAGTATTCTGTAGGTTTCAACTGGATCCCCCCGTCATCCTTCTAATCTCCATCGATTAAAAACCCAGAGTTCTTCAACGTTCCTCATGTGTTAAGCTTTTCATTTCTGGTGAACCTTCTCTTGACACACACCAAGGCTAATATATCGTTCCTGGGGTATGAGGCATAAAATACTGGAAATGTGGTCTGACCAGAGCCTTAGAAAGCCTCAGAATCCCCACCATTATCAGATTAGATTAGACTACTTACAGTGTGGAAACAGGCCCTTCGGCCCAACAAGTCCACACCGCCCCACTGAAACGCAACCCACCCTTACCCCTATCTTTACCCCTCACCTAACACTACGGGCAATTTAGCATGGCCAATTCACCTGCACATCTTTGGACTGTGGGAGGAAACCGGAGCACCCGGAGGAAACCCACGCAGACACGGGGAGAATGTGCAAACTCCACCCAGTCAGTCGCCTGAGGCGGGAACTGAACACGGGTCTCTAGCGCTGTGAGGCAGCAGTGCTAACCACTGTGCCATTGTGCCGCCTACTCCTCTCGCGATGAATGTCTACATTGTATCTGCCTTCTTAACTACTGACTCAACCTGCAGTTTTATCTAAGGTGAATACTGCGCTTGGAATCCCAAGTCCTTTTGTGACTCAGATTTCTGATTTTTTTCCCATTTAGTAAATAGTCCATGCCTGTATTCTTCGTACCAAAGTGCATGACCTCACACTCTCCCACATTGTATTCCATCTGCCACTCCTTTTCCCATTCTCCTAAACTGTCGAAATCTTTCTGTAGGCTCACTGCCTCCTCAATCCTACATGCGCCTTCACCTATCTTTGCTTCATCTGCAAACGTCGCCAGAATGTCTTCTGTCCCGCCACTCAGATCAAGAACATATAAAGTGAAATGCTGTCGTCTCAACATTGACCCTTGTGGAATACTGCTAGGCACCGGCTGCCGTCCTGAGAGGGACAATTTTACCCTCACTCTGCATCCTGCCAGAGAGCCAACCTTTTATCCATGCTAGTACCTGGCCTCTGACACCATGGGTCCTTATCTTACTCTGCAGCCTCCTGTGCGGTACTATATGAGAGGCCTTCTGGAAGTTCAGATAGGTAACTCTCTCTGGTCCAACCCCTCGTTACCTCCTTAAAGAATTCTCATTATCTTGAGAGCCATGTAGTTTATTGAAATGGGGAGCAATCAGAAGGCCAGGGTCATTTCTGAGACAGAGTGGAGATGTTCCTCAAAACAGTTTATCTTTGGCTCACTAGTGTAAAGGAGACGGCATTGTGAGCAGCAATGACAGGAGACTGGATTGCAAGTGTACAAGTGAAATTCTGCTTTACCTGAAAGGTGTTTTAGGGCCTTGGACAGTGAGGAGGGAAGAGATGAATGGGCAAATGTTGCAGCTTCTGCATTTATATGGGAAGGTGCCATGGGGATGTGGGGAAGTGTTCGGGGTGATGGAGGGTGTCAAAGAGGGAATGGTCCCTGTGAAATACTGACAGTGGACGGGAGGGGAAGATGTGTTTGATGGTGCTGTCTTGCTGGAGGTGGTGGAGGTGGCGGAGGATGATTCTGTGAATGCAGATTCTAGTGCAGTAGGAAGTGAGGCCAAGGGGAGATTTATCGTTGCTCTGGAAAGGAGGGGACGGAGTGAGGGCAGAAGCGAAGGAGATGGGACAGACACCGCTGAAAGCTCAGTCCATCAGAGTTTGGGGATTTCTCGTTTGAGAGAAAAGGATGACATGAAGGAAGCTTCCCAAAGGAATGTGGCATCATCGAATAGAAATGACAGAGCCAGGAAAAAGGGAGAATGGAGTCACCCTCAGCTGATCATGTGTTCAGCCACATACGTATGTTCCCCCTCAATGATTGAAAAGAGCCAGGCATTTCAAATGCAGATTTATGCCATATATCTGGTCAAACACGGAGTGTGAAAATAGACACAGGTGAAGGTCAGCAGATGTGTGGGTGGGGGTGCGTGTGTGTGGAAATATTTAAGCAGGTACTGCTTAATAACGTGCAGTAATGATTGACTCTGGTCAAAAAGAAGGTGATATGAAGATGTTAAGATGAACCACCCATGATCAAAGGCTGTTAAGGACACTCATCAATTACAAACTAAAAAATTCAGATTGGTGAGCTGTAGCGTCGGCCACATTTGGGAAGTTTACTTTTGGAACCAGAAGCAGATTGTATAAAACAAAATACAAAGAAAAACATTTCAAAACTGGTAAGAAATATGAAAAGAAACTAACCGCAAGAGTTTTCCCATATCGAATAAAAACGTTCATAATGTGTGTATGACCATTAGAAGAAAGGCAGGAAAGAATATGTGGGACACCTGGAGGATGTGACTGGGGAACTGGTTTTAGAGAATTTAGAACAGCATTTTACATCGTTCCTCACAGGGAAGGCATGAAGAGTTTCAATATTATAAGCAAAATTGTAGTCAGATGAAAGTTTTGCACTGTCTCTAACAAAACGAACAAGACTTTTCTCAAACAGAAAAGACCAAGGGTAAACAGCTCATCAGCAATTCATAGCTTGCTTTAATAGAAGTGGTTACAGAGTGACTGGTGGCACTGTGTGTAATATTCCATAACTCTCGGGATTACAGGAGTGTTCCAGTGAAACTGGCGAAATTTCAAAGAGGCGACTGTCTTCAAGAAGAGAGTGAGTCTTCAAGTGTTTAGGTGCTCCCTTTGCTTGATTAGTGGAGCATATTTGAGAGGCTTAATGGCCTCATGATGCACTGTCATCCTGAGTGATTTTAAAAGAAGTAAAACTCTGCTCCTTCCTCTGATGCGTTACGTATTTGGGGATGAACATTTTGCTAAAGTTGAATTATTTTGAAATTTATCTGGAACATTGTACAAACGACATCATCCAGAGAATTCTAGAAACTGCACTCATACGAACATTTTATAACCATGTGGTGGTTTTGCGTAGGTGAGAGAGAGAAAGAGAGAAGGTGCTGCATTGCAGTGGTGAAAGTGATGGAGCCTTATTCTGAGGAAAGCGCTAACAGATATACAGTGAGTGTGCGAGAGTGGAGAGAATACGGTGAGCCTTATCCTGACAGAGCGGGGAAGGTTATTGATGCTTTTCCAGTATTGCTGGACGTTTCTTCGGACCGCAGATACAGCACTGACCTGGGTGGTGTGCTTAGACCATGCTCTGGGAAGAGAATGGTTCCCCTCGGTATTAACTCATTCACCAGGACCTCCGTGCTCCTGTCGGCAAGCTGTGGTGTAATTTCCCCTTATCTGCCAAGTTTGGGTAAACTATGCAGGGCAGCTCCAAACTGAGAAAGCTCAACCATGTGCCCATTGGCTTTTTAATTATGGCAGCAGTACCTTAGATCACTGAATATCCATGGGCATCAGGGAGATGGTGTGTACCTCCAGCCATGATGGGTGGGAGAATCGGGCTGGCATTAAATGAGAGGGACACCATAGGGTGGGGTGGATAGTTAATGAGGTGAGTTCGATAAGATAATACCAGGAAAATAGCTCGGCCACGTGCAGAAAATCTCTCTGTCACACTCAATGAAAATGGCACTGAGACAAATTACTATTTGACTCAGCCCAATGAGTCGAAGACTCTGCTGATCCTACTCACAGTTACAAAGCTGCAGGACAAATGCTTATCCAAAACTCTCCATCATCTTAGCTTACACCAATATCCTGTCCATTATGTTAGGTTGGTTAAACAGAGGGTAGTAAATGTCAGGAATTCTCTTACACAGAGAGTTAAGGGAGCTAGATCACTGACAGGGGCAAGAGGTATTCCCGTAGGGATCAGTCTTGGGACCTCTGCTCTTTGTTACTTTTATAAATGACTTGCATCTGGGTGTTGAAGAGTGGGCTAGTAAGTTTGCCGATGACACAAAGGTGGTTGGAGTGGTACAGAATGTGGACGGCTGTTGTAGGTTGCAACGGGACATTGGCAGGATGCAGAGCTGGGCTGAGAAGTGGCAGATGGAGTTCAGACTGAAGTGATTCACCTTGCAATGGTTAAAGGCAGGAATCGTGGCAGTGTGGAGGAACAGAGGGATCTTGGGGTCCGTGTCCACAGATCCCTCAAAGTTGCACCCAAGTTGATCGGGTTGTTAAGAAGGTGTATGGTGTGTTGGCTATCAGTTGCAGGGGGATTGAGATTAAGAGCCGTGAGGTTATGCTGCAGCTCGGTAGAGCCCTGCTCAGACCGCACAGGGAATATTATGTTTGGTTCTGGTCTCCTCATTATAGGAAGGTAAGGAAGCTTTAGCGAGGGCAAAGAGGAGATTTACCAGGATGTTGCCTGGACTGGAGGGCAGGTCTTCTGAAGAAACCGTCAGGGAGCGAGGGCTTTTCTCATTGGAGGAAAAATAAATGAGTGGTGACTTGATAAGAGGTGTACAAGATGATGAGAGGCATAGAGAAAGTGAATAGCCAGAGACATTTTCCCAGGGCAGAAATGTCTATGACTAGGTGGCATAATTTGAAGATAATTGGAGGAAGTTTTATGGGAGATATCAGAGGTAGATTCTTTACACAGAGAGTGGAGGGTGTGTCGAATGCACTACCAGCAGTGGCAGTAGAGTCAAATCCGTGAGGGAAACTTAAGAGACTCTTGGATAGGCACATGGAACCGCCAAAGTGAACGGAAGCATGTAGGTTAGTCTGACCTTAGAGTAGGACAAACGGCACAATGTCGAGGGCTGAAGGTCCTAACTGCGTGCATTCATGTAGACCTCTGAGCTCAAAAACTGCATGAATTCATGAAAAACTCCGTTATCTCACTTTTTAGATTAGAATCAATCTAAACATCATGGCATAGTTGGAGAACACAGGGGGGCAACGCCTTTAACATATTGTCTAGCTATCACCATTGTTCACAGCTAACCTGAGAATGCAACTTTAAAATAAAAGATTTTGTGATTTACACATGAAAGAAGTGAAACTATCAACAGATGAAAGGTTTAACAGGCAATCAATTCTTCAATGTATTATTTCAGTTACATCACACTGTAAATCTTTGCTATAAATTCTGTGTTAGGATCGAGCCCTCCGCTATCACCTGATGAAGGAGCATCACTCCGAAAGCTAGTTTGCTTCCAATTAAACCTGTTAGACTATAACCTGGTGTTGTGTGATTTTTAACTTTGTACACCCCAGTCCAACACCAGCATCTCCAAATCAGTCCTGTTCTTTGTTCTGTGTTCTATGGGAGTGATGAAAAAGACTTGGACATTGAGGAAGATTTGAGACTTGGAGCACGTCAGCCTTGATCTTAGTGAAGGGCAAGGCAGGCTTGGGATGGGAATGACCTGCCCCTGTTTCTGATGCTCTCCCATTCTATTATTGGAAAGTTAGTATGTGTTATTTTCCTGGACGGTCTTTTATAGAATGTTGCAATCAGGGAGACCAGAGGAATTTGTGGGCCTTCGCTGGTTGAGTTTTGGGAGCTGTATTCACAGTGAATCTGGGTCAACAGCATTGTCAACAAATGAAGCACAAGTTACAAAGAGGAGAACCTCTGCAAAGAGAGATGAGCGACCTCTTTCATATCCAGCCTGGGTCTTCCAATTACATTTTCCAAATCTCCCAGACCAGGTGCGACAGTCTTGAGGGATCGAATGGTCTCCTCTGTTTCTGTGCACCATGCTTAACAGTAAGTGTACTCCAACTGCTCCTGTCTAGCAGGTTTGAGGTGTTGAATGGAACACAGAAACGTGGGACTGAGGAGCAGGAGGGGGTCACTAGAGACTTTGAGCCTTCTGCACCAGGCATTAAGATTGTGGCTGATCAGGTTTGGGTCTCAGCCTCACTTTGCTGTCTGTATCCCTTTATCCATGACTCACTTCCCTGTCAAATCTTTAACTAACTCAGCTGTGAATGCTTGTAATCATAGAGGAACCACAAACGTCTGGGGAAGAGAATTCCCATTCGAAAGGCCCTTTTAGAATTTTTCCTCATCCCTCTGTTAACATAAGCGAATCATACAGCGTGGAAACACATCCATTTGTCCAAATTGTCCATGCCAATCAGGCATCTTCATCTGATCTCGTCCCAATGGCCAGGATTTGGCCCAAATCGCTCTGAACTATTCCTATTCATGTACCTATTTAAACATGTAATTGTTCCCGCTTTCACCACTTCCTCTGACAGTACACCCACTAGCCTCTGTATGAAAAGTTTCCCCTCAGGTCCCTTCTCAATCTTTGCCCTGTCACCTTCACTCTATGCCGTCTAGTTCTGGACACCCCCACACTGGGAAATATATCTTGCCCATTCAGGCTATCCATGTCCCTCAGGACTTGTTAAACCTCTGTCATGTCACCAGTCGGTCTCTGATAGTCGAGGGGAAAAAGCCTCATCCTGTTCATCATCTCCCGGTAGCTCAAACCCTCAGGTTCCAGAAAATCCTTGTAAATCTTTTTTGCACCCTTTCAAGCTTAACAACATCCATCCATTAGCAGAGTCAACTGACATGTACGCAGTATTCTTAAAGTGGCCTCACCTCCATCCTGTACAAGCGCAACACGCTACCCCAACTCCTATACTCAATGTTCTGACCGATTAAGGCAAGCATGCCAACCACGTTCCTCACCACACTACCGACCGAAACTCCACTTTCAAGGAACTATGAATCTTCACCCGTAGGTCTCTTTGTTCAGCAACATTCCCCAGGGCACTACCCGCTCTAACTTACCAAAATGCAAAACCTCACAAATATTTAAACTAAACACCATCTGCCAGTCCTTGGCTCATTGATGGTCAAGGGTCCCGTTATATTCTGAGATAATCTTCTTGACTGTCCACTGCACCACTTTGTTGATGTTACCTGTAAACTTACTAACCATGCCTTCGATAATCACATCAAAGTTGTTTATATCCGTGATGAAAAGCAGTGAGCTCAGCACTGATTCTTTCAGCACACCGCTGGCCATGGGTCTCCAGTCTGGAAAACAATCCATTACCTTCAATCCAATTTGGTATCCAATTGGTTAGCTTTTCCAAGATTATATATAACCTAATTTTAGCAATCTGTCTACGATGGGGAACGTTATTAAATGCCTTGCTGAAGTCTGTGTAACAATGTACACCATAGTGTCTTCTTCAATTTTCTTTGTCATTTCTTCATAATTCTCAATCATATTAATGAGACATGATTTGCATCACACAAAAGCATATTGACTCTCCCTAATCACTCCTTGTTTTTCTAAATAGATGTAAATCCTATCCCTCAGAATCCCCTCCAATGAACTCCTCGACACTAACGTTGGCTGATTGAGTCGATAATTTCCTGTGTTGTTTTGGCTTACTGCTCCCTTTTCTAGCCCCATTCCTCCACTGCCCACAAAAAAATAGCTATAACTATGTTGGTGATATGGCCAATGATATAGTTCTCAGAGTGTGTCAGGGTCAGTGTTAGTAACAAGTCAGGTAGATTTATTTAATCTGCTAAAATAACACGTCTGCGACCAAAACAAATTTGCTCAAACCATGATGGAAAGAGGAATGACGAGAAGATACTGCAAATATGTAAATTGATATTTTCCTTTGAAAAGTACTAAGCAACACACAAACACACATAAACACACACACACACACACGCACACATACACACACATGTATTTTCGATAACAAACTGAAAAGCAAAATATCTGCAAGGTTTACTTGAAAGAATACTGTCCAAATATGATTTGAACTCATGACCAAAGGAAAAATGAGAGCTTGACCCAAATGCTGTTCTAATTGTAGAGTCATCAAGCCCTACAACATGGAGAGAGGCAGAGAGGCCCTTTGGCCCAAACTCGTCCATGCTGACCCAAATATCCAACCACACTAACCTCATTTCCAAGCACTTGGCCCAGAGCATTCTCGTCCTTTCCTGTCTATGTACTTGCCCAAATGCCGGATAAATATCGTTAATATAAATGTTTGAACCACTTCCGTTGGCAGCTCATTCCCTTTGTGTAAAACATTCTCTGTGTGAAACAGTTTCCATCAGTTTCCCTTTTATTCTTTCCCCTCTGATGTCCTCTCCTCCTCGATTCCCCAACTCTAGGAAAAAAAGGCTGGGTCCATTCACCCTATCCATGTAAACTTCGATAAGATCCCTCTCAGTCTGCTATGATCCAAAGAAAAAAGTCCTCGCTTGTCCAATCTCTCCCTATAATTCATATCGTTGAGCCGTGGCAACATTTTTGTCAAATCCGTCTGCACACATTCCAAATTAAAAACATTCTTCCAATGGCAATGTGACTAAAATTGAACACAACACTACAAGTGCAGTCTCACCAACATCCTGTATAAATGCAAGATAACTTCCCAACTGCTCTCCTCCATGTCCTGACCGATGCATGCTCGTGTGGCAAAAGCCTTCTTCACTACCATGTCTAACTATGACCCTACTTTCAGAGAACGATGGACCTAAACGCCATGGTCCCTCCGCTCAACTATACTATTTAAGGTCCTACCAATCACCATGAAACTCCTACCTTGATCTAACTTTGCCAAAATATTCCTCGGCCCACTTCTCCAGTTTGAAGGTCCTGCTGAAATTTCTGATATACTTCCTCACTGTCCACGATACCACCTATTTTAGTGTCATTTTCAAGTTTCCTAAACATGCCTTGTACATTTGCAAGAATATCATTGATACAGAAAATAAACAGCAATGGGTCCAGCAGCGACCCCTGAGGCACTTCATGTCTCACAGGCATCCAGTCCGATAGTATCCTTCCACTATAAGCCTCTACAAAATACCATGAAGCCAATTGTGTGACCAATTTGCCAGTTCCCTCTGGATTCCATGTGATTCTAACTTTCCAGACCAGCCTATCAATGGTAACCTTGTCAAAGGCCTGACTGAAAACCATACAGATTATGCCTACTGCCCTGCCCTCATCAACATTCCTGGTCACTTCATCAATGAACTCAAACAAATTTGAAAGGCATGATTTTCTTACTCATAAAGCCATGCAATCTTTCCAGTCTTAAAACAACTATTAGTAATAATTATTAAAATTAATAATAAGAAACTAATAAATAATAATAAGATGACATTTTCAGAGGAGAATAAATATGTGATATTGGAACATACAACATGGGTGAAGGGCAGAATAGATTTTGCCCCGGTGTCATTGAACTGTTTTGAAAAAAGCAAGGGTGGCATGGTGGTTCAGTGGCTCGTCCTGCTGCCTCATAGTGCCATGGATCCAGGTTTGGTTCCAGCTTCGGGTGACTCTCTGTGTGGAGTTTACACATTCTCACTGTGTTTGTGTGTGTTTCCTTTTGTGTGTGTTTCCTCTGGCTGTTCCATTTCCTTCCACAATCAAAAATGTATAGGTCAGGTGAATTGGCCATGCTAAGTTACCCATCGTGTTTTGTGCATTCGTCTGGGGTAAATATAGGATAGGGTAATGGGACTGGGTGGGTTACTGTTTGGAGAGTTGCTGGGCCAAATTACCTGTTTCGATACTGTAGGGAATCTGAAAAAATAAACTATTTCTAAACAACCCTATGTTTCCAAATGCATGTATATCTCATCCCTCAGAGTCTTCTCAAATAACCTACCTACCACAGATGTTAGGTTTCCTGTTCTTTAGATTCCATATTTTTCTTTGCTTCCCTTCTTAAATAATGGCACAACATTTAATACACTCCAATATTCTGGAGCCTAACGTGTCGCTAACGATTTTGCAAAAATATCAACTCGTGTCCCCGTAGTTTCATCTGTAGCCTCTTGCAGTGTTCTTGGATGCATCTGTTTAGGACCAGGAGATTTATCCACCTTCATACATTCTAATGCATCTAGCACGTCTTCTCCTGTGATATTGACTCACCCCAAGATAACACCACGGCCTTTGTTAACCTACCAAGTCTTCATGTATTTCTCTACGGTACAGACAGATAGAAATATTCATTGAGAATCTCACTCATCTCCTACGGTTCTAGACATACATGTCCACTTTGGACCTTGAGGGGTCATATTCTCATTTAGCTTTTCTTTTTACTTTAATATACTCAAAGAACCTATTTGGATTCCCCCTAATCTGCTTAGCCAAAGCTATCTTGTGCCCCTTTTTCGCCTTTCTGATTTCCTTCTTCAGTAAACTCCTGTATCCCCTGTACACATCCAGGGATTCCCTCAATCCCAGCTGCCTGGACCTGAGCCACACCGCCTTTTTGCTGATCAAAGCCTCAATATCTCCTGACGTCCAGGGTTCCCTATTCTTGCTAACCTTGCCTTTTACCCTCACAGGAACATTTTGACATTGAACACTGTACATTTCACTTTCAAAGTCCTCCCACTTGCAGGTGGTCCCTTCGACTGCAAACAAACTCCTCCAACCAACCCCTTCAAGATCCTGTCCAATTTCATCAAAATTCGTCTTGCTCCAATATTGAACTTGAACATGTAGACCAGTTTTGTCCTTCTCCATAACTATTTAAAACTTAATAGAACTGTGATCACTGGTCCCAGAGTGCTCCCCCACTGTCACCTCAGTCACCTGTCCTGCCCTAGATCTTAGAGTAGGTCAAGTTTCGTCCCTTCCCGAGTTTCACCCTCTACATACTGCTGAGGAAACTATTCTGGGCAAACTTCATAGATACACCCCATCTCCGTCCTTAATTCTATGTCATTCCCAGTCTATGTTAGGAAAATTAAAATCTCCTACTAATGTAATCCTATTGGCCTGCAAATGTCCTCAATCTGTCTACATATTTTTGTTCCCCTAATTCCTCGTTTACTATTTGGGGGCCTATTGTACATTCCAAATACTATCAGCATTCCCTTGTTATTTCTTAGCTCCCCCGACAAATCCTCACAGGTTGATTCATCAGTTATTTTATCTCTGCTCACTGCTGTGATACTCGCCTTAATCAAAAATGAAACTCCTGGTTCCCTCCTTCCACAATCTCTGTCCCGCATATAGCACCTGCACACTGGTACATTAAGCTGCCAATTCCATCCCTCCCTTAGCCATGTATATGTAATGGTTATAATATCCCAGTCCCACGTACCTATCCATGCCCTAAGTTTATCGGCCTTACATGTCAGCCATCTTGCATTGAAACAGTTGCGATTTAATCCAACAGGCATTCCTTGCTCCCTGTCGTGTTCCAGCCTGACCTGTCTCTCCACTTTACTGTTTCTGATTACTGTATCTCCTTCCAGCCTCACACTTGTCTCCCTGCTGTTGACGATCCCACCCTTCCCCAACCCCAGCCAATCTAGTTGAAATCCTCCCTTGCAGCACTAGCAAACCTGCCTGCCAGGATATTGCTCCCCTTCCAGTTCAGGTAAAACCTGTCCTTCCTGAACAGGTCACCGCTGTCCCACAACTGACCCCAGGGATCCAAAACTCTCTGTCCCCTGCAACAATTATTTAGCCACACATTTATCTGCCATATCCTTTTGTTCGTACCCTCACTAGCACTGGAAGTAAACCGGATATTACCGCTGACCTGGTCCTGTCTTTTATCCTTTTCCCTCGCTCTCTATAATCACCTTGCAGGTCCTCATCACTATTTCTACCTGTGTCATTTGTACCAATGTGCACGATGACTTCTGGCTGCTTCCCCCACCCCGTTGAGAACGTTCTGCAGCCGCTCTGAGACATGCTGGACCCTGGCATGTGAGAGGCTACACAACATCCCGGATTCCCATTTGCAGCCACAAAATCTCCTGTCTGTCACCCTCACTGTCCAGTTTGAATAATTACTTCTGAAGTTATTCTGCTCGCACAACCTTCGGACAATGGGATTTTTTCATTAAACAGTTGGATTTGGCTAAATTGCTTTGCTTCAGGCAGTGGGGAGATTCCAATGAATCCTCATCAGGAATCCTCAATGAGTGGGAAAGGCGATTGTTTTTTTTTACTCCCACACGTTGCTATGATGAGCGGTAGGGAAACAGAAAGGGAGCAATAGCCTGTTCCTTCACGGGTAAACTGTGCCATGTGAGCTCTCCTTGAACATTGTCCGAACTATATGACACCATCACATTCTTGACTCCAGGTCAGTGCATTATTGCTGTTGTTGTACACAGAATCAATTCATTAACAATAAATGGCCCTATTGTTTTGAAGATCTGTTAATATGTGCCTGCATTGTGTAAAAATAAGCGTTTCATGTCTTCACAATATCTGTGTTAAGATGAATGGGTTTTATTCTTAAACAAATACAGAAAATACTGGAAAAGCTCAGCCTGTCTTGCAGCATGTATGCAGAGAAATCAGAGTTCAATTTTTCAATCCAATGACCTTTCCTTTCAAACTGACTTATTCTGAAATTATTTCCCCAGTTTGAATCTCCCACACAAGAAGACATATCCATCTGGTATTCACCAACTATACTCTTCTCAAGATCTTATATGGTCAATACAACAACCCTCATTCTCAAGCTGAACTGTTAAGTCTTCATACCGTAATGTCTTCCTCACAAGAATGAGTAAAGAGAAAAAAACTTTGAAATGTTTCTGAAACAGTTGGGTGTAGCTGAATTGCTTTACTTCAGGAAGTGGGCAGATTTCAAAGAATCCTCATCAGGAATCCTCCATGAGTGGGAAGCACGACTGGGCTTTTTATTCACTCCCACACATTACTGTGCTGAGCGATAGGGAAACAGAAAAGGAGCAATAGATTGTCCCTTCACAGATAGATTACATTTTTCCATCGTTAAGTTAAATCAGTTACATTGTCAGTCCCCTAACTGGACCATGTGAGCTCTCCTTGAACATTGTCCGATCTATATGACTTCATCACATTCTCGACTCCAGGTCAGTGCATTATTGCTGTTGTCGTACACAGAATCAATCCATTAACAATAAATTGCCCTGCTTGTTTTGAAGATGTGTTAATATGTGCCTGCATAATGTAAAAACAAGCATTTTGTGTCTTCCCAATATCTGTGTTTAGATGAACATGTCTTATTCTTAAACAAATACAGAAATTGCTGAAAAAGCTCAGCCTGTCGTGCAGCATGTATGAAGAGAAATCAGAGTTCAATTTTTCTGTCCAATGACCGTGCCTTTGAAACTGACTTATTCTTAAAGTATTTCCCCAGTTTACTTCTCCCATACAAGAAGAAATATCTATCCGGTATTCACCAACCACTCTTCTCAAGATCTTATATGGTCAATAAAACAACGCTCATTCTCAGACTGAACTATTAATTCTTCATAACGTAATGCCTTCTTCCTAAGAATGAGTAAAGGGAAAAACATCTTTGAAATGTTTCGAAAGCAATTTTCTTTACTTTTCAGTTTAGGCAATTATAACTACACATAATACATCAGATGTGATATCAGCAATGCCCTGCACTGATGCAGAAAAACATCGCTAAGATCATTCCCTACCCCCCCTTGCACGAACCAGAATCATTCCATTTACCTTCCAAATCTCTTGCTGCATCTTCAGAGTAATTTGATGTCATTCATGTAGTAAGACACACAAATCTCTCTGTACCACTGAGTTCAGCATTCTCCTTGCATTTAAATAATTTTCTGCTGTTTTGTCTTTTCCCCAAATCAGAAAATTCTCATCACATATATGTTGTGCTGTTATTTTTCTCTGCTGAAGGTTTGCTTACAACTGTCTTCTGTCTGGATGCCATTGCTTGATGCTCTGACCTCTGAACAGATGAAAGGCTTAACAGACAATCAATTTTTCAATGTATAATTTCAGTTACATCACACTGTAAATTTTTGCTATAAATTCTGTGTTACGATCGAGCCCTCCACTATCACCTGATGAAGGAGCGTTGCTCCGAAAGTTAGTGTGCTTCCAATAAAACCTGTTGGACTATAACCTGGTGTTGTGTGATTTTTAATTCCGTGGATCCTAAATGTGTCACTGGAGGGCTTTTCTCTTCTATTAATTAGGGAATCAGTTCAATGTGTTATCCCATAGTATCAGCGGGAGCATCACCGACAGCACTAACAGGGATCATCAAATCTGGAGAGAGAGGAAGGAGAGATCCGAATCTGAGAACATTAGACTGGAATGTTCCAACAATGGGCATGAGTTTATCCGAGGGTTTTTACTGGCTTTCTCAACCTTGGATCTCATTAGTTTTGCTGATCTAAGATGTATCGATGATTATGCAAGCTGGTTATTATCCCATCCTCGCTAAAGATGCTGTTCCTGGTAAGTCATTCTATCTGTTCATAAAGCCAGGTTAGATTGAATTGCTGCTCATATTATTTAAAATTTAGAAAGGTGTACGTCATTATTTGCAATTCCAATGAAATATTCCATTCCTCACAAATTATAACGTGCAAATTACTCATGACAAATTGCTCACCAATATGCGAGGAGGAACCAGACTGTTCTCAAACTCCATAATCTTTCTAGCCCTGCACAGATCTACATTTCTATATCCTCCCCACTCACTAATCCCTTCCAATACCACCATCATGATATCCTCGTCTCCTCCTCAGCCTCAGTGCATCTTCTGAATAAACCAACAATTGTGCCTTTGTTAAGTCTGGATACAACTTATCATGTCCCTTCTAACCATATGGCAGTTGCAGAATAATTGCTCTTGAGTATGTTGAACTTCTTCATTGCACAGAACCTGTCAGACAGGCAGACACTGCATAATGCTTAAATCAATGACACATAATCTAGAGTAACAGAATACTAATCTGTTGATATATCATGAAGGGACTTTATGTAACTGAAGTGAAACCATCATCATTTTTGAGGAAACAAAGGCCCATCTCAGTTCAAGATCAGCATAACATGCTGGCCTTGTCAGGACTGCACACATCCCATGAGAGAAGAACAAAAGTAAAGTTAGGTCCCTTTCTCTGCCAGTTTTCCTTATTCCTACCCTTCCTTTCCCTTCAGGTAGGTGACTATTCCCTATTTCGTGTTCAATTTTTCTGACTGAGTCTCTCCCCAAGAGTGATGTTCATCTCGATGGGCACCTCTGGTGTTGGCTTTACTGATGCTGACATACAGATGTAAGGAACATTTAAATTCCATTTCGATGGCAGTGCACAGAGAAGGAATGGGGTTTTATATCATAATAAAGATATGGCGACCGTTAAGTGAGGGAATGGAATTATTGTGATCATCACTGTGAGTGTTTTTGAGTCAGTATTTGGGGTATTATGGACAGATTTTTTCTTTCTCCGTTAAATCGAATGATCTCATTGCAATAGAGACGGTGTAAAGGAATTTCACCAGACCAATCCCTGGGCTGATTTTAAAAGAGGAAACGGTGTAGGTTATTCTTTAGCACTTTCAGAGACTAAGAAGTAATTGCATTTAAACTTGATGGTGATGGACAATCACTCGTTATGCTGTACACAGACACTGAGAAGATGATACATTCCATGGCTTGTACTTTAAATTTTACTCGGGATGCATGATTCTGGGTATTTACGTGCCTCGAGGAAAAATATTCAGTCAAATCCTGCTTTGATATCGGTGTCATTCCCTGTTACCTGAGCAGTTCAGTTAACCCCTTTTGCTAATGTTAATATGTGATGGTGTCTGTGTGACGAGTGTTTTCTTCTCACAGAGGGTAGTGAATGTCAGGAATTCTCACGTCTAGAAAGTTAGGGGAGCTAGATCACTGCAAGTGTTTAAAGAGGATCTAGATGGATGTTTGACCTGTCGGAGAGCTGAGGGGTGTGAAGAATTGGTCATTAAAGAGGAGTTAATGCCAACAGTAGGTCAGCCATGATCTCATACAATGATGTGAGCATCAGAATTACCTACGCCTGTTTCTTATGTTCTTATATTCTGTCTTTGGAAAGTGAATGGTTGTAATTTTCGTCGAAGTGCTGTTATTGAATGTAAAGGACACTGAGAGAAAAGTATTTTCTGAGCCATCTCCGGGAAAGATATGGGCCCGATATTCACAGTGAATCTGGGTCTACAACATGACCAACAAATTAAACACCACTTGCAGAGAGCAGAAACTCTGTAAAGAGGTGGGAGGCTTCTTTCGTACCCAGCCTGAATTTCCCTTCACAATTTCCAACCCACACCAAACCACACAGTGTTGAGGGACTCAATGACATCCTGTGTTACTGAAGACCAGGTATTTGGAGCAAGTGGTCTCTATCTGCTCCTATACAGGTGGTCTTAAGGACTGAATGGAACATAGGAACATAGGACTGAGGAGCAGGAGTGGGTCATTAGTCACCTTGACATTGCTCGATCAGACAGTAGGATCATGGCTGATCTTATTGTGGTTTCGCAGCACAATTCTGTCTGTACACAATTTTCCTCCAATCACATATCTGTCAAATGTTGAACAAACACAACTTTCAATAAATGCAAACACCTAGGCACAATACTGGGAAGCTGCACAAAGTCAAATACGCAAGCAGCACAATTCTGTAAGGCAACAGGCATTTATCTATCATTCTTGTTCCCATTCATTCAATTCCGCTGCAGTTTATCATTTTTGATTTGTTCATGGAACGTGAGTGTTGTTGATAGGCCAACATTTATGGACCATGTCTAATTATTCTCGAAGTAGTGGTGTTGAGCTGTCATCTTGGGAATAAACGTCTGGGGAAGAGAATTCCCATTTGAACAGCCCGTGAGAATTTCTCGTTCTTGCTCCCACCAATGTTGGAGGGTCAATGTTTACTTTTCCAGCCTCACTTCTCCACTGGTTACAACAAATTTGAAGTGTTTCTTAGGTCATTTTCTCGAAAAATGTGAGACACAGAGTCACACACGTACAGACACATACACCAACGCACAAGTCTTAAGACGAAAAACAATAAAGGAAGGTTTCCAGAGTTTCATGGTAGTTCAACTCATAACAAAAGGAAATGTGATCATGTGTCCCAACTGCTATTTTGTTTCCGAGGTTATATTACTTAAACAAGCTGCTGGTTTGAGACTCTTCCTGGAACAGTTGGTTTGGCAGAATTTCCTCTCCTTCCCATGAATCCTCAACAGGAATCCTCAACGTTTGGTAAAGATGACTCAGGGAATTTTTACTCTCACATTTTGCTTTCAGGAGTGACAAAGTAAGAAAGAGGGGAGCAATAGACTGTGGTTTACGCCCATAAGATTATCGGACATGGGAACAGAAATTAGGACATTCAGCCCATCGAATCTGATCCACCATTCAGTTATGACTGACAAGTTTCTCAACCACATTCTCCTGCTTTCTCCCTGTAAACCTTGATCCCTTTGATACTCAAGACCTACCTATCTCTTAAATATACTCAATGCCTTCACCTCCTCTGCCTTCTGTGAAAATGACTTCCATAGATTCTCCACTCTCTGGCTGAAGACGTTTCTCCTTATCTCCGTTCTAAAAGGGGTTCCCTTTACTCTAAAGTTGTGTCCTTGGGTCCTAGAGTTTCCTGACCCCATGTCTTGTCCTATCTGCCTATCTTCTTTTCCACCTATCCACTCTACCCGCCCTCCCGACCTATTACCTTCATCCCCTCCCCAACTTACCTATTGTACTCTATGCTACTTTCTCCCCACCCCCACTCTCCTCTCACTTATCTTTCCACCCTTCAGGCTCTCTGCCTGTATTCCTGCTGAAGGGCTTTTGCCCGAAACGTTGATTTTACTGCTCCTCGGATGCTGCCTGAACTGCTGTGCTCTTCCAGCACCACTAATCCAGAATCTGGTTTCCAGTATCTGCAGTCATTGTTTTTACCTAGAGTCTCCTACCAATGGAAGTCTTCTCAACATCCACACTGTTCCGGCCATTCAATATTCCGTATATTTCAATTAAATCCCACCCACCCCGCAACCAATCCCTCTGAACTCCATCAAGAACAGACTCAGACTCCGCAAACATTCTCATATGTTAAACTTTTCATTCCTGGGACCATTCTCGTGAACCCATTCCAAGTATAGCACATCCTTCCAGAGATGTGGGGCTCAAAACAGCGCACAATACTCCAAATGTGGTCTGACCAGTGCCTTATAGAGCCTCAGAAGTACGTCTCTGCTTTTATATTCAAGTCCTTTCAAAATAAATGCCATCACTGCATTTTCCTTCCTAACTACTGACTCAACCTGCAAGTTTACATTCAGAAAGTCCTGGAGTAAGACTCCCAAGACATCTGAATTTTCTGCCCATTTGGAAAGTAGTCCATGTTTGTAGTCTTCCTATCAAATTACATGTTCCTACAATTTACACTTTATGCTCCACCTACCACTTCTTTGCCAATTGTACTGACCTGTCCAAATCCTGCATGAGCCTCCCTGCCTCTTCGTTGTCACTTGTCCCTATCTTCGTATCATCTTAAAACGTAGCCAGAGTGTCTTCAGTTCCTTCATCTGGATCGTTAATGTATAAAGTAAAAGGTTGTGGTCCCAGCACTGAGCCTTATGGAACACCACTTGTCATTGACTGCCATCCAAGGATGGATACTTTTATCGGCACTCTCTGCTTCCTGCCAGGCAGCCAAAACTCTGTCCATGCCAGTACCTCACCTCTAACACCATGGGCCCTAGCCTTACTCAGTAGCCTCCTGTCGGCACATTGTCAAAGACATTCTGGAAGTCCAGGTGGATGACATCCATTGGCTCTCCTTTTTCGAAGCTGCTCTTTACGTCCTCAAGGTTTTCCAACAGACTTTTCAGGCACGATGAAATCATGCTAACTTTGTTATACTTTACCATCCACATCCAAGTGTTCAGAAATTTCTTCCTTCACAATGGATTCCAGGAGCTTACCCACAGCCAAGTTTAAATTATCAGTCTATAATTTTGCGTCTTATGCCTTACTCCTTTTTTAAACAGGGGCATCACTTTAGCGATGTTCCAGTCCTCTGGGAATCTCCCTGAATCGATAGATTCCTGAAAAATCAGCACTAACGCTTGCACTGTCTCAGCACCTACCTCCCAAAGAACTCTGGAGTGTAGTCTATCCAGTCCAGATGATTTACTTACCGGCAGGCCATTCAGTTTTTCCAGCACCTTATCCTTGGCGATGGCCACCTTACCCAGCTCTGTTCACTCATTCTATTCAATTTTAATGCGTGAAGACTGACCCGACCTAATTATTCAGCTCCACAGCCATTTCCTTGTTCCACAATATTATCTCTCCTGTGTTAATTTCTAGCCATCAAGTACACTTTTTTGCCACTCGTTAGCACTTCATATATCGAAATAAGCTTTTACAGTCTTTCTTTTCATGACTAGCTTACTTCATATTTAATATTCTCACCACTTATTTCTTTTTTTTTGTTGCTCTCTGTTGGTCTTTGCGAGTGCTACAATATGGCAGTAAACATGGCCGTTAATTAAACCAAACACCCAGAAAAGCTCACCTCACTTCGTACTCTATTATAATATGAGTGACAGAGAACTCCCAAATTTTACTATTTAAAGAAAATAACGTCAATTTATTTTTTAACTCTAAAAGTGAACATTACATAACAACTATTCACAACTCTACACCCCCCAAACGCAACTGCTTATTATCTGCCCCCAAACACTATAACAATATGCTGTTTCAATAAGATGAAGATTACATCAACTTAATTTCAAAACCTTACAGCTGCTGCCTCCCTCTGTGACGTCATTCTTCCGGCTGATCAATTCCCTGGGTCATCATATTTCTGTTTACTGTGAATATGTTTCATATGAAAAAAAATCTTTGATAGAAGAGTATTTCCTAATTTCTTGCAGAGCAAAATAGTTGACCCCCAGGTTTCATGCGTCTCGATGGGATCTGCTCTCTCCCTAATTTACAAAATATCTTCATTTTTATATCCCCAGCATCAAATCGTCTCACTGGTTCGATGTTGGCAAAACAATAAATTCAAACTCAATTTGTTTTCAGTGACAGAGAGAATGAAGGAAAGAGATTGTTGCATGAAATAGTGAGGGTGGTGGAGCAAGAGCCTTGTTTGGGGGTAGGTGCTTTCACATATACAGAGAGTGTGAGGAAGTAGAGAGAATACGGAGACACTTATCCTGGCAGTGCGGGGAAGATTATTAATGCTTGTCCTGTATTGATGGGTCATCTGAGCGTCGGGGTATGCCTCCCCAATATCTTGTCCACATCTATCACAAATAACACCACAGAACACATCCCTTAACTTCTTCAGAATCAGTTTGCGTGGATCTTGCAAGCAAGGAGGAACAAACATTGGTGCCTTCCATATCTAAACCAAATCTGCACATTTTGTGCATTCTGTGCTCTGGAAATTAGATATGCAAATATTGTGGTGCTGCAGTAATCCTTGATGATCTAAAATTGCATCTAAACTGCGTTAACTAAATGATTGTGAATGCTATTAAAAATAATTTCCATAAGTGTATATGAGATAGGTTGAAGAGTATGTTGTGAACCAAACTAGAGAGCAGGTTATTTTGGATTTGGCGTTGTGTGCTGGAAGGACTAATTACTAACCATGCTCTGAAGCAGCTTTTGAGGATTAGTGACATTAATATGTTGTAATTTACACGGCGTCTGCATACAATATACAATTTTGGAACTTTACCCTCAAATATCATGGAATCCCGGAGGCTAAAGGGTCAAATGAATTGGACAAATACAATATGACATTTAGTGTGAGACAAACAATGGTTGTTATTGACTGAAATACTGCAAAGTCTGAAAAATCTGTACATATCACTAAGTTACAGACAGCAAAGAAAGGGAAGGTGACTCAATGACGGTTAACGTAAGAAATTAAAGATTGCATTAAATCAAAGGAAGCAGCTTTGGAAGAATTCCAGATATTGTGGAAAGCTGAACATTCTGAGAGACTTACTTTTCCGAAAATAAGGCTGAAGGAAGTGTGAAGGAAATCAAAAAGAACATGAATACAAATAAACAGGAAAAACACAGACTGCTTACATCTACAATCCATACACCAAAGAAAACAAAAGCAAGAGCAATGTTGGAAATTTGTAAGGTAGAGGAGAATTTATTGTTTGGAACAAGGAAATGTCAGAGAAACTAACCAGCTACTTTGCATCTGTCTTCATGGAGAAAGCTCCAGGAAATTCCGTGTAAACCATGTGATCACATGGAGCTTGTGGAAATAAAGACATAAAGTCAATTCGTATCAGCAACAAGGTAGTACTTGAAAATGGAGCTAGATTGATCATTGCTAAGTCTTATGGGACAGATGTACTTCATATCAAAATAACAGAAGTAAAATAGCATATTAATTGTGCTGTCGGTAACTGTGTTTTATTTTCCTGTAGGTTCTGCAAAGGCCATTGTAGATGACTAGAAGGTAGTAAACATGATACAAATATGTACACAGACAAAAAGAGATAATGTGGAGGACGGCAGATCAATTATTTTGACATCAGAAGTGTAACAGTTGGAGTCTATTATATAAGATGTGATATTGGGTATTTAGGAATGAACAGCAACATTGCAGATAATCACTATACATTTCTGACAGAGAAATCATACCTGACAAACTTCGGAATTGTTTGAAGTTGTTTCTTGCTGTATAGACAATAACAACCAGTGGAAGTGGTGTATTTGGATTTTCGGAAGTCTTTCTATAAGAACTCACACAGTGAGTTCGTAAATGCAATTAATGTGAATAGTATTTGGAAGAATACATGTAATTGGAAAGTTAAAGCTTGGTTGGCCTTCTTTTTAGGGAATCAGATTATAGATGTAAAGACATCATGGTGCAATTGCATAGAGTGTTGGTGAGAGAGTACCTCGAGTATTGTGTACAGTGTTGGTGACCTAACCTAAGAAAGAGTATACTGATCACAGTGGACGTGCAATGGGCATTCTCCAGATTAATCCATCAGATGACAAGATTTTCCGATGGGGAGACTTGTCTTGTGACCTCTCCAGTTTCAATGAACGACAGGCGATTGCAGTGAAATCTAGAAAATCTACAAAACATGTGACAAGGTGGAAATAAACAGGATGTTTCTCTGGCTGTCTACTCTACATTTAAGGCAAATAAGGGCAGTATAAGGGACAGGCCATTTCAGACCATAATAACGAGGAAACTCTTCACTCAGATGAGACTGACTAACACAAGGCCATGGAAGCCTGCTGGCAGGGCAAGATTAGGGAGAATCCCTAAGCATTCTACACGTATGGCAAGTGGAGTAGAACGAGCAGGGAACAGGTATGATATATCAATGAGTTGCCAAGTTGCATCCAAACTCAACTTCATAGTAGAAGGCTGCTTGCGTGACTGGCGACCAATGTCCCCTGGTGTACCGCAGAAATCAGTGCTGTGTCCCTTATTATTTGTGGTATTCATATGTGATGTGAATGTGAAGTGGGTAGGGGGAGTGTGATAAGCAAGTTTGTGCTTGACACAAAGATTGGCCAGGTAGTTGGCAGTGAGTTGGAAGGCCTTATGTTACAGGAAGATACAGATGGATTGGTCAGATGGGCAGGACAATGTCAGATGGAATGTAACCCTGATAAACATGAGGCGATGCGCTTTGGAAGAAGGAATCAGACAGGGGAGTACTCACTGAATGGCAGCACACTAAGAAACTCAGAGAATACTTCTCCCACATCCCTGAATGTGACTGGTTATGATCATTGATGAGTTAGACAGAACCGTAGGAATAGCCTTTTTTCGTTGACCCAAACGTTATAAGAGGCTTATGGCACTTTGGTAAGGCCAAAGTAAATACTGTGTGCAGTTCTGGCCGCCATAATACAGAAAGGATGTGATTGTACTGGATGAGATGCAGAGGAGATTCACTGAGATGTTCCCTGGATGGAACATATGAGCTGTGGAGAGGGGCTAGATAAGCTCGAGTTGTTTCCCTTGGAGCAGAGAAAGTTGAGTGGGTAAGTAATTCAGGTTTAAGATTGAAAGGGGCATGGACGGGGGAATAGACAACAGCTGTTATTTTTAGGCGAAGTGTTATCTTCCTTCCAGTCAGAAACCAGGGAATGGAGAATGGAGAACAGAGAAACATGACACAACTACTTCACTTCTGTCTTCACAGAAAAACAGATAAACAAAGCCTTGCCAGCTTTAGGAGAAAACCTGAGACTGAGGAGAAAAGAATATAGCATGAAATTAGTAAATAAACTAATTTGGAGAAATTATTGGAACTGAAAATAATGGGCTTCAAAAAAAGTCAACACACAATAATGAAATCGGAAACATATTTGAGAAACTGACTGGCAGATTAAATACAGAAAAGCAATAGAACATAGAACCTAGAACAGTACAGCACAGAACAGGCCCTTCAGCCCACGATGTTGTGCCAACCATTGATCCTTATGTGAGGTAAACTTAATGTACGAACCCTCAAATTTCTGTGACCATATGCATGTTCAGCGGTCTCTTAAATATCCCCAATGATCTCGCTTCCACAACTCCTGCTGGCAACGCATTCCATGCTCTCATAACTCTCTGCGTAAAGAACCTGCCTCTGTCATCCCGTCTATACATTCTGCCAAACAGCTTAAAACTCTGACCCCTCGTGTTAACAATTTCTGCCCTGGGAAAAAGTCTATGGCTATCAACTCTATCTATGTCTCTCATTATCTTGTACACCTCAATTAGGTCCCCTCTCTACCTTTTTTTTCCAATGAAAAAAGTCCCAGCTCAGTCAACCTCTCTTCGTAAGATAAGCCCTCCATTCCAGGCAGCATCCTGGTAAACCTCCTCTGAACTATCTCCAAAGCATTCACAACTTTCCTATAATAAGGCGACCAGAACTGGACAAAGTATGCCAAGTGCGGTCTAACCAAAGTTTTACAGAGCTGCAACAAGATCCCACAGCTCTTAAACTCAATTCCCCTGTCAATGAAAGCCAAAACACCATATGCTTTCTTAACAACCCTTTCAACTTAGGTGGCAATTTTAAGGGATCTATGTACCTGCACCCCAAGATCGCGCTGTTCCTCCACACTGTCAAGAATCCTGTCTTTAATCCTGTACTTAACTTTCAAGTTCTACCTTCCAAAATGCATCACTTTGCATTTATCCAGTTTGAACTCCATCTGCCACCTCTCAGCCCATCTCTGCATCCTGTCAATGTCACGCTACAGCCTTCAACAGTCGTCTTTCCTGTCAACGACACCTTCAATCTTTATGTCGTCTGCAAACTTGGTAACCCATCCTTCAATCTCCTCATCTAAGTTATTAATAAAAATTACAAAGAATTGAGGCACAAGAACACTACTGACCACTGACTTCGAGGCAGAATACTTTCCTTCCACTACCACTCGCTGTCTTCTGTCGAACAGCCAATTCTTCATCCAGACAGCTAAATTTCCCAGTATCCCAATCCTCCTGATCTTCTGAATGAGCCTACCATTGGGATCCTTATCAAATGCCTTGCTGAAGTCCATATACACCACATCCACCACTCTAAACCCATCAACCTGTCGAGTAACATCCCCAAAGAACTCAATAAGTTTTGTGAGGCATGACCTGCCCCTCACAAAGCCGTGCTGACTGCATTTAATCAAGCCATGCTCTTCTAGAAGTACATAAATCCTATCCCTCTGAATCCTTTCTAACACCTTGCAGGCGACAGACGTAAGACTGACTGGTGTGTAATTGCCTGGGATTTCCCTATTTCCTTTCTTGAAGAGAGGTATTACATTTGCCTCCCTCCAGTCCTCAGGTACGACTCCAGTGGAGAGCGAGGATGCAAAGATCTTCGCAAGCGGTGAAGCAATCACATTTCTCCCTTCCCAAAGCAGCCGAGGACAAATCTGGTCTGGCCCTGGCGACTTGTTAATCTTAATGTTTGTCAAAATTTTCAGCACATTAGCTTCCTCAATCTCCATCTGTTCCAGCATGCTTACCTGCTTCTCAATGGTTTCATTCACTACAAGGTCCTTTTCCTTTGGAAAGACAGAAGCAAAAAACTCATTTAGGGCTTCCCATACCTCCTCAGACTTTATACACAAGTTCTCTATGCTATCCCTGATCGGCCCTACTCTTTCTTTGATCATTCTCTTATATCCTCACATACGTGTAAAATGCCTTTAGATTCTCCCTAATCCTTCCTGCCAAACCTTTTTCATGCCCCCTCCTGGCACTGCTCAGACCATTTTTGAGCTCCTTCCTTGCCTGCCTGTAATTCTCTAGAGCTGAGCAAGACCCTTGCTTCCTCCACCTTACGTAAGCTGCCTTCTGTCTTTTGACGAGAAGCTCCTCCGCCCTCGCCATCCAAGGTTCCTTTATCTAACCCCTTCTTGCCTGTCTCAGAGGAACACATTTATGCAGCACTCGCAACAACTGTTCCTTAAACAGTTTCCTCATGTCTGTAGTGATCTTTCCATGGAACAATTGCTCCCAGTTCATGCTTCCCAACTCACGTCTGATAGCATCGTATTTTCCTTTTCCCCAATTAAATATCCTCCCATTGTGCTTGCTTCTCTCCTTCTCCATAGCTATGTAGAATGTGAGGTCACTATCACCAAAATGCTCTCCCACAGCAAGATCTGACACCTGCCACGGCTCATTGCAGACCACCAAATTCAAAATGGCCTCTCCCCTCGTCGGCCTGTCAACGTACTGAGTTAGGAAACCCTCCTGAACACACCTTAAAAAAACAGCTCCTTCCAAACCATCTGCTCGAAGGAGGTTCCAATCAATATTGGGAAAGTTAAAGTCACCCATAACAACAACCCTTTTACATTCACACTTTTCCAAAATCATCCGACCTATGCTTTCTTCAATCTCCCTACTGCTATTGGGGGGCCTGCAGAAAACACCTAACGAGGTGACTGCTCCCTTACTGTTCCTAGTTTCCACCCATACTGAGTCAGTATGCAGACCCTCCTCAACAATGGTAACTTCTTTAGCTGTGATACCCTCTCTGATTACCCTCTCTAATGGAGGCACTGAACTTGGATTTTCAGCAAGATTTTTAATAGATTCCCAAGCCTAGTGTTCAAAGTAAAAACACATGGGAGAGGGGATAATATATGGACATGGTGTCACAATGGGAGAGCTGACAGGAAACAGTGAGTAGGAATAAATGGATGGTTTTCAGTTTGGAAGGCTCCTACAGCATCGCAATAATTGGTGCTTTTGCCCTAGATATTCATAATACATCTGAAACATCTCGTTGAAGGAATCAAATGCAAGGTTTCCTAGTCTGCTAACGGAACTAGAATTTTGAAAGGTAAGGAAGATGTGCAAAAAACTTCAAGGTGATTGAGACAAATGGAGTGAATGAGTAAATATGTGGCAGATGAAGAGCAGTTTGGATAGATGTGATGTTGTCTACTTTGTTGGGAACAATATAATGCCCGAGGAACATTTGAAAAGGGAGTGGTTGAGAAATGTCGATCGATAAAGGGAAATAAATATATTTTTTGTTTTTGTTTGGACAGACCTCTGCGTTCCATGCAGGGCAGTGAGTTCTGAAGACAAAAGCCAATACTTGGAATACATTATCACACAAACCAGTGTACACAGACCCACCAAGTGGGGAGCTGTAACATTGAAAATGATCTGGGATCTCCCTGTACGACAGTCACTGAAAGTAATACTGTAGGAGCAGAAAGCAATTAGGAAGATAAATGGTGTGTTGACTTTCATTTCAGGAGGATTTGATTCCAGAAGTAAGGGTGTGTTACTGCAGCTGTACAGGGCCTTGCTGAGATCCCATCTCGAACATTGTGCAGTGTTGTCCTTACCCAACAAAGGAATAACCTGACACTAGGCGTTGCAGCAAAGAATGACCAGACTGATCTCTGGGATGATAGGCCGGTTGTCGGAGCAGGGTTTGGGGCAACTGGGCCTATATTCCGTGGGATTTAGGAAAATGAGTGGGGATCTCACTGAGATATATATAACACTGACAGGGCGAGACAGATTAGAAGTAGGGATGATAATTCACCTGGCTGGGACGTCTAAAACAATGGGCCACATTATTAGGTACAGGCAGGTCACACTTGATTGAGATTAGAATAACTGTCTGCACTCTGACGAATGAACCTGGAGAATTCGCTCCAACGTAAGGCGGTGGAAGACAAGGCACGAAAGACTAATAAGGATGTCTAGACAATGAAGGGATGGGGAAGAGAGCTGGAATACGGTGTGGAAATAAAGGACGGGCGATCATTATATTGAATTGAGTAGCAAACTCGATACACCAAAGGGACTACTGCAGTTCCTATTTTATAGCTTCACAAGGTTAATCACATTAGGGGATGTGTACAGTGTGTGGGAAAAGTGCATTGAGGAGATGTTCAGCCATGAGCTAGAAAGGGAAGGCTCAATGTACCGTATGGCCTAGTCCATTCCCGATGTTTCTGTGCGGTCCGTGGGAAAGCTCTACAAATGTTGTCACAAACTCTCAGATGTTAGTTAGGAGAGCTCTGCAGGGTCGACAGGACTGTATTTCCCATTCCCTTTTCCGATACCGAGGCTAGTGCTGTGTGTTCTGTCCTGGTTTGTCCTTTAAGACCTCGGAGCAGTTTGGTACAATACAATATCTTGCTTGACTGTTTCAGAAACCCTTCAAGAGTTTATCATGTCTGTTTGTCTGAAGCCACTTTTAGGCTAGAAAGCACAGGAGATTTGTTTCTTGAAAGTAAATCAGGGAAACATATTGGTGTGTACAATCGATATTGGCTTCAAGGTCACTGTTACTAACACCAGATTAGAGATCTCGATATTTAATTAATTGTTTTTAACTTTCCCCAGCTGCCAGACCATTAGCCTGGTCTGGATTAGTAATCCAGTGACATTTCCACAACAGCACCACATCCACATTGGCACCTATCGGAAACCACACTGAACAGGTTGGTTCTGTGCTGCTTAACAGCTCTGTCAAAAATAATCGCACCAATTTGGCTATCGTGATGTGACTGACGGAGTTGTAGTTGGTCAGATTGTAATTATTGTCCTCTTAGGGGTCTGGGCATAGCTGAGTAATTTTCCACATTTCCAGAGAGATATCAGAGTTGGAGCTGGAATGAAACAGCTTCCCCAGGGACCCAGCTTGTTGTGCAGCACAAGTCTTCAGTCCTATTGCAGGAATGGGATCAGGGCCCATTGCCTTTGTCGTATCGACTGTGTTCAGCTGTTTCTTCATGTCACGGGCAATGAATCGAATTGATTGAAGACTGATCTGTGATTCGGTGGGCATCATGATGAGGGTGAGGTGGATTATTGACTCAACACTCCTGGCTGAGGATGGGACAGATACTATTTCCTTGTTTTTTACACTGATGTACAGAGCTGATCCATTGATACGATGGGGATAATTGTGGAGCCCACTACACCAGTTAGTTCTTTAATCGTCTATCACGAATTTTTGCTGGATGTGGCAGTCTGCAGAACTTCAATTTGGGTGTGTTAACCTTGTGAGAATTTCTCCCTCTATCATATGAATTGGTTTAATTAGATTTGATAGGATTTATTGTCGCATGTAACTAAGTAGAGTGAAACTCTTTGTTTATACACAGTTCGGGCAGATCATAGTGGGTGTTGGAACTGCCTTTTTTTTAGTGACATGGAGTAGCCGAAATTTAGAAGTCTACTTCAACTGTCTGTTTATGAACAGTCACAAAATAGACAGAATTTAAAATAGATTGTTTCAGCATAAGTGAAAAAAGGGCTTTTGAGAAGGGAAAACTCCAAGGCAAAACAAAGAATAATCTGATTCGCAAGATTCTGAAACATGCTAGCGGAGTGATAAAGACGGTTCTTTGTTTTAAATGGATGATTTGTAACAGAACACGGATGAAATAATGAAATTGTAGCAGAAAAACTTTGAAGAATCACTACAAAAGGTAACTTATTCTGATCTCATTAAGGATGTGTTCAGCCACAACAACAGCAACTCAAATTATCTTTACGAAGCTAGCTGTGACTTTGAAACTATTTACAACAGTAATAAGTTCTAGTTAAAGATTTGGTAAATAATCATGCAGACAGATTTCAAAGTAATTATAAAATCTTAAAGAGATGCCTGGCATCTTCAAAGAAAGGTTAACAGTAATAATAATGATAATAATAATATGAATTTTGTAACATAATCTACTTTTTAACGTAAAATATGAAAATGTAATTTGTAAGAGATAGCCTGCCCAATGGAGAATAGAAGCAATGCAATCGTTCAAGGGGTATGACTAAAAAGAGCACAGCCCCGAACTTTGGAATGCATTATAGAAAGATCCCAAGGCCCAGAGATAACAAAAATCGTGAAACATCCGAAACAAATAAGAACCTCGGGCTGTCCATGTTAGTGTCCATCATTGATCAGTTGTTTTACAAGATTGGTTCTGCAGAAGGGGTGTGGAGGGGACACTGACTACGTTGTGTATGATCATTGCAACACAGAACGTATAAAAATAATGTTTTTTGTTGTAAAATCGAAGTGTATCATTGATCTCTCTTTTGATCTGAGCTGTTTTGATCTGAGCTGAGGATTAAGGAAACCATTGTCTTCTCATGTCAAAATCAGATTTGAGGAAGATCCTTTGGTACTCTCCTTGCATTAACCTGTCATACACCTGTCCCTTTCCATCGCTACAGTTAACATAACTGAATTGTGATCAAATGTTCACCTACCTCCAAATCAAACATCTGGTCTGGTTCATTACTAATACCAAATCCAATTTGGCCTCATCCCTTGTCGGCCTATCTACACACTGTTGTCAGGAAACCATTCTGCACACATTGGACAAAAACTGACCTGTATAAAGTACTTGAACTGTAGCGTTTCCGGTCAATATTTGGAAAGTTAAAGTCCTCCATAACAACTACTGTGTTACTTATGCTCCTATCCAGTATCATCTTTGTAATCCTTTCCTCTACATCTCTGGAACTTTTCAGAGGTCTATAGAGAACTCTCAACAGGGTGATCTCTTCTTTCCTGTTTCTAACCTCTTCCCATACTACCTCTTGGACGGATCCTCATCAACCATCCTTGCTGCCACTGTAATACAATGCCACTCTCCTCCCTTTTAATAATTTCCCTGTTCCTAATGGAGGAGCTAAACCCCAGAACCTACAACAATCATTCCTGTCCCTGCTCTATCCATTTCTCAAAAATGGCCACAACATCAAGCTGTAAAACTGCACAATTTGGAAACAGGGAGTGATTGGAGGGGTGTTAAACGAGGATAGATCAGAAGACAGCATGAGGGGTGAGAAATAGGAGCAGACAGAAAAATTGAAGTTTTATTTAGAAATTCTCACGGACTGCATGACCTTTGTCTTGTGCCATACCCTGTGAGCACTGTGTTGATACTTGCTGTGGTCCCAGATCATTTATCGCCAATAATATCACAGAGCTGAGTTGCTGACAGTTACACAGAGTCCAAAAGGCCAAGCGATTTTTTTTTACAGGGAGGAGGTGGATTAATTTAAATAGACTGGGTGAACAGCAGCAGAAACTAAGAACACGCCTCACTACTGTGATACTGCGCCAGAGCAACTCAGTGAGGTGGATCAGGACAGCGGGGAAATCAGCATCTCAGCTGCGCGTCAAATAATGATTGATAAAGTTTGTGCACCACGTCCACGGTTTTGTAATACACATTTCAATTTATACAGCTCAATATCATGAGTGTATTTTAACTATCTTATCGCTTTCGTAATTTAGTATGGAGAGAAAATAATTTTGTCCCTGTATTTTGTATTCAAAAACAGATTTTAGTCCTCATTCCTCACATTAAATGTATCCTTGAATCTGTTCTTCATATGAGTTATAAAGAGTAACATTCCAATACTGATGACTGGGGAATATTATTGTTCCTCCCTCCAGTCTGTACTGCCATATCCCCCAATTCTGTCTGTTTTCTGTCTCCTCCACCATGCCTTACTCACACTGCAATTGAAATCCAGTAAATGACACTTCGTCACAGTTGATTAACATCAATAACATCAATAGCACAGCCCTCATCTGCCCCCCTGATCCTGGAATAACAAACTGAATTGCATTTGTCACATACAATTCTCAGTTAATATATCCGTGCCATTTGACTGTTATAACCCCACGTTGTCTTAGGCACACATGCCCCTCAGATCATGAACTATAAAAATTGTCTCAACGTTTTATTGAAATTATAATGCTTTATCAGTAGTTACAGAATTTATGTTTCCATTTATTAACAGAGAAGCACGTTTACATTCTGATAAAACTCCAGTATTTCTCCCATATCCAAGGCAGATTGAATGGTTACACTCAATTGATCTACTAGCCTCAACATTTGCTCCATCAGTCACCCTTACAGACCGCATCCAGAATGTCAAAATTTGAATCATTGTTTTGATTTTTAATAAAACAGTATTGAATTGAAAGGCGTTGGCTGGAGCTATTTGTTCAGCGACTGTGATTGATGTCAGTCTCCGTGGATACGAGATGTGTCACTGGAGGGTTTGCCTCTTCTATTAATTCGGGACTCGGTTCAATGTATTATCCCATAGTATGGGCGGGAGCATCACTGACAGCACTAACAGGGGTCAGCAGCTAGATAGACGGGGGAGGAGAGATCAGACTCTGAGAACAATAGACTGGAATGTTCCAATAATGGATCAGAATCTGAGAAATTCAGACTGGAATATTACAATAACAGACAGGAGTTTATCTTTGTGTCTTTACTACCTTTCGCAGCGTGGGTATTATTAGCATCACGGATCGAAGATATCCTTTGGATTATTCAAGGTGGTTACTATCCCATCCTCGCTATAGTTGGTGTTCCTGGTAAGTCATTCCATCTGACCATTCAACTGAGTTGAACTGAATTGCTGTTCATATTTAAATTTTAGAATTTGGAAGTCATAATTTTCAGGTCCAGTCAAACATTTTATTCCTTGCAAATTATAACTAGCAAATTACTATTCACAACTTACTAAACAATGCGCGAGGAGAAACCAGACTGTTCTTAATCTACATGATATTTTTTCTTCATTCATATGTATATTTCTACATATTCTCCCCACTCACCAATCCTGTCCAAGATCACTATCAGGATATTTCAGTCTCCTTCTCAGCCTCAGTGCAACTGCTGAATAATCCATTGTTTGTGCCTTTGTTAAATCCAGATATAAGTGTTTCAAATCCCTTCTAACTATGCTTCCGGCACAAAATATTTGCACTTGAGATAGTTAATTTGTTCTCTCCACAGAATCTGTCAGATAGACAGACAGTGCATGGTGCTCAAGTCATTGAATCTTAATTGAGAGGCAGAGAATAATAATCTTTTGATGTCCCATGAGGAAGTTGATGGAACGCAAATGAAATCATCACCACTTGCTTTAAACAGAAGCCTATCTGCTTGCCTCATGTCCTGTAGAGAAGGCAATGGGTCATCGTACCGTGGTCAGTTCTCTGTGTAACTCCAAAACCACAACAATGTTGTTTACTCTTTACTGTCCTGTGGAACAGCTGAACCAGCCACTCAGTTCAAGATCGGTATAATATGCTGGCCTGACCAGGGCTGCGCACATCCCGTGAGAGCAGAACAAAAGAAAAGATAGCTCCCTTCCTCTGCCTGATTTCCATGCTCCTGCAAGTCATTTCTATTCAGGTAGGTGACCATGCCCAGTTTCGAGTGAATTCTTTCTGATTGAGTCACCCTCCAAGAGTGATAACCATCTTCATCGTCACCACTGGTGGTGACTTTATTGATGCTGACGTACAGATGTAAGGATCTTCTAAATTCCACATCATTTGCAGTGTAGAGAGAAGGAATGCCTTTTTACGGCACGAGAAAGAAGCTGAGAGAGCTAAATGAGGGAACAGAATTATTGTGACTAACCCTGAGGGTGTTGCTGAGATAGTATTTGGGGTATTGTGGACAGATTTTCTCTCCTTTATGAGGAATTATCCTGCTGGCAGAAAGTGTGTAAAGGAGTTTCACCAGACTAATTGTTGGGATAAGTATACCATCTGTAGCGCTTTGAGGGAATAAGCGGTGACTGCATTGAACCTTAAGGGGAAGGACAGTCACTCATTATATTCCAAACAGACACTGATACGGTGATAAATTCTATGGCTTGTTTGTTACTTGGTTTACATGATTCTCGATAGTTTCAAAGCCTCTGAGACAGTTCTTCCCACCCCACACCACTCCCCACTTCGATTGAGAGAGAGAGAGAGAGAGAGAGGGCCAGTCTTTGACTAAACTCTCCCCATATTAACACAGTAAATTTGGTATGTGATCCTGCATAAAACTTCACATTGTGCACAATCCCGACAGCAGCCACAATACCTTCATACTAAAACAGTTAACTATTCCCACCAGCTTCTGACCTCCATGGAGAACATGTGTCCATCGTCTCAGAGATGGAAGATACTTCTTTGAGACTTGGCACAAAACATTTGGCATCTTTCCTCACTGCCGGCAAAACAGGCTGCAGTATCATATGTCCCACAAGCAATGGAGCCACGGGAGCATTGTGAGCCGTCTGTGAATGTATCCTCTGCTCCATTGGTTTTTCAGGTTGGAGCATCAATGACACCCTCCTCTTCCTATGTAAGATTCTTGAAGGGCTAAATGGCCTCCTCCTGGTCCCTTGGAACAGGTTCAAGGGTCTGATTGGGCTCTGCCTGTTCCTGTTTAACAGCTCGATGTACTGACCATACCCCTCCTCTTCCTGTGGAACAGGCAGGAGGATTGAATGGGCTGTCCCTCTTCTTGTTTAGTTATTTCTATCGGTTGAATGACTACCACGTTTCCGTGTGCAGCCAGCTTGAGGTGCTTATGAGCTCCTCTTTAAACTGTGGAAATGTGCAGTGTCTGGCCGTGTTGTTCCATGAATGCTAACGACACTTTAACAGCACAAAACTGAATGCTGTCTAGGTCTTGCTGCACATGGACACAGAGACTGGTTCAGGAGCTGAGGTGTGACAAATTGTTCTGAATATTGTGTGATCTTCAGTGATGACCCTGCTTCTGATCTTATGAGAGATGGCGGGCATGGGGGGTGCGTAGACGTTGACAAAGGAGCTGAATATGTTTGTGCTGAGGAAGTTAACCTAAGGATCTCCTGAACAGATGTCCTGTGGCTGAGAGGATTGGCAGCCACAGCCCAAGAACATCTTTCTTTGTGCTCTGAAAGACCTCAACCAGTGGGGAGGATACACCTGATTCCCATTAAGTTCAAATAAGTAGGTGGTCCCGATGACATCCTCAGTCAAATACTGCCTTTATATCAAGGCCATTTCCTCTGTCCTGAGCCCCTGTGTTCACCTCTTGTTCATATCAATAGGTGACGGTGTATGTGTGGGGAGTGTTTTCCTCTTACAGAGAGTAATCAATGTCAGCAATTATCTGGGCTAGAGAGTTAAGGTAGCTAGATCACAGAAAGTATTTAAAGATTAGGTAGCTGTATATTTGACCTGACAGAGAGCTGGTGGGTGTAAAGGTTTGGGTAATAAAGACGAGTAGATCAGCAATAATCGTATACAATGGCTTGACCGTCCGAATTACCTGCTCCTGATCCTTATGGTCATATTTTCTGTAATTACAAAGTTAAAGGTTGCAATGTTTCTCTATGTTCTATTATTGAATGTTGTAATCAGAGAGAGCAAAGCACTTTTCAGTAATCTCTGCATGAGGTTCGGGGCTTTATTCATAATGAATCTTGGTCTAGACACTTCCCAACAAATGAAGCGGAAGTTGCAGAAAGGAGGCACTCTGGAAAGAGACCAGAGGAGTCTTTTGAATCCAAACTAGATTTCCAAATAACATTTTCCAAGCCACATCAAACCGTGCGTGACAGTCTGGAGGGATTGAATGAGACCCTATGTTACTGTGGACCAGGTTATTTGGAGCAAGTGGCCTCCATCTGCTCCAGTGCAGGAGCTGTGAGGGACTGAATGCAAAATAGTAACATGGGACTGTGGAGCAAGAGTGGGTCATGAGACACTGTGTCACTGCTCCACCACGCGCTATGATCTGATTATGGTCTCAGCAGCACTTTTCTGTCTGTGTACCATTTTCCTACTCTCATTTATCTGTCAAATGTTTAACATACACAATTTTGAATAAATGGTAATATCCAGTCATCACAAACTTTAACAGCCTTTTGCGAATCTCTTGATCGTGCAATGACCAATGTTCGAGGGTCACTGATGTCTTTTCCCATGCCTGTACCGGTGAAAGCAAATTTTAAATGTAACCAGTTTAGTGCTGTGGCCAATGAAATAGGTATCAGACTGGATAAGTTTCTACAAAAATGTGGGACAAAGGAATTTGAACTCTGAACGAATGGTAAAATGTTCTAGCGTCCCAAATATTTTTCTGCCTTTGAAGTTATTCTGCTCACACAAGTGTCTGGGAATGCGGATTTTTCCCGGAACAGTTGGATTTGGCTGAATTCTCTTTGCTTCGGGCAGTGGAGAGATTCCTATGAATTATCACCAGGAATCCTCCACGAGTGGTAAAGTTGACTCAGGGATTTTCTGTTCTTACACCTTGTTTTCAGGCACATCAAAGTCAGATAGAAAGACCAATTGGCTGCTGCTTTAGAGGCAGGTAATACTTTTCTCCCTGGCCGTGTGGAAAAATACTGTAATTTCAACTGAACACCAAACTGGACCATATGCACTCTCCATGAACATTGTCTGGAATGGATGATAATAGACTGTATGCTGTGTGCAGCATCAATGCTGTTGTTGTGCACAGTGCCTTTCATGAGCAAATAAAAATGTGCCCGCTTTATAATTTGATGACATCTTTATATGTGTCTGCGTAATTTTCAAAAATGGGTTGATATCTTCATAATATTTGTGTTTCTATCAACACATCACATTCATTAAAAAAATTCTCTAACTTTAGCCTCCTTAACAAGACAAAATATGTATCCAGCTGAAACACTTTTCTGAAAATCGTGCTTCAATAAGATTTCTCATTTAAGTCCTTATCAGATAATCCCCGATAACAAAGGGCCTTCATTTCAGGAATGAATAAAGGGAAGCATCTTTGAACATCTTCAAAAGGAGTTATATCCGTTTTTTAGTTTAGAGGATCAACACTGCACCTAGTGTATCTGATGTGGTCTCAGCAATGCCCTGTACAGATGCAGTAAAACATTCCTTAGTAAACCCAATACCCGTTGCCACAAACAGCATCATTCCACTTAACTTCCAAATCACTTGCTACATCTGCAGACTTCATATGATTCGTGTACCAGGAATATGAATAACATCTGCATCACAGAGTTCTGCGATCTCTCTCCATTTAAATTGTTTCCTGCTGTTCTATCCTTCCTACCACAATAGACAACTCACGTTATATTATTTCTGCTGAAAGTTTGCTCACTAACCTTCCCTGTCTATATCACAATGCAGATCCACTACCTCCATTTGAAGATATATTGAATGATCATCTTGGTGTATAAGGTAATTCAGCTTTGATCCATTCAGTCCCTTCATCCAGATATTTGACATAGATTATTGATCATTGATGACCCCAGAGTGATCTCTGAGGCAAAACTAGTTACAGTTTTATAAAAATATGCATTTATCTCTACTGTCTATTTTCTGTTAGCGACAGTATCCCTATTCCTGTGTAGCAGTTCAGTCGGGTTGAATGGCCTCCACCTAGGCTGTGTAATGTACTCAACGAGCTGAAGTACTTCTTTCTATATTCCTGTGTAACTCCTTCGAGGGGCAGAATGGTCTCCTCCCAAATCATTGTAACGATCCTGTATGACTGAATCGGGTGGTCCCCTACCCTGTAACAGACTCGAGGGGTGGATTGAGGAAACAACACTTAAGGTAGGCGCAACAGTATATCTCTGCAACAGCATCGAGGGCTGGATTGAAGGAACAACACATGGGATAGGGGCGGCAGATGACCATTCGGCTGCACCATTCAGAATGCTCAAGGCTGATCCGATTGTGTCGAACCATCCGACTCCAGTCTGTTCCCAATAAACATTGACTCTTTTGTCCAGCAAAGATCAGTCGAGCTCAGCCTTGAATATCTTCAATAACCAAGTCTTCACTTCTCCCTGAGCACGAGAACACCACAGGTAGCACAATACTAAAGGGAATTTCAATATGGGACCCATTATGTTAACATCACATCAAGTGACTGCCCCTTTTCGGATATACGTATACAATAACTAGGAATAGACATAAACTATTCCGCCATCCAACTCTGTCCCACATTACCACTGACTCTTTCCAATCAAATATGTATCAAACCCAGCCTCTGCTGATGCCTCAGGAAGAGAATACCTGATAGCACGATACCACACAAGCCTTAAAGAAACGAACAGAATTAGGCAATTTGGCCCATCAAGTCTGACATGTCATTCAATCATTTCTTCGAAGTTCCTCAACATCATTCTCCTACCTTCTCCCGAGAATCATTGATCTCCTCATAAATCAAACAAGTATTTATGTGTGTCTTAATGACACTAGTGTCTGGGTCTTTGTGTGTGTATGTGTGTGTGTGTCCATGTGATTGTTATCTGTGTATTTTTGTGACTACATCTGTCTGTCTGTGTATCGGACTGTATGTTTCGATCTGTGTTTCTCTCTCTGTGTGTATAACTGTTTATGTTTCTATGTGTAAATATGCCTATCTCCTTATATGCATTGTGCATGTTAGTTTATTGGGGTATTACCAATACTTCTGTGTACTTCAATGTTTGCATCTCTGTGCAATGGGATATCTGTTCTTTTGCGAGTGAGAGAGATGAGGTTGGAACTGACAGTGGGTTTAAATTGAGAATTGCACTTTACTGAATATTGCTCCTTACTCAGTTGGTGGGACGTGGATATTTCAGAATCTCAACACAAGGCCTCCTGGTCCTCTCCAGCTCTTTCCAGGATCCTCCCCATATGTCAGGATAGGGGAATGAGGGAACGGACATAGGGCACTCCACCACCAGGCTTGGTACTCGCTGTCCAATTCCAGGCTGTTTCTCCTGGAATGGGGTAAGGGGATGGAAGGAATGAGGGTGGCAGTGGGTGTCCCTGTTGTTAGTGCTGGGGGGTAAGCGTGATGTGTCCGGAGGGAGTCTGACCACAATGTCTCATCCATGCAGTGCTATTAGTGTGCGGGGCTACTGGGCCAGTGACAGAAAAAGTGGGGGAGGGAATGTGCTGAATTCAACAGTGAGTGTGGTCGGACTTGAGCCTTGTTTGGAGATAGAATGTGAGCCTTGTTCGTGGGTAGGTGTTATAACAGATATACAGTGAGTGTGAGGGAGCAGAGAGAATACGATGACTGTTATCCTGGCAGAGCGGGGAAAATATTGATGCGTGTCCTGAATTGCTGACCAATTCTTCAGATCATCTAAGCGTCGAGGTGAGCCTCCCCAAACATCTTGTCCAAGTCTATCACTAATAACTTCACTGACCCCGTCCCTCAGATTCCACAGAATCAGTTCGGGTGGATCTTACAAATAGCAAGTAGAAGTAAACATCAATGTGTTAACGGGGGTGGTACCAGGGGACTGGAGAGTGGCGAATGTTGTGCCCCGTTCAAAAAAGGGAATAGGGATAACCCCGGGAATTACAGGCCAGTTAGTCTTACTTCGGTGGTAGGTAAAGTAATGGAAAGGGTACTGAGGGATAGGATTTATGAGTATCTGGAAAGACACTGTTTGATTAGGGACAGCCGGCACGGATTTGTGAGGGGGTAGGCCTTGCCTTACAAGTCTTATTGAATTCTTTGAGGAGGTGACCAAGCATGTGGATGAGGGTAAAGCAGTGCATGTAATGTACATGGATTTTAGCAAGGCATTTGCTAAGATTCCCCATGGTAGGCTTATGCGGAAAATCAGGAGGCATGGGATAGAGGGAAATTTGGTCATTGGATAGAAAACTGGCTAACTGGTCGAAGTCAGAGAGTGGTGGTAGATGGTAAATATTCAGCTTGGAGCCCAGTTACAAATGGAGTTCCGCAGGGATCAGTTCTGGGTCCTCTGCTGTTCGTAATTTTTATTAATGACTTGGAAGAGGGAGTCGAAGGTTGGGTCAGTAAATTTGCAGATGATACGAAGATTGGTGGAGTTGTGGATAGTGAGGAGGGCTCTTGTCGGCTGCAAAGGGACTTGGATATGATGCAGAGCTGGTCTGAGGATTGGCAGATGGAGTTCAACCCTGCCAAGTGTGAGGTTGTCCATTTTGAAAAGACAAATAAGAATGCAGAATACAGGGTTAACGGTAGGGTTCTTAGTGAGGTGGAGGAGCAGAGGGATCTTGGGGTCTATGTTCATAGGTCTTTGAAAGTTGCCACTCAGGTGGATAGAGCTTGTAAGAAGGCCTATGGTGTATTAGCGTTCATTAGCAGAGGGATTGAATTCAAGAGTCTTGAAGTGATGTTGCAACTGTACAGGACTTTGTTTAGGCCACATTTGGAGTGTGCAGTTCTCGGCGCGTCACTTTAGGAAAGATGTGGAAGCTTTGGAGAGGGTGCAGAGAAGATTTACCAGGATGTTGCCTGGAATGGAGAATAGGTCGTATGAGGATAGGTTGAAAGTGCAAGGCCTTTTCTCGTTGGAACGGCGAAGGATGAGGGGTGACTTGATAGAGGTTTATAAGATGATCAGAGGAATAGATAGAGTAGACAGTCAGAAACGTTTTCCCCGGGTACAACAGAGAGTTACAAGGGGACATAAATTTAAGGTAAAGGGTGTAAGGTATAGGGGAGATGTCGGGGTGGGTTCTTTACCCAGAGAGTGGTGGGGGCATGGAATGCGCTGCCTGTGGGAGTGGTAGAGTCAGAATCTTTGGTGACCTTTAAGCAGCGATTGGATAGGTACATGGATGGGTGCTTAAGCTAGGACAAATGTTCGGCACAACATCGTGGGCCGAAGGGCCTGTTCTGTGCTGTATTGTTCTATGTTCTCTCTGTTCTATATCGAGACCAACCTGTCGCGCAAATACTTTGCATCATTTGCTCTGGAAATTGGATACGCAAGTATATGCACGGGGAAGCAATGACATAGTGATATTACCGCTGGTATCTTCGTCTCTGGGCTAAGATACCAGCGGTAATATCACTATGTCATTGCTTCCCCTTGTATATACTTGCATATCCAATTTCCAGAGCAAATGATGCAAAGGTGTCCTTTTATTCTTTCTCCTCTGACCTTAAAGTGATGCCCTCTAGTCCGGGATTGCCCAACCCTAGGGAAAAAGGACTGCGTGACTCCCATGATCTTATTCACTTCTAACAGATCCCCATCAGTCTCATACACTCTAAAGTTTAAAGTTCCTAGCTTGTCCAACCTCTCCTTCAAATTCAGACCATAGAGTCCTTGGCAACTTACATGTACATTTCTTGTGCACACTTTCCCAGTTTAATAAGATCCTTCCCTTAGGAAAGTGAACAAAACTGAATACAACGCGACAAGTATGGACTCATCAACATCATATATAACTGCAACATAACTCCCCAACTTCGATACTCAATGTCCAGACTGATGAAGGCCAGTGTGACAAAAGCGGAGAACCACGCACTGAATTCCAGGGTCCGTCTGTTCCACAACACTCCTTAAGACCCAACGATTCACCATGAAACTCCGACCTTGAATTGACTTTGCAAAATGCAAGAACTCACATTTATTCATATTCAACTGCATTTGCCATTTCTTGGCCCACGCCCCCAAATGTTCAAGGTCCTGCTGCAATGCCTGATAATCTCCCTCACTGTCCACGAGACCACATCATTTAGTGTCATCTTCAATCTTACTAATCATGCCTTGTACATTATAATCTAAATCATTAAACATAAAACAAACAGTAATAGTCCCAGTCCCGAACACTGAGGCACTCCACTAGTGACAGGCCTCCAGTTCGATAAGCATCGGTCCACTATTACTCTCTGCTTCCTACCATAAAGACAATTTTGTATCTAATTTGCTATGTTCACACTCGATTCCATGCAATCTAACCTTCCAGAGCAGTGTACCATGTGAACCCTTATTGAAGGCCTTACTAAAATCAATTGGACGACGTAAACCACCCTGCTCTCGTCACTTGCTGGTCACTTCATCAAAGAACTCTAAAAGATTTGTAAGCCACGCTCTCCCATACACAAAGTCGTGTTTACTGCTCCTAATCAAACCCTGCCTTTCCAAATGTATGTATATCTTATCTCTCAGAATCTTCTCAAGTACCTCACCTACTACAGACGTCTGGTTTACTGGTCTATAGTTCCCAAGTTTTTCTTTGGAGCCCTTCTTGAACAAGGGCACAGCATTCCCTGTCTTCCAGTCATTCGGGATATCACCCGTGACTAGCGATAATGTAGAAATATTAGTCGGCCCCGCAATCTCTTCTCTGTCTTCTTGCAATGTTCTTCGATGGAAATACGGCAAAGTTTGAAACAAAAGCCTTTCTTTAAGGTTAAAACATCAAAGAGTGATAAAGTGACTTAATGGTGGTTAACATAACAAATTAAAGATAATTTTACTTATAAGAAGTGACTTCAGAAGAATTCCAGACATTGTGGAAACCTCAGAAATGTCAGAAATTTACAATACAGAAAAGGAGGGCGATGAAAATGATAAAGAAATCAAAAAGCGAACATGCATGTTCACACACAGGAACACGAGTACTGCATAAATCTACAATCTGCATTTCAAGGGAAACAAAACAATAGTCAGGTCAGATGTGGAAATTTGTAATCGGGAGTGGAGAGTTTATTATGGAGAACAGGGAAATGTCCGAGAAAATAACCGTTACTCTGCATTTGTCATCATGGAGAAAGACCCAGAAAATCATCCAGAAATACCAAGTGATCAAATAGATCAAATTGACTAAAGACACAAAGTCAATTCATATCAGTAACAAGGTAGTACTTGAACATGTAATTGCATGAAGCATTGCCATGTCTAACGAAACAAATGTAATTCATTTCAAAATGCCAGAAATAAATCAGCATTGAAGTATTAATTGCAATGCCAATGGCTGTGTTTTATTTACTTGCATATTCCACAGAGGCTGGAAGCCATTGTCGATAAATGGAAGGTAAAAAAAACGTAATCCAAGCATGGTAGCTAGATGAATGGAAAGGATCCAAGCATCGAGAAAGGGAAAAAATTATAGCATGAAGAAATGCAGAGCAATTAACTTGACATCTGTAGAGACAGTTTTGGAATCTATGAGACAGGATGCAATATTGGGCATGTAGAAATTAACAGCAACATTGGAAAGAATCAGTATACATTTTTGACAGAGGAATGATACTTGATAATTTCGGAATTTTTTGAAGGGTATTGGGAAGAATGTATGTAAGTGGCAAGTTAAAGTTGGGTTCACCTTCAATTAAAGGCGTCAGACTATCGATGCAACGAAATGTTGATGTAGTTTCACAGCGTGTTGGTGAGACTGTACCTGAAGTATTGTGTACAGTGTTGGTGAGACTGTCCCTGGAGTATTATGTACAGGGTTCGTGAGACTGTATCTGGAGTATTGTGTACAGGGTTGGTGAGACTGTCCCTGGAGTATTGTGTACAGGGTTGCTGAGACTGCACCTGGAATATTGTGTACAGGATTGGTGAGACTGTACCTGGAGTATTGTGTACAGGGTTGGTGACACTGTACCTGGAGTATTGTGTACAGGGTTGATGAGACTGCATCTGGAGTATTGTGTACAGAGTTGGTGACCTAATCGGAGAAAGAATATATTGACCACAGAGGAAGTCCAATAGACATTCTCCAGTTTAATCCCACAGATGGCGAGATTGTCTGATGAGGAAACTTGGCCTACGATCTCTGGAGTTTCAAAGAATGAGAGGTGATCACAGTGAAATTTAGAAAATTCACAAAACATATGACAATGTGGAAATAAACAGAATGCTTCCCTGGCTATATTCTCCACATTTAATAGAAATAATGGCAAGATAAGGGAGAGGACATTGAAGACCGCAACAAGGAGGAAATTCTTCAGTCGGAGAGGACTGACGAACACAAGGGAATTGAAACCTTCTGGCAGGGCATTTTTAGGGCGAATCCCCATATAATCTGCAGTGTGCCAATTAGAAAAGAATAATCAGGGACCTGGTAGGACCCATTAATGACTTGCCAAGTTGCATCTAAATCAACTTTAGTGGTAGGAGACAGAGGGTGGTGGTAGAAGGCTGTTTATGTGACTGGAGGCTGGTTACCAACGGTGTACCACGGGAATCAGTGTTGTGTCCTTTATTATTTGTGATTCGGAGGTGCTGGTGTTGGACTGGGGTGGAGAAAGTTAAAAATCATACAACACCAGGTTATAGACCAACAGGTTTATTCGGAGGCACGAGCTTTTAAAGTGCATAACCACCTGATGAAGAAGCAACATTTCAAAAGCTAATGTCTCCGAATATACCTGTTGGACTATAGTCTGGTGTTGTGTGATCTTTAACCTTATAATTTGTGGTATTCATAAATGGTGTATCTGTGAATATGGACGGGGGTGGGGAGAGTGAGATGAGCAAATTTGTGTTGGACACAACGATTGGCCGGTGGTTGGCAGTGAGGAGTAAGGTCTTATGTTACAGGAAGATACAGATGGAATGGTCAGATGGGCAGATCAATGGCCGATGGACTGTAACCTTAATAAATATGAGGTGATGCACTTTCAAAGACGGAACCAGACAGGGGAGGATTAAATGAATGGCAGCACACTAGGAAGCTCAGAGGGTGCTTCTCCACACATCCCTGAATGTGACTGGAAAGGGTAATACAAAAGGTGAGAAAGAATCGGGGCCCGTAAACATAACCTTCATTCCTTGAGTGATCGATTATTAGCCCCAGTCTCATATGTTTCTAATTTGCATAGTAGGCTTGGGGTTTTATCAAAAAGCTTTCTGAAAATCCAATCGTATTGCATTGATTGCTTCTCCATAGTTTTGCTGAAAGTCAGTTTCTCAAATATGATTCCCATTTGATAAATCTATGTTGCCTTTGTCTCAGCCCATTACTTTCAGTTAAATTACTTTCTCCATAACGTGTATTTGCTAATTTCATTCTATTCCCTTTCTTCTCACCAAATTAAAGTGTTCTAGTATTGCTGGGAAGATTGCTTTTCGTTTTGTTTGCTTCTGTGAAGACATAACTGAAATATTTGCTGCATAGTTCTGCCATTTCCCTGTTCTCCATTCTCCGTTTTGTAGTTTCATAATGTAACGAAGCTGCACCTTCTTTTCCTTTAATTTTGACATTGACATACTTTATGAAGCGGTTGCAAGTTCACTCCTATAACCCTTGTGCTAATAGAATGTTCTGAAACCCATCAATTCCTGTCGTAAGCTTTTCAATGATTGACCTTGCACACCCATGCACTCATAGAAGCATAGACTCTGCACCATCAGAAGTACAGCACGGTCTACATTAGTCCCACTTTTCTCCACGAGCCACATAGCTGGGAATGTTATGACACTTCAAGAGGTCGTCCAAGTACTTTGTAACAGCTGTGAGGTTACCCTTAACAGCTCCCTCTCCAATAGTACATTCCAGACCCCAAAACCCTCTGGATGCAAAACGATCCTGAAATCCCCTCTAAATTTCAAACCCTTCACTTTAAGAATGTGCTCCCCCTTGTTCTTCTCCCTCTGACTAAATGGAACAGCTGCTGTCTATCCACACTGTCCATGTCCCTCGTAATCTTATCCGTCTGAATCATGTCCCCTCAGCCTTCTCTGCTGCAAGGTCAACAACGCGAGCTTATCCATCCTCTCTCCATCGCTGATATGCTGCATCCTAGGGAACATCCTGGTGAATCTCCTCTGCACTCCCTCCAGTACAATCACATGCTTCCTGTAATGCGGCTCTCAGAACTGTACTGAAAATGTGTTGCTGGAAAAGCGCAGCAGGTCAGGCAGCATCCAAGGAACAGGAGAATCGACGTTTCGGGCATAAGCCCTTCTTCAGGAATCCTGAAGAAGGGCTTATGCCCGAAACGTCTATTCTCCTGTTCCTTGGATGCTGCCTGACCTGCTGCGCTTTTCCAGCAACACATGTTCAGCTCTGATCTCCAGAATTTGCAGTCCTCACTTTCTCCTCTCAGACCTGTACACAGTATTCCATCTTGGCATAACATATCTATGCCTCGATGAATGAGTGCTATGTTTACGGGCCCCTATTCTTTCTCAACTTGTGTATTATCCTGTCCAGTCACATCCAGGGATGTGTGGAGAAGCATCCTCTGAGCTTCCTAGTGTCCTGCCATTCATTGAGTACTCCCCTGTCTGGTTCCTTCTTTCAAAGTGCATTTGAAAAGGTTGGAAAATGTTCCTCTATAAAGGGACTTACGCTTCTTTTTGTTTCATTCTTCACCGACCTCCGCCGTCCATACAGGGCAGTGAGTTCTGAAGCTGGAGTTAATACTGGGAATGGCATTGGGACACTTACCAGTGTACGTCGACACACCAGTTGGGTAGTTGTAACATTGAAACATACCTGGATCTTCCTTTACAACAGTCACTGAGAGCAATATGACAGGACCAGAAAGCAGTTAGGAAGATGAATGGTGTTGACCTTCATTTCAGGGGGATTTGAGTCCAGGGGTAAGGGGGTCTTACTGCCGCTGTACATGGCCTTGGTGAAACCCCATCTTGAACATTATGCAGTGTTGTGTGCAGGTTTCGTTTGCTTACCTAACGAAGGACAAACATGACATTGAGTGAGAGCGGTGAAGGATGACCAGACTTATCTCGGGATGACAGGCTTGTTGTGGGAGCAGAGTTTGGGGCGACTGAGCCTATATTCCATGGGCTTTCGGAAAATGAGTGGAGACCTCAGTGAAATAAATAAAAGTCTGACAGGGCAAGACAGAATAGAAGCAGGGATGATAATTTTGGAGCCATTTCAGAGACCATTGAAGAGTTTATCACATGGCTGTGCGTCTGGAGTCACTTTTAAGCCAGACCAGGAAAGCACGGGAGATTCACTTCCTGAAAGTACATTGGTTAAGCAAACGGCTGTTGACAATCCACATTGGCTTCAGGTGAACTATTACTGACACCAGATTTTAGATCTCGGTAATTTGTTATTTGTTTTTTAACTTCCACCTGCTGCCAGAGCATTCTCATGGTCTGGATTTGTAATCCAGTGACATTTCCACAACAGCACCATCTCCACATGGGGAGCTGTCAGAAACAATATTGAAGGCGTTATTTCTGTGCTGCTTGACAGCACTGTCAAAAAGAACTCCCACCAATTCAACTGTCGTGATGGTACTGAGGGAGTGGTAATTGATCAAATTGTAAGTATTCCCCTTTTAGAGGACTTGATATATCTGAGTAATTTTCCATATTGCCAGGTAGATGTCAGAGTTGGAGCTGGACTGAAACAGTTTCTCAAGGGACACAGTGTGCTGTGCAGCACAAGTATTCAGTTCTATTGCAGAAATGGTGTCAGTGTAAAAGACAAGGATGTAGTATCTGAACCATCCTCAGCCAGAAGTGTTGAGCCAATGATCCAACTCACCCTCGCCACGATGCCCACAGAATCACAGATGCCAGCCTTCAACCAAGTCGATCCGCTGAAATTGATATGAAGAAACAGCTGCACACAGTAGATACGATATTTGTCCTTGTCGTATCAATTGTGTTCAGCTGTTTCTTCATATCAATTGCAGCGGATCGACTTGGTTGAACGCTGGCATCTGTGATTCTGTGGGCATCATGGCGAGGGTGAGTTGGATCATCAACTCAACACTTCTGGCTGAGGATGGTGCAGATACTAAATCCTTGTCTTTTACACTGAGGCTGCAGGGCTATTTGATTATTTCGGATGGGGATGCTTGTAGAGCGCATTCCTCTGTCGTTTGTTTAATCGTCCATCACTGTTTATGACTGAATGTGGCAGGACTGCAGAGCTTCGATCAGATCTGTTGGTCAAGTGCCGTAGCTTTAATGGGTTAGCATCAGGTTTATGTTCACGTGGTTCTGACCCTGACATGTTCATCCACACTCGTCACTGAGCCATAGATCATGTTGATAGTAACGGCAGACTGAAGAATTATTCCTGGGCAAAAATGTTGCTGGTTGTGTATGAATGCAGGTATGCTTCTCCTGCTGCTGTGGTCTGCAGCACTACATGAATACATAGTTTTGAGCTGCAATATCTGCAATGCAATTCTGCTGGCTGTTTCCCAGTTCACATCGAGACCCATTCACCCATCAGCCCTCGATTCAATGACTTGCTCCGGATTCTGATGTGATAGTACTTCCGTTTTCAAATTTTCGTTCTGCTGAGGGTCTCTCCCGGGTCATGCTTTCAATATGATACATTCCACAAAAGCATTCAACTGATTTTTATTCAATTGTTTAATTCATCTAAATCGTTTCATTGAGTAATGCCAACTTCTGCGTTTAAAGTAAATGTGTTTCCCTCTGTTTCTGTCCCCGACCATGATTAAGAGCTCTGTCGTGTCAGTGATACCAGCCTTATGTAGCTTCAGAGCCAATGAGTTCTCTGGATTCCCAAAAATATTCATCGCAATGTATGTTTACTCTTTTGGTTTGATGCTGTCCCTGACTTGCCTTATCGCTCATGGCTGCCTGGTCCTCCCATGTGTATGAGGAGGGTGTGCCAAGCAGGCTAAGTTAAAAGGTAGGGAGGAGGGACTTGGGGGCGGGGCGTTGGGAATGCGAGAGGTGGAAGGAGGTTAAGGTGAGGGTGATAGGTCGGAGAGGGGGTGGGGGCGGAGAGGTCGGAAAGAAGATTGCAGGTCAAGGAGGCAGTGCTGAGTCTGAGGGTTGGGATTGAGATAAGGTGGGGTGAGGGGAAATGAGGAAGCTGGAGAAATCTGTATTCATACCTTGTGGTTGGAGGACTCCTAGGCGGAAGATGAGTCAGAATTTTTCTCTCCAATAATATGATAGACACTAGGTTTGGAAAGAACTCAACAGGCCAATATATTTAATTCCTGATAGAAAGGGATTAACTGAAATAAATTGGGACACCACAAGCAAGATCTATAACACACATCCTGATAAGAATGAGAGTCAGAAGTCGGAAATCCCAGAAAAGGCGGAACTTTGAGAGAAGGGGAACATATCACTTCAGATGAGGATCAAATAATGTTTTAATGCTTTATAAATGTTACACATCATGTGCACCATTTTTCGTTAACTGTGCCTCCGTTGTTCATTCAGAATGTGTTGGACACATATGAACAATCCTCCTTATCTGAACACACCCTGATTAAACAGTGTATATAAAATCATTTTTCCTCCATTTCAAACTCGCCTGTTGCTCGTGCTAGCAGGATGCATGAACACCAACTGGCCACCAAAAGACATGACCCACTTAAACTAGTTTCCATACATGCAGACAAAGACGGACACCACCTTGACTGGGGCTACACACACATCCTAGGACAGGCAAAATAAAGACACACACGAAGGTTCTGAGAGGCATGGCAATCTAACTAGAAGAATATTAATAAACACAGCAATTTAGATCCTATCTACCTTCCCTTGAAAAAAGAACTGGAAATGACATCACCCACCTTAAGAAACCACAACCTATAAACAGAGAGGCAGGACATTCCACCAGTGTATCACTGGAGACTCTCACTGATGATGTTACCTAGCCATGGTGACGAATCATCTGAAAACAAACCATCAAGCCCAGATACATATAAATTGTTATTTTTCTTCTAATAGTGGAATTTGGGACTTCTCTGTCACTCATATTTTAACAGATTACGACACGAGGTGAGTTTTTCTGGGTGTGTGGTTTTAATTAACAGAGGGGTGCGACATCGACATCATAACAGTTTGAGGGCTTGTTGTATGGGAGTTGGACAGATTTGGGGTACAAAACGTCCCAGCAGACTCCATCACTTGACAGTTAAGTAAAACAGTTGAGAAATTCATTTAATTTTGTTTCCTTGTGGTTGGTTAAATTAAAAGAAATGGCTTTTAACATTGCTAAAGAGGTTCTGGGGATTGAAGATGATTCCCAAGTTTGCCAAGAATGTTTCGAAAGACAGAGGAAGGGCATACTTTTAGAATTAACAAATAGATTAGAATTGGGTTTCACCAAGGACAAAAGGAAAGCTGAAATTGTAATGGAATTAGTCAAGCACTTTGATGTATCAGACAAACAGGCAACTGCAGTCGAGTGAGAAAAACGTAAATTGTAAATATGGCAACTGGAGTTAGAACATAAAGAAAGAGACAGAAAGCGTGAGAGAGATAAAAAAGTAAGAGAAAGAGACGAAAAATAAAGAGAGAGAATTTCAAATTCAGAATTTGGTAATTAGGTAAGAAAGTTAAATTGGCAAGATGAAGATGAAGGAGGACGTAGAGATGTATACAACAATGTTAATACATTGCCATATTTCGGTGAGAAACATGTCAAAACCTTTTTATTACATTGTTAATATTGGCTCGGCAGATGGTGTGTCCAGTGAACTTGTGGGTAACACTCGTTCAGACTAAGCTGGTGGGCACAACCAGCAGATAAGGAGTCAAGAGATTATGCAGATGTCGAACAGGCCATTTTGAGTGCTTATGAATTGGTACGAGAAAGCATATAGACAGAGCTTCAGAAATATAGAGACGGAACGAGGTCAGAATTATGTTGAGTTTGAAAAGTTAAATACATTCATTTTGATATATGGGTGTGCGCCTTAAAAATGGGGCTCGAAGGGAGATTATTCTGTTGGAGATGTTTAAAGACTCACTTCCAGAGATGTTAAGAATTGATGTGAATGAACAGAAAGTTCAAGAAGTGAGAAACGCGGCACAAATGGCAGGTAAATATGCAGTGGTGCATGAGATGAAATTTAGCTTCTGGGAGGATTTTCTTCCTGTGAAGGATAGAAATTGGGAGAAGGGGAGATCCTACGCTACAAGACATAGAGTAAATCACAGTGGCAATAGTTTACTACAGGTGAAAAAAGAAGCCCAAGGGATTTGAAAGGTGGTGAACGATCTCAGGTGTTCTCACTATAACGGAGTGGAACACATAAAATTACAGTGCCGATGGTTTAAGAAGGGCCCTGGGAATAGGTGTTTTCACTGCAGTAAGCTGGGACACACAGTGCTGGGCATTGAAGGAAGTCACTTTGGGAAAACATGTGGTAAAAGAGGTTAAGCCAATGACATAAGTGAAACCGGTTAAAGAGACCCCAAGTGGAGCCGAGGAGCTGCAGGAGAGTGTACATCCGAGGCAGGGGCTGGGTATGGAGGCAGTGCCTGATCTCTATAAAGAATTCGCCTTTGTGGATAAAGTTTACTCAGAAAGGTGGGGGAGTGGGGAGAGCGAGGTGTGGATAAGAAATTATAATTTTGTGAGATACAGGATCTGCTCAGTCTCTAACAGTTGAGAAGTGAGGCGCCGGAAAAGGACAACAGATCGGGGACCATTCGAAGAGTCGAACAATCGACATATCAGGCATAAACACATCGTCAGGAATATGGTAGGGGGACAAGAGGGCTGAAACATAAATAGGCCAGTAGGAGCTGGGCTGGCCGGAGGGTCACTGGGAAGGTGATCTGATGATGTCGTTGTGAGTGATAGTGATATGTCGGAGTGGAGGGTGGAGTCGATACGTGGGAAGGAAGATGGAAAGTTGGGACAGTTCATGAGGGCGGTGCTCATTTGAACAATTGGAATAGTGATGAGTTTGGGGTGGGGAGATTTGGAATTTGGTGAAGTAAAAGTTGATGCTGTATATTTTGAGGTTTCCAGCTGTACTACCACCTATCCACTTCACCCTCCTCTCTGACCTAATACCGTCACACCCCACCTGCATCTACCTATCACCATCCAAACTACCTCCCACCCAGCTCCATCCCCAATCTCTTATTTATTTCTCAGCTTCTTTCCCCATTCCTTGCCCCCACTTTCCTGATGAAGGGTTTGTACCTGAAGCGTCAACTCTCTAGCCCCTCGGATGCTGTCTGAACTGCTGTGCTTTTCCAGCCACACAGTTTTCAGACTGCATCTGCAAGTCCTGTCAGAATTGCTTGAATGATTGGGATAAAGGTGTCCAATTAAATTGCTTGCCATCGGAGATGCCCCAAATAAATCTACTCTGTTTACTTCATTTGAGTTAATGTTCGTACATGAAGTCAGATGTCCTTTGAAATTAATTAAATATTAATTGACGAGACCGAAATCGGAGATCTCACACTTGGATTATGTTTTCGAGGTGAGGGAGAGATTAGATGGAGTAGGTGAGTTAGCTAAACAGCACCTGAAGAGGACACAGCATAGAGTGAAGCAGGTGGCAGGTAAAAACTCTGAAAATTTTTCGATTTCCCGTGGGGATGGCGTATTAGTATTGCCACCAGTGGTAGAAAATCCCTTCAAAGCCAGGTTTACTCGCCCCTTTCAAATTAAAAAATGTTGAGTCAGTTAACCTATCTGGTAAAGATACCAGATATGACAAAAACGTTATCGTGTATGTCATGTGAATGAATAATGCTCCAGCCACATTTAAGACTCAGGAACAGAGTTGTGGCCATATGAACAAATTATGCAGTTATTCTGTATGATGTAGTGATCTTTAACAAGTGATTGAAAGCTCACATGTGACAGTTGGCAGAGCATGTTGAACGATTACAAGAAGCAAACTTGTTAATAACTTAAAGAAAACAAAATGCACGAAGGCAGAGGTGACGTTGTTGGGACATTACATTGGACATGGAAGGTTGACCCCTTGGAACATAAAGACGAAGGGCTTTGCGGAATTTCCACGACCATCCTCGAAGAAAGAGGTGCTTCTATTTTTGGAACTGAGTGGATTCTATCGGAAGTTTGTTCCAAACTTCAGCAGCGTATTGGCACCACTGATGGATTTACTAAAGAGATCACAGACTTGTGGTGGACAGAACAATGCCGGGAGGCATTTGAGAACTTTAAAGCAGGGATAATCACCGCACCAGTTTTAGCTGCACCAAATATTTTGAAACCCTTTGAAAATTGTGTTTGATGCTCGGGATATAAGGGTCGGAGATGTATTGATACAGAAAGATGGTGATAGAATTGAATGGCCAGTTGGCTACTTGTTGACAAAACTCAATATCCACCAAAAAAAAAACCAAAATCTCCATTACTGAAAAAAGAATGATTGAGTTTCTTATTGCCCTAAGAATATTTTAATGTTTATATGACAAATAAATTGTCGGAGTTGGTTGTGGACAATAACAACAATCTTCCCGCATTTTTAAGACTAGTTAAAGCCAAAATATGAGACTATTTCATTGGAGTCTTTTGTTACCGGCTTTAAACCTTCAAAATGTACATGCTGTGGGTTCTAAAAATGTGATAGCAGATGTGTTATCGCGAATTTAAAGGAAAAGGTTTAGATAAAGTTTGACTTAATCCAGTGTTATATACGTGTACAGAATTGATATGAATGGTACAACTTAGATTAATGACTTTTGTATTTCATAATAATGAAATTAAGAATTAAAGGAAAAGAAATGAAGCCATCTTTTTATAATGATGGTTCATTTTATTTCTGAAGGGGGGAGGTGTTAGGAAGCCGAAAGCATGTCTGGTCACTTTAAGACAGAACGGGTTTTGCTGAATAGATACCAGCTAAAGGTCAGGCTGTTCCACATGTCACCATTAGCTGGGAAATGGATACCTGAGTTTTGGTTGCTGTTTTGTCAAATACAACTAAAGAGTTTAAATATCGCTTAGCAGACCAGTAGCCAACGAAATTTCGATATTATTGTTTGGACACCTGGAAAGTATGAGATTTACTAAAATATGGGAAGTATATAAACACAGGATTTTGAACACTAGAGGGAGAGTCACTGCCATCCAATAGCAGAGTAACTGCTGTAGAGCAGGAGCGCTAACTGGCCATCTCAAACACTCTCTATCAAAGATATATGTTCATGTCAAACCTACTTGCAGTAAAAAAAAACATGACCCAGGGAGATCAGCAGCTGGAAGAGTGAACACAGCGGGGAAGATGGAGACTGCGTGGTACTGAGATTATAATGTTTAATATGTGGATTGTTGAAATAGCATACTTTTGTAGAGTTGGAGTCAGATACTACGTAATTAAGAAAAGAGGGGCTTGCATTTGTGAATAGTTGTTGTTTAGTGTTCACTATTAAAGTTAAGAATCTAACTTTTTAATTTTTGTTTAAATGGTGGAGTGTAGGAGATCTGTGCCAGTAATATTTTACCAGAATACGAGGTCAGGCGAGCCTTTCTGATTGTTTGGTTTTAATTAACAGAAGGGTTTGACTCCACCTTGTAAATGTCGATCCACGCTAACCCCATTTCCCTGCAGCTGGCCCATATCCTTCCAGTCCTTTCCTACACACATATTTATCCAAATGGTTTTGAAATGTTGCTAATGTACCCCCTTCAACTACATCTGCTGGCAGCTCATCCACGTACCAGCCCTCTGTGTAAAGAAGTGGCCCCTCAGGTTCCCTTTTATTCCTTCCCCTTTAACCTTAAACTGATCAGATCTCGTCCTCGATTCTCGACACCTTAGAAAACACTGAGAAAGCATTCACCCTATCCATACCCCTGATGATCTTATACAGCTCTATAATGTCCCCCCTCAGTCTCCTACACTCTAAAGAAAAGGTCCTAGCTTGTCTAATCTCTCCCTATAACTCAGACCATTGGGTCCTGGCAAAGTCCTTGTAAATTTCTTCTGCACTCTTTCTAATTTCATAACATCCTCCCTATAACAAAGTGAAAAACACTGAACACAATACTCCAAGTGCGGCCTTACCAAAGTCCTGTGTAACCACAACATAAATTCCCAACTTCTATACTTAATATCCTGCCTGATGAAGGCCAATGTGCCAAAAGCCTTCTTCACTGCCCTGTCTACCTGTGACTCCACTCTCAGGGAACCTTGCACCTTAACGCCAAGGTCTCTTTGCCTACTACACCCCTTAAGACCCTCCCATGCATCATGAAACTTCCAGCTTGATTTGAGATTCCAAAATGCAAGACCTCACACATCTATATTAAATTCCATTTACCATTTCTCGGCCCACTTGCCCACCTGATTAAGGTCCTGCTGCAATTTCTGATAAACTTCCTCACTGATCATGATATCACTTATTTTAATGTCATCTGCCAACTTACTAATCGTGCTTTGTACATTCTCAACCAAATCATAGATTACAAACAGCTATGGACCCAGCCTCCAGTCTGACCATCATCCTTCCACTAAACCTTCTGCTTCCTACCAACAAGCCAACTGTGTATCCAATTGGCCAAATCCCCCAGCATTCCACGTGATGGAACCTTCCAGACCAGCCTGCCATGTGGAAACTTATCAAAGGCCTTACTAAAATCCCCAGAGACTACGTTTACGCTCTGCCCTTATCAACCTTCCTCGTCACTTCACAAAAGGACTCTAATACATTTGGGAAGCATGATCTTCCACTCACAAGTCTATGCTGACTGCTCTGAATCAAACCCTGTGTAAGTAATGGGTGCAGTCAATGGTATGCTGCCCTTTATTGCATGATGATTCGAGTACATAAGTAAAGCCATCTTCCTGCAGTTGTGGAGCCTTTTTGAGAGAGCATGAGGGGCACTCTGTACAGTTTTGATCTCCTTTGTAAGGAATGATCTCCTGAACACAGACACGGGTGATGGTAAAATGAGGATAGAGTGAAGAAGCTGAGTGTTTAATCTGTAGAGCTGTGAGAGATGAAGAAATGGTGATGCTGAAACACGAGGAGTGGCAGTGATCACTTAGTTCCAAAAGAGACATTGACAGGGTGAGAAATTCCATACTTTACCGAGGATTGATTTGTGTTTTGTTGAGATGTGTACCTCAGCACAGGGAAACACTTTATTTGTGAGCAGTGGAGGCAGATCATAGTAAGCATGGCCAGGCAGATCATAGGGTGGAAATAGATTTGGACAGAGTAAGGCATACAGGTTACACTGAACAGGACGTGCACGCGACAAGATCAACATGAATAATATCATCATTATTTGAACTTAGAGAGTCCATTCATCAGTCTAACGTGACTTTCCTAATAGTCTATATGCCTTAATTAACTCTCCCCATGTCATTGTGCAGTCGGCGTGTGAACCCGCACTGAATGCCATGTTGTTCACAATCCCCAACTGCAGCCACAATACCTTTCATCTGAATCAGGTAGACATTCCCACCAGCTTCCGCCCTGCATAGAGAACACCAGGCTGTTTTCTTGGAGATGAAAGATTACTTCTTGAGACTTCACACAAGACATATGGCTTCCCTCCTCACCACTACAAAACCACGTTAAAGTCCCACGTGTGTACCATAAGCAACGGAGCCAGGAGGAACAACGTGGAGCAGTCTGTCTGTGCAGCTCTGGTCCACATTTTCATTATGTTAGAGCATCAATCTGGAGACAGTGAGGACTGCCGATGCTGGAGATCAGAGTAGAGAGTCGATTGCTAGAAAAGCACAGCAGGTCAGGCTGCATCCAATAAGCAGGGGAATCGACGTTTCGGGAATAAGACATGCATCAGGAATCAGCATCAATTACCTCATTCTGTCCTCGTGTAAGTGCATTGAGATGGGAATGGCCTCCTCCTGTTCCTGTGAAGTGACTAAAGGGACTGATTAGCTTCTTCCTCGTCCGATTGGACAGGGCCAAGGGCCTGACTGGTTACCCCTGTTTGGCAGCATGATGTGCTGACTAGTGTGATGGTGCTGCAGCTTTAAGAGGATATTTTGTCCGGGTTTCTTTTAAGACAGAGATTGAATGATCGTTACCAAGATGGCTAGTTAAGACCACTTGCATGAACAGCTAGCGAGGCCTTAGGTTTATTTTAATGCAGCCTGAATGGGTGTGGCCAGCTCGCACAAATTAGAATCACTGGGTTTTGGTTTCTCAGTAACATCAAAAACTATAGGGGTCTCTCGACAGAGTTGGAAGCTTCAGGGAAAGTCTCCTGGGTGCTACTGTCTCTGAATTTTCTCTTGATGCTGTTTTCAATTCCTGAATTTTCCTTTTTGCCAAGGGCTGTGTTTATGGGAATTTCCATGTGGACTAGATAATTTGTAATCGCTCCTAGATCTATTATTCTCTTAAGTTGTCCAATAGAATTACGTTACTCAAAATACCTCTTTCTTTGGGTATATTTAATCTTTTGTGTTTAAATAAATGGCGTTTTGCTTCCCACCGAATAGTTCGACCAGTCACATTGCATCTGGAACAGACACTTTACATTTCCTTTAAAATAAGAAAACATTAGAGTCTAGGCTACTGCCTTCAAATATTTTCAATTTTCTGTGGTGTGGTCCATCACACTAGACTCCTTCTCTTCCTGAGTAATAGGCTGGCAGCACTGAGTGGGCTGTCCCTGTTCTTATCCAATAGTGTCAATGTGCTGAATGGTTTCCTAATATTCCTGTGAAACCAGCGTTAGGTGCTGAATGAACTCTTGTTTTACTGTGGCAATGTGCAGTGTCAGGCAGTGCTGTTACCTGAATGTTACGGACCCTTTAACAGCACACTCCTCAATGGAGTCTGGGTATTGCTGCTCGTGGACACAGACCAGTTCAGGAGCTGACGGGGAATAAAATGTTCTGAACATTGTAGAATCTTCAGTGACCATTCTCACTTCTGATCATATGGTGTGGAGGGTGGAGGCGGGGAGGAATTGATGAAGCAGCTGAAGATGTTTGTGAAGAGAAAGATACCCTGAGGATCTCCTACAGAGGTGACCCAGGACTGAGATGATTAACATCTTCCATTGTGCCATGTTTGACAGCAAACACTGGAGAGGTTACTCTGATTCTCATTAAGTCCAGTTTTGTTAAGCTCCTTGATGTCAACAGAAGGCAACCACTGCCTTGATATCAGGGTCAGTCATTTTTACCTGAACCCTTGAGGCAACCTCTTTTGTTCACATCAATAGGCCATGATATATCGGAGCAGCAAGTGTTTTCTTCAAACATAGAGTATCGAATGTCAGGATTTCTCTTTTCAAGAATGTTCGGGGAGCTAGATGACTGAAAGTATTTGAAGAGGAGGTAGATGGATATTCATCTGTCAGAAAGGTGAGGGCGATAAAGATTTGGGCATTAAAGAGGATTTGAGACCAAGTGCAGATCAGCCACGATCTTCGTGAAGGGCAAGGCAGGCTTGGGGGGTGGGGGGTGGTGGTGAACTACCTGCTCCTGCTTCTGATGTTCTCACATTCTGTTATGGGAAAGTTAGTGGGTGTTATTTTCATGAATGTTCTGTTATAGAATGTTGCTGTCAGGAGGCCAGAGGATTTTGTGAACCATCTCTGGGTGAGGTATTCTCAGTGAATCTGGGTCTACAACATGACCAACAAATGAAGCACAAGTTGCAGAGAGGGGAAGCTCTGTGAAGAGAGATGAGGGGACTCTTTCACACCAGTGCCTGGATTTTCCAATTACATTTCCCAAATCACTTCAAAGCGTGTGTGACAGTCTTGAGAGGCTGAATGGTCTCCTTTGTTTCTGTGCACCAGATTATATGAGTAAGTGGAGAAAGTGAGGTCTGCAGATGCTGGAGATCAGAGATGGAAATGTGTTGCTGGAAAAGCGCAGCAGGTCAGGCAGCATCTAGGGAACAGGAGAATCGACGTTTCGGGCAGATTCCTGAAGAAGGCCTAATGCCCGAAACGTCGATTCTCCTGTTCCCTGGATGCTGCCTGACCTGCTGCGCTTTTCCAGCAACACATTTCCATATATGAGTAAGTGGCCTACAACTGTTCCTGTCTAGCAGGTATGAGGGACAGGATGGAACACAGAAACGTGGGACTGAGGAGCAGGAGTGGGTCATTAGATACTTTGAGCCTTCTCCACCAGGCACGAAGATTGTGGCTGATCAGGTTGGGGTCTAAGCCCCAATTTCCTGTCTGCCTCCCATTATGCATGACTCACTTCTCTGTCAAATATTTACCTCATGCAGATTTCATTCAATGTGAACATAGAGGCACGATAAACGTCCAGTGAAGAGAATTCCGACTTGAAAGGTCCTTTCAGAATTTTTCATCATCCCTCTTATAGTATCAGAGAGTCATGCAGAACGGAAACAGACCCGTTAGTCCAATCTGTTCACTCCGGTCAGATATCAAATCTGATCTAATTGCATTTGCCAGCATTTGGCCAATATCCCTCCTCTTTCAGATACTTTTTAAACATGCGATTGTAACCGCCTTCAGCACTTTCTCTGACTGCACTTTCTGTACACACACCACTTTCTGTGTGAAACATTTACCTTTAGGACCCTTCTAAATCAATCGCCCTCTCCCCTTCAACTTATGCTCTCTTGTTCTGGACTCCCCTATCCTGGGGAGCAGAACGTGGCTGTTCAGAATATCCACTCCCCAGATGTTTTTATAAACCTGTATAATGTCACCCCTCAACCTCTGACACTCCAGGGGGAAACATCTCAGCCTAATAAAACTCTCCCGCCAGCTCAAACCTCCAGTCCTGGAACATCTGTGTAAGTCATTTCTGCAGAAAACCGAGTTGTATGCAGTATTCTTAAAGTGGCCTCACCAACATCCTGTACAGATGTAACATGCCACCACAACTCCTATACTCAATGCTCTGACTGATTAAAGCAAATGTGCCAAATGCGTTCAGCACTACTCTGTCCACCTGCGACTTCACTTTCAAGGAACAATGCACCTGCAGCCCTATGTCCCTTTGTTCCACAACACGCCCCAGGACCTTACCATTAAGTGTATAATTTCTGCCCTGATTTACCTTCCCAAAAAGCAAACCCTCGTAATTATCTAAATTAAACTTCATCTGTCACTCCTTACCCCTTTTCCCCATCTAATTGTGGTCTCGTTGTACTCTGAAATAATCTATTACACCACTTTCTGATGTAATCTGTAAACTTACTAACTATGGCCCCAATATTCACATCTAAACCCTTTAAATAAATGATGAAATGCAGTGACCTCGGTCCTGATTCTTACAGCACACTGCTGCTCACAAGCCTCCAGTCTGAAATATATCACTCTTCCTTCAAGCCAATTGTGACTAGCTTCTTCTGTATCCCATGTGACCGAAACTTACTAATCTGTCTACCAATCAGAATGAAATACTAGCTATGAAGACAGGCTGAGTAGGTTAGGTTTATTTTCACTAGAAAAAAGGAGATTGAGGGAGGATCTGATTGAGATTTACAAAATCATGAAGGGTATAGCCAGGGTGGATAGAGACAAGCTTTTTCCCAGGGTGAAGGATTCAGTAACGAGAGGTCATGTTTTCAAATTGAGAGGTGGACGGTTTAAGGGGGATACACGCGGTAAGTGCTTCACACAGAGGGTGGTGGGCGTTTGGAACACGTTGCTAGCAGAGGTATTAGAGGCAGGCACGGTAGATTCATTTAAAATGCGTCTGGACAGATGCATGAGTCGGTGGGGAGCAGAGGGATACAGAAGCTGAGGAATTGACCGACAGATTTAGACAGTACATTTGGATCGGCTCAGGCTTGGAGGGCGAAGGGCCTGTTCCTGGGCTGTAAATTTTCTTTGTTCTTTGTTCTTTAAATGAACACCTTGCTGAATTCCATATAGACAATAATCTACCAAACTGCCTTCATCAATCTTCTCTGTCACCTCTTCATAAAACTCAACCAAATTAATGAGACATGATTTCCCATGCAGAAAGCCACGTTGTCTACCCCGATCACCCCTTGCCTTCCCAAATGTATGTAAATGCTATCCCTCAGAATCCCCTCCATCAACTTACCCAGCACTAACATCAGGCTCACCGGTCTATAGTTGCCCGGCTTTTTTGGTAACTGTTTCCTTTTCTAGTCCCACTCCTCCACTCCTCACAAAAAATGGTAAATGCAATCAGGGTGGTGACATGGCCGATGGTATTGGTCTCAGATTGGGTCAGGGTCAGTTTTAGGAATAAGTCAGGCTAGTTTCTTTAATCTGCTAAAACAACATGTTTATGATCCAGAGCAATGTTACTCAAACTATGATGGAAAGGTGAATGGCAAACTGTTTGGGTATTGCAAATATATAATCAATATTTCCGTTTCTAAAAACGCTGACACACACACACACACACACACACACACACACACACACACACACACACACACACACACACACACACACACACACACACACACACACACACACACACACACACACACACACACACACACACACACACACACACACACACACACACACACACACACACACGAAATCTCTGCAATTTTAACTTGAAAGAACTTTGTCCAGATAATATTCGAACTCATGACATAAAAGAAAAATTGCGACATTGTCCAAAACGTTATTCTGTTTCTGAAGATATTGTACTCACACAGCTGCGAGCACTGGGATTTCATCCTGGGACAGTTGGATTTGGCTGAATTCCCTTTGCTTTAGGCAGTGAGTAGATTCCAATGAATTCTGGTCAAGGATTACCCAAAGGGTAGCACGGTGGTTAGCACTGCTGCCTCACAGCAGCAGGGACTTGGGTTCGATTCCAGCCTTGGGTGAATCTCTGCGTGGAGTTGGCACCTTCTCCCCTTGTTTGTGTGAGCGCCTAATGGGTGATCTAGTTTCCTATCACAGCTCAAACTGTGTAGGTTCGGTGGATTGGTCATGCTAAATTGTCTGTAGTGTTCAGGGATTTCTAGGTTAGGTGCAATAGTCATGGGTAAATATAGGGGAATGGGTTGGGAAGGTTTGTATGGACTTCTTAGGCTGAAGGGCCAGTTTCAACACTGCAGGGATTCTAAAAAAATAAGAATTGTAACGGTGACTGTAGCGTTTTATTTTAAGCTCGCACACATTGTTGTGATGAGGAACAATGAAGGAGAAAGAGTACAATAGGTCTTTCCTTCTCAGGCAGATTACATTTTCTCCCTCTCTGAGTTGAATCACACAGGAATGTCATCCTCTCCTAAACTGGACCATGTGAGGTCTCCTTGTACATTGTCCAAACTATGTCTCCATCACATTCATTGCTCCATGCAGGTGCATCATTGCTGTTGTCATATACAGAGCCATACCTTAGCAGAAAATGGTCTCGGTCGATTTGAAAGATGTTTGCGTGGCCCTGCGTCATTAAAAAATAAAATGTTTAATTTATTCAGAATACCTGTGTTAAAATGAATGCATTTTTTAAAGAAATACAGAAATTGCTGGAAAATCTCGGCAGGTCTGTCAGCATCTAGATGCCTTTCACATGCTGTAGCTGTACCAGCCTCCACCAATTCCTCTGGCAGCTCATTCCATACGCACACCACCCTCTGTGTGAAAAAGTGCCCTTTAGTCCTCATCAAAACCTTCTCCCTCTCGCTTTGAACCAATGCCCTCTAGTTTTGGATGCCCTTAACCTGGAGAAAAACCCTGACTACTCACCCTATCCATAACCGTTCTGATTTTATAAACCTTTACTGCTGCAAAATGTGACTCCAGTCAATACGAATAGCTGTACTTTCAGTCATCCTAGGCCTAAATTCTGAAATTCAATACTGACACCTCTTCCTTCTCTATCAAGTCACAATTCTAAATCTATTTTAATCAGTTTGTTCAGATGTATCACGAGATACATCTATGAGCTTTACACCTAGACCTTTGTGCCCGGAGATAGGGACTAGCATCAATCAGCAATACCCATAAAGCTGTAACAGTATTCTCCTGTGTGTTTGTTCATCAGCCTGTTCTGACATGCTGTGACATAACTCGACAACAGGCAGGACTTGAATCCAGGCCATCCATTCCAGAGCTAGGAACACTACCACGCAAGTTCAGGAAATTGGAATCAAATCCAAAGTTCTGGCTCAGAGGCAGGGACACAACCCACTACACTACCATACCTAGATTTGAGTCATATTTTAGTGCCCATTTTCAGCTCGGTGTGGATTTATTATAGTCAGATTACCATTACTGAATTACAATAAAAACTTTGTATTGTTAAACAAATGCAAGATATTTGCCTCAACGGTAGGATGTTGAGTGCACGTGCTGTGCCATTGAAATTACCAATGAACATCTTGAATCGCGATTATCGAAAGTCTGCAATATTAGGGAAATAAATCCTGCAGACACACTCTGCCCAATGAAGGGCCTCAAATAGATATTTATTACTGAACATCAAGACAAAGGAAGACCTTAATTTCCGATCCCAAAACACCGGTCACTATTACCCACCTCTAAGATGTGACTGCCTCTTTCTAACACCTTGAAATGATACCAGGTCGCTGATTACTGTCCAGCCTCTCCTCCCCACTGACTGTGTCTGCAATTTGTCCCTCCTCCCCCTAACCATACAAGGCAAACCAAGGTCAGGGACTTTGTGAAAATCAAGGCCGGATTGTACAGGCTTCCTGAAGAGAGATGGGCATTTTAAAATTGAAGTGGGAGGGTGAGATGGCAGTAATATCACACATTGAGCTGAGGGATGGCAGATGGAGTTTAGTTTGGATTAATGCGAGATATTGGATTTGGTAAATCAAACAAGAGTAGGATCTATACAATTAAAAGTAGTGTCTTTGGCAGTGTTGTAGGACAGTGACATATGCCGTCAGATATAATTCTTGATAATTTGCATCTCATACAGATAGTGTGGTTAAGAAGGTGTTTAACACACTTGTCTTCATAGGTCAGACCTTTGACTATCGGAATTGGGATGTCATGTTGTGGTTGTACAGGACATTGGTGAGTCCTCTTCTGGAATACTATGTCCAGTCTGGTCATCCTGCCCGCTCATTCCATAGGCACAACACCCTCTGAGTGAAAAATCTGCCCCGAAAGTCACTTTTAAATGCTTCTCCTCTCATCTCAAGCCTATGTCCTCTAGTTTTGGACTCACTGTACCCTGAACAAATACCTCGACTATTCACTTTGATATTATTAAGCTGGAGAGGGTTCAGAAGAGATTACCCTGGATGTTGCTGGGAATGGAGGGAGTGAGCGACAAGGAGAGGCTGGCCAGGCTGGGACTTTTTTCACTGGAGAGTATGAGATTAAAGGGTAACTTTACAGAGGTTTACAAAATCATGAGGGGTACAGATAAGCTGAAGGGCTGATGAATTTTCCCTCGAGTTGGAAATTCAAAACTGAGGGATATTTTAAGGTGCGAGGAAAAAGATTTACAAATGTCATGAGAGGTAATTATTTTAGACAGAATCTGGCTTGTGTGAAAAATGAACTTCCAGAGGAAGTGGTGAAAGCAGGGACAGTTACAACGTTTAAAGGGCATTTAGATCAGTACATGGATAAGACATCAGTTTGGATGGTGCTGTGAGCAGCTACCCTCTCCCTTCCCCTCTCTGAATGTATCCCTGTTGGTTTTCACCCTCTGCCAATGCCTGTGCAGTGGGGTAAAAACAATGACTGCAGATGCTGGAAACCAGATTCTGGATTAGTGGTGCTGGAAGAGCACAGCAGTTCAGGCAACGTCCAAGGAGCAGCGAAATCGACGTTTCGGGCAAAAGTCCTTCATCAGGAATAAAGGCAGTGAGCCTGAAGCGTGGAAAGATAAGCTAGAGGAGGGTGGGGGTGGGGAGAAAGTAAAATAGAGTACAATGGGTGAGTGGGGGAGGAGATGAAGGTGATAGGTCAGGGAGGAGAGGGTGGACTGGATAGGTGGAAAAGGAGATAGGCAGGAAGGACAAGTCCGGACAAGTCATGGGGACAGTGCTGAGCTGGAAGGTGAAACTCGGGTGAGGTGGGGAAGGGGAAATGAGGAAACTGTTGAAGTCCAAATTGATGCCCTGGGGTTGAAGTGTTCCGAGGCGGAAGATGAGGCGTTCTTCCTCCAGGCGTCTGGTGGTGAGGGAGCGGCGGTGAAAGAGGCCCAGGACCTCCACGTCCACGGCAGAGTGGGAGGGGAAGTTGAAATGTTGGACCACGGGGCAGTGTGGTTGATTGGTGCGGGTGTCCGGGAGATGTTCCCTAAAGCGCTCTGCTAGGAGGCGCCCAGTCTCCCCCATGTAGAGGAGACTGCATCGGGAGCAACGGATACAATAAATGATATTAGTGGATGTGTAAGTAAAACTTTAATGGATGTGGAAGGCTCCTTTAGGGTCTTGGATAGAGGTGAGGGAGGAGGTGTGCCTGTGCAGTGACGTGTGGAGGCCAGCAGAGGGTAGCACTGCATCGCTTTAAGCATCACAGAGACTGCCAGACCTGCCCCACACAAAGACACAGATACACACACGGGAATGGTTCGGACACGGCTTGAAACTCATCTGGCAACTGAAATGAAACATAAAGAAATGCTCAATTCGCCTTGTAAACTGTTAAAATATGAGTGGCAGAGAACTCCCAAATTCCACTGTTTAAATAAAACATCAATTTATTTTTTCACTCTGAAAGTAAACATTTTATATCAACTATTCACAACTCTGGGACCTCCCCCCCCTCCCCCCCCCTCTTTCTCTTAACTGCTTATTACCCAACTCTAGCTCTATAGCAATATACTGTTTCTGGGTCTGCCATCCTCTCGTATCACAGGAGCTTGTAAGCTCTCAGTTCAGAACAGCATTCACCCTCTATTAAAGGTACAGTACACACGTTCAACTTCATCACATTATAGCCTGATGAATACAGATAAATGGAGTCTGTCCGGATTTCTCTTGCTCTGTGGTTTGTCAATATTGCATCGACTCTGTCTCGTATGTGTCAGGAGTTTTGCTGCTCTATTGACAGCATGTCATTATTCAACTCTGTCCATGGGAATATAGCAGTTTTTCACTTGCTCACACTAGTGAGTGGGGCAGGATTTAAGTTGCTTCATGGGGACTGTGATGCTATGACAATCTCAATGTTTGTAGATGGCACCGAACCTGGAAGAACTCTGAAGTCTATGGAGGACAGTGTGGAACTAGAACAGGACAATCACACACTAATGTAGTGTTCGGGTGTAAGGCAGATGGGGATCAGTGCAGAGCAGTGTGAGGTGATGCACTTTGGTAGGAAAGACAATAAAAGACGGCTTAAAACAGGCTGTACCATTATAAAGGGGGTGTAGGAGCAGAGGGTCCTGGGTGTATATGACTACAGATTGTTGAAGATGTCAAGAGAAGTCGGGAGGGAAGTTCCTATCACAGATTAGTTTCAGTATCTGAGCTGTTTACAGGGGGAGGTGTAGGAGGGCGTCTCGGTGCTCCCTTCCTGGGAGGTGGTGGTGACGATGTGTTGTGAGCCCGCCCTCCTGCCCACGGAGACCACGGGGATTCCATTTGTACCAGCTCGACACAAAATGGACATGGCATCAGGGCCACGGCTTCTACGTTGTGCCGGGAGGAAACAGAGCTGCCGGTGGGTTTAAAGTGAGAATTGCCCTTCACTGAACATTTCTCCTTACTCGGTCGGTGGGACGTGGATGTTTCAGAATCTCAACACGAGGTGTCCCGGTCCTCTCTGGCTTGTACCAGGGTCCTCCCCACATGGCGGGGGGGGGGGGGGGGTGGAGGGGGGTGATGGAACGGATATCGGGCACTCCACCACCCGGCTTGGCCCTTTCTGTCCTATTCCAGGCTGTTTCTCATGGAATGGGAGAAAGGGAGCGAGGGAGTGAGGGTGGGAGTGGGTGGCCATGCTGTTTGTGTTAGTGTCGGTAGGGGACGGGGACATGGTGAGATTCCGGAGGGAGTCAGTCCACAGTGTTGTATTTATGCGGTGCCATTAGTGTGGGGGGTAAAGTGGAGGGGGTGACAGAGAGAGAGAGAGAGAGAGAGAGAGAGGGGGAAGGTAGGGAGGAGGGACATGGTGAGGTGTCCGGAGGGAGTCAGTCCACAGTGTTGCATCCATGCAGTGTTATGAGTGTGGGGGGTGCAGTGGAGGGAAGGAGAGGGAGGGAGGGAGAGGTAGAGGGTGGAGAGAGAAGGAGTGAGAGTGGGGAGAGAGAGAAGGTGCTGCATGCAGTTTAATGAGATGAGTTTGGTGAGATAACACCAGGAAACTAGCTCAACCTCGTGCAGACTATCCCTCTATCACACTCAATGAAAATGGCACTGAAACAGTTTTTTGTTAGATTCAGCCCAACGAGTCATAGATTCTGTTGAAACGAATTCCAGTTACGAAGATGCTTATCTGACCTCACACCAATATCCCTTTTTTCCCATCTTTCCTGGGAGACTGGCTCATGTTACAGGATGCTATCAAGGTGTCTACATTTCAGCATTCTGCAACATGGGAACACCTCCTTCCATGACACCTTCTCTCAGTCTCGCCCTTTCTGAAAAGTTCCCAAATCCCTCCCATGTGATGATATTTAACCTGATTCCCCCGCTACCTCTCTCTGGCAGTGAGTTTCACACCCACAGCTCCCTCCTTGTCTTGGTACAATGGAGGTATGGAGCTGTAAATGGGTGGGAGCTGTACATCATGGAACTTCCAGCACGGGCTGCAAGTTTCTCCGGGCGGGCAGTGATCCAACAAAGTGTTACTGAGCAATGCACTGGGGTAGGCTACACAGCTCTACATTCTGGGAGGGTAACTGCTCCAGGTTTACAGATCTATGCACTGGGGTGGGGTACACAGTCCTGCATGCAGGAAGGGAAACTGCTCCTGGTTTACAGATCAATGCGCTGGGGTAGTGTACAGTCCCCCTACATGTTGGGAGGGTAACTGCTCCTGGGTTACAGATCAATGCACTGCTGTTTTCTGCATAGCACCCCGTGCTGGACAGATATCTCGTCTGGGTTTATAGGTCAATGCACTGAACTGATCTGTGCGTTTGAAGTTAAGTGCTATGACATGATCTGTGCAGTGTTTCAATCTGGACAGATTACTGGGTTGTTTTGCCCAGTGCAAAGGATGAATCTGCACACAGTGCTCCGCTCTTGCCAGATCACTGGATTGTATTGACCGGTGCAATGGATGAATCTGGACAGATTGCTGGGTTGGACTGAGCAGGACACTGACCTGGTCTACACCGTGTTCCACGTGAACAGATATCTCCTCTGGATTTACGGTATCTGGGCTGATTCTGTGAGGTGGGTTGACAATATGGTATATCTAACCATTTCAGCTGATCTGGCAATGCCTTTAGCTTCCATTCCTGTGATTGGACCCTCCGTCTCTCACCCCATTAATGTTACAGTGTGTCCAGGCACAGTACATCATGTTGGTGGGGTGGGTAGGGGGAAAGTTGATGGACAGGTCAAGGAGTTCCCCGGAACGTTCTGTCCCCGACATTCTGTAACTGACATTCCCCAGAACGTTCTGTCCCCAACATTCTATAACTGACATTCCCCGGAACGTTCTGTCCCCAACATTCTATAATTGACATTCCCCGGAACGTTCTGTCCCTGACATTCTATAACTGACATTTCCCGGAACGTTCTGTCCCTGACACTGATTGTGAACGGACGGACGTCAGTGAATTGAACAAACGATAAGATCCCGAGGGAAGAGATCCCGTTCCAGGGAGAAGGAGACACTGTTCCGAAGGCCCCTCAGGCAGTTAAAGGGGTGAATACGTTTTCCCTGCGTTTACATTTCTTCATGACACAGGATCGACCACAACTTAGACCAAAATACAGGAATTTCCAAACTCCGTTTGTCTTCAGGAAACTGGGAGAGAATCCTTCAGGACAGCAACGTTTCCACCCTCCGTATAAGGAACTGGGGAGGAGTAACCTGTGTCTGCTGTCGAGTGATCGAGTGTATGGGAATGTTCTCAAACCATCTGTCCTGATGGATGTGTCTCTGTGTGTTTGGGGAGGGAGAGTTTCTTGTGGTTTATGTCATATTTTTGTCAGTAATTCCGAACTTCCCATTTGTTATTCCAGCTCCAATTATATTAATACACCCCTGAATAAAGGGACACATTTGAAAATCTCACTGGGTCCCCGATCAAACGGGTCCCTTTGCCTCCAGGCTGATGGATAATGGGTTTGTTTTCCTTCCTCACAGTTAACGTAGTGACGATCTACGTCCTGCTTTATAAAGATTGTGGATTGTCTCCATGTGTCAGACGTTACCTGGGGGCCATGGCAGCGGCGGATCTCCTGGTCATTATCCTCGACCTGATACTGAGACACATTCCCATTGTTTATCGGGAACAGTTTTATTTCCTGAGGGACTCCGTCCCCGTGTGTAATATCCACGCCGTCCTGCTTTATGCAGCCACTGACTGCTCTGTCTGGTTCACCATCACTTTCACCTTTGACCGGTTTGTGGCCATTTGTTGCCAGAAGCTGAAAAGTAAATATTGCAGTGAGAAAACGGCGGCTGTGGTTCTGGGAGCAGTGACTGTGCTGAGCTGTTTAAAGAACATTTCCTGGTATTTTATGGTCACGGCTCGATATTGGCTGGTGAACGCTCCCTGGTTTTGTGAGGGAACAGAGGCTGTTGTATTCTCCAGTGTCTGGGTCACAATCGAGTTCCTCCACCACATTCTAACCCCGTGTGTCCCATTTCTCCTGATTCTGCTGCTCAATGTTCTCACCATCAGACACATTGTAGTGACCAGCAGAGCGCGCAGGAGACTCCGTGCTCACACCAATGGGGACGCTCAGTCTGACACTGAAATGAGAAACCGAAAAAAATCCATCATTTTACTGTTTGTGATCTCGGCCAATTTCATCCTGTTTTGGTCAACGTTCATGTTGTATTCTATATGGTTACGGATGTGGGATATTGGGTATAAGTCTGTGTATCTCGATGAGTTTGTGCAGGAATTGGGCTTCATGCTGCAACTCCTCAGTTGCTGCACAAACACCGCGATTTATGCCGTGACCCAGACTAAGTTCAGGCAGCAGCTGAAGAATGTGCTGAAATATACCTTCACCCAAATCCATCCATCCATCAAATTCCCTCATTAATCAATCCATCCGGGATTTTCTCATTTCAGTTCAGTGTTTCAGCGATGGAGCAGCCTGTCGCTATGGTAACAGTCTGAGGGTAGCGCTGGTTTGTCCATCCTTATCCCACAGGGGGGTTACAGGGAATCATTTCAATGTTTCGCACAACTCAGGGGCCGGTGAGAAAAGGCGCCATCCCACTGATTGTATCCATCACTCCCATTCGCAAAGAATAAAAATGTTGATTAAAGCGTGCCGAGCAGCAGAGTGTCTTTGTGTTGGAGAAGCTGAGCTGGAGAGAGACAGACTCAGCCCCAAGTCCTGGTCCTCAGGGAAGGGGAGGGCACCAGGCCCTGAGCTCAGGAGCTGGATTTAACTCCCTCTGTCCCCCATTGCAACCTGGCTTCCCTATTTCATCTCCCCCACTCTTTCTACTCAATTCTCTCCCTCTCTCTCACCACCCCTCCTCTTCACACTCCCTCGTTCCCCCTCTCTCACACGCCCCCAACTCCGGTTTCTCCACCTGCCTCCACTCTTCCCTGTCCCCTCACCCTCACTCTGTCCTGCCGTCACTGCCTCCCTCCAGCAATTCCATCTCTACCCCATTTTCCCCTCCTCCTACCTCCCACATCTCATACCCCAAACGTAGCCTCACGACCAACGCCCCCCCCCCCCCCCCCCCGCCCCATCCCCAGTCTCTGGGTAAGAGGGAGAGGGAAAGACCAGGGAGACAGAGTGTGTCTGAGAACGAGGGAGGGAGGGACAGGAGGGAGTGAGATTTGGTCAGAGGGAAACAGAGTAGGATTGGGAGAGAGAGTTACTGATTGAGGGGGGTCGAAATTGAGAGAAGGTGGAGAGAGAGATTGAAGGAACGGAGGGAGAGAGAGGGGAAAAGGGAGAGATAGGGTGAGAGGGGGAGGGCGAGAGGGGGATGCAGAGAGAGGGGAGGGCAAGAGGGGAGAGAGAGGGGGAGCAAAGGTGGGATAGGGTGAGAGAGGGGATGGCAAGAGAGGGGAGGGAGGAAGGGGAGGGCGAGAGAGGGGGAGGGCAAGAGAGGGGAGGGCGAGACAGGGGAGGAAGAAGAGGGACAGGGGAGAGAGGGAGGTACAGTGCGAGAGAGGGGAGGGCAAGGGAGATATAGGGCAAGAGGGAGGAGGGACGGAGGGGAGGAAGCGAGGGAGGGGGAGGGCGAGAGGGGGAGAGGGCGAGGTGGTGGGAGGGCGAGAGGAAGGGAGAAGGCGAGGGGAGGAGGGGTGGAGGGCGAGAGAGGGTTGGGAGGGATGGGGAAGGAGAGACGGAGGTGGAGGGAGAGAGAGGGGAAGTAAACACGGGGAGGGCGAGAGGACGGGTGAGGGAGGTGAGGGCGACAGAGTAGAGAGTGAGGGAGAGTGTGAGAGAGGGGTGGGGAGAGAGAGGGAGGGTGAGAGAGGGTAGGGCGAGAGACTGTAGGGCGAGATAGGGGAAGGCCAGAGATGGGAGGGCGAGAAGGAGGGAAAGGGTGAGAGAGACGAGGGGAAGAGTGGGGGGTGGGCGAGAGAGGGGGAGTGCGAGACAGGGGGAGGGCAAAAAATGGGATTGCGACAGAGGGAGGGATGGAGGTGAAGGCAAGAGGGGGGAGAAAGTGATATAGGGGAGGGAGGGAGGTGGGAGGGCGATAGAGGGTAGGAGAGAGAGGGGTGTGCGAGAGAGGGGACAGGACGAGAGGGGGAGAAAGGGAGGGGATGCCAATAGAGAGGGAGAGGGTGAGAGAGGGGAGGGCAAGAGAGGGAGGAGGGCGAGAGAAGGGAATGAGCGAGGGGAGGATGAGAGGGAGGTAGAGGGCAAGAGAGGGGAGAGAGGAGGGCCAGAGAGAGTGGCAGGGTGAGAGAGAGGTGAGGGGAGAGAGGGGAGGGAGGACGGTGCGGACGAGAGGGAAAGAGAGGGTAAGAGAGGGGAAGGTGAGAGACCAGGGAGGCGAGAGTGATGAGGGCGAGAGAGGGGAGGGAAAAAGAGAGGGGGGGAGCGACAGAGGTGAGGGAGCAAGAGAGGGGAGGTAGCGAGAGAGGGGAGGGCGAGAGAGGGGGAGGTAGCGAGAGGGGAGGGTGAGGGGGAGGGCGAGAGAGAGGGGATTGAGCGAAAGAGGGGAGGGCGAGAGAGGGGAGCGCAAGAGAGGGGAAGGCGAGAGAGAGGAGGGCGAGAGAGGGGAGTGCGTGAGAGGGGAGGGCGAGAGAGGGGAGGGAGAGAGTGGGGAAGGCGAGATAGTGGAGGGCAAAAGAGAGGGGAGGGAGCGAGAGAGGGGAGGGCGAGGGGGAGTGCGAGAGAGGGGTGAGCGAGAAAGGGGAGGGCGAGAGGAGGGCGAGAGAGGGGAAGGCGAAAGAGAGAGGAGGGCGAGAGGGGGAGTGCGAGAGAGGGGTGGGCGAGAGAAAGGGGAAGGAGTGAAAGAGGGGAGGGCGAGAGAGGGAAGGGTGAAGGGGATAGCGAGAGAGGGGAGGGCGATTGCGGGTGGGCGAGAGAAAGAGGAGAGCAAGAAAGAGGGGAGGGAGCAAGTAAGGGGAGGGAGCGAGGGAGGGGAGGGAGAGACGGGGAAGGCGAGAGAGGAGGGCAAGAGAGAGGTGAGGATGCGAGAGAGGGGAGGGAGCGAGAGAGCGGAGGGCGAGAGGGGAGGGCGAGCGAGACGGGAGGGAGCGAAAGAGGGGAGGGCGAGAGAGGGGAGGGTGAATGGGAAGGCGAGAGAGGGGAGGGCCATTGGGGGTGGGCGGGAGAGAAGGGAGGGAGCAAGTGAGGGGAGGGAGCAAGAGAGGGAAGGGTGAGAGAGGGGAAGGCGAGAGAGTGGAGGGCAAGAGAGAGGGGTGCTAGCGCGAGAGGGGAGGGATCAATAGAGGGAAGGGTGGGAGGAGGGCGAGAGAGAGGTGGGTTAGAGAGATGAAAGGGAGCGAGAGAGGGGTGGGCGAGAGAGGGGATGGCGAGTGGGGAGGGCGTGAGAGTGGGAGGGCGAGAGATCGGCAGGAAAGAGAGCGGGAGAGAGAGAGGGGAGGGAGAGGAGAGAGAGAGGAGGCAGTGAGGGGAAGAGAGGGGGAGAGATAGATGGGAGAGTAAGTGAGTGAGAGGGAGGGCGGTAGAGAGGGTGAGGATAGAGAGTGGGGAGAGAGAGGGAGCGAGGGGAGCGAGAGAGTGGGTGGGCGAGAGGGGATGGCGAGAAGGAGGGAGAGGGTGAGAGAGGCGAGGGCAAGAGTGGGGGATGGGCGAGAGAGGGGGAGTGCGAAAGAGGGGGAGGGCGAAAGAGGGGATTGTGAGAGAGGGAGGGATGGAGGTGAAGGCAAGAGGGAAGGAGAGGGCGATAGAGGAGAGGGAGGGAGGTTGGAGGGCGATAGAGGGGAGGGCGAGAGAGGGGAGGGCGAGAGAGGGGTGTGCGAGAGAGCGGACTGGGCGAGGGGGAAGAAATGGAGGGGAGGCGGATAGAGAGGGAGAGGGTGAGGGAGGGGATGGCAAGAGAGGGGGAGGGCGAGAGAGGATAATGAGGGAGGGGAGGGTGAGAGGGAGGTAGAGGGCGAGAGAGTGGAGAGAGGAGGGCGAGAGAGAGTGGCAGGGCGAGAGAGAGGTGAGGTGGTGGAGGGAGTTGAGGACGAGAGGGATGGAGAGGGCGAGAGAGTGGAAGGTGAGAGACCGTGGAGGCGAGAGTGATAAGGGCGAGAGGAGGGTGGGAGGGAGGTGAGGGCGAGAAGAAAGGAGAGGGCGAGAGAGGGGAGGGCGAGAGAGCGGGGAGGGTGTGAGAAGTCAGAGAGGGAGGGTGCGAGAGAAGGGAGGCAAGGGAGGGCGAGAGAGGAGGGCGAGAGTGGGGAGGGAGGGAGGGGAGGGTGAGAGTAGGGTTAGGGTTAGAGAGGGGAGGGCGAAGGGGACGGTGAGAGAAGGGTGAGTGTGAGAGAGGTTGAGGGCGAGACTGGGAAGGCGAGCGAGGGGAGGGCGAGAGAGGGGAGGGTGAGAGGGAGGGAGTGAGGAGGCGAGAGATAGGGGAAGGCGAGAGAGTGGAGGGCGAGAGAGAGGGGATCAAAAGAGAGGGGAGGGAGCAAGAGAGGTGAGGAAGCGAGAGAGGGAGGGCAAGGGGGACGGCGAGAGAGAGGGGAGGGAGTGAGAGAAGGGAGGGCGAGAGACGGGAGGGCGATAGAGCGGAAGGCGAGAGAGAGGAGGGCGAGAGAGGGGAGGGAGAGAGTGGGGAAGGCGAGATAGAGGAGGGCAAAAGAGAGGGGAGGGAGCGAGAGAGGGGAAGGCGAGGGGGAGTGCGAGAGAGAGGGGAGGGAGCAAGAGAGGGGAGGGCGAGAGAGGGGAGGGCGAGAGAGGGGAAGGCGAAAGATAGAGGAGGGCGAGAGAGGGGAGTGCGAAAGAGGGGAGGGCAGAGAGACGGGAGGGCGGGAGAGGGGGGAGAGAGGGGAGGGCGAGAGAGAGGGGAGGGATCGAGAGAGAGGAGGGAGAGAGAGGTGAAGGCAAGAGAGAGGAGGGCAAGAGAGAGGTGACGGAGCGAGAGAGGGGAGGGCAGAGGGGGATGGCGAGAGAGAGGGGAGGGAGCGAAAGAGGGGAGGGTGAGAGAGGGGAGGGTGAATGGGAAGGCGAGAGAGGGGAGGGCGATTGGGGGTGCGCGAGAGAGAGGGGAGAGCGAGAGAGAGAAGAGCAAGAGAGAGGTGTGGGAGTGAGAGAGAGGAGGGAGCGAGAGAGGGGAAGGCAAGAGAGGGGAAGGCGTTTGGGGGTAAGCGAGAGAGAGGAGAGCAAGAGCGAGGGGAGGGAGCATGTGAGGGGAGGGAGCAGAGAGGGGAAGGAGAGAGAGGGGAAGGCGAGAGAGAGGAGGGCAAGAGAGAGGTGAGGGACCGAGAGAGGGGAGGGAGCAAGAGAGCGGAGGGCAGAGGGGGATGACGAGAGAGAGGGAAGGGAGCGAAAGAGGGGAGGGTGAGAGAGGGGAGGGTGAATGGGAAGGCGAGAGAGGGGAGGGCGATTGGGGGTCGGCGAGAGAGAGGGGAGGGCGAGAGAGAGGGGAGGGAGCGAGAGAGGGGAGGGCGACAGAGGGGAGGGCGACAGAGGGGAAGACGAACGTGAGAGGAGAGTGAGAGAGGGGACTGCGAGAGAGTGGAGGGCGAGAGAGACGGGAGGGAGCGAGAGAGGGGAGGGGGAGAGAGGGGATGGCGAGAGGGGGAGGGAGAGCTAGAGGGGAGGGAGCGAAAGAGGGGAGGGCGAGAGAGGGGAGGGTGAAGGGGAAGGCAAGAGAGGGGAGGGCGATTGGGGGTGAGCGAGAGAGAGGAGAGCAAGAGCGAGGGGAGGGTGCAAGTGAGGGGAGGGAGCGAGAGAGGGGAGGGAGAGAGAGAGCAAGGCGAGAGAGAGGACGGCAAGAGAGAGGTGAGGGAGCAAGAGAGGGGAGGGAGCGAGAGAGTGGATGGCAGAGGGGGTTGGTGAGAGAGATGGGAGGGAGTGAAAGAGGGGAGGGTGGGAGAGGGGAGGGTGAATGGGAAGGCGAGAGACGGGAGGGCGATTGGGGGTGGGCGAGAGAGAGGGGAGGGCGAGAGAGAGGAGAGCAAGAGAGAGGGGAGTGAGCAAGTGAGGGGAGGGAGCGAGAGAGGGAAGGCGAGAGAGAGGAAGGCAAGAGAGAGGTGAGGGAGCGAGAGAGGGGAAGGCAAGAGAGGGGAAGGCGATGGGGAGGGCGCGAGAGTCGGAGGGCGAGAGAGGGGCAGGAGAGAGAGGGGGAGAGAGAGGGGAGGGAGAGAGGAGAGAGAGGAGGCAGTGAGGGGGAGAGAGGGGGAGAGATAGCTGGGAGAGTGAGTGAGAGAGAGAGGGAGAGGAGAAGAGAGAGTGAGGATAGAGAGTGGGAGAGAGAGAGAGGGAGAGAGGGGAGGGAGGGAGTGGGTGGGCGAGAGGGAGGGCGAGAGAGGCAGAGGGCGAGAGAGGCAGAGGGAGAGAGAGGGGAAGGCGAGAGAGGGGTAGGGGGCGAGAGGGCGGTGAGAGAGGGGAGGGCGACGGTGGGGAGTGCGTGAGAACGGGAGGGACAGAGAAGAGGGAGGGCGAGAGATAGGGGGCGAGAGAGGGGAAGGCGAGAGAAGAGGGAGGGCGGTGGAGGTGAGAGAGGGGGAGAGAGAGCGGAATGCGAGGGGGCGAGAGAGATGGGGAGAGAGACCGGAATGCGAGGGGGCGAGAGAGATGGGGAGAGAGAGTGGGAGAGAGTTGGGGGCAAGTGAGGGGGGTGAGGGGGAAGAGAGAGGGGAGAGTGAGGGGAGAGAGAGATAGGGGAGATAGAGGCAGAGAGAAGGGGGAGAGACACCGAGAGGGAGAGGGTTAGAGAGAGGTGGAAGAAAGAGGGTGTGAGAGAGGGTGGTGAGAGAGAGGGAGGGGCGAGAGAGGGGGGTGAGAGAGGTGTGTGTGAGTGGGGAGAGCGAGAGAGGGGAGAGTGGGGGGAGAGAGAGGGGGGTGAGAGAGGTGTATGAGTGGGGAGAGTGGGGGAGAGAGAGGAGAGAGAAGGGGAGGGAGAGGGGAGAGAGGGGGAGAGAAAGGGGTGACAGATAGGGGGAGAGAGGGGGGAGATAAGGGGAGAGGGGGAGAGAGAGGGGTGGGCGAGTGAGGGAGGTGCGAGAGAAGGGAGGGCAAGATAGGGCAGGGCGTGAGAAGGGAGTGCGTGAGAGGGGAGGGGAAGAGAGTGGAGGGGAGAGAGAGGGGAGAGCGTGGATGGGAGAGGGGGCAGAGAGGGGGAGGGGGAGTGAAGGATGGGGAGAAACAGGGAGAGACAGGGAGAGGGCGCGAGAGAGAGGGGTAGAAAGTGGAGTGGGGAGAGAGGAAGTCAGGGTGAGAGAGGGGGAGAGAGGGTGGATTAAGATAGGGTGAGTGTGAGACGGGGTAGACCGAGGTGGAAGAGAGATTGGGGAGGGGGCAGAGCGGGGAGAAAGAGAGGGAGATATTGGGGAGAGATGGTGGGAGAGAGAGAGATTGGCGAGAGAGGGGGCAGGGCGCGAGGAGATGGGGGATGGGGAGAGAGTGTTGAGAGAGTGGGAGAGTGTGGGGACCGACGATGAAAGAGAGCGCGGGTAGGGAAGAGAGAGGGGGTGAGAGATGGGGAGAGAGGGGGAGAGGAGGGAGAAATGGGGAGAGAGCGAGGGGGGGAGAGAGCGAGGGGGTCAGAGGATGGGGAGAGAGCTGGGAAGAGTGAAAAGAGAGAGGGAGTGAGAGAGGGGGGTTAGAGAGAAGTGGATTGGGGTAGAGAGGGGTGAGGAGGGGGAGAGTGTAGGAGAGAGAAGGAGAGAGAGCTGGAGAGAAAGAGAGCGGGGAGTGGAAGGGGGCAGAGGGAGATGGGGCGAGCGAAGGGTGGGAATTTAGGGAGAGGGGGGAGCGAGAGGGTTAGAGTGCAAGATGGGGAGAGAATCAGAGGGTGGGCAGAGAGAAGGGACAGAGAGGGGTGACAGGGGGAAGTGGGAACAGACAGAGAGGGAGAGAGAGGGGGTCAGAGAGAGAGCGACAGAGGGAGGGGGTCAGAGAGAGGGGGTCAGAGAGAGGAGGGACAGAGAGAGAGAGGACAGAGAGAGGAGGGACAGAGAGAGGGGTCAGAGAGAGAGGGACAGAGAGATGGGAGACATAGAGAGGTGGCAGAGAGAGGGGGTCAGAGAGAGGGGGGACAGAGAGAGAGGGGACAGAGCGAGAGCCACAAAGAGAGGGGGGAAAGAGAGAGGGGGATAAAAGTGGGGGACAGAGAGGGGGAGATAGAAAGAGGGGCTCGGAGAGAGGGGTCAGAGAGAGAGGAGACAGAGAAAGGGGGACGGACATAGGGACAGAGAGAGGGGGCACAGAGAGAGGGGGTCAGAGAGGTATGTGAAAGAGAGGGGGGACAGGGAGTGCGGGAAGAGAGAGAGGTATACAGATAGAGGGGGACAGAGAGAGGGGGCAGAGAGAGGGGGACAGAGAGGGGGATAGAGTGGGGGGACAGGGGGGCAGAGAGACAGGGGTCTGTGACAGGGGGACAGAAACAGGGAAACAGAGAAAGGGGGCAGACAAAAGAGTAAAGAGAGAGGTGGACAGAGAAAGGGGGAAAGATAGAGGTGGGACAGAGAGAGGGGGACAATGAGTGCGCGGACAGTGAGTGGGGGGACAGAGAGAGGTGGTAGAGAGAGAGGGGAGACAGAGAGTGTGGGACAGAAAGTGAGGGACAGAGACAGGGGGACAGAGATAGGAGGACAGAGAAAGGGGCACAGAGAGTGGGACAAAGAGTGGGGATGTAGAGAGTGGGGTGGTCAGAGAGAGGAGACGAAAAGAAGGGGACAGAGAGAGAGGGAGAGAGTGGGACCGAGAGAGGGGGGCAGAGAGAGGGGGCCTGGGAGAGGGGAGACAAAGTGAGTAGTGCCAGAGAGAAGGGGACAGAGAGAGGGGAAAAGCGAGAGGTGAGACAGAAAGAGGGGTATAGGGAGAGGGGGAGAGAGAGAGGGGGACAGAGAGACGGTGGACAGAGAGTGGGGTGTCAGAGAATGGGGGCAGAGCGTGGGGCACAGAGAGAAGGGGAGAGAGAGGGGTGACAGTGAGCAGGGGCCATAGAGAGGGGCACAGACAGAGTGGGACAGAAAGCAGGGACAGAGAGAGGAGGGGAGAGAGAGAAGAGGAGGAGAGAGGGGGACAGGGAGAGGGGAAAGAGAGAGAGAGAGAGATGGACAGAGCGAGCGGGGCAGAGATGGGGGAACAGAAAAGGGGGCCGGGGATGACACACACACAGGGGGAGAGAGAAAGTGGGACAGAGAAAGGGGGAGAGATATATGTGGAAAGAGAGCGCGAGGTAAGAGAGAGGTGGGTCAGAGAGAGGTGACAGTGAGTGGGGGGCACAGAGAGAGGTGGGACAGAGTGAGGGGAACAGAGAGTGTGGAACAAAAAGTGGGAGGCAGAGACAGGGGAACAGAGACAGGGGAACAGAGACAGGGGGACAGAGAGAGGGGGACAGATAGTGGGGATGCAGAGAGTGGGATGGTCAGAGAGAGGGGAGTCAGAGAGAGGGGGAACAAAAAGGGGGGTGGCAGAGATGGGGACAGAGAGTGGGGATGAGAAGGTGGGGACAGAAAGGTGGACAGAGAGAGAGGCAAGAGAGAGAGAGAGGAGGCCAGAGACAAGGGGAAAGAGAGAGGGGGAGAGAGAGAGGGGATCAGAGAGAGTCGGGACAGAGAGAGGGGAACTGAGAGAAGGGGACTGAGAGAGTGGAGACAGAGAGAGAGGGAAAGAGAGAGTAGAGACAGAGAGAGGGGGACAGAGACAAAGGGACAGAGAAAGGGGGACAGAGAGAGGGGAAAGAGAAGGGGGACAGAGAGAGGGGGCACAGAGAGAGGGGACACAGAGAGGAGGACAGAGAGGGGGACAGATAGAAGCGGACAGAAAGAAGGGGACAGAAGAGGGGGAGAGAGAGAGCGGTGGGGACAGAGACGGGGACAAAGAGAGAGAGGGGATTCAGAGAGTGGGTGGTCAGAGAGTGGGGGACAGAGAGTGGGGACAGAGAGAAGGGGACAGAGAGAGGGGACAGACAGAGGGACAGAAAGCAGGCGAAAGAGAGAGGAGGGAGAGATAGAGGGGAGTAAGAGAGAGGAGACAGGGAGAGGGCTAAGAAAGAATGGGGGAAGAGAGGGGGGAAAGTGAGAGGGGGACAGAGAAGGGGGCCGGGGGGTACAGAGACACGGGTGGCCGAGAAAGGGGGACAGAAAGAGGCGGACAGAGAGAGGGGGGAAAGAGAGAGTGGGACAGAGAGAGGGGAAAGTAAGTGGGGGGACAGAGAGAGGTGGGACAGAGAGAGGGGAACCAAGAGTGTGGGACAGAAAGTGGGGACAGAGACAGCGGAAAAGAGACAGGGGAACAGAGACGCGGGACAGAGAGAGGGGGGTTCAGAGAGAAGGGAACGGAGAGGGGTGTGGCAGAGATAGGAGGGACAGGGAGTGGGGGTCAGAGTGGGGACAGAAAGTGGTGGACAGAGAGAGAGAGGCGAGGGAGGGAGGAGGCCAGAGACAAGGGGACAGACAGAGGGTGACAGTGAAAGGGGGAGAGGGGGGCAGAGATATGGGGACAGAGAGAAGGAGGACAGTGGTTAGCACTGCTGCCTCACAGCGCCGGAGACCTGGGGTTCAATCCCCGCCTCAGATGACTGACTGTGTGGAGTTTGCACGTTCTCCCCGTGTCTGCGTGGGTTTCCTCCGGGTGCTCCGGTTTCCCCCCACAGTCCAAAGATGTGCAGGTCAGGTGAATTGGCCATGCTAAATTGCCCGTAGTGTTAGGTAAGGGATAAATGTAGGGGTATGGGTGGGTTGCGCTTCGGCGGGTCGGTGTGGACTTGTTGGGCCGAAGGGCCTGTTTCCACACTGTACTGTAATCTAATCTAATCTAACCATAAAGCAAGGGACAGAGAGAGGAGAGAGAGGGGGACATAGAGAGGGGGACATAGAGGGGGGAAGAGAAAGTGGGAGAGAGAGAAAGGGGAACAGAGAGAATGGACAGACAGTAGGGGGACAGAAAGAGGGGGACAAAGAGTGGGGGACGGAGAGCGGGGGACAGAGAGGGGGCAGAGAGAGGGGGACAAAGAAAGGGGGATAGGGAGAGGGGCTCAGTGAGATGAGGGAGAGCGTGGAGTACAGAGAGAGGGGGGCTGAGAGAGTGGACAGAGGAGGGGAGAAAAGGGGACAAAGAGAGAGGGGCAGAGAGTTGGGGGGCAGAGAGTTGGGCTGCAGAGAGTAGAGTGGAAAGAGAGAGGAGGGCGTCAGAGAGAGGGGGTCAGAGAGTGGGGGGCAGAAAGTCGGGGACAGAGAGAGAGACGAGAGAAAGAGGAGGAGAGAGACAAGGGGAAAGAGAGAAGGGGCAGAGAAGTGGGTAGAGAGGTGGTGCCAGAGGGGGGACAGAGTGACAGGGGGACAGAGAGAGGGGTACAGAGAGCGGGGGAAAGAGAGCAGGGGACAGGGAGCGGGGGTTAGAGAGAGCGGGACCGAGAGCGGAACAGAGAGCGGGGAATAGAGACAGTGGGACAGAGAGAAGGGGACAGAGAGAGGGGGACAGATACAGGTGAACAGAGAGGGGGATTGAGGGCGGTCAGAGAGACAGGGGGACAGATAAAGGCGGACAGAGAAAGGGGGAAAGAGAGAGACGGACAGAGAGAGGAGGGAATGAGAGTGGGGGGTCAGAGAATGGACGGACAGAGAGTGGGGGGAAAGAGAGCGGGGGGCAGAAAGCAGGGGACAGAGATAGGAGGGAGAGAGATGAGTACTGAGTGAGTGGGACAGATACAGGGGGCAGAGAGAGAGGGTGACAGAGAGAGAAGGACAGAGTGAGGGGAACAGAGAGGTGACAGAGAGAAGGGGAAAGAGAGGTGGTCAGAATGGGGGACAGAGAAACAGGGGGACAGAGTTTGGGGGGGTCAGCGTCAGAGGGACACAGAGCGGGGTACAGAGACTGGGGGACAGAGAGAGGCGGGCAGAGAGAGCAGGGACAGAGCGAGGGATATGAGAGGGGGCTACAGAGAATAGTGAGGGGGACAGCGAGGGGGACACAGAGAGAGGGGGACAGAAAGCAGGGGACAGAGAGAGGAGGGAGAGAGAGGAGTACAGAGAGAGGGCGACGGAGATAGGGGACAGAGAGAGGTGTGCAGAGAGAGAGGGGACAGAGGGGGACAGAGTGGGGACAGAGAGAGGTGACATGGGGGACAGAGAGGGGGGACAGAGAGAGTAGACAGAGAGGGGGGACAGAGGGGGACGGAGAGAGGGACATAGAGGGGGCGACAGAGGGAAGGGGGAACAGAGAGAGGAGTGACAGAGAGATGGGTCAGAGAGGGCGTGGTCAGCGAGAGGGGGACAGAGAGAGAGGTGGACAGAAAGTGCGGCCAGAAAGAGGGGAGACAGAGAGAGGGGACACAGAGAGAGAGGGGAAAGAGAGAAGGGGACAGAGAGAGGGGGACAGAGACAGAGGGATAGAGAAAGGGGAACAAAGAGAGGACAACAGAGAGAGGACGACACAGACAGGGGGTCAGTGAGAGGAGGGAGAGAGAAGAGTACAGAGAGAGGGGGACTGAGAGGGGGATCGAGAGGGGGAACAGATAAAGGCGGACAGAGAAAGGTGGAAAGAAGAGGCGGACAGAGCGGGGGGGAATGAGATTGTGGGGACAGAGATTGGACGGATAGAGAGTGGGGGGACAGAGAGCGGGGGACAGAGATAGGGGGGGAGAGCGGAGCACCGAGGGAGTGGGACAGAGTGAGGGGAACAGAGAGAGGGGGCAGAGAGAGTGGGGGACAGAGTGAGGGCGAAAGAGAGAGGGGACAGAGAGAGAGGGGTAGAGAGATGGGACGGTGGGAAGAGAGAGAAAACAGAGAGGGGGGAACAGAGGGAAGGGTGAACAGAGAGAGGGGTGACAGAGAAAAGGGGTCAGATAGAGGGGGGTCAGAGAGCGGAGGAACGGAGCGGGGTTTGCACGGATAGAGGGGACAGAGAGTGGGGGACAGAGAGAGGGGGACGGGGACACAGAGAGAGAGCACAGAGAGGGGGTAACAGAGGGAAGGGTGAACAGAGAGAGAGGTGACAGAGAGAAGAGGTCAGAGAGAGGGGGTCAGAGAGCGGGTGAACAGAGCGGGGGGTGGCACAGATTGGAGGGACAGAAAGTGGGGTCAGAGAGAGGGGTACAGAGACAGAGGGACAGAGAGAGGGAACAGAGAGGGGGACAGAAAGAAGGGGACCGAAAGAGGGAGTAGAGGCGGGGACAGAGAGAGGGGGACAGATGGGGGGGGGGGGGGTGGTCAGAGAGTGGGGGCCAGAGAGTGGGGGAAAGAGAGAAGGGGACAGAGAGAGGGGGGCAGACAGAGGGGGACAGAAAGCAGGCGACAGAGAGAGGAGGGAGAGAAAGGGGAGTAAGAGAGAGGGAACAGGGAGAGGTTGGACAGAGAGAGGGGGCAGAGAGGGAGGGCAGAAAGAGGGGGACAGAGAAGGGGGCCTGTGTGTACAGAGTCACAGGGCGACAGAGAAAGGGGGACAGAGAGAGGCGGACAGAGAGAGATGGGACAGACAGTAAGGGGGAACAGAGACAGAGGTGCAGAGAGCGGGGGACACAGAGAGGGGGTTCAGTGAGAGAGAGGGACTGATAGAGGGGGACAGGGAGACGGGGGAGAGAAGAGGAGAGAGAGAGGGGAACAGAGAGAGGGGACAGAGAAGGGGGAGACAGGGCGTTTGAGTGGGTGACAGAGAGACAGGGAAAGATAAAGGCGGATAGAGAGCGAGGGAAAGAGAGTAGGGGGACAGAGAGTGGATGGAGAGAGAATGGGGACAGAGAGCAGGGGACAGAAGGCAGAGGGCAGAGATAGGAGGGAGAGAGAGACGTACAGAGTGAGTGGGACAGAGAGTGGGTCAGAGAGGGGGGCAGAGAGAGAGAGGGGGACAGAGAGAGGAGGACAGAGGGGGCAGAGAGGTGGGACAGGGGACAGAGAGAGAGGGCAGACAGGGGGAACAGAGGGAATAGGAACAGAGAGAGGGGGCACAGAGTGAGGCGATCAGTGAGAGGTGGACAGAGAGTGTTAGTGGCAGAGAGTGGAGTGGGTAGAGAGAGGGGTCCTAAGAGTGGGGAAACAGAAAGGGCGGTGGCAAAGACGGGAGGACAGAGAGAGTGGGGGACAAAGAGAGGGGTACAGGAATAGGTGACAGAGAAAGAGAGGGGAGAGAGAGCGGGGCACAGAGACTGGGGGATAGAGACAGGGGGAGAGAGAGAGTGGGGGATAGAGAGAGGAAGACAGAGAGGGGGGCAGAGATGGGCGGTCAGAATGGGGACAGAGAGACAGGGGACAGAGAGTGGGGAACAGAGAGTGGGGGGTCAGGGTCGGGGGCAAGAGAGAGGTGGAAAGAGAGAGGGGAACACAAAGGGGGGCAGACATCGGTGACACAGAGCGGGGGACAGAGAGCTGGGGACAGAGAGCGGGGGACAGAGAGAGGGGGGCAAAGAGAGCGGGGACAGAGCGAGAGAAATGGGTGGGAGGTACAGAGAACCGAGGATAGAGAGGGTGGGATAGAGAGAGGGGGACACAGAGAGGCGGACAGAGAGAAGGGGCAGAGAGAGGGGAAAGAGCGAGGGGACAGAGAGAGTGGGACAGAAAGGGGGCAGAGAGCGATGGACACAGATCGGGGACAGAGAGCTGGGGACAGAGAGTGGTGGGCAGAGAGAGCAGTGACAGAGCGAGGGAAATGAGTGGGGGGGGACAGAGAGCGGAGGATAGAGAGAGGGAGACAGAGAGAGGGGGACAGAGAGAGGGGACAGAAAGTTAGGGACAGAGCGAGGAGAGAGAGGAGTGCAGAGAGAAGGCGACAGAGAAAGGGGGACAGAGTGCGGTATGCAGAGAGAGGTGACGGGGGCAGAGAGGGGGGACAGAGGGATGACAGAGAGAGAGCAGACATAGAAGGGGACAGAGTGAGTGGATAGAGAGCGGGGATAGAGGGGGACAGAGAGAGGTGACCTAGAGGGGGCGACGGAGGGAAGGGGGAACAGAGAGAGGGGTGACAGAGTGTGTGGTCAGAGAGAGAAGGGGTCAGAGAGAGGGGGGACACAGAGAGAGGGCACATAAGGGGGACAGAGTGAGGCGGACAGAGAGAGAGGACACAGAGGGGGGGAGAGAGGGTGAACATAGAGGGGCGACAGAGGGAAGGCGGAACAGAGAGAGGGGTAACAGAGAGATGGGTTAGAGAGAGAGGTGGTCAGAGAGAGGGGGACAGAGAGCCCGGGCAAAGAGAGGGGAGACAGAGAAGGGGGACACAGAGAGAGGGGAAAGAGAGAAGGCGGACTGAGAGAGGGGAACAGAGACAGAGGGACAGAGAGAGGGGAACAGAGAGAAGCGGACAGAGAGTGTGGGACTGAGAGAGGGGGGACAGAGAGAGGGGGACAGTGAGAGGAGGGAGAGAGAGAAGTACAGAGAGGGGGGACTGAGGGGGGTCAGAGAGGGGGCAGTGAAGGGGACAGTGAGGGGGGGGACAGAGAGAGGGGGACAGAGAGACGGGGCCGATAATGTGTTGCTGGAAAAGCGCAGCAGGTCGGGCAACATCTAAGGAGCAGGAAAATCGACGTTTCGGGCATGAGCCCTTCTTCTGGAATGAGGAAAGTGTGTCCAGCAGGCTAAGATAAAGGTAGGGAGGAAGGACATGGGGGAGGGGCGTTGGAAATGCGAGAGGTGGAAGGAGGTCAAGGTGAGGGTGATAGGCCGGAGTGGGGGTGGGGGCGGAGAGGTCAGGAAGAAGATTGCAGGTTAGGAAGGCGGTGCTGAGTTCGAGGGATTTGACTGAGACAAGGTAGGGGGAGGGGAAATGAGGAAACTGGAGAAATTTGAGTTCATCCCTTGTGGTTGGAGGGTTCGGGACAGATAAAGGCGGACAGAGAAAGGGGGGAAGAGAGAGGCGGACAGAGAGGGGGGTACAGAGAGTACACGGACAGAGAGTGGGGGTACAGAGAGCGGGGGACAGAAAACAGTGGACAGAGATCGGAGGAAGAGATAGGATTACTGAGGGAGTGGAACAGAGTGAGGGGAACAGAGAGAGGGGGCAGAGAGAGTGGGGACAGAGAGAGGGGGACAGAGAGGTGGGGCAGAGAGAGGGGGACAGAGAAAGCGGACAGAGAGGGGGGAACAGTGGGAAGGGAAACAGAGATGGGATGACAGAGAGAGGGGATCAGAGAGAGGGGGACAGAGAGTGGGGAGCAGAGAATGGGATGGGCAGAGAGAGGGGAACAGAGAGGGGGACAGAAGGAAGGGGACTAAAAGAGGGGGGAAACAGAGAAAGGTGGAGCCAGAGAGAGGGGTGTCAGAGAGTAGGGGCCAGAGAGTGGGGGAAAGAGAGAAGGGAGCAGAGAGAGGGGGACAGACAGAAGGGGACAGAAAGCAGACGACAGAGAGGGAGGGAGGGAGAGAGAGGGGAGTACGACAGAGGAGACAGGGAGAGGGGGAAGAGAGACAGAGAGGGACAGAGAGGGGGGACAGAGAGAAGGGGACAGAGAGTGGGGGACAGAGAGTGGACGGACAGAGAGTGGGGGGACAGAGAGCGGGTGACAGAGATAGGAGAGAGAGAGGAGTACTGAGGGAGTGCGACAGAGTGAAGGGGACAGAGAGTGGGCATAGAGAGAGGGTTGGGCAGAGAGAGGGGTCCAGAGAGTGGGGAAACAGAGAGGGGTGTGGCACAGATGGGGGAGTACAGAAAGTGGGGGACAGAGAGAGAGAGGGGAGAGAGAGAGAGCGGGAGAGAGTGTGGGTGACAGAGAGTGGGGGGTCAGCGACAGGGGGACAGAGAGAGGGGGACAGCGAGAGGAAGACAGAAAGGGGGGGCAGAGAGCAGTGGACAGAGAGCGGGGGACAGAGAGTGGGGGGACAGAGAGAGGGGGCAGAGAGAGGGGGCAGAGAGAGCGGGGACAGAGCGAGGAAAATGAGAGGAGGACAGCGAGAGGGGGACAGAAGGCAGGAGACAGAGAGAGGAGGGAGAGAGAGGAGTACAGAGAGAGGGCGACAGAGAGGAGGGGCAGAGAGAGGGGACATAGAGGGGGCGACGGAGGGAAGGGGGCACACAGAGAAGAGTGACTAAGTGTGGTAAAAGAGGGAGGTGGTCAGAGAGGGAGGTGGTCAGAGAGGGAGGGGGTCTGTGAGTGGAGGGTCAGAGAGAGGGGGAGAGAGATAGTGGGGGACAGAGAGGGGGCAGAGGGGAACAGAGAAAGGGGACATGGGTGGACAAAGAGAGAGTGGACACAGAGTGGACACAGCGGGGGACATAGAGGGGGCCACAGAGGGAAGGGGTAACACAGAGTGGGGTGACAGAGAGATGGGTCAGAGAGGGAGGTGGTCAGAGAGAGGGGAACGGAGAGTGCGCGCAGAGAGAGGGGTGACAAAGAGGGGGGAACAGAGAGCGGGGACAGAGACAGAGGGACAGAGAGAGAGGAACAGAGAGTGTGTGCAGAGAGAGGGGTGACGGAGAAAAGGGAAACAGAGAGAGGAGAAAGAAAGAAGGGGACAGAGAAAGGGGGACAGAGAGAGGGGACAGAGAGAGCGGAACAGACTGCGGGAAGCAGAGAGAGGGGGCAGAGAGAGGGGGTCAGAGAGAGGGGGTCAGAGAGAGGAGTACAGAGAGAGGGGGACTGAGAGAGGCAGGGACAGTGAGGGGGACAGAGAGAGGGGGACATGAGAGGGAGACAGAGAGCGGGGACAGAGAGGAGGACGGGGAGGGGGGGTAGAGAGACCAGGGACAGGTAAAAGCGGACAGAGAAAGGGGGAAAGACAGAGGCGGACAGAGAGAGGGGGGAAAGAGAGTGGGGGGACAGAGAGTGGACGGACAGAGAGTGGGGGTACAGAGTGCGTTGTACAGAAAACAGGGGACAGAGATAGGAGGGAGAGAGAGGTGTACTGAGGGAGTGGGACAGCGTGAGGGCGACAGAGAGAGGGGGTAGAGAGAGAGGGACAAAGAGAGGGAGACAGAGAGTTGGGACAGTGGGGGGACAGAGAAAGAGGATAAAGGGGGGAACAGAGGGAAGGGGGAACAGAGAGAGGGGTGACAGAGAGAAGGAATCAGAGAGAGGGGAACAGAGAGTGGGGGGCACAGAGTGGGTTGAGGAGAGAGAGGGGTCCAGAGAGCGGGAAAACAGAAAGGGAGTGGCAAATATGAGGAGGACAGAAAGTGGGGGACAGAGAGAGTGGTACAGAAACAAGTGAGAGAGAAAGAGAGGGGACAGAGAGAGGGGGACATAGAGAGGGGGGAGAGAGAGGAGTACAGAAGGAGGGGGACGGAGATCGGGAGGGCAGGAAGGGGGAGGGAAGGGGACAGAGAGGGGGGACAGAGAGAGGGGTACAGAGAGGGTGGACAGAGAGGAGGCAGAGGGTGGACAGAGAGACGGGGACAGATAAAGGCGGACAGAGAAAGTGGCAAAGAGACAGGCGGACAGAGAAAGAGAGGGGGCAGAGAGAGGTGACAGACAGAGAGGGACAGAAAGCGGACGATAGAGAGAGGAGAGAGAGAGGAGAGTAAAAGAGAGGGGACAGAGAGAGGGGGGGACAGAGAGGGCGACAGAGAGTGGACGGACAGAGAGCGGGGGACAGAGAGCGGGGGACAGAAAGCAGGGGACAGAGATAGGAGGGAGAGAGAGGAGTACTGAGGGAGTGCGACAGAGTGAGTGGGACAGAGAGAGGAGCAGAGAGAGAGGGCAACAGAGAGAGAGGGACAGAGAGGGAAGACAGAGAGGTGGGACAGAGGGGGGACAGAGAGAGGGGACAGACCGGGGAACAGAGGGGATGGGGAACAGAGAGTGGGGTGGGCAGAGAGAGGGGTCCAGAGAGTGGGTAAACAGAGAGGGGGGTTACACAGATGGCGGGGGTACAGAAATTGGGGAACAGAGAGAGGTTTACAGAAATAGGGAGGACAGAGAGAGGGTACAGAGAGGGGGGACAGAGAGGGGGCAGAGGGTGGACAGAGAGACGGGGACAGATAAAGGCAGACAGAGAACGGGGCAAAGAGAGAGGTGGAAACAGAGGGGGGAAAGAGAGTGGGGGGGCAGAGAGTGGACGGACAGAGAGTGGGGGGACAGAGAGCGGGGGACAGGAAACAGGGGACCGAGATAGGAAGGAGAGAGAAGATTACTGACGGAGTGGGACAGAGTGAGGGGAACAGAGAGAGGGGGACAGTGAGAGTGGGACAGAGAGACAGGGAAAGAAAGTTGGGACAGAGGGAGATCGAGAGGGAGAGAGGACAGAGGGGGAAGAAGATGAAAGGGGGAACAGAGAGAGGGGTGACAGAGAGAAGGGGTCAGAGAGAGGGGGCAGAGAGAGGGGGCAGAGAGCGGGAGACAGAGAATGGGGCCGGGGGCTACAGAGACACAGTGGGACAGAGAAAGGGGGACTGAGAGAGGCGGACAGAGAAGGGGGAAAGAGAGAGTTGGGACAGAGAGAGGGTGATAGTGAGTGGGGGACAGAAAGAGGAGGGAAACAGAGAGTGTGGGACGGAAATTGGGGACAGAGACAAGGGAACAGAGAAAGGGAACAGAGAGAGGGTGACAGGGAGTTGGGCGGCAGAGAGTGGGGTGGTCAGAGAGTGGGTGACAGAAAGAGGGGACAGAGAGCGGGGCGAGAGAGAGAGGAGGACAGACACAAGCGGACAGAGCGGGGGGACAGAGAAGCGGGAGAGCGAGGGGGTCTGAAATATGGCGGACAGAAAGAAGGAGGACAGAAAGCAAAAGACAGAGAGAGGAGAGACAGAGGTGGACAGAGAGAGGGGGACATATAGAGGTGGAGAGAGTCAGGGACAGAGAGAGGGGTCAGAGAGAGGTGGCAGAAGGGGTACAGAGTGACAGGGGACAGAGAGAGGGGACAGAGAGTAGGGGGACAGAGACAGGGTCAGAGAGAGGGGGACAGAGAGAGGGGGACATAGAGGGGGACACAGATGGGGGACAGAAGGGGGGACAGAGGGAATGGGGAACAAAGAGAGGGGGCACAGAGAAAGGGGGTCAAAGAGAGGAGGACAGAGAGTAGGGGCAGATAATGGGGTGAGCAGAGAGAGGGGTACAGAGAGCGGGGAATCAGAGAGGGAGGTGGCACAGATGGGGAGGACAGAAAGTGGGGGACAGAGAGAGCGGTACAGAGAGAGGGGGACAGAGAGAGGGGGAGCGCGAGGAGTACAGAGAGAGTGGGACTGAGAGCGGGGGGCAGAGAGGGGGAGAGAAGTGGATAGAGAGGCCGGACAGAGAGAGGGGGCAGAGGGTGGACAGAGAGACGGGGGACAGATAAAGGTGGGCAGAAATGGGGGAAAGAGAGAGGCGGACAGAGAGAGGGGAAAAGAGAGAGGCGGACAGAGAGTGGACGGACAGAGCCTGGGAGGACAGAGAGCTGGAGACAGAAAACGGGACAGAGATAGGAGGGAGAGGGAGGATTACTGAGGGAGTGGGACAGAGTGAAGGGAACAGAGAGGGGGCAGAGAGAGTGGGGGACAGAGAGAGGGGCACAGTAAGAAGGGGACAGAGAGGCGGGGACAGAGAGTTGGGACAGAGGGGGGATCGAGAGAGAGAGGACACAGTGGGGGAACAGAGGGAACAGAGAGAGGGGGGCAGAGAGTGGGGTCACAGAGTCGGGTGGTCAGCGAGAGGGGGTTCAGAGAGCGGGAGAACAGAGCGGGGGTTGGCACAGATGGGGGGACAGAGAATGGGGACAGAGAGAGAGGGGGGTCAGAGAGTGGGGGAAAGAGAGAAGGGGACAGACAGAGGGGTACAGACAGAGGGGGACAGAAAGCAGGCGACAAAGAGAGGAGGGAGAGAGAGTGGAGTAAGATAGAGAGAACAGGGAGAGGGGGAAAGAGAGGGAGGAAAGAGAGGTTGGACAGACAGAGGGAGACAGTTAGTGGGGCGACAGAGAGAGGTGGAACAGAGAGAGGGGAAGAGAGAGTGTGGGGCAGAAAGTGGGGACAGAGACAGGGGGACAGAGAGAGAGTGACAGGGAGTTGGGCGGCAGAGAATGGAGTGGCCAGGGAGAGGGGTTCAGAGAGAGGGGGAACAGAGAGTGGTGTGGCAGAGATAGGGGCGACAGAGAGTGAGAGTCAGAGAGTGGGGGGCAGAAAGAGGGGACAGAGAGAGAGGCGAGAGACAGAGGAGGACAGAGACAAGCGGACAGACGGAGGGGGAGAGAGAAGGGGAGTGGGGGACTGACATATGGAGGACAGAGAAAAGGGGGACAGAAAGCAAAGGACAGAGAGAGGAGAGAGAGGTGGACAGAGAGAGGGGACATAGAGAGGGGGAACAGAGGGAAGGGGGACAGAGAGAGGAGGCACAGAGAAAGGGGATCAGAGGGAGAGGGACAGAGAGTGGGGGGCAGAGAATGAGGTGAGCAGAGAGAGTGGTCCAGAGAGAGGGGGACCGAGCGCCGGGACAGAGAGAGAGGGGGACAGAGAGAGCGGGGCAGAGAGAGTGGACAGAGCGGGGGGACACAAAGGGGGCACAGAGGGGGTCAGAGAGAGAGGCGAGAGCGGGGAAACATAGAGAGGGAGTGACAGAGGGAGTACAGAGTGACAGGGGACAGAAAGAGGGGGCAGAGAGAGGGGACAGAGAGAGGGGGACAGAGCGCGGGGGCAGAGAGAGAGGGTGACAGAGAGAGCGGGGCAGAGAGAGGGGACAGAGCGGGGGGACTCAGAGGGGGCACAGAGAGAGAGGACAGAGAGGGGGAACAGAGTGAAGGGGGAACAGAGAGAGGAGGCACAGAGAAAGGAGATCAGAGGGAGAGGGACAGAGAGTGGGGGGCCAGAGAATCGGGTGAGCAGAGAGAGGGGTCCAGAGAGCGGGGAAACAGAGAGGGGGCTGGAACAGATGGGGAGGGGGACAGACAGTGGGGGACAGAGGGAGGGGTACAGAAATAGGGGACAGACAAAGAGAGGGGAGTGAGAGAGGGGGACAACGACTGGGGACAGAGAGAGAGGAGTACAGAGAGAGGGGGACTGAGAGCGGGGAGGCAGAGAGAGGGAGAGAAGGGGACAGAGAGGGGGCAGAGTGAGGGGTGCAGAGAGGGGGGACACAGAGGAGGCAGGGGGTGGACAGAGTGACGGGGGACAGATAAAGGCGGACAGAGAAAGGGGGAAAGAGAGAGGCGGACAAAGAGAGGTGGGAAAGCGAGTGGGGGGACAGAGAGTGGACGGATAGGAGGGAGAGAAAGGATTACTGAGGGAGTGGGACAGAGTGAGGGGAACAGAGAGAGGGGGAAGAGAGTGGGGACAGAGGGAGGGGGACAGAATGAAGGAGATCGAAAGAGGGGGGAGAGAGAGAGGCGGGGACAGAGAGAGGGGGACAGATAGAGGGGGCGGTCAGGGAGTTGGGGCCAGAGAGTGGGAGAAAGAGAGAATTGGACAGAGAGAGGGGGACAGACAGAGGGGGACAGAAAGCAGACGACAGAGAGTGGAGGGAGAGAGAGGAGAGTAAGAGAAAGGGGACAGGGAGAGGGGGAACAGAGAGAGAGGGGGGCAGAGAAAGGGGTGTACAGAAAGCGGAGGATAGAGAGCAAGGGGACAGAGAGAGGGGGACAGAGAGAGAGGGGAACAGAAAGCAGGGGACACAGAGAGGAGAGAGAGCGAGGAGTACAGAGAGAGGGTAACAGAGATAGGGGAAGAGAGAGGGGTTCAGAGACAGAAGGGACAGGGGCCAGAGGGGGGACAGAGAGAGGGGACAGAGAGGGGGACAAAAGGGGGCAGAGAGGGAGGGGGCATAGAGGGGGAGACGGAGGGAAGGGGAACAGAGAGAGGGGTGTGACAGAGAGTGTGGTCAGAGAGGGAGGGGGTGAGAGAGAGGGGGGACAGAGTGAGGGGGAGAGAGATAGTGGGGGACAGACAGAGGGGGACATAGGGGGGACAGAGAGAGGGGACATGGGGGACAAAGAGAAGGGGACAGAGAGAGTGGACACAGAGAGGGACAGAGGGGCGACAGAGAGAGGGGATATAGAGGGGGCGGCAGAGTGAAGGGGAAGAGAGAGTGGGGTGGCAAAGAGATGGGTCAGAGAGGGAAGTGAACAGAGGGGAACAGAGAGTTTGGGCAGAGAGAGGCGTGACAGAGAGGGAGGAAACAGAGAGAGGGGAAAGAGAGAAGGGGACAGAGAGAGGGGGATAGAGAAAGGGGGACAGACAGCAGAACAGAAAGCGGGAAATAGAGAGAGTGGGACAGAGAGATGGGGACAGAGAGAGTGGGTGGTTGAGAGGAGGGAGAAAAAGAAGTACAGAGAGAGGGGCACAGAGAGAGGGGGTCACAGAGAGGGTGCACAGAGAGTGGGGGGCAGAGAGTGGGTTGGGCAGCGACAGGCGTCCAGAGAGCGGGGAAACAGAAAGGGGGGTGGCACAGATGGGGGGAACAGAAAGTGGGGGACAGAGAGAGAGAGGGAAGAGAGAGAGGGGGAGAGAGAGTGGGGGACAGAGAGAGGGGGACAGAGAGGGGGGAGAGACAGGGGTACACAGAGAGGGCTGCAGAGAGATGGGGACAGAGGGGGCAGAGACAGGGGACATAGAGGGGGCGACGGAGGGAAGGGGGAACAGAGAGAGGGGTGACAGTGTGTGTGGTCATAGAGGGAGGGGGTCAGAGAGAGGGGGTCAGAGACAGTGGGACAGAGGGGGTACAGAGTGAGAGGACATAGTGGGGCAAAGAGAGGGGGGCAGAGTGAACACAGAGGGGATACAGAGGGGAGACGGACAGAGGGGATATAGAGGGGGCGACAGAGAGGATGGAAACAGAGAGATGGGAAAGAGAGAAGGGGACAGAGAGAGGGGGACAGAGATGGGGGACAGAGAGAGGGGAACAGAAAGCAGGCGACAGAGAGAGGCGGGAGAGCGAGGAGTATAGAGAGAGAGGGCAACAGAGATAGGGTGCAGAGGGAGGGGTGCAGAGAGAGGGGGATAGAGGGGGGACAGAGAGAGGAGACATAGAGGGGGGACAGAGAGCGGGGGACAGACAGAGGTGGGCAGAGAGCGGGGACAGTGCGAGGGAAATGAGAGGGGGGTACAGAGAGCGGAGGATAGAGACGGGGATAGAGAGATGAGTACAGAGAGATAGCGACAGAGATAGGGTGCAGAGAGAGGGGTGCAGAGAGAGCGGGACAGAGAGGGGGACAGAGAGGGTGACAGAGGGGGGAACAGAAGAGGGGACATTGAGGGGGGAAACAGAGAAGAGGACAGAGAGAGTGGATAGTGGGGGAGACAGAGGGGGCAGAGAGAGGGGACATAGAAGGGGCGATGGAGGGAAGAGCGAACAGAAAGAGGAATGACAGAGTGTGTGGTCAGAGAGGGAGGGGACAGAGAGAGGGGAACAGAGAAAGGGGGAGAGAGATAGTGGGGACAGAGAGAGGGGGACAGAGGGGGTACAGAAAGAGGGAGACATGGGGGGGCAAAGTGAGGGGGACAGGGTGGAAACAGAGGGGAGACAGAGAGGGGGGCGACAGAGGGAAGGGGAACAGAGAGTGGGGTGGCAAAGAGATGGGTCAGAGAGGGAGGTGAACAGAGGGGAACAAGAGAGTGCGGGCAGAGAGAGGGGTGACAGAGAGGGTGGAAACAGAGAGAGGGGAAAGAAAGAAGGGGACAGAGAGAGGGGGGCAGAGACAGAGGAACAGAGAGAGGGGAACAGAGAGAGTTGGGCAGAGAGAGGCGGTTCAGAGAGAGTGGGACAGAGAGCGGGGGTCAGAGAGTGGGGTTCAGCGAGAGGGGGGACAGAGAAAGTGGACAGAGAGCGGAACAGAGAGCGGGAAATAGAGAGAGGGGGATAGAGAGAGGGGGACAGAGAGAGAGGGGGTCAGTGAGAGGAGGGAGAGAAAGGAGTGCAGAGAGAGAGGGGGACTGAGAGTGGCGGGGACAGAGAGAGGACAGCGTGGGGTCAGAGAGGGGGCAGAGAGTGGGACAGAGAGAGGGGGGTCAGAGAGCTGGGGAACAGACTGGGGGTGGCACAGATAGGGGGACAGAGAGTTGGGGACAGAGAGGGGGGGTACAGAAATAGGGGACAGAGAAAGAGAGGAGAGAGAGAGACAGAGAGGGACGAGTGAGGGGGACAGAGACAGGGTCAGAGAGAGGGGGACAGAGGGGGGATTGATGGGTTGAGAGATGGGGAGAGAGATAATGGGGGAGTGAGATATTGGAGACAGAGAGAGGGGGACAGAGAAGGGGGGGAGAAGGGCAGTCAGAATGGGGAAAGAGGGATAGGAGGACAGAGAGTGGGGGACAGTGAGTGGGGGGGGGGGTCAGCGTCAGGGGGACAGAGAGAGGGGGACAGAAAGGGGGTCAGAGATCGGTGGACAGAGAGCATGGGACAGAGAGCTGTGGACAGAGAGCGGGCGACAGAGAGCAGGGTACGGAGAGCGGGGGACAGAGAGAGGGGGGCAGAGAGAGCGGGGACAGAGCAGAGGATGGGGGCAGAGAGAGGGGGACAGAGAGAGGGGAACAGAAAGCAGGGGACAGAGAGAGGAGGGAGAGAGAAATCACAGAGAAACAGAGGGGAGAGAGAAAGAGAGGGGAGAGTGAGGGGGACAGAGACAGGGGTCAGAGAGAGGGGGGCAGAGATATGGCGGACAGAGAGAAGGAGGACAGAGAGCAAAGGACAGAGAGAGTAGAGAGAGAGGTGGGCAGAGAGTGGGGGACAGAGAGAGGGGGACAGAGAGAGGTGGCGTAGAGGGGGTGACAGAGGTGGTACTGAGTAACAGGGGACAGAGAGAGGGGACAGAGAGTAGGGGGAAATAGAGCGGGGGACAGAGAGCGGGGGACAGAGAGGGGGACAGAGAGGGGGACTGAGCGGGTGACACAGAGACAGGGGGACAGATAAAGGCGGAGAGAGAAAGCGGAACAGAGAGGCAGACTGAGAGAGGGGGAAACAGAGTGGGGGGAAGAGAGTAGACGGACAGAGAGTGGTGGGACAGAGAGCGGGGGACGAAAGGCAGGGGACAGAGATAGGAGGGAGAGCGAGGAATACTGAGGGATTGGGACAGAGAGAGTGGGTCAGAGAGAGTGGGACTGAGAGAGGGGGACAGCGAGGGGGAGACAGAGAGGTGGGAGAGAGGGGGGACAGAGAGAGTGGAGAGACAGGGGGAACAGAGGGTATGGGAACAGAGAAAGGGGGCACAGAGAGAGGGGGTAAGAGAGAGGGAGGGAGAGAGTGGGGGGAAAAGGGTGGGGTGGGCACGGAGAGAGCGGGGAAACAGAGAGGGGGTTGGCACAGATATGGGGACAGAGAGTGGAGGACAGAGAGAGGGGTACAGAAATAGGGGACAGAGAAAGAGAGGGGAGAGAGAAAGAGAGGGGAGAGAGAAAGAGAGGGGAGGGTGAGGGGGACAGAGACGGGGGTCAGAGAGAGGGGGACAGAGAGAGGGGGATAGAGAGAGGGAGACACAGAGGGGGGACAGAGAGGTTGTCAGAGAGTGTGGAGACAAGAGAAAGGGGACCGAGAGAGAGAGAGGGGCAGAGAGTGGGAGTCAGAGAGAGGCGGACAGAATGGAGAGAGAGGGGGAGTGAGAGCGGGGACAGAGATTTGGGTACAGAGAGCAGACGACAGAGAGAGGGAGACAGAATGATGGGGACAGAGTATAGGACGAGAGAGACGTGGCAGAGAGAGGGGGTAGAGAGACCGGGATAGAGAGAGGGGGACAAAGAGTGGGGCATGGAGAGAGGGACGGAAAGATGGGGACAGAGAGTGAGAGAGGGGAGAAACAGAGACGGGAAACAGAGAGAGGGGGACAGAGAGCGAGGTACAGAGAGTGGAGATAGAGAGACGGGGACAGAGAGAGGAGGCAGAGAGACAGGTGATCAGAGCGAGAGGAACAGAGAGAGCGGGTTCAGAGAATGGGGAGGCAGAGAGTGGTGGATGGAGAGTGGGGGACAGAGAGAGGGGGACAGAGAAGGTGTCACAGAGAAGGGGGAACAGAGAGGGAGGACGTGGGGGATAGAGAAAGGGGACAGAGAGAGGAGAGACAGAGAGAGGGGGGACATGGAGAGGGGGAAAAGAGATGGGGGCAGAGAGAGGGGTACAGAGAGATGGGATGTAAATAAGCGGACTGTGAGAGGGGTGAGGGGGGGGAGACAGAGAGAGGGGGACAGAGAGAGAGGGGAATCAGAGAATGAGGGGTCAGAGAGTGGGGGACAGAGAGGGGGGACAGACAGAGGAGGGAGAGAGAAGGGGAAGAGAGAGGCGGACAGGCAGAGGGGAAGAGAGAGCGGGGGACAGAGAGAGGGGACAGAGAGAGGGAGCAGAGAGGGTGGGCAGAAATTGAGGCCGGGGTACAGAGACACAGGGGAACAGAGAAAGGCGGAGAGGGAGAGAGAGAGAGGCGGACAGAGAGAGGGGTAAAGAGAGAGGTGGGACAGAGAGAGCGGGACAGTGAGTGGGGGACAGGGAGAGGTGGACGGTGGGGCAGATAGTGTGGAACAGAAAGTGGGGGACAGAGACAGAGCAACAGAGACAGGGGGACAGAGAGAGGGGACAGAGTGGGGGGACAGAGTGGGGTGGTCAGAGAGAGGGAGGTCAGAGAGAGGGCTAACAGAGAGGGGGTGGCAGAGAAAGGGGGAGAGAGAGTGGGGGTGAGACAGTGAGGGACAGAAAGAAGGGGACAGAGAGAGAGGCGAGAGAGAGGGGGACAGAGAGAGGGGGACGGAATAGGGGACAGAGAGAGGGGGTCAGAAAGAGCTTCAGATAGGGGATGACATAGGGGGGACAGAGTGACAGGGGACAGAGAGAGGGGACAGAGAGAGGGGGAAAGAGAGTAGGGGAACGAGAGCAGGGGACAGAGAGCAGTGGACAGAGAGCAGGGGGCAGAGAGCGGGGTAGAGAGAGAGGGGGCCGAGAGAGGGGTGACAGAGAAAGGGGGACAGGGATGTGAAAGGAGAGCGGGGTATAGAGAGCGCGGGACAGAGAGAGGGGGACAGAGAGACGGGAAACAGAGAGGGGTATGGCACAGGTAGTGGGACAGCGAGTGGGGGGCAGAGAGTAGTGTGATCAGGAAGAGGGGGGTCAGAGAGAGGGGGAACAGAGAGTCGGGTGACAAAGATAGCGGGGCAGAGAGTGGAGTTGAGAGTGTGGGGGATTGAAAGAGGGGTCAGAGAGAGAGGCGAGAGAGAGAGGGGAATAGAGACAGGGGACAGAGTGAGGGGTACACAGAGAGGGGGAGAGAGAGGGGGGAACAGAGATGGGGGCAGAGAGAGAGGACAGAAAGCAAGGGACAGAGATAGCAGAGAGAGAGGGGGAGAGAGAGAGTGGGGGACAGAGAGAGGGGGCAGAGAGGCGTTGACAGAGGGGGGACAGAGTGACACGGGGACACAGAATGGCGAGAAGAGACAGGGGGATGGAGAGGGGGTACAGAATGACGGTGTACAGAGAGAGGGGGACAGAGAGTGGGGGACAGAGAGCGGTGGACAGAAAGCGGGGGACAGAGAGCAGGGGACAGAAAGAGGGGATAGAGAGTGGGGGGGACAGGGGTACAGAGAGAGGGGGACAGAGATGGGGGAAAGAGAGCCGGCAACAGAAAGCAGGGGACAGAGAGCTGGGTTCAAAGAGAGGGGTATAGAGAGAAGGGGGCAGAGAGAGTGGGGGCAGAGAAAGGGGGACGGAGAGGGGGACCAAGAGAGGGGGATAGAGAGAGATGGACAGAGAGAGTGTGACAGAGACAGTGAAGACAGAGTGGGGGAATAGAGTGAGGGCAGACAGAGAGTGGGGGACAGAGAGAGAGGGGCAGAGAGGGGGACAGAGAGTAGGGTGGTACGAGAATGGAGGTCAGAGAGAGGGGGCAGAGAGGGGGACACAGAGAGGGGGTCAGAGAGAGTGGGGATAGAAAGAGGGGAGACAGAGATGTGGGTCAGAGAGAGGCGACAGAGAGAGGGGGACAGAGTCAGAGGGACAGAGAGAGGGGAACAGAGAGAGTGTGACAGAGAGAGGGGGACAGAGAGTGGGAGGTCAGAGAGTGGGGAGAGAGGGACAGAGAGACGGGTACAGAGGGAGGGGGACAGAGAGAGGGGGACAAAGAGAGGGGGATAGAGAGGGGGACAGAAAGAAGGGGACCGAGAAGGGGAGAGCGTGAGAATGGGACAGAGAGAGGGGATCAGAGAGTGGGTGGTCAGAGAGTGGGGGACGGAGAGTGGGGACAGAGAGAGGGGGTGAAAGAGAGGTGGACAGAGAGAGTGGGTGAAAGGGGAGGACATAGAGCGGGGGACAAAAAGCAGGGGACAGAGAGAGGACGGAGAGAGAGAGAGGTAAGAGAGAGTGGGACAGGGAGAGGGGTAAGAGAGAGGGGGGTACAGAGAGAGGGGGAAGAGAGAGGGGGCAGAGAGAGGAGGACACAGAGGGGGGACAGAGAGGTTGTCAGTGAGTGTGGAGACAGAGAGAAAGGGGACTGAGAGAGAGAGGGCCAGAGAGTGGGAGTCAGAGAGAGGCGGTCAGAGTGGAGAGAGAGGGGCAGTGAGAGCGGGGACAGAGATAGGGGTACAGAGAGCAGAGGACAACGAGTGGGGGACAGAACGATGGGGACAGAGTGTAGGGCGAGAGAGAGGGGGCAGAGTGAGGGGGCAGAGAGCGGGATAGAGAGAGGGGGACAGAGAGTGGTGCATGGAGAGAGGGACAGAAAGATGGGGACTGACAATGAGAGTGGGAAGAGACAGAGAGGGGAAACAGAGAGGGGGGACAGAGAGTGGAGATAGAGAGACGGGGACAGAGAGAGGGCAGAGAGACAAGTGATCAGAGCGGGAGGAACAGAGAGAGCGGGGTCAGAGAGAGGGTAGGCAGAGAGTGGTGGATGGAGAGTGGGGGACAGAGAGAGGGGGATAGAGAAAGGGTCACAGAGAAGGGGGAACAGAGAGGGAGGAAGGGGGGACAGACAAAGGCGACAGAGAGAGGAGAGACAGTGAGAGGGGGGACATAGAGAGGGGGAAAATAGATGGGAGCAGACAGAGGGGACAAAGAGATGGGGAACAGAGAGAGGAGCAACAGAGAGAGGGGGAACAGAGAGACGGAGACAGAGAGAGAGGAACAGAGAGAGGGGATGGAAAGAAACGGACCGTGAGAGGGGTGAGAGAGAGAGAGAGGGGGGAAACAGAGAGAGGGGGTCAGAGAGAGAGGGGAATCAGAGAGGGAGGGGTCAGAGAGTGGGGGACAGAGAGTATGGGACAGAGAGAGGAGGGAGACAGAAGGGGAAGAGAGAGGCGGACAGGGAGGGAGGAAGAGAGAGCGGGGGGGCAGAGAGAGGGGACAGAGAGGGGGAGCAGAGAGGGTGGGCAGAAATTGAGGCCGGGGGTACAGAGACGCAGGGGGACAGAGAAAGGGAGAGAGAGAGAGAGAGGCGGACAGAGAGAGGGGTAAAGAGAGAGGTGGGACAGAGAGAGGGGGACAGTGAGTGGAGGGGACAGGGAGAGGTTGGACGGTGGGGCAGATAGTGTGGGACAGAAAGTGGGGGACAGAGGCAGGGCAACAGAGACAGGGGGACAGAGAGAGGGGACAGAGTGGGGGAGAGAGTGGGGTGGTCAGAGAGAGGGAGGTCAGAGAGAGGGCTAACAGAGAGGGGGTGGCAGAGAAAGGGGTGAGAGAGAGTGGGGGTGAGAGAGTGAGGGACAGAAAGAGGGGGACAGAGAGAGAGGCGAGAGAGAGGGGGACAGAGAGTGGGGGACAGGGATAGGGGACAGAGAGAGGGCGGACAGAAAGCAAGGGACAGAGTAAGCAGAGAGAGGGGGTAGAGAGAGATAGTGGGGGGACAGATAGAGGGTGTCAGAGGGACCGTCAGGTAGGGGATGACAGAGGGGGGACAGAGTGACAGGGGACAGAGAGAGGGGACAGAGAGTGGAGGGTCAGAGACAGGGGGACAGAGAGAGGGGGACAGAGATAGGGGTAAAGAGAGCAGAGGAACGAGAGCAGGGGACAGAGAGCAGGGGACAGAGAGCAGGGGACAGAGAGAGGGGGACAGAGAGAATGGAGAGAGAGGGGACAGAGAGAGGGGGAGAGACAGCGGCGTAAAGAAAGCAGCGAACAGAGAGGAGGGAGAAAAGGGGGATGAGAGAGGGTGACAGGGAGAGGGGGAAGAGAGAGCGAGGGGTTAGAGAGAGGGGGACAGAGAGAGCGGGACATCGAGGCGGGACAGAGATGGGGACAGAGAGTGTGGGGACAGAGAGAGGGGGGTAGAGAGGGTGGAGAGAGAGGGGACAGAGAGAGGCGGAGAGACAGAGGCGTAAAGAAAGCAACGAACAGAGAGGAGGGAGAAAGGGGGATGAGAGAGGGTGACAGGGAGAGGGGGAAGAGAGAGTGAGGGGACAGAGAGAGGGGGACATTGAGGCGGGACAGAGATGGAGACAGAGTGTGGGGACAGAGAGAAAGTGGACAGGGATAGAGGGGTCAGAGAGAGGGGGACAGAGCAAGTGCTGATCAGAGAGTGTACAGAGAGAAGGGTACAGAGAGTGGGGGTAGTGGAGACAGTGCAGAACAGGTTGATGGGAATGGTGCGGTGTATGAGGAATGTCAGCAATAAAGGTGGATTGGAAAGTTGGGGCAGCTCTCCATGGAGAACTTAGGGCTGATAAATCGCCTGGTTGAAGCTTTACAAGTGATGAAGGGTTTAGACAGCGGAAATAAAACAGTGATTGTGCTCCTCCGCCTGAAAGGATCGAGAACGATTCGGCACAGATTTCAAGTCATTAGGAATAGAAGTAAAAGTGAGGAAGCTTTTCACACAGGGAGTGGTTAGGTTCTGCAAGTCACTGTCTGAATGTGACAAAAAGGCAGGTTCTACTGAGTTCTTGAAAACGGTATTCAACGTTTATGTTGAAAGTAGAAATGTGCAGAGTTACAGGGAGAAGGCAAGAGAATGATACAAAGAGAGGGATACTTTTCCTTACTGTGGAGAACCAGCACAGCTAAGGTGGGCTGTGACACAGTTGTGATTCTGAGTGAAATCCCATTCAACAGAATGTTGGGTGTTTGATAGTGGTTATGTTGACAAAGCCGGGACACATCTGCACAACAGAATATTACACAGCATGTCCATGTCAGAGGGAGGATAGTGCTGAGAGAATTAGCGTGTGGAAATACTGCAACTATACCGCCACACAGACGGATGTCAAGCCCCGTCAAAAATAATCTCTTCAAGCCGGTGTCAGCAAGTTTCACCTTAAACCTATGCTCTCTAGATTTCAAATCACCCCACTCTGGGAATAAAGCAACCTTGAATATTTAGTTTATTCATAACCCTCATGACTTTATCAACCTTTGATAAGCTCATGGCTCAGCCCCCACGCCGGAAGGAAAATTGTCCCAGCCTATTCAGCCTTGCCTACAGTCCAATCCTTGCAACCCTCACCACATCCTTGTCTGTATTTTGTGAGCAATTTCACGTGATTGCCTTAATTTTTCAAAGATGCCAATTACGCTGGACAACAACGAGCTACTGGAAACGGAAAGGTGAAGCTTTAAACGGCTGCAAATTTCAGTGGTGGGCGATTTTGAGCAACGGCAGCTGTGTGTGGAGTGTGTTTCTGTAGTGTAGTGGTTATCACGTTCGCTTAACATGCGAAAGGACCCCGGCCTAAAACCGAGCAGAAGCAGTCTTTTCCTGATGGCAGTTGGTAGATTGACATGAGTGGCCACTTCTTGCTTGCTGCGTTCATCAGCAAACCTGCCTTTGAATTTGTTCACCTGTGTCTGCTGTAGCGCTGAAAAGGAATGCAACTCTGTTTAATTACTGTGTGAAGCATTGTTAAGTTTTTATCCTCCCTGGTTCTGAATATGCGCCGATATGTACACCACCGATGGCCATTCTGTTGAAGCGTGTAGTTTGCGTGCTCTGGTCCTTCCGCTAAAAGCAGTAATGCATTTGCATTCCTTGCCCCAGCGGCCCGGTTCAAAGCCAAGGAGAAAGCTGATGTGCTGGTGTCACAGTGCACCACGGATTCCTAATGTAGCCTCTCTATCAAATGTATGCAAAGTAGTGTCTGAAAGGTTTCATTTGGATGCTGTCTGCTGTTTTTCAACGTGTCAAAACCAGCATTCAGAAGACTTGAACCATATTTAGGAGTAGTTCACATGTCAGCAGCTCACTCCATCGGGCAACAGGAATGAATGAATTTACACTCTCAGATGAAGCTCTGGACTTGTGCTATAATCGAGTCACTAATATTAACGTGTACCCCTGAAATTCCTGCCATGTTGGAACTGAAACCGAGGAAATGATAGAAAGGCTACCGAATGGTATTGTCTACATTTTGTTTTCTTTACATCAAAGAGGAGTAGAAAAATGTAAGCGGTGTGTGTGTGTGTGTGTGTGGGGGGGGGAGGGGGGGGGGGGGAATGGGGGGGAGTGATGGGGGGGGCGAATAACACAGCGAGGCACGTGCAGCTCTGCTGAAAATCCTTCTTGCTGATTGCGTCAGCAACAAAAGACGTGAAGGTCACTCAGGCGGGAGAGCTTTTCACATCGAGAACAAAGAGCACTCGCGTACAGTTAGCACCTTTTTGCCATCTCGTGGGGATGGGGGTATTGCCTTTTGCCTTCTGTCATTATGTTCAGAAAGAGTGCTTTGTGCATCTCCAATAAGCAACATGGAATTCATTAAACTTTACTGAGTGGCTTCTCATCGATTCCCACACAGGATTCCACCTCAGCTGTCAGCCATCTGGCTCATGTCCAGGTGTGGACATCTCTGCAGCAAATTGCACATTAAATGTGAAAGACAAGGAACTTGGCAACTCGTACCGGCACCGAGGCTCGAATATATTCGTAATGAAATGTGTCCTTCTCGGATTCTACCGTTAACTCAGCTTTTCATGTAGAGAACATTCTTTCGGACGCCTTTTTGTAAAATAGTCGCGGTAAATGTAATAAAGTGGATGAACTTGAGGCTCATTTGGAAATTGGCAACTACGATATTGTGGGGATAACTGAGGCGTGGCTTCAAGTGGACAGGGCCTGGAAAATGAATATTCAAGGCTATACGTGCTACCGTAAGGACAGACTGGCTGGCAGAGGGGGTGGGGTGGCCATGTTGGTAAAGAATGATATTCAGTCCCCTGCACGGGGGGACCTAGAATCAAGAGATATAGAGTCAGTATGGATAGAGCTGAGAAATTCTCAGGGTAGAAAGACCCAAAAGGGAGTTATCTACGGGCCACCAAACAAAAGCCTAGATGTAGTGCATAAGTTGAATAAGGAGGTAAAATTGGCCTGTCACAAAGATATTGCTACAATTACTATGGGGAATTTCAACATGCAGTTCTACTGGGAGAATCAGGATGGTACTGGACCCCAAGAAAGGGTGTTTGTGGAGTGCCTCGGAGATGGATTCTTAGAACAGCTTGTGCTGGAACATACCAGGGAGAAAGCAATTCTGGATCTGGTGTTGTGCAACGAAGCGGACTTGATCAGGTACATCCAAGTAAAGGAGCCATTAGGACGTAGTGAGCACAATACAATAAGCTTTAATCTGCAGTTTGAAAGGGAGAGGGTAGAACGGGAAGTGAGAATGTTTCAGTTGAATAAGGGAACGATGGAGCTAGGAGGGAGGAGCTGGTCAAAGTTCAATGGTGCAATACCCTAGCAGGGATGGAAGTGGAACAACAATGGCAGGTATTTCTGGGTATAATGCAGAAGATGCAGGATCGGTTCATTCCAAAAAGGAAGGAAGATCCTAAGGGGAGGCAGGGATGGCCGTGGCTGACGAGGGAAGTTAAGGAACGTATAAATACAAAAAGGAAAAAAAATAACATCACAAAGATGTGTGGGAAATCGGAATACTGGGACGCTTTTAAAGAGCAACAGAGGATAACTAAAAAGGAAGTACGCAAAGAAAAAATAAAGTTCGAAGGTAAACTGGCCAAAAATATAAAGGAGGATAGTAAAGGCTTTTTTAGGTATGTGAAAGGCGAAAATATGGTTAAGACTAAATTTGGGCCCTTGAAGACAGACACAGATGAATATATTACATGGAACAAAGAAATGGCAGAAGAGTTGAATTCACTGGGGAAGGCACGAGCAATCTCCCAGATGTAACAGTGGCTGAAGAACCTGAACTGAAGGGAATTTATATTAGGTTGGAAATGGTGTTGCAGAGAGTGATGGTCTGCATCCCAGGGTACTGAAGGAGGTGACTCTTGAAATCGTGGATGCATTGGTGATCATTTTCCAATGTTCTATAGATTCAGGATCAGTTCCTGTGGATTGGAGAGTGGCTAATGTTGTCCCACTTTTTAAGAAAGGAGGGAGAGAGAAAACAGAGAATCATAGACCAGTTAGTCTGACCTCAGTGGTGGGAAAAATGCTGGAGTCAAATGTAAAGGATGAAAATGCGATATATCTGGAAAGCAGAAACAGGATAGGTCAGAGTCAGCATGGATTTATGAAGGGAAATCATGCTAGACTAACCTTCTGGAATTTTTTGAGGATGTAACTCTGATGATGGACAAGGGAGATCCGATGGATGTAGTATACCTGAACTTTCAGAAAGCCTTTGATAAAGTCCCACATAAGAGGTTAGTGTGCAAAATTAGGGCAGATGGTATTAGGGGCAAAATACTGACTTGGATTGAAAATTGGTTAACTGACAGGAAACAAAGAGTAGTGATAAACGGTTCCCTTTTGGAATGGCAGTCAGTGACCAGTGGTGTGCCGCAGGGTTCAGGACTGGGACCGCTGCGTTTTCCAATGTACATTAATGATATAGATAAAGGTATTAAAAGTAATATTAGAAAATTTGCTGACGACACAAAGCTGGGTGGCAGGGTGAAATGTGAAGAGGATGTTAGGAGAATACAAAGTGACCTGGATAGGCTAGTTAAGTGGACGGATGAATGGCAAATGCAGTTTAATGTGGATAAATGTGTGGTTATCCACTTTGGTGGCAAGAACAGGAAGGCAGATTACTACCTAAATGGAGTCAAGTTAGGTAAAGGGACAATACAGAGAGATCTGGGTGTTCTTGTACATCAGTCAATGAAAGCAAGAATGCAGGTACAGCAGGCAGTGAAGAAAGCTAATAGCATGCTGGCCTTCATAACAAGAGTAATTGAGTATAGAAGCAAAGAGGTCCTTCTGCAGATGCACAGGGTCCTGGTGAGACCGCACCTGGAATATTGTGCGCACTTTTGGTCTCCAAATTTGAGGAAAGACATTCTGGTTATTGAGGGCGTGCTGCGTAGGGTCAAGAGGTCAATTCCCGGAATGGCGGGACTATCTTACGCTGAAATATTGGAGCGACTGGGCTTGTATACACTTGAGTTCAGAAGGCTGAGACCGATCTGTTTGAGACATATAAGATTATTAAAGGATTGGACACTCTGGAGGCAGGAAGCATGTTTCCGCTGATGGGTGAATCCCGAACTAGAGGACACCGTTTAAAAATAAGGGGTAGGCCACTTATAACCGAGTTGAGGAGAAACATCTTCACCCAGAGAGTGGTGGGTATTTGGAATGCTCTTCCCCAGAAGTCTGCGGAGGACAAGTCTCTGGATACTTTCAAGAAAGAGTTGGATAGAACTCTTAAGGATAGTGGAATCAAGAGTTATGGGGATAAGGCAGGAACAGGATACTAATTGAGGATGATCAGCCATGATCATAATGAATGGTGGTGCTGGTTCGAAGGGCAGAATGGCCTACTCCTGCACCTATTGTCTATTGTCTAGCTGCATTGTATGATCTGATACACGGCCTGCTCAGATTTCTGCATTTTCCCTGCAGTCCAGTATGTTTTATGTTACGTTTAATCGCGATAGTTGTACCCTTTCGAGCAATGGGCAAAATCAGTTATCAAAGCAAGAATCTAAGTTGCGGTATGGTCATGCAGCTCATGGTTTCTTTATCGTATCATAACCGAATGTACATTCTCACAGACACATTCCATTTGTGACTCAAACGAGTCTCAGAAGATAGACTCAGCTTCCCATTGATTTTTGTCTGGATTCATGGGCTATCATTATCTGCTGCAAAACTGGTATTGTAGCTGGGCGTATCCCAGCAGCAGTGCGAACAGGACCGGGATGGTGCAACCCTTTCCCTGTGACTTTGCTTCTAATTTTTCACAAGAGTACAATTGAAAATGTATTAGAAAAGCATCGCAGCGTGCCTAGCGCCGTGGCCGTGCTGTCTAAGCCCCTGGCTTAAGGTTTGTGCCTGAACAGAAACGTACGTTCGTGTCCCCTGCTGCCTTATGCTCGTGCTGCGTGCTAAAGGCTGCTGCATTTAAATTCCAACATGAGCAGCTGGGTTTGTTGCTTGGAAACATGTCTCTGATGTGGGAGAGTGCAGACTCTCCATCAGGTCAGTGTCCGTAGTGGAGTGACCACTTGCGCCTCCCACACGAAATGTCCCGCGCTCCAGCTGCTCCACTGCTGCTTCATGTTCCAGGCAAGTTGTATTGTTCACTGTTGTCACTGAAATCCAGTGGAGATTGTTATGTCATCGCTGTTGTGAAACAAAATGTTGTAGTGACTGTACGTGACCTTGTTTGGTGTTCTGGCGAATGGGAAAATAATTCCAATTAATTGCGAAGTCATATTGTCTTTGATTTCTCTCATTTTCCTTCGGTTTTGTCCTGGAGACGTAGGTTGGTGATACGCTGCAGCCCTCTCGCATTGTTGATGGGAGGGAAAGCTAATCGAACCGAGATTGTGATTAGTAATCTTCAATTTTCGTGGTTCATTCATATTCTGTTCTTCCTTTTCTCTCATTTCAGCACTTTCCGGGAAGTGGCGGTGCACTAAGGCTCCAGTATGTTTGGAAAGCAGTTTGGAGTTGCTCTGTTGCCAGTTGTGGAGGTAGCCTATGCCTCATTGCCCTCGGACTGTCTCACAAATAGCATTCGTGATTCCGTGTATCTGAAATTGCGTTTGGTTTGTCATTTTTGTTTGTGTTCCGCGGTAAATGCTGTCCGTCTTGCGATTCGTTTAATGCAGTATGTGGTAACACGGTTTGTGAGGTAACTTCCAACAGCAGAATTCCTCAACTGAGGGTCTGGGAATATTTTACGGTGTATGGTCAGTAGGGGCAAAAGTAAGGAAGCCCTTCGTTTCTGCAATGTTTCACAACACTAAATTCAAGCGCGATTGGATTTTAGTTTTCTGAGGCATAATTTAAACATATTGGTTCAATTCTAATTGTTTTCAATACAGTACCCAACTCAGGTATCCATTTCATAACCAAACCTTACATCTTTTTAAATTTTGCAGGACACAGTGAGACTGCTAACTGGTCATCACAGGTATTTGTCCGCTCTCAGTTCTGAACAGCATTCACTCGCTTTTTAAGGTATAGTGCACGCCTTCAACTTCATAGCACTGCTCTCATCACAACATCCTCCAGCTTCTAATGTTGGGGACAGGGGTTTGGTTACAAAGTTCCGAAAAACGGGGAGTATCAGCTGCAACCGTTACCGCATTGGGAAAAAAAAAGATTTATGCCCCTTTCCCATGGAATGAGCCGTTCATGTGGAAAGAGTTTCTTTACACTGTGTCCCGGGGCTGGGCAGGAAGCCCATGATTGAAGCTGGAGTGGCTGCTTTCTACTGGCAGTGGAGGTCTGGAGAGAATGGTGTTTGCCCCGTCTTCTTCTGTGTGGAGCCTCATACCACAGAATCATGGATGGTTTGGGCTGTAATCCAACCTTGTCATGGATTTTCTGGTTTAAATAGAGGTGGGGGTCACTCTTATACTCTGATCTGAAAAAGCCAAAACTGCACACCTGGATAATGTTGAAGTACCAACCTTTTACCTTTTAACTTGCAGCCTGCTGCTGACCATTTGAGCCACAGAGACTGACACGAATCAGGCATGCCGATCCCCCTTATGCAGGAAGGTTAAGGGGGATCTGAAGGGCGGTGGAACAGCTGGAGCTCTCCGTTTTCAGAGTCTGTCACCCATTTTCCTGTTTTCATCACCGAGAGTGTCAGAGAGCTTGAGGGGTCTGCAAACACCCAGAGAATTAGGAACCATCACAAAGTGGAAGTTACCCTGGCCCTTCGATGCGACTGCCTGAAGTACATCACTTGTGGCTCTTGTACTGGGATAATTCAAACCCACAGTTTGACAGAAACTGAAACTTAAGCATAGCGCTTCACGGCGCTCAGTATCTGTCATTAATATACGCACGTACAGAATCCCTTCTATATAATCACTCCATCAAACCCTCCCTGTCAATCTGGCCAAATCTTCAACTTTGCATCTCATCATCCATTTCCCCCAACTAATGTGAACATTTTGTTTTCATCTACCTTATCTACGCTAATCCTAAGCCTATAAGCTCTGTCACATCTCCCTTCAACTCCAGTTGCTCCATTGTATCATATATCATATATCATTCAGAACTGAAACTCTCGGGGAAATGAATAAGCCTATCACCTCTCAGGCTCCTCCCATCCTTCACAACATGTGATGATCTCTGCGTGAATATACCTGGTCACCGTCGGACAGGAACAGGGCTAATATGATTTTCGGACATAAAAGAGAGGGTGCTGGAGGAACCCAATAGGACTGTTCGTTTTTGGGAGAGATAAGTAATGTTCATGTTTAGAGATAGTTTCTTACTCTCATTTTATTACACTTTTCTCTCTGCATTGATAGCGATATATTCTGGAGTCTTCTTTCACTAAGGCTTGCAAGGATGGATATACAGACAAAAACATCAATCAAAGTGAATTATTTGTCTGTCTGATTTCTCAACTGGACTGACACTGTCTTTACTAAACTTGCCTGAGTACTTAAAGAGGATTCACAAAAAGGAAACACCAAACAAATATCTAATCAAAATCTGACACGATTGATCAATTCATGTGAAACTGAATATGACTAACCTTTGAGTAAGTGTTGGATCCTCAGTCATTACCACTCACGGCATATAATTTATCCATCATATCCGCCATAACGATCCGAACCAAAGTCTTATACTTGCATCCCATGATCAAATTTCTTTCGGTTAATGTGAACGCCTTGTTTTTATTGACATTGTCTAAACCAACAGTAAATGTTACACTCTGTAAATTCCCCTTCAGCTTCAATGAAAACCTCATATTATGAGTCTCTCAATTTGCACCATTTTGGGAAAGGAACCAGTCTGTCTCCTCGCAGGGACCCTACCATCCTTCCCAATATGTGGCTGATCTGTCTCCTTTCAGTGACACTGCCATCCTTCCCAATATGTGGGTGATCTGCCCCTCTCAGGAACCCTGTCATCCTTCCCAATGTGTGGGTGACCTGCCCGCTCACAGGGACCCGGCTGTCCTTCCCAATGTGTGGGTGATCTACCCCCTCTCAGGGACCCTGCTTTCCTTCCCAATGTGTATGTGATCTGCCCCCTCTCAGTGACCCTGCATCCTTCCAAATGTGTGGGTGATCTGCCCCCTCTCAGGGACACTGCCATCATTTCCAATGTGTGGGTGGTCTCTGATTTGCACAGACCCAGCTGCTCTGTGTTGCTGTGGGTGATGTGTTGGAGGCGTAGTAAAGAGTGAAGAAGTTTACCTCAGAGTACAACGCAATCTTGACCAGATGGGCTAATGGGCTGAGATGTGGTTGATGGAGTATAATTTAGATAAATGTGAGGTGCTGCATTTTGGGAAAGCAAATCTTAGCAGGACTTATACACTTAATGGTAAGGTCCTGGAGTGTGTTGCTGAACAAACATATCTTGTTTCATAGCTCCTTGAAAGTGGAGTCACAGGTAGATAGGACAGTGAATAAGGCGTTTGGTATGCTTTCCTTTATTGTTCAGAGTATTGAGTACAGGGGTTAGGTGGTCATGTTGTGGCTGTACAGGACACTGGTTTGGCCAGTTTTGGACTATTGCGTGCAAATTGGATCTCCTTCCTATTGGAAGGATACTACGAAACATGAAAGTGTTCAGAAAATATTTACAAGGATGCTGCCAGGTTTGGAGGATTTGAGCTCGGGAAAGGCGGAATCGGCTGGGGCTGTTTTCCCTGGAGCGTCGAAGGCTGAGGGGTGACCTTATTTAGGTTCACAAAATCATGAATATGATAAATAGACAAAGTCTCTTCCCTGGGAGTCCAGAACTAGAGGGCATAGGTTTACGGTGAGAGGGGAAAGATATAAAAGAGATCTGAGGGGCAACGTGTTCTCACAGAGGGTGGTACGTGTATGGAATGAGCTTCCAGATGAAAGGGTGGAGGCTAGAATGATGGCAACATTTAAAAGGCATCTGAGTGGGTATATGATTAGGAGGGACTAGATTGGGTTGGGATATCTGGTTGGCACGGACAACTTGTACCGAAGGGTTTCTTTCCATGTTGAACATCTCTTTGACTCTCTGGCTTCATGCAGTGACAGTAGCACAGTGACATCATCCGCTCCCTGGGAATTTCCTCAACTGTGAGATTTTTCTCTAAGTCTAGTACTTCTGATATCTATTCAGCGATAGGCTCCGCAGTGAATTTCAAGTTGATAATAGTGACGTTGTTGAGCATTTGTGAGAATTCTTCAGTAATTTGGAGTTTTTATTGCTGTGCCTGTTACCTGTGAGAGGTTCTGCTGCTGTAAAGCTGCTGTTTGTCCTTTAATGTGGATCTGAATCCATTTCAATATGTAGCTCTGTTTCACTTCTACCTCTCCTTCATCTCTAATATTGTGAGTACTTGTCTGTTTAATCTTTCTCGTAACTTTATCAAATCGTGTCTGGATGATGTTTCTACAACATTCCTTTGACCATACACAATAGATTTAGAAGCTTTACTTTCCTACATAATGTTTCACGGCCAGGAATTGTTCATATTGCAGTCTTTTATTGTTTTGCTTTGTGCCGATACTAACCAAAAGGCACAGCACCATGTTTACTGTCTCTCGTTAATTCAGCATATCCTAAAACATTACCTTTGGATTACTCTCCATGGAGCTCAGTAAATATTGTCAATCCTCACTTAGCTCTGAATACATTGATGACTGATCTTCCTGATCTGTTGTAGTCTGCGTGTTGAAAGAGCAACTACAATGCTGTTAGGCAAAGAGTTATCAAATTATCATGAAGGTCTAGTGATTTTTGTCCAAATAAACAACAATTCATATTTATCATATATTTTATACAATACAAAAATATCTGATGACCTTGTACCATAACAATATTTGACACCAGGCACATATGGTCATATTAGGACAAGTGACCAGAAACTGTGTCAAAGAGGTAGACTTTTTAAGGAGTATCCTGAACAAAGAGATGTTAAAAAATTAGGGAGTAAATTCAAGAGCTTATTGCTATGGAAACTGAAAGCATGCAGAAGGTGCAAAACATGGGAGAGTTAAAATTGGAAACCACGGGAGGTTGCAATTCAGGGGTGAGCAAATATTTTGGAGGTAAAAAACAAAAGAACTATGGATGCTGGAAATCAGAAACACAAACAGGAATTGCTGGAGAGATTCAGCAGGTTTGTCAGCATCAGTGGAGAGGAAGCAGAATTATCACTTGAAGCCCACTGACCCTTCTTCAGATGTATCTCAGAGGGTTGGGAGACTGGGAGGGGATTATGAAGAGAGGGAGGTGTGCTGTCAAAATTTCAAATTAAAGGAGTGTTAGTATGTTGGTTCTGTGTCACGGTGGCACAGTGGTTAGCACTGCTGCCTCACAGCGCCAGAGACCCCGGTTCAATTCCCGCCTCAGGCGACTGACTGTGTGGAGTTTGCACGTTCTCCCCGTGTCTGCGTGGGTTTCCTCCGGGTGCTCCGGTTTCCTCCCACCATCCAAAAGATGTGCAGGGTCAGGTGAATTGGCCATACTAAATTGCCTGTAGTGTTCGGTAAGGGGTAAATGTAGGGGTACGGGTGGGTTTCGCTTCGGCGGGTCGGTGTGGACTTGTTGGACCGAAGGGCCTGTTTCCACACTGTAATCTAATCTAATCTAAATCTAAATGTGTGCATTAGTGAGCACAGGGTGAATAGTACACACACGCAGCAGAAGTTTGGGCGATCTCATGATTACAAGGAGGTGAAATGTGGGAGGACAGCTGGGAGGCTGCTTGTGGAGTTCAGTCTGGAGGGAACAAAAGAATGGGAGTTTCAGCAGAAGACGAACTGAGATTTTACTGAGGTTCAAATGTATGTGATCTTTGTGATGATGGTGGGTGTGTGGTTAGAATCTCACCGTGGATTGAAATATTCCTCCATGGTTATGAACAGTTTGATTCAGCCTCCACCAGAAACATAAAACAGAGAATACAAAACATCACAGCACAATACAGGCCGTTAGACCCTCGATGTTCTACCAACTTGTAGGTTAGATAGGCTTCAGATTGGTTTCACAACATTCCATTCTCGCTAATATGTCTATACAATGACCATTTAAACTGATAAAGCTGGCGAGCCTACTACTATTGCAGGCAGTGCTTTCCACGACCCTACTACTTTCTGAGTAAAGAAACGACATCTGACAACTCTCCCATATCTATTAAACCCTCAATTTAAAGCTTGTCGCCTCAATTGAACCATCACCATCTGAGATAAAAGGCTCTCACTGTCCACCTGATCTAAACCTCTGATATGCTTATATGTCTCAATTACGTCACCTTTCAACCTTCTTCTTTCTAACGACATCAGCCTCAAGTCCTTCAACCTTTTCTGTAAGACTTTCCCTCCATACCAGGCAACGTCCTAATAAATCTCCGCTGAACCCTTTCCAAAGCTTCCACATCTTCCCGAGAATGCGGAAACCAGAACTGCATGCAATACCCCAAGTGTGGCCACATCAAAGTTCTATCCAACTGCAGCATGATCTCATGGTTCCGAAATTCGATCCCTCTACTAATAAAAGGTAACATACCAAATGCCTGCAAAGGTTGTGAGAAGATTTGTAGCTCGGGTGCTCGTTGTTGTGGTTCTGTTCGCCGAGCTGGGAATTTGTGTTGCAGACGTTTCGTCCCCTGTCTAGGTGACATCCTCAGTGCTTGGGAGCCTCCTGTGAAGCGCTTCTGTGATTTCTATTCCGGCATTTATTGTGGTTTGAATCTGCCGCTTCCGGTTGTCAGTTCCAGCTGTCCATTGCAGTGGTCGGTATATTGGGTCCAGGTCGATGTATTTATTGATTGAATCTGTGGATGAATGCCATGGATGATTGCCACTCATCCACAGATTCAATCAATATGTACATCGACCTGGACCCAATATACCGGCCACTGCAACGGACAGCTGGAACTGACAACCGGAAGTGACAGATTCAAACCACTACAAATGCCGGAGGAAAGATCACAGAAGCGCTTCACAGGAGGCGCCCAAGCACTGAGGATGTCACCTAGACAGGGGACGAAACATCTGCAACACAAATTCCCAGCTCGGCGAACAGAACCACAACATACCATATGCCTTCTTAACAGCCCTATCAACTTGGGTGGCAACTTTGCGGAATCTATGTTCGTGGACACCGAAATCTCTCTGTTCATCTGCACTACCAAGAATCTTGCCATCTGCCAAACACACTTTATTCTGTCGTTCCAAAGTAAATCACTTCACACTTTTCCTCATTAACCTCCATTTCCCTTATCTCTGCCCAGCTCTACAGACTATCTATGTCCCTTTGCAACTTACAACAGCCTTAGATACTACCCACAACTGTACAGCCATTAGTGTCATCCGAAAATTTACTAACCCATCCTTCTACGCCCTCATCAAAGTCATTTATAAAAATGACAAACAGCAGTCGCTCCAACCATTCTATTCGCTGCACACCACGAGTAACTGAGCTCCAGGATGAACATGGTGCATCAACCACCACGCCTTGTCTTCTTCCAGCTCGTCAGTTTCTAAACCAAACATTATATCGTCCTTCTTCCCACACCTCCATATTTTGTGCCGTAGCCTACCATGTGGAACCTTATCAAATGCCTTATGAAATCGATATATACCACATCAATGGCTTTACCCTCATCCACCTGTTTGGTCACCTTCTCAAAGAACTTAATAAGGCTTGTGAGCAACAACCTACCCTTTCACAAAACTGTGTTGACTATCCCGAATCAACTTATTCATTTCTAGGTGATTACAAATCCAACCTGTTTTAACCTTTTCCAACACTTTGTAGACCAGTGAGCCCTACTTCAGATGTGGTTAATTACCAGGATTATCCCAACTCCCCTTCTTGATCAAGCGAATACATTTGCTATCCTCCAGTCCTCTGGTACTAATCCTGTAGACAATGACGACATGAAGATGTAAGGTAAAGGCTTGGTTATCTCCTCCCCGGCTTCCCAGAGAATCTTAGGATGAATCCCATACAGCCCACACTTTTAAGAATTTCTAACACCTCTTCTTCGTGAACCTCAATACCATCTAGTCTAGTAGCCTGTTTCTTAGTATTCTCCTCGATAACATGGTCTTTTTCCAAAGAGAACACTGACGAAAAATATTCATTTCACGCTTCCCTATATCTGCTCTAACTCCACGCACAACTTCCACTACTATCCTTGATTGCCCCTAATCTCACTCTAAGCATTTTTTATCCCCTGTATACCTATAGAAAGCTTTAGACTTTTATCTGAACCTATCCACCAACAACTTCTCATATCCGCTCGTCACTCCTCTTGGCTCCGTCTTTAGGTCTTTCCTGGCCATCTTTTAACTCTCACTCACCCTAATTAAGCTTTCGCATCTCATCCTAATATAAGCCTTCTTCTTCCCCTTGTCATGTGATTAAACTTCCATCGTAAACACTGGCTCCATTGCTCGTCAACTTTCTCCCTGTCTGGCAGGAGCATACATACCAAGTACACGCACTACTTGTTTCTTGAAGCTACATACTTCAATTGTGCCCATCTCCTGCACTTTGCTTCCCCATCCTATGCATCCTAAATCTTGTCTAATCACATCGTAATTGCTTTTCCCTCGCTGTAGCTCTTGGCCTCCGGTGTATATCTAGCCCCTTCCATCGCTAAATTAAACATAACTGAATTGTGGTCACGATCACCAACGTGCTCACCTACCTCCAAATATAACATCTGGTTGGGTTCATGACCTAGTACCAAATCTAATGTAACCTCGCCCCTTGTTGACCTGTCTAAATACTGCATTAGAAAACCCTTCGTACACATTGGACAAAAACTAAAGTACTTTAACTATAGTCTTTCCTGTCAATATTTGAGAAGTTGAAGTCCCCCATAACAACTACACCGTCATTCTCACTCCTATCGAGAATCATATTTGTTATCCTTTTCTCTAAATCTCTGGAACTATTTGGAGGCCGATCGAAAACTCCCAATAGTGTGACCTCTCCCTTCCTGCTTCTTTCTTCATCCCATACTTCCTTAGTTGACGAGTCTTCAACTGTCTTTTGTGCAGCCCTAATACTGTCCTTGATTAACAGTGCCACACCACCCACATCTTTTACTAATTTCTCTGTTCTTACTGAAACATCTAAATCCTGAAACCTGCAACATATAATCATGTCTCTGCTCTATCCCTGTCTCCGAAATGGCCACAGAGTCTAAATCCCAGGTACCGACCCATGCTGCAAGTTCACCCACCTTATTCTGGATGCTGAAATAGACACACTTCAAAACAAACCTTTGCTTATTGGTGCCTTCTTGTGACGTAGGAACCTCATTTCAGATCTCCCTACTCTCAACTTCCTCTATACTCGAACTACAGTTTTGGTTCCAACCCCTCTGCTGAATTAGTTTAAGGGAGAGAATGGAGGCAGAGGTGAGGGAGTGCAGTTTCGCACCCATCCTGGATTGACATTGAACATGGTCTAATTAAATGGTAATTGAAGACACCTTTTTACAGGCTGGAGCAGACTTGGCAGCAGAATTGATTGTGAACTAACTCTCATCTTTATTGAGACAAAGTGGAGAAGTTTATCTGTTATAAAACACACTAGATGGAAACCTTAGAGAGCTATATACATTTCAGTGCAGGTTATACTGCTCATTGTTAATAACTACAAATCACAATGTAAACCGTGAAGGATTCTGGGTAATCAAAGATGGAGGACGGGAGAAATGGCTGTAACAGGCTGCTCCTTTTTTTGAGGTATTTGAGGTGTTGGGGTGATGTCCTCCAATTCCAGGAGCAACAATGACTGTTTTATATGCTGTTGCATTGTCTTGGATCTTGGGGAAAAATACGATAAACAACAACACTTTTAAAAGGGAGAGGACCAGACAAAGGCAGCACATGGGGAGGTCAGTGCTGGAGAGAGGGAGAGAAAGAAATCCACACAGCTAACTGACACAGCAGTGTATCTGCGCAGTTACTGCCTTTGCTGTTTGAATTCATGTATCGCTGGACATCGGAGTGCATCTGGGAAAATTAAAAACAGTGAAATTCACAACTGATCTTGGAGGCAACTATCTGGGAGAGGTCACAACACAGGGACAGAAAAGTGAATAGATTAAAGTGTGGCCTTGTGGCCTTACTGTAAATTTGCAATTGTGAATAGAGTTGATTCTTTCTTTTTTTAGCTAGGTGTCCTGATTAAACTTAAAAAATATAAGCTGTAAGTATCAAGATAGCCTGGACAGTGTTTTGTAGAGGAATAAGACAGTGCTACTTTCTGAGCCTCCAGATTGGAAGAAGCAAAAATGACTCTCAGTAGACTAACCTGCTCTTCCTGTCGGATGTGGGAACAAAGACAGAGTTTACATGTTACTGAAGGTTATATCTGCAATAAATGCTGTTGGTTGTGAATCCTATCAGATCGAATAGAATGGTTGGAGCGACGGTTAGAGGCAATGAGGAAGTTACAAAAGCAAAGGGATATGATGGATGGAAGTGAAAGGAAGGGAGAAAAGTCACAGATAAAGTCACATCAATGGGTTAATTCTAGGAAAACAAAGAGAGGTAGCCAAGTCGTGCCAGAGTCTTCTGTGGCTATCCCCATTTCATACAGGCATGATGTTTTGGAAAATGTAGGGAATGATCGATTCTCAGGGGAACGTGGCACAAACAGCCAAGTTTCTGGTATTGAGTCTGGCTCTAATGCAATGATGGTACATCGGGTTCCAATAGATCGATTGTTTTAGGGGACTCTCTAGTCCGAAGTGCAGACAGAGTTTCCTGTGGCCAACAGCGAAAAATCAGAATGGTGTGTTGTATCCCTGGTGCCAGGATAAATGATGTCTCAGAGAGGTTGCAGAATGTTCTCACAGGGGAGAGGGGCCAACAAGAAGTCATTGTGCACATTGGAACCAACAGCAAAGCAGGGAAAATGTTGAGATTCTAAAGGGAGATTATAAAGTTAGGCAGGACTTTAAAAAGTAGGTCCGATAGAGCAGTAATATCTGGATTTGTCCTGGTGCGACAAGCTAGTGGGGGCAGGAAGAGGATGCATGGCTGATGAGCTGGTGTGTGGGAGAAGGATTCACATTTTTGGATCATTGGAATCTCTTTTGTGGCAGAATTGACCTGAACAAGAAGAACGGATTACACCTAAATTGAAAGGGGACTAATATACAGGCAGGGAAATTTGCTCGATCTGCTCGGGAGGATTTCATTTAGTAAGATGGGTCGATGGGACCCAGGGAGATAGTGAGCAAAGCTCTGAGACCGGTCCAGTTGAGTAAAGAAGCTAGTCAAACAGTCAGGGCAGGCAGGAAAAAGCAGAGAACCAGGGAGGACTGATAAATTAAATTGCATTTATTTCAATGCAAGAGGCCTAACAGGGAAGGTAGATTAATTCAGGCCATCATTAGGAACATAGCACTGGGATATCATAAGTATGACAGAAACATGGCTCAGGGATGGACAGGACTGGCAACTTAATGTTCCAGGTTACGAATGCAAAAGGAAAGACAGAAAGGGAGGCAAGAGAGGAGGGGTTGTGGCTTTTTTGCTCAGGAATAGCATTACAGTTGTACTGAGGAAGGATAGTCCCGGAAATACATCCAGGGAAGTTATTTGGGTGGAACTGGGAAATAAGAAAGGGATGGTAACATTATTGGGATTGTATTTTGAACCCCTAATAGTCAGAGGGAAATTGAAAAAACAAATTTGTAAGTAGATCTCAGTTAATTGTAAGAATAAAAGGATGGTTATGACAGGGGTTTTAAATTTACAGACATAAACTGGGATTGCCATAGTGTTAACGATTTAGATGGAGAGGAATTTGTTAATTGTGTACTTGAACATTTTCTGATTCAGTCTGTGTATGTACCCAGAAGAGAAAGTGCAAAACCTGACCGACTCTTAGGAAATAAGACAGGGCCAGTGTCTGAGGTGTCGGTGAGGGAGCACTTTAGGGTCAGAGACAATAATTCTATTAGTTTTAAAATAGCGATGTAAAAGGATAGACCAGATCTAAAACATGAAATTTTAAATTGGAGAAAGGACATTTTGACGGAATTAGACAAGAATATTTAAAAGCTGATTGGGGGCACATGTTCAAGGTAAAGGGACGGCTGGAAAACTGGAAGCCTTCAGAAAAGAGATAAAGAGAGTCCATCGAAATTATATTCCTGTTAGGGTGAAAGGAAAGGTTGGTAGGTAAAGAGAATGCTGGATGATCAAAGGAATTGAGGATTGGTTAAGAAAAAGAAAGAAGCATATATCGGGTGTCTAAAGGATAGATCGAGTGAATCCTCATAAAAGTATAAAGGCAGTAGGACTATACTTAAGAGGGAAATCAGGAAGACATGAAGGGGACACAAGATGGATTCATCAAATAGTGTTATGGAGAATCCCAAGGGTTTTTACAAATACATTAAGGAGAAAAGGGAAACGAGGGAGAGAATAAGGCCCATCAAAGATCAGCAGGCAGCCTTTGTGTGGAGCCAAAGGAAATGGGGAGATACTAAAAGAGTATTTTGCGTCAGTATTTATTGTGGATACGGACGTGGAAGATATAGAATGCAGGGATGCAGATGGTGACATCTTGAAAAATGCCCATAATACAGAGGAGGAAGTGCTGGATGTCTTGAAATGCATAAGACTGGATAAATCCCCAGGACATGATCAGGTCTTCCCAAGAACTATGTGGGAAGTTAGGAAAGTGTTTTCTGGGCCTCTTGCTGAGATATTTATATCATCGATAGTCACAGGTGAGGTGCCAGAAGACTGGAGGTTGGCTAACATGTTGCCACTGTTTAAGAAAAGTGGTAAGGACAAACTAGGGAACGATAGACCTGTGAGCCTGACATCGGTGGTGTGCAAGTTGTTGGAGGGAATCCTGAGGGATAGAATGTGCATGTATTTGGAAAGGCACAGATGGCTTCGGGTTGGTCAACATGGCTTTGTGCGAGGGAAATTATATCTCACAAACTTGATTGAGTTTTTTGAGAAGTAACAAAGAGGATTGATGAGGGCAGAGCAGTAGACGTGATCTATATGGACTTCAGGAAGGTGTTCGACAAGGCACCCCATGGGAGACCGATGAGCCAGATTAGATTTCATGGAATACAGGAAGAACTAGCCATTCGGACACAAACCTGGCTCAAGGGTAGAAGGCAGAGAGTGGCGGTGGAGGGTTGTTTTTCAGATTGGAGGCCAGTGACCAGTGGAGTTCCACAAGGATTGGTGCTGGGTCGACTACCTTTAATCGTTTATATAAATGATTTGGATATGAGCTTAAGAGGTACAGTTAATAAGTTGCAGATGACAACTAAATTGGAGGTGTAGTGGACAGCGAAGAAGGTTACGTCCGATTACATCGGGATGTTGATCAAATGGGCTGAGAAGTGGCAGGTGGAGTTTTATTTAGAAAAATGCGAAGTGCTGCATTTGGGGAAAGCAAACCTTAACAGGACTTATACACTTAATGGTAAGGTTCTGGGGAATGCTGCTGAACCAAAGGTCCTTGGAGTTCAGGTTCATAGCTCCGTGAAAGTGGAGTCGAATGTAGATAGGATAGTGAAGAAGGTATTTGGTAGGCTTTTCTTTATTGGTCAGAGTATTAAGTACAGGGGTTGGGAGGTCAAGTTGCGGCTGTCCAGAATATTGTTCAGGCCACTTTTGGAATATTGTGTGTAATTCTAGATTCTTTCCTATTGAAGGATTTTGTGAAACTTGAAGGGTTCAGAAAAGATTTACAAGGATGTTGCCTGGGATGAGGGTTTGAGCTATAGGAAGAGGTTGAATACGCTAGGGCTGTTTTCCTTGAAGGCCACAGGCTGAGGTGTGACGTCATAGAGGTTTATAAGTTCATGAGGAGCATGGATAGGTTACATAGACAAGGTCATTCTCCTGGGGTGGGGTAGTCCAGAACTAGAGGGCAAAGGTTTAGGGTGAGAGGGGAAAGATATGAAGGAGACATAAGGGTAAACTTTTCCATGCAGAGGGTGGTGTGCGCGTGTATGGAATGAGCTGCCAGAGGAAGTGGTGGAGGCTGGTATAATTGCAGCATTTGAAAGGCATCTGTATGGGTACATCAATAGGAAGGGTTTGATGTGATAGAGGCCGGATGTTGGCAGGTGGGACTAGATTGGATTGGGATATCTGATAACATGGACGAAGGGTCTCAGTTCATGCTGCACATCTCTATGACTCTATGACTCAGACAGTAATTTACAGTTCAGTCCGGGCTATACTGCTCAGGTCAATAACTCCAAAATACAGGGTAAACTCAGACAGCTATTTACAGTCCAGTGCAGGGTGTACTACTCATTTCAATAACTAATAACGACAGTGTAAAATCAGATATCATGTCAATAACGACAAACTGCAGGGTAAACTCAGAGAGTATTTATGTTCAGTGAAGGGTATACCGCTAATATTAATAATTACAAACAAGAAAGCAAAATCGGAGAGCTATTTACAGTTCATTACAGGGTATACTGCTCATGTCAATAACGACAAACCGCAGGGTAAATGCACACAGATACTCACAATTCATTGTAGGATATACTGTCCATGTTAATAGCTAGAAAGTACAGTGTAAACTCAGACAGCTGTTCACTGTTCAGTGCAGCTTACACTGCTCATGTTAATAACTACCAGCCACATGGTAAACTCAGACAGCTACTTACAGTTCAATGCAGGATGCATTGCACATGTAAATAACTTCAAACTACAGGGTAAACTCAGAGAGCTATTTACAGTTCAATGCGGGTTATACTACTCGCTTCAACAACTAATAACTACAGTGTAAAATCAGACATCTACTTACACGACAGTGCAGGGTAATCTGCTCATGTAAATAACTATAAACTACAGTGTAAATCAGACAGCTATTTACAGTTCACTGCAGGTTATATTGCTGATGCCAATAATTAAATATTTACAGAGTAAATTCAGTGAACTATATACAGTTCAGTGCAGGGTATACTACTCATGTTAATAACTATAAAGAACAGTGCATACTCAGACAACTATTTACAGTTCAGCGCAGATTACACTGCTCATGTCAATAACTACATACTACAGGGCAACCTCAGACAGATAGTTACAGTACAGTGCAGATTACTCTGCTCATGTCAATAAAAACAAAATAAACTAATTAATTCTCTCCTTTCTGATGTTTTCATGTCTCAGTAAACCCCGTCCCCGGGCTTTCTAATATCTTGCTATCCAGGATGCAGCGTCTGTTACTTTCCTAACCTCTTTACATGTTTCTGGTGGAGAATGAGGACAAGAATTACAGACAATGCTCCCACTGAGGGTGACCTAAAGAGTTCACAGTTAGACTATGAATTCTTTGCTTTTTAAACATGATTTCTCTACCTATAAACTCCAATTGGGCAAAGTATTGTCTATCCAGTTCATGAACATCGTATCCATAGAGAAGAAAATTATCACTTTCTTTATTCTTCCATAGAATGTTCGAAAGGTTTGTAAGGAAAACATCTTTAAATCCCCGTGCCCTGAGTGAGTCTCAGCTATTGCTAAAGATAGCTGAAGTTCAAATACCTCATAGTGGGTCTACAGTCATTCCAGTGCGGCCTGCTTCTGGACAGTAAATACCATCACCAAAGGCCACCGTGGATCTGAAACCAACACTTCCCACATAGTAATTGTCTTAGCTATTGCGTATCGTGTTTCCGTGTTCTTGTCTACTTTGCTCATCACTCCATGAGTGCCTGTGTTGAGTTCTTCTGCATGATTAATTTCTGAATAGAGACATTCCCTTCACTTCTTATTCGAACCTCCATGGAGCATTGAATAATTGTACTCATCTGCTTTCAGAGGACAGTCCTGCCATTACTGGGATGAATCAGTGAACATTCCCCACGTATCCTCGAAGGCAAGGATTTCCTTCACCAGTTTAGGGGATCATTACAGCACCGAACCACATGTGTGCGTCCATTCAAACCAAAACAGTTGCAACAAGACTTTCAGACTAAGATTTTGCAATCTGCTTGCATTGGCTGTCTCAAAAGTTACATTCCACATTGTGGTATGTTTATGAATGATAGCATTTTCTGAATCTTAAGCAATGACATTTCAATTTTGTCAGAACACAACTCTTTCCCTTACGGTTCCCCGTTTAATATCCGGTATTTTCGCAATTTATTTTACTTTTCCATCTGCTTCGATCAATCTCGCTGCTGATTACCAATCCGAGAGAATGCCACAATTTTGTCAATTTCTATGCAGTGCAGCTGTAGAGCGCGGTGACCAAGTGGAAAGGCATTGGTCACGTGAACCAAATAAAAGTAGCGGGCTGGTGGAATCTGGCCGTTCCATCACAGCCATATTTAAAACACTTAACGTAATCTTTAGCCAAATCATATTGGCAGAAAATTTAGAAAACATAAACGAAAAAATTGCCGATGTTGAAAATCAAACGAAAACAGACGTTGCTGGAATATTTCAGGACGTCTGGCAGTATCTGTGGAGAGACGACCCAGTGGATGTGAAATGTTAACAGTGATTCATCTGCACACATGGTGCCAGCTCACCTGTGATTTTACAGCAATTTCTGTTTTTGTTTCAGATTGGCAGATTTTGTCACAGTTCATGAGAACAGTGTTCTCTAGAATCAAACAGACAGCACGGACCTGGTCGTGTGAAATGAGACAGTAATAATGAATGAGTCGAGAGTGTTGTCCTGGAAAAGCACAGCAGGTCAGGCGACATCCGAGGAGGAGAAGAATGGACGATTTAGGCATAAGCCATTCATCTGGAATTAGGATTGTTAGTCGGGCTGAGGGACAAATCTGAAGCCAGGTGCCAACTCGCAGGCACCTCCTCCTACTGACACCGATCACAATCTCTCCTCCCATCACCAAACCATCATCTCCCAGACCATCCACAATCTCATCACCTCTGGGCATCTCTCATCCACAACCTCCAACCTCATTTTCCATGAACCGTGCAATCCCGATTCCACCTCCTTCCTAAGATTCACAAACCTGACTGACCCAGTCGACCTATTGTCTCAGCCTGCGCCTGTCCCATCCGAATCATCTCTTTTTACCTCGACACAATCCTAATTCCCAAGAATTTCGTTCCCCTGGCCCCCAACGCGTCATCTTCGTAATGGACATCCAGTCCCTGCACAAATGCATCTGCCATGACAGAAGTCTGCAAGCCTTCCATTTCTTAATCGCACACCATCCCAACCAGTACCTTTTCACAGACATCCTCATCCATATGGCTGAACTAGTCCTCACAATCAACAACTTCTCTTTCCAATCTTCCCACTTCCTCCACCGAAATGGGTAGCCATGGGCAGCCTCATAGGACCTAGCTATGCCTGCCTGTTTGTCAGAAACGCGGAACTGTCCATCTTTCGCAGTTACACAGGCACCATCCTCCACCTGTTCCTCCACTACATTGATGAATGTATTGGCCTACTTGGTGCTCCAATGAGGAGGTGCAATAACTGACCAACTTTACCAATACCTTCCACCCCGACCTCAAGTTTATCCGGATCATCTTGGCAATTTCCCTCGCCTTCCTGGACCTCTCCATCACCGTCTATGGCGACTGACTAATCACAGACATATACAATAAGCCCACCGACTCCCACAGGTATCTAAACTACATCTCCTCCAACCCTATCTCGTGAAAAAACGACATTCCTTATTCCTAATTCCTCTGCCTCCACCAGATCTGTTCCCAGGATGACCAATTACAACTCAGAAAGACCCAGTTGGTCTTCTTCTTCCACGATCACAAATTGCCTTCCCACATGGTTGACAACGCCCTCCATTGCATCTCCTCCACTTCACACACCACCACCCTTGAACCCCACGCCTCTCAACGCAACAAGGACAGAACCTCCTGGTGCTCACCTTCCACCCCACCAACCTCTGCATAAAACGCATCACAGTCTGCCACTGATGCCACCTCAAGACAGACACCAAAACCAGAGTTCTATTGTGCTATCCAGCCCTGCCAGCACTCCAAAAAGACCATTCCCTCCACGACCACCTCTTCAGGTCCACACTTTCCCCTACCAGCCCACATCCCTCTCCTGGTACCTTTCACTGCCATCAAAGGAAGGGTGAAACTAGCACCCACACCACTCCCCTCATCTCCAACTAAGACCCGAAGGGATCATTCCACATCCGTTAGAAATTCACCTCGACAGCTAACAATGTCATCTACTGCATCCATTGCACCCTGTGTCGTCTCCTCTTCATCAGGGATACAGGACACCTTCTTGCAGATCATTTCAGAGAACATCTCTGGGACACCCGCACCCACCAACTTCATATCCCGTGGCTGAACAGTTCAACTCCCTCTCCTACACCGTCAAAGCCATGCAGGTACTGGACCTCCTCCAATGCCAAACCATTACAACCCAACGCCTGGAGGACGAACGCCACACATTCTGACTTGGGACGCTAACACCATACGGGATAAATGTGAATTCGAACAGTTTCCTCATTTCCCCTCCCCCAGGCCCAAGCCTTCAACTCGCCACCGCCATCTCGACCCATTCCATCACTGCCACTTCTAACCATTTATCTTCTCCATCCTATTCATCCATCTATTGCTTCCCAGCTATTTCCCCTCAACTACACACCACTTCCATTTATCTCCTAGCCCCGACTCACAAGCCTTATTCCTGATGAAGGGCTTAAGCCTGAAACTTGAATTCTCCTGCTCCTCGGATGCTACCTGATCTGGTGTGCTATTCCAGCATCACACTACCAACTCTGATCTCCAGCACTTGCAGTCCTAACTTTATCCTTGGAATTATCAATGACATTGGAGTGAAGATATCCTTCGATTGCAGTGATCACAGTGTGACTGAGTTTTCCATTTATTTTGGGTGAGGGCAGGCTGGATCTGAGACGAATGCTTAACACCTAAACAACGGGAATGGTATCAGATACCGAAGTTAGGGCGGGCTGAAGTGAAGTGGAAAATTCTGTCAGAACATGCATGAATACAACTGCCCCACATCACCCAGATTGTAAAAGACACACAGAAGGAGCAAGGCCCCTTCAGTGCAGGCACAATGACAGGTAAAGTGTAAAAGGAGACAATACAACACACGGAGGTGCAGTGGAATTATTTATGTGAAAGGATTCGATATATAAGCTACTTTACATATGGACTGCCCTCACATTGAAAAAAGGAATTTCCTGCAGTGTAACAGCGTCATTTGCCTGTGACATCACAATGCTGAGAGACACTGACATAGTTCCTTCTGTAGCAGCGTGGCCTAGAGAGAGCATGATCGGACCATCAACCAGAATGCAATACTTCAAAGCTCTCCTCTGCGCAGTACAACTTATTTGCTGCTCCTGTAGTCAGATCTCAATCGCTTCACAGTGTGTCTTCTGCTTCCTGCTTCACGGAAACACTTGAAACGTGAACAACTCACTCGTGTTTACACTTTCACCAATCTTTTGCAGCTCCCGAGTTGGCACAGGTACGAGTGACCGATTGGCCTTCTCGAGCGCTCTCACACTGGTATGATCTGAATAATAAAGTGCACTGTGTCTGATCTGCAGAATGTCCCCACGCGGGACGGTGCTATTTCTGAGCTGTCTCTATTGGCAGAGTATTCAGCCATTTCCCTCCACTTGCAGGCAGTCTGAGGGGATGTAAGTGCGGATATACTCTGAAACTTCCTCTCACGGGCACAGCCAGGTGCAAGAGCGCCGCTGGAACTTCGCAACTTTGATTGCGAACTTCCTCCAAATATCATTTACTTGAGAGAGAGAGAAAGGTGCTGAGCTGGTGGGAAAGAGAGAAATGGGCTGTGGACTCTCTTCCCTCAGTAAAATTCAAATAAGTGCATTTTTATGCTGCCCATTTGATGTGCCGAATCAATATTTGCAGAACTATCCTGCAGAAAGGCTTTTGTTTCACAGGCGTCGGCTTCTTTGCTGCAATCGGACATCAGTTAATATCTGAGTCCCAACTGTCCCAGATGAAGCGACTCCGAATGAAACCCTCAATCACTGAGAACCATCCCCACAGCCAGGAGCTGCGGGACTGCAGGCAGTCCAAAGCGGAAGGGAGGATTAAATACGAGCCATTATTTCTCCCTCAGCCACTCTGTCAAAGAGACAGGCAGAGGGACGGCAGAGACGTGTGACGTCATTGAAGTGCCGACAGAAGCCGTTCAGCCGATCGAGTCCACGGCAAATCTCTATCGCTTGCTTCTCTCTGACGTTATTCATCATCAGTGCTGCTTGTCCTAATATTAGGGAACTGTGTCTGTGTCGAAATGCTGTCTCTGACATACTGATCCACACCTCATTCACGGCTGTTCATTTCACCGGAGGACCCTGTTGTGTGACACAGCGCGAGGAATAACTGCAAGGCGTCATGTGCATGGTACACGCAACAACTGATTTGTCTCACCTTCGCCAGTGTATTCCCAGCTCAGGCAAGTGACTTTGCGAATCAGGTCATAACAGACTGACAAAGAACAGCAAAAAAATCTTCTATAACTTCAAACGTGTGTTTCCTCAAACGTATAAATGTGGCAGGTTTATCTATTTCAGATATCATTGAGTGTAAGGACGCATAAGGCTCATCAATATGTAATGCGAAGAACGGAGCACTGTTATCGCGAAACTCTGGCAGTGGCAGTACACACACTGAAAGCTGGAATTGTCATCGAGCAGAAGACGCTTTTCATTCATTAATTTCTGGATAATGCGCCCACCACGATCCCTCTGGGCCGCTCTGTTATCGCTGACCACAGCAGTTTCCTGTAGTCTTCAGGTATTTGTAACATGTACCTTCAAGGATAACGTCAAAAGATCTTTGCTGTTATTGTGTGATGCCCTGTGGCACAGATGTGTCCCGGCTGTGTCAATATAACCACTCTGTAACTTCCCCAATTCTGCTGTTTTAATTGCAATTTCAATCAGAATCACAAAACGTGTCACACTGCAGACTGAGGCCATGCAGCCCACCTTCGCTCTGCTGGCTCCAAGCAATGAGGAAATGACTGTGCTTTGATTGATTGATTGTCACATGGACCTAAGTACAGTGGAAAGCGTTGTTTGCGATTGGGAAAGGCAGATCATAGTAATCAAGGACATGCAGATCACAGCGTGAGAAAAGCAACATTTGACCAGACTCAGGAATTCAGGTTACTACGTATAGGACGTGCGCTCAGCAAAATCCACATTGGCAAGATCAGCATTACTTCAAGTTAGACAATCCATTTCTCAGAGCAGCAACGGCCGAGAAGAAGCGGTTTTTGAACTTGCCTGCGTATGTTTTCAAGCTTTGAAATCTTTATCTGAACCTGATCTCATCGAAATCATATCTTCTCAGTCAAAAATGAAGTAGTGTGCAAAATTCCAAGGCTCATCCGCAAGGTGAACCCGAGACCTCTCGCACGTATGTCACCTGTCTGAGGCAATATCACACCCGAGACAAACGAGCCAGAACGGCGCCAGACGTGGTAACCATAAATCAGGTGAGTTTTTTGGTTAACTGAGGCTATTTCTGCTGTTTCAGAGTGAAAGAAGCACAGAGTATTCATCACAGCTCCTTTCCATTCTGACTCGCTTCTCCCAGGAGGCTGTGCTAGCTGCTTTCCCGGAAGAGGGCGGTCTTCATTGATAACTGGACGAACTCATCTTCCATTGTCACGCAGTGTTGGTGGAGAGCAGCTTGAACGTGGTCTTCAGCTCCCTAACAAACACGGGTTTGTGGAGCGGGGTGGGGGGTCTGGCGGGAGTGGGAAGTATGGAAATTCTTGAAAGGAGTAGTAAAAGGAGATCGTGCATGGACAAAAAATCATCTTCTTTTGGGAACCCTTGTCCAAATAATGCGATCTGAGACAGACAGAAAATGCAGAACTGCGAGGAAGGAGTGAATCTCTCCCCATTATTCGGGAACAGTGTCTGTGCTTCTCGAAGTCACGGGGCGGCTTTTGCTGTCTGAAATCAGCATGGGATGTTACTGCAGCAAGTCCCGTCGCTCACGCAGCTGATGTGTTTACATTTTTCCACGTTGTCTCCAGTTCAGATCATAGATTTCACAGCTCACATCATCCCAGAATGACAGGAAAGAGAAGGAAGTGATTCAGACCATCATCTTAACACAACCGGGGGATAAATTGGATGTGGGAGAGCGGACAGTCTCGACTGGTTCCAGCATTTACAAGCTGAAAATGTGTTGCTGGAAAAGCGCAGCAGGTCAGGCAGCATCCAGGGAACAGGAGAATCGACAGGAAGAAGGGCTTATGCCCGAAACGTCGATTCTCCTGTTCTCTGGATGCTGCCTGACCTGCTGCGCTTTTCCAGCAACACATTTTCAGCTCTGATCTCCAGCATCTGCAGACCTCACTTTCTCCTCCAGCATTTACAATCCCACTGTGATATTCTATTCTCAAGATCTGACCACATGGAAAGAAATGACACAGTGACAAGATCGATTGAATCGGATTCTGTGCAAAACAGAAGCCGATGGAATGAAAAGAGCCATGAGAGCGGAAATGTAACATTATCTGTGAGGAAGTTGTTTTCCAGACTTGAGAAGAGTGCACAGTGCTGTTTCCAGGGGTCAATGTCTGGATAAGTAGACAGAATCAGCATCGGCTGTTATTGTACTGCATCTTTTGTACAATGTTGCAAAATCACGGGCCTTTTGTATAGAGGGGACAACTTCAAAATCCTCAATGATGCAAAACACACAAAGGAGGTGAATAACAAAGCAACCGCAGAAATTCGTGTTATGTAATTGGGTAAATGCCCCGGCTCAACTTTCGCTCAAATTCGCTCTCTGTCAAATTCCTGAGCCTGAGATTCAAATAGTGAATGGCCTATGTTAATAAAAACTGTTCGGATCTCACAACTTCAGTATTTAATACGCCCCTATAAGTACGTCTGACAACAGTAATTGATCCCTCACTGTGTTACTTCAGCACACGTAGAGAAGAAATAAATATAAGAACTACAGTCATGTATGTGACTGGGATTTGATCCGATGCTGCTGCAGCCAATCGATTCAGCTGTAATTGAAATTGCTTCCACCTTTCCTGTGTCGGTAATGAGATTGCATAGCGTAGTGGTGAGTTTTCATGCGTTGAATTGGACCCAGCATTCTTTCTCAGGTTGAAATTTACTGGGTTATAAAGGCATGGTGAAAGACACGGTAGCGTTTACTGGAATATAAAGACGTTAGGAAGGACACGGTCAGAGTTCACTTGATACAAAGTCGATAGAAACGACAGACATGAAGCTTACTTAGAAATAACACCCCTAGAAAAGGAAAGAGCAGATTTAATGGCACGGTGAGATAGACAATGAATCATGCGGGAGAAATCAGGAAAGACCTAGTAGTGTCTGAACGGAGGTTATCCAGCTGATGTGACATTGTAAGAGTAAATCTGAGGGAAACTCCTTCGTTTAGGTGAGTGGAAACTAAAGGTTGGAGCTTCAAAACCAACGGGGAATGATGAAGACATTTGGAGCAGATTTTTTTTATTCTGAGAATTATTGAAATCGGAGATGAATTTTCAGAAATAAAAACATTTTAGGAGCTGATTCCATTATATTTCAAAAGTTGTGTGCAGACACACAGGGACTAAATTTAACAGCGACAGAGATTCTGGGCTGCCTGGATGGCGAGGCAAAAGGGACATACTCTCGAAGTGGATAACATTCATCGGAAAGAAATTGCATAGTACCTGCATCAGCAAATGTTAAGTATAAGAAGAGCTGCTGGCGTCGATAGGTGTTGCCGCTCATTCTACATGAAACATTATGTATTGTAAATACACTGAGCTGTTTGGTTTAGATCTGCATTGAATGGAAGTCGGTTAGCTCAGTCCGCTGATTAACGAGTTATGAGAAAAATGAGACCAACAGCATGGGAAATGTCCATCTGGAGAATGTCCATTCAGTATATGGGATCAGTATATCTTATTTAGATCAAAATATCAAAATTGTATACAATGCTCCAGATACAGTCCAGGAGAAATTGAGGACTGCAGATGCTGGAGGTCAGAGCTGAAAAATGTGTTGCTGGTAAAGCGCAGCAGGTCGGGCAGCATCCAAGGAGCAGGCGAATCGATGTTTCGGGCATAAGCATTCCTAAAGAAGGGCTTATACCCGAAACGTCGATTCTCCTGCTCCTTGGATTCTGCCTGACCTGCTGCACTTTTCCAGCAACACATTTTTCAGCTCCAGGAACAGTCTCACCAGCACTCTGTGTAACTAGTGCAGAATGTTTTTACTGCTCACCTGAACAAATTACTGCAGAAGCTGGAATCTGAACTGAAACTAACACATGCTAGACACCAAAGTGAGTCAGACAGCATCCATAAAAGGGAGGAAGTTAACGCTTTGAGTCTAGTTGACCCTTCATCGTCTGTATTCGGATTCCCTTTAAATGAAGGCAAACTTAACTTTTACCTTTCCTGTTTGTATATGTTCCTCCCAATACCCTTTGCTTTAATGTTTTCTGCTAAGTTACTATGTGTGCTGATTAAAAATCCTCCTGAATATCTGACTATATCGCAAACATTGATTCTCTATGATTAGGTCTACAAGATATATCTTCAAACAAAACGTTTGTAAATTATAACTTCCCTTTCATAAATGCAGAATAATTCTCTTGAAATTTGCTTTTCCTTTCTCAGTGTCCAATATCGCATTCGTTATGATAGATTGCAAAATATTACTTCCTGCAGATGACAAGTAAACTGGTCTGTAGTTTTCCACTCTCCTTCTTCTACCCTTCTTAAATCGTTGGAATGCATTTATATACTTTCAAATTGAATACGGATAAATACAGTCATCCACAATACAATCCATCTGTGTATTGCTGCTTTCTCTGAATTTGCAGTATGAAGTACATCTGGTTTGTCAGATTTATCAATCATCAATCCAGGTATGTTGTCATATATTACCACGTAACTAGTATGAATGATTTTAGTGTTTCGTTACAATCATCCTATGGCATTTCTGGGATATTTTATGGATCTTCGTCCATGAAGGCAGACATAATGGAACAGTTTCGCCTCCCTGTCAATTTTCTGTTCTCTACAATAAATCATCCTGTCCACACATTTACTGTGCCACATTTGGCCTTGCTTTCATTTTCCTTTCAAATAAGGACATACACTTTTCGCCAGTATTTACCAAGAACAAAAATAAAATCCAGCAAAGGAACAGATCCTTCGGGCCCTCCAAGCCTGCACCGATCCAGATCCTCTATCTAAACTTGTCACCTATTTTCGAAGGATCTGTATCCCTCTGCTCCCTACCCATTAATACATCTGTCTACATACATATTAAATGTCGCTATCGTGACCACGTCTACCACCTGCGCTGGCATTGCGTTTCAGGCATCTGCCAGTCTCTGTGTAGAGAACTTTCTGAACATATCTCCCATAAACCTTTTCCCTCTCATCTTGAATTCCTGACCACTAGAAATTGAATACCCCTCTCTTGGAATAAGCGTCTTGCTGTCCATCATGTCTATACCTCTCATGATTGTGTAGAACTCAATCAGGTCCCCCGAACTTCCGTCAGTCGAATGAAAATAATCCTAATCTACCAAACCTCTCTTCATAGCCAGTTCCCTCCAATTACAGGAAATATCCTGGTGAAACTCCTCTGCACCCTCTCCAAAGCATCCACATCCTTTTGGTAAGATGGCAATCAGAACTGTACGAACTATTTGAAATGTTGTTGAAACACAGCCATAGACAACTGTAACATGACCTGTCATCTCTTGTATAAAATATACTCCAACAGAATCCCTCCTGTGGATGACAAACTAACTGGTCTGTACTTCGCCACTTTCGCTTTTCTGCCCTTCTTAAAATGGTGGAATGCAGGAAACAAAGTATGCTGTATGCCTTCTTAACCACTCTATAGACCTGCCCCTCGAAGGAACAATGGATCTGAACATCCAGATCTCTGTACATCAATTTTGCCCAGGGTTTTTTTCCATTTACCATATAGTTCATTCTTGAATTGGAATTTCCAAAATGCATCATCTCACATTTGTCCAGATTGAACTCTATTTGCCATTTCTCTGCACAACTCTTCAATCTATCTATTTTCTGCAGCATTCTCTGATAGTCCCCTTTACTTTCTGCTACTCCACCAATCGTAGTGCCATCTGCAAACGTATTAATCAGACCACCTTTACCTTCCTTTAGTTCATTTATGTATATCATAAATAAGAGCGGTCCCAGCACCACCCAGAACAGTTCTTCATTTTGAGAAACTCCCTTCCACTGCTACTCTCTGTCTGCTGCTGCCCAGCCTGTTCTCCATCCATTTAGCTCGTAGGCCCTGGACGCCTTGCAATTACACCTTCTCCATCAGCTTACCTCATCAAAAACCTTACTGAGGTCCATTATATAACATCTACAGCCTTTTCCTGACTATCAATTTTCTCTTCCGCGAAGATGTGACCACCCCGGAACAAAGCTAGGGAAGGTCTTGTTTGGAGTCCGTCTGTGTTGTACTCTGCAATTAGACGGGTTTTAGTTCCAAGCAGAAATTTATAAAATGCCACATTGACTGACGGTCTACAAAGTGCATGATTTTAAAAAAATTGAATGCATTTGCAAATACAAATCTGCAAATTCAAATTCACCCCCACAGGTTTATGCGTGTATGCATGTGAGAAATGCGGAGTGTGTGTGCGCGGGGGTGGGGCAAGAGTGAAAGAGAGAGCGCGTGTATGCGTGTTTGTGTGTGAGAAAAAGAGCGTGTGTGTGTGTGCACATGTGCATGCAAGGGTGTTACGTGTGTGTGTCCTCGTTAAGACACAGGCAGATTTGGCAGATCCCTTTCCCCACACAGACTAACGCTCTGATTTCAGAGCTTCCACACTCTGCAGCCTCTGCTCCATTTGTTGTTCATTTTACACACCCAGAGACTGTAACTAAAGTCCCCATGCTCCATCCAGAGTTGGGTCTCAAAATCCTCAAGTCTCCCTGAATGTCTGGGGCAGCTCACAGCACAACCTCCAGCAAACCATCCACAACACCTCCACTAAAATTTGAATAACAGGAGTCAGTAAGAAGATTTTCATTGAGTGAGAGAGTCACACAGATGAACAGCATGGAAGCAGACGTTTTGGTCCAACCCGTCCTTGCCGACCCGATATCACAACCCAATCTAGTTCTACCTGCTAGCACCAAGCCCATATCCCTCCTGACGCTTCCTATTCACATACCGAGTCAAATGCCTCTTAAATGTTGCAATTGTACCAGCCTCCATCACTTCCTCCAGCAGCTCATTCCATACACGTACTACACTGTGTGAAAAACTTGCCCCTTAGGTCTCCTTCCCTTTCACGCTAAACCTATGCCCTCTTTTTCTGGACTCCCCGACCCCAGGGAAAATACTTTGTCAATTTACTCCATCCATGCCGCTCATATTTTGCAAACCTCTATAAGGTCACCTCTCAGCGTCCGACGCAAGTTCGATGCCTGCCCCTTTTCAATAATATTCGAGGGGCTTCCTCGTGCTACTGACCACACGATCAGCTGAGAGGGACAAACGCAGGTGTTCCGTGGACAGCTTCAGATTAAGTTTCAAAGACGTGAGTCAAAACTGCTGAATCCCTCCTGTCCAACTCTCAGCTTTTTTTTCTTTATTCCATGTGTGTGGGAGTAGTGCAAGAGCACTGCAGGATTGCATATATAACATGGAACATGGGACACACGGGGAAGTGAAGAACAGCCCACACACACCATTTTATTGTTTCTGAGTTTCACAATGTCAGCACTCGATACATTAGGCAGCCAAAACTCAAAGCCAGGGAAAGATACGGAAGGACAGAAAAAATCACATTAAAGATAGAAACAGATAGTTCAGATAGAAATAGGCCATATTGGTGACATATGGGGAAAAAGACAGGGCAGTGTGACTAACTGGAGAGTTCTGCAGACTATGCCAATGTATTGCTTAGAAAATGAACTATCTGCCCAGCATGGGGAGCTGTGCAGACCGTGCCAGTGCATTGCTCAGCAAGGTGGACTATCTACCCAGCATGGGGGACTGTGCAGGCCGTGCCAGTGCATTGCTCAGTAAGCTGGACTCTCTGCCCAACATGGGGAGCTGTGCAGACCATGCCAGTGTTTTTCAGCTCAGTATTGGCAGGGGATGGGATGTAGTCAGAGGGACGAAATGCAATCTGTAACCAGAACATAACAGAACATAGTGACCTCAATGCTTTCAATATTTAAGCAGCAAGGGCAGTGACAAAATGAATCATGTTTCACAGTTAAAACGAGACAGGTCAACATAGAGACCCATGAGTAACACTGCCAGAAGCAAGGAGGGAGAGAGTGAATTAAGAAGATCATTGCTGCAGTTAGTAGTGGTTTGTCAAGTGAACATCTCGATTTAGAGTCTCAGCAGGAACAATAATAGCGACAATGATAGTAGAGTTCACGAAAGGACAGCATTATAGTCAATCATGATTTATAAAATTAATGACTGAACATTGAGACTTACCAGGGACACCAACGAAAGCCAGGATTGGATAATAAAAATATTGAATAATGTAAAGTGCATATTCTACCCGCCACCTTAATGGGTTTCGATCATATTATGTAGAAAGAAGCCAAACATCCCAATATAAACTCCTGTCCATTCTTGAGACATTCCAGTCTAATGTTCTCAGATTTTGATTCATTGTTGGAACATTCCAGACACTTGTGCTCAGATTCTGATCGCTCCCCACTGCATCTCTTGAGCTGCCGATCTCTTTTAATGCAGTCGGTGGTGCTCCCACTCATACTGTGGAATAGCACATTCAACGGAACCCATTTATCATTAAAAGATGGAACTCCTCCACTGGGATAATTACAATCCATGGAGCCTGGCATTAATCACAGTCACTAAACAAACAGGCTCAGTTAACCCCTTCCTTTCGTAACTTTTCCTATCCCAATAAAAGGGGACATTTACTCAGTCTGGGCGGAATAGATGGGCGTTGCTTAGGGACGGACCATTAATCTTTCAATCTTATTTTCTGCAGGACTGTTTATATTATATACCGTTTATAAAGGGAGATAGAGACAAATAAACAGACCGGCTGCATAAGGTGACCAGTGGGGACACTTCCATAGACAATAAACCAGTGTCCACTATTTATTGCCCAGTGGCGTTGTGCAGTGCTGCTCCTTGTGACATCATTCAGAGCATTGAGACTGCTGCTCAGGAAAAGGAGAAGGTAATTCTGTCCCCATGTGTCTGTTACAGAAGGACAGGAGGAGACCATTCAGCCTCTCGACCCTGTTACAGATGGACAGAGGGAGGCCATAAAGCATCTAGGGTCTGTTGCAGAAGGATAGGAGGAGACTATTCAGCCTCTCGGGTCTATTGCAAATGGACAGGAGGAAGTCATTCAGCCTATTGAGCCTGTTACAGAGGGACAGGAGGAGTTCATTCAGCCCATTGAGCCTGTTACAGAGAGACAGAAGGAGGCCATTCAGCCTATTGGGTCTGTTCCAGAGGGACAGGAGGAGGCCATTCTGCTTCTTGAGCCTGTTATTCAGGAACTAACAGTTTTAAAATACTTATGGAGAAGAATAGCCCTGACATAAATGGTAAAGTTCTAAATTGAATCACAGTGTGTTCTAAATTTCACACACAGTGTGTTCTAAATTTCACACACAGATTCCCGCCTTGATCCCAGACCAAGTCTCCTCAGCAGACCATTGTGCCATTTGAGAGATTAATCAGGAGAAAGCCCATTCAGTCTATGTGATCAGTATATTTTACTTCGATCAAGACATCAAAATTGTACAGGTCCAGTCCAGGTCCAGTCTCCCCAACTCTCTGTGTTACTAGTGCAGAATGTCTTTACTTCGAGTCGGAGAAAATCACTGCAGAAGCTGAATCTGTACTGAACCCAACACATGCTAGAGATCACAGTGAGTCAGACAGCATCCGGAAAGAGAGAGCAAGCTAACACTTTGAGTCTAATTGACACTTCATCGTCTGTATTCGGATTCCCTTTAAATGAAGGCTTTTAAAGGGGCACAGCACCTCAACCTGTGGCACACCAGCGTACACCGGTCTGCAGTCACACAAACAACCTTCTACCACCATCTATGTTCTCCAATAGTTTCTCTAATGCTTACCTTCCCCTGTTTGCATATGTTCCTCCCAATACACTTTGCTTTAATGTTTTCTGCTAACTTACTGTGTGTGCTGATTAAAACTCCTCCTGAATATCTGACTGTACAATATTCACTGATTCGCCATTGTTTACATCTACAAGAGATATCTTCAAGAAAAACTTCCCTTTTATAAATGCAGAACAATTGAATTGAAATTTGCTATTACTTTCTCAGTGTCCAATAAGATCTTCATTACAATAGGTTGCAACAGATTCCCTACTGTGGATAAAAACTAACTGGCCTGTAGTCCTCCACTCTCCCACTTATTCCCTTCATTAATCATTTGAATGCATTTATAACCTTCCGAAGTGAATACAGAGAAGTACAGTGGTTGAATTACATCCGGTCTGTCAGATTTATCAATCCTCATCCCAGTTCTTGTGTACAAGATGATTAGGGGGTTAGATAGGGTTGACAGTGTGAACCTTTTCCCGCGTATGGAGTCGGGTATTACAAGGGGGGGGTAGATATAGGACTGAAGTTAGGGGTAGGTTCTTCACTCAGCGAGTCGTAAGTTCATGGAATGCCCTGCCAGTAGCAGTGGTGGACTCTCCCTCTTTATGGGCATTTAAGCGGGCATTGGATAGGTATATGGAGGATAGTGGGTTAGTATAGGTTAGGTGGGCTTAGATCGGCGCAACATCGAGGGCCAAAGGGCCTGTACTGCGCTGTATTCTTCTATGTTCTATGTTCTGTTTCGAAATACTACCTCATAACTGTGTATGATGATTTTACTCTTTAGGTACAATGGTCCCATGACGACTTCGTATGTCTGGGAGATTTTCTGGATCTTTCTCTTTGAAGACAGATGCAATGTGACTGTTTCGTCTCCTTGTCACTTTTCTGTTCTCTACAATAAATTCTCGTATCCACACATTCGCTGTGCTACATTTGATCTTAGTTTCATTTTCCTTTCAAGTATCAACAGAAGCTTTTCGATAGTATTTATAAATAACAAAGAAAATCAGGAACAGGCCCGTCAGACCTCCAAGCCTGTGTGAATCCAGATCCTCTATCTTTACCTGTCGCCTATTTTCTAAGCTCTGTATCTCTCTGCTCCCTGCCCATTCACGTATCTGTCTGGATATGTATTAAATAACGCTTTCATCCCCGCCTCTACCACCTCCGCTGGCAACGCATCCCAGCACTGATAACCCTCTGCGCAAAGAACTTTTCTAGCATATCCCCAATAAAGTGTTCCCATTTCATCTTGAATTCTTGACCCCTAGTAACTGACTCCCCCACTCTGGGAATAAGCTTCTAGCTATCTAACCTGTTTACACCTCTCATGATTTTGTAAACCACAATCAAGTCCTCGCTCAACCTCCGTCTTTCTAATAAAAATAATCCCAATCTACCAAACCTCTCTTTATATTTCGTTCTCTCCATCTTCGATAACATTCTGGTGAAAATCCTCTGCCCTCTTTCCAAAGCATCTAGATCCTTTCAGTAATGTGGCAACCAGAACTGTCCAGAATATTCTGAATGTGGTGAACCAAAGTCCTTTATAACTGTAATATGGCCTGCCTACTCTTGTACGAAATAGATTCCAACAGATTCCCTCCTGTGGGCGACGAGTTAACTGGTCTGTGGTTCTCCACTTCTAAAATTGTTGGAATGCAGGAAGGAAAGTATATTGTATGCCTTCTTGATCATTCTATCGACTTGCCACTCTCAGCGAGCAATGAACCGGAACACCCAGATCTCTCTGTACATGAATTTTCCCCAGGGCTTTTTCCAGTTACTGTATAATTCCCTCTCGAATTGGATCTTCCAAACTCCATCACCTCACATCTGTGCTTTCTCCACCCAACTCTCCAATCTAGCTACATTTAGCTTTGTTCTCTGACAGTCCCCTCAACTTTCTGCTACTCTACCAATCTTAGCGTCATCTGCAAACTTGTTAATCAGACCACCTATACCTTCCTTCAGATCATGTAAGTATATCACAAAAAACAGTGGTCCAGTACGGATCCTTGTGAAGCACCACACAGAACAGTTGTCCATTTTGAGAAACTCCCTTCAATTACTACTCTCTGTCTCCTGTTGCCCAGCCATTTCTCTAAACCATCTAGCTACTACACCATGGGCCCCTGCAAATTCACCTTCTCCATCAGTCTATCTCATCAAATGCCTGACTGAAGTCCATGTATATGACATCGATATCCCTTTCTCCACTATCAACTTTGTCATTCCTCAAAAACTTCTATTATGTTTGCCAAGATGTGACCTTCCCTGCAAATCATGGAAGGTCTTGTGTGTAGTCCGACTTGTTTAATCCTGGAGTCATACTGATTTTATTTCCAAAGCAGAACTTTTTAAAATGCCACTGTGATTGGCTGCGTACAAATTGAATGTTGTTTTGAACAAAATACAATCTATCCACAAATATAAATCTGCAAACGCAAATTAGCCCCTCAGATATATCGGTGTGTCTGTGCGAGAGATGCAGAAAGTGTGTGTGTGTGTGTGTGGTGGCGGAGGGATGGTGGTGGCATGCGAGTGAGAGAGAGAGGATGTGTATGTTTGTTTCCATGTGTGTGAGCGAAAGACGGTGTGTGTGTGTGTGTGTTTAAGGATGAGAGTGAGAGCCTGTGCTCACGTTAAGACACAGACAGATTCGTCAGATCTCTTTCCCCACACACACCCACCCCGTGGTTTCAGAGCTTCCATGCTCTGCAGCCTCTGCTCCATTTGTTGTTCATGTTACAGACCCAGATGCTGTAACATACAGTCTCCATGCTCCATCCAGAGTTGGGTCACCAAATCCTCTGGTCTCCCTGAATGTCTGAGGTTGCTCACAGCACAACCTCCAGCAAACCATCCCCATCCCCTCCACTAACTTTTCAATAACAGGAGACAGATTTCCCTCCACTAAAAGTGAGGTATCTACTCCTTTTTAATTATACTTCAGGATCCTCCTCGTGTTTCTGACCACGTAATCAGCTGAGAGGGACAAACACAGGCGTTCAGTAGACAGGCACAGACCAAGTTTTAAAGACATGATTCAAAGATGCTGAAACTGCCTATCCAACATGGAGCTCTACTTGGGACACACCGGGAAGTGAGCAACAGCACGAAACACAACCCCCTGTCCATGGAGCACCACATGGGATACACCAGCAACAGTCAAGCACACACACCGCTGTACAACATGGAGAAGGACGTGGGACACTCCGGGAAGTGAATAATTGCCCTGCACACACACACACACGCACACACACACACACACACAGCTCTTCATGAAGCACCTCAAGGGACACACCAGGAAGTGAACCACAGCCCAGCACACACTCCCCTGTCCATGGAGTAACACATGGGACACAGCGGGAAGTGAACAATTGCCTGACATATACCATCACATTATGTCTGAACTTCATAATTCCAGTATTCGATACATAATCAAAACCCAAGGCCAGAGATAGATAGAGATAGACAGAGATATTCACATTAAAGATAGAAACGGACAATTTATATAGAAACAGAGCATGTTGTTGAAATATGAGGAACAAACAAGGGAGTGGGTCTAACTGGAGCAGTGAGACTTTGGCGGCTCAATTCGCAAGAATGAGAACATTGAATAATGGCATTGCCAGATCAGCTCACCAAATTTGTTCCACTAAATTTTGAATTTGCCTCACAGAACAAACGCAGAAGCTATACACTGGGACAAGTAGACAACCCAGTATGGAGAGCAGCGCAGCCTATGCCAGTGTATTGCTCAGTAAACTGGACTGACCAGCATGGGGAGCTGTGCAGACTATCCCAGTGTATTGCTCAGTTCGCTGGATTATCTGGCCAGCATGGGGATCTGTGCAGACTGTGCCAGTGCATTGCTCAACAAACTGAACTATCTGCCCAGCATGGGGAACTGTACAGACTATGCTCGTGTATTGCTCAGTCAGGTGGACTATCTGCCCAGCACGGGGATTTGTGCAGACGATGCAAGTGTGTTGCTCGGTAAGTTGGACTATCTTCGAGGAGAAAGTGAGGACTGTAGATGCTGGAGAGCAGAGCTGAAGAAGGGCTTATGCCCGAAACGTCGATTCTCCTGTTCCTTGGATGCTGCCTGACCTGCTGTGCTTTTCCAGCAACACATTTTCAGCAAGGTGGACTATCTGGCCAGCATGAGGAGCTGTGCAGACTATGCTAGTGTATTGCTCAGTAAACTGGACGAGCTGCCCAGCATGGGGAGTATTGCAAAACTTTGCTGGTATATTGCTGCTACATTTGCACTACGTAACTGACTAATACGGGACAATTTGCCGCCCATACTGCGAGTGACAGTAAGTGGGCTCGCACATATTTATGTCTCTGTATCTTCATGCATCAGTTCAAGACAAGGGGTTTTATGTGTGCATGTGTGTCGTTCTGGGGCAGTGTTAGATGTAAAAATCATTGTGTAAGAGAGAGCACACATGGAGGAAATCAGTTTAAATGTGAACAACTGTTAGGGCTTGGTAAAAGGAACAGAGAGAGATAGTTCATGGGCAGCTGTTAATGACGTGCTTGAGAATATTAAAGTAAAGGCATTGCCGGACCCAATAGCATTATAGATCAGTACGCACAGGAAAGATGGATGGATGGGGAGTTCTGTGTGATATCCGATATGAGCTGTGGAGTATTGACTCAGATTTGTTTCTGCAGGTTTGCAGCTGTGAGTGTCAGCAATAGATGAATGCCATCTTTAAGACTGTATTTCACAGCTCATGGTTCAAATAGCTGATGGGATGAGCCAGTGAAGTATATGCTGGATTTGTCAGTAGTTGCAATTAGGAATGGTCAGGGTGTAGTGTCAGGATTTGGTTCTTGGCCAAAGGGATCACCACTGCTGTCATTTGTCTATTTCAGCTTCAGATATTGGCCAGGGATGGGATGCAATCAGAGGAAGGAAATGCAGTTTGTAACCAGGACAGAAGACAGTGAATGCAATGCTTTCAATATTTAGATAGCAAGTGCAGTGATACAACGAATCATGGTTCACAGCTGAAACTGAGTAAGTCAACACAGCAACCCATAAGTAACACTGCCAGAAGCAAGGAGGGACAGAGTGATTTAACAATTTAGTAGTGATTTGTCAAGTGAATATCTGGATTCAGAGTCTTAGCAGGAACAATAACAGTGGCAAGGAGAGTAGAGTGAATGAAAGATCAGTATTACTGTCAAACATGATCTATAGAATTAACGACTGAACAGTGAGACTTACCAGGTACACCAACAAAAGCCAGGATTGGCTAATAAAAATATCGTATAATGTAAAGTGCATGTTTGATCCGCCACGATAATGGCCTTCGATCATAATATGTAGAAAGATACCAAACATCCCAATATAAACTCCTGCCCATTCTTGCGACATTGCAGTCTAATGTTCTCAGATTGTGATCCATTGCTGCAACATTCCAGTCTAATGTTCTCAGATTCTGATTCATTGTTGAAACAATCCAGACTCTTGTGCTCAGACTGTGATCCCTCCCCTCTGTCTCTCTGGAGCTGCTGATTCCTGTTAACACTGTCGGCGATGCTCCCACTATAATATGGGAAAACACATTTAATGGAGCCCACTTATCATTAAAAGATGGAAACCGTACACTGGGGTAATTGCAACTCATGGAGACTAACATTAATCACAGTCACTGAGCAAACAGGTCCAGCTAACCCCTTCCTGACATCACTTTTCATGTCCCAATAAAAGGGAACATTTACTCGGTGTGGGTGGAATGGATGGGCGTTGCTTAGGGATGGATCATAAATCTTTCAATTTTCTGATTATTTCTTCCATGTATGTGGGAGTAGTGACAGAACACTGCAGGACTGTGTATATTACATACTGTTCATAAAGGGCGACAGTGAAAGAGTAACAGATCAGCTGCATAAGGTGACTGGTGGGGTAATTTCCAGAGCCAATAAACCAGTGTATATATTTATTGTCCATTTACTTTGTGTAATATTGCTCCTGGTTTTATGTGCACTGTTGTCAAATTCTTCTATAACGTTGGGACATCATTCAGAGCATCGAGACTGCTGCGCAGGAACAGGAGGAAGTAATTCTGTCCCCATGCCCCTGTTACAAAGAGACAGAGAAGGCCATTGAGCCTCTCAAGTTTGTTACAGAGGGACAGGAGGAGGCGCTTCTGCTTCTTGAGCCTGTTATGCAGTAACTATTAGTTGTAAAATACTTACGGAGAAGAATAGTCCTTATATAAATTTTAAAGTTTTAAGTTGAGTCAGGCCAACTTTGAACGTTTTATGTTGGCACTTTGCATAGCTTCTTTGGCAGGAAAGTGGGAGGCTTTCACAAATGAGTTATAGAGTCTAGCGAAAGCGTGTTCCTGTGTATAAGCAGGATAAGGCTGATAAGTGTAGGGAATACTGAATGGTGAGCAGAATGATAGGTGCAGACAGTGGGGATCGAGTGAATCCATCGTGGAGTTCCAGGGATGTAGGCTAATACCCAAGAGGGAAATCAGGAGGCCAAAATGGGGACATAAGATATCTTCCGAAAGTAGGGTAAGGGACATTCCAAAGAAATTGTACAAATACATTAAGATCAAAAGAGTAACTAGGGAGAGAACAGGACCCCTTAAAGATCAGCAATGTGAACTATGTGTGGAACTACAGGAGATCGGTGAGATATTAAATAAATATTTTGCATCAGTATTTACTGTGGAGTAGGATATGGAAGGTAGAGAACTTGGGAAATGAATAGTGATATCTTGAAAATTGTCCATATTACAGAAGAAGAGGAGCTGGATATTTTAAAATGCATTAAGGTGGATAACCCACTCTGACCTTTTAAGTGACTCTTGGTTAGGCACATGGATTTTAGTACAATGAAGATTAGTCTGACCTTAGAGTAGGATAAACTGCCAGCACAACATCAACAGCTTAAGGGCCTGTACTGTGCTGCACTGATCTAAGATTCATGAACTAATCAGATGTACCCCAGATCTGTTGGGAAGCTAGGCAAGTAATTGTTCAGTCACTGGCTGAGATAATTGTATCATGGACAGTCACAGGTAAGGTTATGCCATTGTTCAAGAACAGTTGGTAAGGAAAAGCCAGGAAACTGGAGACAAGTGGGACTGACATCATTGGTGGGTAAGCTGTTGGAGGGGATTCTGAGGGACAACATTTACTTGTGTTTGGAAATGTAAATTCCAATTAGCGATAGTCAACATGACTTTGTGTGTGGGAAATCGTGTCCCACTAATTTGATTTAGCATTTTGACGAAGTGACGAAAAAGATTGATGAAGACACAGAAATATAACCGTGGAATAGAATATAGACTTTAGTAAGGCATTCAAAATGGTTCCGCATGGTAAACTGCTTAGCATGGTGAGATCACATGGAATACAGGGAGAGTTGGAGGAAATTGGCTCGAAGATAATAGATGGATAAGTGTTTGTGAACTGTTATTTTTTTTGGACTGGAGGCCTGTGATCCGCAGTGTACCACAAATGTCTAATGAATTTTCTCATTTTATATAAATGATTTGGATGTGAATACAATAGGAATGGTTAGTGAGTTTGCAGTTAACACCAAGATTGGTGAGGTAGTGGACAGTGAAGATGGTTAACTCAGAACGGGACGCTGATCAGATAGGCTAAAGGGCCGAGGAGTGGCTGATGGAGTTCATGTTAGACAAATGGAAGGTGTAACATTTTGTTGAGGCACCTTGTGTTAGCACTTATAGGTAGGATCCTGGAAGTGTTTTCAAACACAGACAGCTACATAAAAATTATAGAAGCCCTGCAGTGTGGAACCAGGCCTTTTGGCCCACCAAGTCCACACTGACCCTCCAGATCAACAAACCCAAACGTTACCCCGAAAGCTCTACATTTCCCAGAGACAATCCACCGAACCTGCACATTGCTGGATACTGCGGATCAATTCAGTGAGGTCACTGAACCTAACCTGGACATTTTTGGACTGTGAGAGGAAAACCAAACACCCAGAGAAAGCTCACGCATACACGGGGGAAGGTACAAACACCGCACAGAGTGTCACCAAAGGCTGGAATCGAACACAGGTCAATTGGTGCTGTAAGTCCGTATTGCTAGCCACTGTGCCACTTATTGACCAGCTGCGAGCGAGACTGCATCCTCCCACATTCTCTGGATCCGTCACATCTGTTCAAATTATGGCAAATTCCAGTGTGGAGATTCCGACAAGCCTTCCTTTACCTCCACCCTAGGTTTCACATTCTGAAAGACAGGGCCTTAAGCTGTGACTGACACATTGCCTGCTGTTCTGCCCTCCCCCTTTCCCCTTCTTCCTAGATCAAGTTGTCCATTAATACTGCAGCATGCAAGATAATTGCTGATCTAAAATAAAACAAACAGCTGCATATACTCTAGATCGAAAACAAAAGCTGTTCTGATGAAGAATCCCCAAATTAAAAATGTTGACTCACTCTCTTCCTACAGAGGATTAGGAAAAAGTGAATTCTGAAATGAATTCCTGATGAATGGCTTATGACTGAAACATGGGCTTTCCTGCTCCTTGGATGCGCCCTGGCCTGCTGTGGTATTCGAGAGCCAAACTTTCGACTTTCATCCTTAAAATAGTACCAGACCCGTTGAGTTTTGCCTGCAAACGCTTGTGTATCTAATTTCCTGTTTGTAACATACACAATTTGTTTTCCCTGCAGTATTTAATTCCTTACACATCTACCACCAGCGTTTGCTTCTACTTCTTGCTAATAAGGTCCAGTCAAATTGTTTCTGTGTAATCTGATTGCCAGGGTGAGATGAATGGTAGATTCAGCGAGATCTTTCTTGAGACCTTTCTTGATGTCACAAAATCTCGCTGCACTTTGTTCGAAAAATACATGAATTGGAAAGGCAGAGAAGGATATGGGCCAAATGCAGGGAATTGGGGTTAATGTGGACAGACATTTTGGTTCGTAAGGACCAGTTTTCGCTGAATGGCTGCAAAGGAAAGTGGTTTTGTGTTTAGACAGAGAAGTTGAGATTGAGAAACAATATAATGGAAGGATGTGTTCACAGGTTTCAGAATGCTGATATATAGACATTTCAATACCATTCGGCAAAATATGCCAGTATTACCAGGAATGATGGTGAACAGGATATAGGTGTGAGTTCAGATGATAGAGAGTTTTGGATGAGGATTTGTTCTGCAGCTTTGTACCTGGGAGTAGTGTCAGGAGAGTATTCAACTCATTGGGCTGAATCCAAAAATAATTCATCTTTGTGTGATTTTCATTGAGTGTGACAGAGGGATTGTCTGCACGAGGCCGAGCTAATTCCCTGGTGCTTTCTTATCAAACTCACATCATTAACTACCCACCCTACCCCATGGTATCCCTCTCATTCAATGCCAGCCCGATTCTCCCGCCCGTCTTGGCTGGAGGTACCCACCATCGCCCGTATGCCCCTGGATATTCCATGATCCCTGACTCTGGCGCCATCTTTAAAAGGACAATGGGCATACGATTGAGCTTTCCTCAGTTTGGAGCTGCCCTGTACAATTTAGCCAGAGCATGGCAGATTAAGGCCAATTACACCACGGGTTGTCAACAGGGTCACGGATGTCCATGTGGAAGAGTTAGTACGTCTCTTCCCAGAGTGGGCCACACCACCAGACCCACTGAGCATGGTCTGAGCTCACCACCGAGCTCAGTGCAGTATCTGCGGTCTGAAGAATGTTCAGTAACACACGACAACCATCAATAACCTTCCCCACTTTGTCAGCATAAGGGTCACTGTATTCTCTCTGCTCCCTCACACTCACTTTATATCTGTTATAGCACCGACCCGAACAAGGCTCATGCTCCATCACTCTCACTCCTGCATGCAGCACCTATCACCCCCTCTCTCTCCCCCCTTTTGCTTACCTTTGTAATACCCCCACAGATTGTAGAATGCTCTGGAGAATGCTGATTCTGGCATGTTCCAGATAATATACCAAATAATTCCCAGTTTCAGGAAAATGGAAGTGCCTCTTTGTGTAAAACATGAGGGGAAGGAACAGAGTGTTTTTTTGTTCATCACTTGCAATTAAAATCCATAATAAGGCCATTCAGCCCTTCAAATGTGCTGTCCCATTTAATAAGGTCGGGGGCGATCTGACTGTCTTCTGAGCTTCAACGTTGCAGGAACTTTCAATCATTCAGCCCCCTGGTTTTCTGTCGCTGACCAACCGACACTCAGGCACTTTTTACCACGAGTTTCTTCAAGCATGTGTTCGGGAGGCATTTCCCATGGGGATGGACCCTCCAAAAATATGCTCCATCAGGTTTTTACTTTCATGCAGTGCTTAGCATGCTTCACACAGACCAATCAAAAATATACTCTTAATTTACGGTTATCGATATCTAACCAAAATTAATAATTCTGGTTATTTTGCTTGTGTCACCTTACTATAATCAACCAAAGAAAGCATCTAATCACCTGTCTCGTTATAAAATACAATTTCCAGCGGCTTTTTTTTTCCTCAGCCATTATCTTTACCGTCATCTGAATTGTACCTTTTCCCTTCTTATCAAAGTTTATACTTTACTTTGAGTTTGGCTATTTCTATCTATAGCAGTTACGCAGTCTCCCACTCTGTTGGCTGGATGGCTGGCTTGTGATGCAGAGGAAGGCGAACAGCACGGGTTCAATTCCCCAAACTGACGGAGGTTACCATGAAGGGGACGTCCTCCCAACCTTACCCTGTCACCCGTGATGTAATGACCCTGAGGATAAACCACAATTTGTCGTCTCACGAATGAGAAAGTGGTCGTTTGGGACTCTATTCTATCCAGGGTAACATGCAATTTTTTTCAAAAATATTGTTATTGAGAGAAAATCTTCTTAATGCTACAATGAACCAATAAGTACCCAACTAAAAAAAAATGCAAATTGAACAAAATTACACCATTGTGCATGTACGTACAAAACAAAGAGGGAAATAAACGGGCAGAAGAAAAATAAAAATAAAAACAAATGAATAATACAACTCAGTGTGACAAAACTTTGGCTCTGAACCTACACGAGAATTAACTAATACACGTTCATTTGCCCGTAATTCTTCCTGTCTGGACATTAGAATCATTAGTCAAGTTCGTCATAGCTATATAAAAGTCCTTATTGGAGTGGCAGATCAGCCTGTATCTTGGTAAATCAAAAAGGGCTGCCATGTTTTATAAGAATCCTATATTTTCTGTTGCACCATACATTTGAAAAAGTCCAAAGGACTGTGCTCCATGACGAGTTTGCGATAACGCAACAGACCAAGGGGGTTTTTAGGCACCAAACACAACAGAATGTTTTTCTGAACCCGGAAGTGAGGGTATTGATGTATTATTTTTTCCCTATGTACATCTGGGCAGGCCCACGAAAAGGGAAACCAGATCCATCTCCAATTCTGTCCCCAAGATCCTCTCCATAACACACCGCTCCTATAGCGCTGGTGCAAGGTCAACAGGCAATGAGTAAGAGTGCCCATAGTCATTCTGTATTTGAGACATACTCCCATTTTGAGAGAGTATCTGGGGCCAGATGGACTCTATGAAGAACCTTCAACTACATGGCAAGAGTCTTCTTACAGATTGAAATCCTCTTGCATTTTCACAAATGTCCTCCCCTGTGTCCGAAGAGATCTGAACGCCCAACTCTCTTTGCAGACCTCAGAAAGGCGTAAAGTCTGGTCTGAGGGGCTGCTCTCCAACAAATGATAAAGGGTACTGCCAGAGAGTGTGTTCTTAGCACGAAGCACCATCTTCTCTGTATCGTATCTGTACAGTCTGTTAAACGCGTGGTTCTTTTTTGAATAATATCTCTGATCTGATAAAAAGAAAGCAGAAGATATTTCTACTCGTAGTCTATAGTTACGACTTATTTGATCAAAGGACATCCTTGTTTCTCCCTCAGATAATTCATCAAAGCAAGATACACCCACGAGTTGCCCATAGTTTAAACATGGAATCCAGTATCCCCGGTCGGAAACACGGTATACCAAGTTTTGGGGTTAGAAAAATGAGGTTTGGCTATATTGCCCTCGATCGGACACATTGCCCTCCATGCTTTCAAATTATTGATACTTATTGGGAAATGGCAATACACCGTAACTGTCCTCATTTTGCCTATGAATAGCAGAGTAATAAGGAAAACTTGGCCAGAGAAGCTTCAATATCTAAACATATTGAGGCGTATGCCTCACTAACATCGAGTAAAGAAGAGCTGAATTGATATCTTTTAATATCCAGGAGAACTACTCCCCACAAACTGGGGGATCGTTGTAATTTGGTTGACTTGATAAGGGGTCGCTTATGGTGACAAATCAAAGAGATACATTATCCATTTAGTCTCCTAAATGTCGGTCTGGGGAACATCAAAGAAAGCATTCACACTGGGTAGAGCAAGCAAGGGAGGGAATTAATAAGAGCTATCTGACCGAGCCAGGATATTGGAAGTGCCTTCCATCTTCGAATGTCTTGTCTAATTTTGTCATACAAATGGACAAATTCCATGTTAAATATAAGTTCAAAGATAGGATTAATGAGTATACCTAAATAGGGAATATTCCGATAAACCCCGGGACCATTGAAAAGGAAACCAGGATTCTCTCTCGGCATCAGGTATTTCCATAAGATCACTCATAGGCATAGCCTCTGATTTTGTGAAATCAATGGTATAGCCGGAACTGATGCATTGCATGAAGTGAGGTACCAAAACTGTGGGATATAACAAAAATATAAGACCATCATCTGCAGACAATGTAATCTTACGTGACTTCTATTCCACTTCTGGGGCAGATATGTTGTGGTCCCTGCAGAAGGCCTTCACCAGTGGCTCAATCACCAACTTAAACAACACTGGCAAAAGGGGTCTACCTTGTTGACTGCCTCTAGGAATATTAATGTTATAGAGTCGCACACCATTGGTGAGAAACGTGGCAAGAGGATTGCTTTCAAAGACCCTCACCCACTTGATAAAAACTTTGCCTCGACCAAACTATTCTAACGTATAGAAGAGATACAGCCACTCAACCCAGTCAAATGCCTTCTCTGCATCTAAAGGAATGGCTAATACCTGTCTAATTTGTTGTTGACATGGTTGGATCATATTGAGTAATCTCGTAATATTGCAGGAATATCTGCAGCCCATTATAAGCTGCTGTGGTCCAGTTTGACAATGAAAGGATACACAGTTTCCAGCCGTAATGTAAGGGTCTCAGACAGGATTTTTAAATCAACATTTAAAAGTAAGATGGGCCTATAAGAAGCACGCTTTTTTAGGAATAAGAGAGGCATGAGCCTCTCTTAAGGATGGTGGGAGGCAGTCGTGAATGTATGAGTGACTAACATGATAAGCATCGGCCCTGACAATAGGTTTAGAAATTTCTGTTGGATATCCGTCAGGACCGAGTGCCTGTCCGCCCTGAAGATGCTTTATACCCTGCAGCACTGACAATGGCGCATTAAGGCAAGACGCTTATTTGGGGGTTACCCCCTGGAAGATCCAAGTTCTTGAAGAAATACGCCATCTTAAACTACCTATCCTCATAATGCTCAGTCTGATATAATTCGGAGTAACATTTCTGAAATGCGGCTTTAATCTTTATGTGATCGCCGGTTCGGGTCCCTGTACCTTCCCTAATTGAGGTAATGACTTGGTCACGCTCTTTTTCCTCTCAAGATAGGCTAAATGCTTGCCTGGCTTATCACCATGCTCCAACAGCCTTTGTAAGTAAGTTCCTTCTTGGCTGTCTGTATGAGCATAGAATTCATTGTAGACCAAAGCGTTGTGATCCTCTGCAGCCTAGCCACCGAGGGTCTATCACAGTATGCCCTCTCAGCTGCCTTCAACCGTGCCTGGAGCAAACGGTCCTGCTCCAGCTTCTGCCGCATCCTAAGGAATAACTATTCCTTTGGCATAAGCCTTAGCAATTTCCCATAGAATGGATGGGTTACTGGTTGAATGTGAATTAATGGCTAAGAAATATCTGAATTCATTGCAGAAATACTCAATTAACTTACTATCTTTAAGAATAAAGGGATCCATTCACCAGTGTCTCAAACCTGCTATATTGCCCTTAATCTTGACTAATAATTATACTGCTGCATGGTCAGAAATGGTAATATTCCCAATTGTACAGGACACCACTGAATCGAAGATTGCTGCAAGGTGAGGAAGAGATCAACACTAGTGTGGCATTTCTGCGGGTTAAGGAAGAAAGGAGAATTCCTATCTATGAGGTGCATCTGCCTCCATACATACACCAGCCCCAGTTCCACACACAAATCCACTAATTGCTTTGATTGTAAAGATGGTACTGGGTGCATTTGGGCATTCTGTCCACCGTGGGTGCAAAAGACAATTGAAATCAACTCCTACGATAATGTGCTGCGAAGAAAGATTACTTTATTTGGAAAAAGCATCTATCAAAAATTTAACGCTGTGCGCCAGGGGGCAATAAATATTCAAAATACCGTTTTCTTCCCCATATATTTTTGAGGATTATGATCCTCCTGTGGGTGTGTAATGAAATCTAGTAATTTAAATGGAAACTTCTTCCTCACCAGTATGGCGTCTCCCCTGCTCCTAATATTAAAAGACGAGAAATAAACCCGATCAAACCCGCCCTGCTGTAATGTCAAATGTTCCTTCTCATCAAGGTGCAGCTCCTGCAATGGGAAAACATCCACCCTCTCCTTTTTAAGACTAGAAAGTATCTTTTTCCTCTTAACTGGCGAATGGATCCCCTTAATGTTCCAGATACACCATTTAAGCATGACATTAGCCATAACACACTGAAACAATATTTGAACTCCAGAGAGGAAGAACTCGAAATATAAAGCTCTGAGCATCAATGAAAAAAGACTCTTAGAGCCTAAGAAAACATACAATCTAAAGCTACTTCAACTATCAAGCCCTCAAAACGTTCCAAAACTAAATACATACAAAAACAAAAAGACAAAACAGGATACAAAATGCCAATGGCACTCAGGAGGGGCATTTATCCCCTGCCCACTGGGGGCATTTGCACGTCACAAATCTTTATCTTCTGCCCCATTATCAATACTGCATCCAGGGCAATTAATCACAAATATCGGGATTGAACTGCCCTTTGGTAGACATTCAGTCATCATGATCACCGTCATAACTCCCTCCAGCTTGAGCCGAACCCGACACACAAACTAAGCAAGAGAAAAACGAGTAGTAATATTAATGAAGAAGATAAAAGTGTGTACTATTCCCATCCCCGATTATAGTTTAACCTGCTTAATACCAGAAACATTCAACAAACGTTCTTTGAAGAAAGAGAAACATGATTATTGATATATATTAAAGCATCCAGTCTATTTTAAAGTGTCCACAAAGTTTTCGCTTCCTCTGGAGAGTCAGTGGATCTACTGAAAGATCCACGAGTGCTTGAATCTATTGAAAACATACGGAGCACCGCTGAGTTCATTAAGGAATACTGAATCTCAAGTTCCCTTAGTCTTCTCTTGATATTATCAAAATATTTTTTCTTATGAATCACTGCCGCTGAAAAGACCTGGAAGAACATAATACTGGAGCCCTCGTCGGATCTTCTCCCTGTATTCTGGAAGCTTCCATAAGTATTTGTTTGTCGCTGCAACGATGTAGTCGCACAAGGGCAGAGCGAAGGCGTTGGTTTGAGCATGACCTCTGCACTGCAACCCGATGAGGTGTCTCAATCTTCACCCATCCCTCTTCAGCTTCGAAGTGAAGGAATCGCGGCAGCCATTTCACGCAAAAAACTCATTGGTTGAACACCTTATGTCTCCAGCAGACCGATGATATGAACATTCTTCTTTCTGCCCCTGCTCTCGAGGTCGTCATCTTGTTCAGTTAAGGTACGGATCTGTTTTTCAAGGGTGAAGATCCGCTCCTTAGAGGAATCGATCACAGTCTCTGCCCCTGCAGTTTGGTGCTCGACCTCACCCGTTCTGTTTCCAAGGCTTTCAAGTTGCTCGTCATGCTTTTGGAGCACTGCTCAGAGTGGTTCTAGCCTCCAGCTGAACTTTTCCTCAATCATGCCTTCAATCATTTCACTTAACTTGGTGATCTCGGTGACCAAGGCCTGGTGAATAACTGGGTCCATGGAACGAGCAGAGGGAGTTGCAGGTGAGGTCACAGGCATACTGAAAGCTTCTGACGGGTGCCTTGCGTGTTGGGAGTTACTCGATCCTTTCCCATGTTTTGTCAGTTCTACTTGACAAAATGAGATGAGTAAGGATTCTATAGCTCTTATAGTGTTGAATTGTAAGTAAATGACTGTGGTGGGGTGGGGTAGAGCATTACTGTGATGCAGAGCTCATCAAAGCAGACTTTTCAGATCGCTGCCATCTTGTTTCCCCCTTAAATCTTTATCGATGTTATCATTTCGTTTAATCCCTGGATATTCTGGAGCCGTGTCATTTAGTACCACTGTCCACATTTTCCCCACAAGGCACATTGCTGCCCACTCCTCGATAACCTTGACTCCTTTGTGATTCTTGAACCTTGCCTCAAAAATATTCAATATCTTTGCCTCGAATGGTCTGCAGGAAGAGTGTTCCAAAGACTCACTGCACCCTGAGAAAACAAACATAAACCGACTCATCGGTGTGTGAGATTAGTTTTATTTTTGCATTCTTATCTGAGAAAGGATAAAGTAACACTGGAAGTGTTTCACTTAATTTATTCCATGCATTAAGGGCTGATATTATGGGGACATTAACAGGTTACCCTTGGAATGAAAGCTGATCGTATTGAAAGATGCAAAGCATTGAGGCGATCAGGTATATACTGACTGGGAGTTTGTAGAGCCCAAACTTGATACCTTTGTCATTGAACAACTGCAGTGTGGAAGCAGGACATTCGACCCATCGAGTCCACACCAACCCACCAAACAGTATCCCACCCAGACCTGTCCCCCTACCCTATCCACGTAACCCCGAATTTCCCATGACTACCCTATTTAACCTACACATTCCTGGTCACTCTGGGTAATTGGGAGGAAACTGGAGAATTGGGAAGAAACCCACACAGACACGGGAAGAAAGTTCAAACTCCACATAGAGGGTCAGGCGAGGTTAGAATTGAGCTCAACTCCTTGCTGATACGAGGCAGCAGTGCTAACCACAAATCTAACATGCTGCTCCGTTAGTCCTAGAATATAGAACATAGAACATAGAAAAATACAGCGCAGTTGATTGGCCCTCGATGTTGCGCTGATCCAAGCCCACCTAACCTACACTAGCCCACTATCCTCCGTATGCTTATCCAATGCCCGTTTAAATGCCCATAATGAGGGAGAGTCCACCACTGCTACTGGCAGGGCATTCCGTGAACTCACGACTCGCTGAGTAAAGAATCTACCCATAACATCTGTCCTATACCTACCATCCCTTATTTTAAAGCTATGCCCCCTCGTAATAGCTGACTCCATACGTGGAAAAATGTTCTCATGGTCAACCCTATCTAAACTCCTAATCATCTTGTACACCTCTATCAAGTCACCCCTAAACCTTCTTTTCTCCAATGAAAACAGCCCCAAGTGCCTCGGCCTTTCTCCATACGATCTTCCTACCATACATCCTGGTAAACCTCCTCTGCACCCTTTCTAGTGCCTCCACATCCTTCCTATAGTATGGCGACCAAAGCTGCACACAATACTCCAGATGCGGCCGCACCAGAGTCTTATACACCTGCAACATGACCTCAGGTCTCCAGAACTCAATTCCTCTACCAATAAAAGCCAGTACGCCATATGCCTTCTTCACCGCACTATATACCTGGGTGGCAACTTTCAGAGATCTGTGTACATGGACACCAAGATCCCTCTGCTCATCCTATTAGTTACCTGCGGCTGATGCAAGAAGTCTGCCTGACTTGTTCCTATCACTAAACCTGATCCAGTCTGAGACCTTTATCATCGGTCATATCATCAACCCGGTTACATTTAAATTTGTTGTGAGCAGTGGAGGAGTTGGACCAGAAAAGGAAAGAGTGACACCCTCCAACCTCAGTCAGAACAGGAGTGAGGAAAAAATCACAAAGTGGGATTTCATTAAAGTGGGAATTCTCTTTCTCAGAAGTTTGGGTTAGCTGAATCTTTATATTATATCGAGGCTGGCTTTGTCTGATTTTCCATAGACAAGTGAATCAGGGATAATGGTGCATGGAGAGAAAAGTGCAGCTGGGACCACAATAAGATGAGCCATGACCTTATTTACTGGTGGGGTAGTGTCAAAGGGCCGTTTGGCCCACTCGTGTCCCTCAGCCCTATGTTCTGGTGTTCAATTTAGCCCTTCAGACGTGCTACACACAGGCAGATCGAAGCCACGCCGATGGTTAGGTGTAGTTTCGGAAATGCACTGGGAAATTCTAGGATTGGTCAGGAAGTGACCCCCAGCTGCAATCCCTTTTTCCAGGTTTCCCCGCTCTGTAACTTCTGCTCTGGAATTGCTCTGAATGCAGCTCCCATAGCCCATCCAGGGTTAACTCAGGCAAATTTTCTCCTCTCCCGAAAGCAACATTGTACAACACAATTTCTAGGAAAATAACCAATTACTTTCCAAAAGCATAACATAAAAAAACTAAGAAGTAGGAACATGAGATGGCTATTCGCCCCCTCAAGACTGAACTCTCATTCAATAAGAACATGGCTGATCTACTTCCAGGCTCAACTCCATTTTCCTACCCAATTCCTTGAATCCCTCCACAACTCTCTGGGTTAGGGAACTCCAGACATTCACTACCTTCTGAGAGAATACATTGAATTTTCACCTCAGATTGAAATCGATGTTCCTTATTTGGTATCTACCACCTCGAGTTCGAGACTCAGGGGAAACACCTCCTCAGCATCTACCTTGTCAAGCCCCATCTGTATCTTGTACATTTCCGTCATATCATCCTCATTCATTTCAACCACAATGAATAATTGCCTCACCAGTTTAGATGTATTCAATAATTCAACCCTTCCATCCCAGGAAGCCGCCTCATGAACCAACCTAGTTACTTGCTGCATCAGCATGCTGACGTTACGTTTCATACACAGGAACACTCCAATCCCTTTGTACTGCTCCTTTTATGGGAGTCCTCTTCATTAAATAGCAGCCTGCATTTTGGTTCTCAAAGTCATCCACAAACTCGGATGTATATTGCACTCAGCTCCTGCCGTCAGGCTATCAGTATAGATTGTACATAACCGATGCTATCGGCCTGATATTTGTGGTAATCCAGTAGATACATCTTTATCATAAAGATCCTTTAATCCGGACTCTCCGATTTCTATGTGTTCCCTAACCGTCATCCCACGCTAATATATTAGCCATCATACTAAAAGCCTCTGTCTTGTGTCAGAACGTTTCTTTTGTGATACCTTGCGAAAAATCTCTGGAAAACCTCATGTTGACCAGTTCCCTTTATCAAATCTGCCTGTTACTTTCTCAGGGATTCCTGATGAAGGGCTCCTGCATGAAACATTGATTTTCCTGCTCCTTGGATGCTGCCTGACATGCTGTGCTTTTCCAGTATGACTCTAAACTTGACATTCTCAGGTATCTCCAAAAAGGAATTTGTATGATTTTACAGAACAAAAATAGTTTCCCCTTCACAAAACCATGCCAACTCTGCATTAAGCTTTTCTCGGTGCCCTGCAATTCCCTCCTTAATAACAGGCTCTAGCAGATTCCTAGCAATAATGGTTAGGCCAAATTGTTCCTGCCTTCTGTCTCATTCCTTTCTTGAAGACAGACGCCACGTTGGAGTATCTCCAGTTTCACTGGAATACTCCTGTAATCCAGAGAGTGATGGAATATTTCACACAGTACTGCTAATCGCTCTGCTTTTAAAATTAACTAAGAATTACTGCTGACCTGCCTACCATTATTCTTATCTGGTAGATAGATTGTGGGCGGCACGGTGGCACAGTGGTTAGCACTGCTGCCTCACAGCGCCAGAGATCTGGGTTCAATTCCCACCTCAGGCGACTGACTGTGTGGAGTTTGCACATTCTCCCTGTGTCTGCGTGGATTTCCTCTGGGTGCTCCGGTTTCCTCCCACAGTCCAAAGATGTGCATTTCAGGTGAAATGGCAATGCTAAATTGCCCGCAGTGTTAGGTAAGGGGTATGCGTGGGTTGCGCTTCGGTGGGGTGGTGTGGACTTGTTGGGCTGAAGGGTCTGTTTCCACACTGTAAGTAATCTAAAACGAAAATAGCTTGTTCCTTTTGTTAGAGACAGTTCAAGAACTTCCCTCCTATTACCATTTTGTTTATACCATTTACAGTACTTTCCCCATGAGGAGTGATTTAAAATACTAGTGTAAATTATCTGCCTGTCCCCTGTGGTCAGTTCCCAAGTCACACCCTCCTAATGGCCTCTTGTACTTTCCTCACATCACTTCTGCTTCAGCTCACACACACATCTTCAAGCTTTTTTATGTAGACCGAAAAGCTCATGATGCTTGTTTTTATATTTCTTGCCAATTTATTACGTCATATCTATTCGTACATTTTTCTCACTTTCTAGATTCATACAGTCATATCGTGCACAAACAGACCATTTGGTGCAACTTGTCCATGCTGACCAGGTTTTCTAAACTAAACTAGTCCCATCTGCTTGCACTTGGCCCATATGCCTCTAAACGTTTCCCATTCATATGTTGGTCCAAATGTCTTTGAAATATTGTAGCTGTACTTGCATCTACCACTGTTCCTCTGGCTGCTCAGTCCATACATAAATCACCCTCTGTGTAAAGCATGTTGTCACTTTGTCCCTTTCAAGTTTCCCCCTTCCACCTGACAGCTATGCATTTGTGTTTGAACTCCCCGATCCTGCAGAAAAGACCTTGGCTATTCACTCTATCCCTGCCCCCCATGATATTATAAAGTTTTAGAATGCCACCCCTCAAACTCGTACACTCCATCTGATACTAACTTCAAGATCAAACGTTTAATGATAAGCACTACAAAGTTACAGAATATTAAATATGACAGGTAAAGAAAGCAACCCAAACTTTATACAGTTAGTTTTGCTCTATGTTACAAAACTAAGGCAGCATGAAACTCTTACTCGTGCTAATAAGAGGTCAAGCACCTGAATTCCATAGTGTGAAGGAAGTGATGATGTCTCCTGTGAAAACGCATAGATCCAGATCTATTTAATACCACATGGTCAACATTCTCCCTCCTGCTCTCCCTATGACCTTGTTTGGTTGTGTCTTCTTTATCTTACACTCAGTTAGAGAGAACCCCTTTCCCCCATTCACACCTTAATTTAAACCCATTTTGCATCATCTTCTCGTTCACCACTGCTAATAGCCCGTTTATCTTTTGTCACGACCTCATCCCTCCCCCATCTCCGGTAAGGGATTAAAAAGCCCAGTGTCCAACCCTTTTGAGTTCTGAACAAGTCACACTGGACTTGTAACGCCAACTCTGTTTCTCTGTCTTTGCAGATTCTGCCAGACCTGCTGAGTTTCTCCAGAAATGAACATGCACAGCATCAATTTTCAACTAAACAAATAACTATGGATACTGGAAATAAATGCAAAAATTTCTGGAGAAACTGCGAGCTTTGTAGAGGGTCACTGGACCCGAAAGATTAACACTACATTCACTACAGAATATGCCGGCAGAGCTGCTTTGTTTCTTCAGCAATTTCTGTTTTTGAACAAGTTCCAATGACGTGTTTGAAAGCTGCTCAAATGCCCTGTCCAACACGGAGCGCCAGATACTGGGAACTGAACGATAACGCAAAGTGCACATATTCATTCGCTCAGAAACTGCATAAGGCTGGCATCACTGACACCACAGAGCTCTTAATCATGGTCAGGGAGAAAACCAGAGGGAAACACATTCAATTCAAACACAGAAGATGGCATTACGAGAAAGGAAAAGATTCAGATGAATATGTTAAAGGGTTTGAGTAATGTAACAAATTGGAAGCATGACACCAAGGATAGCCCTCAGCAGAATGAGAATATTAAAATGGAAATATTACCGTATCAGACACCAGGTGCGGTCACTGAGTGATGGCTGATGGGTGAATGGGTCTCGATGTTAACTGGGGGAGAGTCAGTAGAATTGAATTGCAGATATTGCAGCTCAAACTGGGCTTTCATGTGATACTGTAGACAGCAGCAGCAACAGAAGCAGGATTGTATTCAAACATAATCTGCAACATTTTCCCCAGGATATTCCATCAATCTAACTTTGCCATCAAATCGAGTGATGGTTCAGTGACGAGTGTGGGTGAACATGCCAAGGTCAGAACCATGTGTACCTAAAGTTGATGACAAAACATCAAAGCTACGCCGCTTGAGTGGTTTCATTCCAAACAGCAGAACTAACATCTGATAGAGAGGATGAAATGATCCCAAGACCAACAGATCAGATCTAAGCTCCGCAGTCCTTCCACATCCAGACATAAATGTCGTTGTACAATTAAACAACTTACGGAGAGAGGACACCAGAAACATCCCGATCCTAAATAATGGAACAGCCGTGCACATCAGTGAAAAAGACAAGGATGTAGTATCTGCACCATCCTCAGCCAGAGGTGTTGAATGAATGATCCACCTCACCCTCGCCATGATGTCCACAGAATCACAGATCGCAGTCTTCAACCAATTCGATTCGCTGCATGTGACATGAAGAAACAGCTGAACACAGTAGAAATGACAAAGGCAATGGGTCCTGACACCATTCCTACAATAGGACTGAAGACTTGTGCTGCACAACAAGTCGTGTCCCTGGGGAAGCTGTTTCATTCCAGCTCCAACTCTGACATCTCTCTGGCAATGTGGAAAATTACTCAACTATATCCAGTCCCCTAATAAGTGAATAATTACATTCGGACCATTTAACACCCCCTCAGTCCCTTCACGATAATCAAATTGGTGGGAGTTCATTTTGACAGAGCTGTCTAGCAGGACAGAAATAACCTGCTCAGTGTGGTTTCAGATAGGTTCCTATGTGGACAGGGTGCTGTTGTGGAAATGTCACTGGATTACTAATCCAATACAGGATAATGCTCTGGCAGGTGGTGGAAGTTAAAAAAAAATAATAAAATATCAAGATCTAGAAGCTGATGATGGTAACAGTGACCTTGCATCCAATGTTGATTGTAAACATCGATCTCCTTCACCAATGTACTTTCAGGAAGTGAGTCTCCCGTGCTTTCCTGGTCTGGCCTAAAAATAACTCCAGACACAGAGCCATGTGATAAAGTCTTCATCTGAAGCCACTTCCTATGATTAATACATTTTCTAATTTGATATGTTAAACATCGTTGTGTCACTTTCCCTTTCTTTGGTGTTTCTACCTGAAATAAATAGACGCATTTTTCAGACTTTGCAGTATTTCTATAAATCTCCTGGTCGTGACCAGATATATTCAGGAACACTACAGGAGGACAGAGAAGGAATTGCAGGAGCCCTGGCTGATATTTTTGCATCATTGCTGGCCATCGGGTGAGGTCCCAGAGGACCGGAATGTGGCGAATGTTGTGCCCTTACTCAAGAAGGGCTACAAAGAAAAACCTGTGAACTGTGGACCACATTAGGTAACTTACTGCATTAGGTAACTTACTTGAAAAGGTTCTGAGAGATAAGATATACATTTATTTGGAAAGACAGGGTATGATTAGGAACAAGATTAGAGTGGTGCTAGAAAAGCACAGCAGGTCAAGCAGCATCCGAGGAATGGAAAAATCAACATTTTGGGCAAAAGCCCATCATCAAAGTCAGCACGGTTTTGTGAATCGGAGACCATAGCTCACAAATTTGTTCGAATTATTTGATGAAGTGACCAGCAACGTTGAGGAGGGCAGGGTGGTGTACGTAGTCTATATGGATTCCAGTAAGGCCTTCAATAATGTTTCACATGGTACGCTGCTCTGGAAGGTTAAATCGCATGAAATTGAGGAGGACTTGCCAAATTAGGTACAAAATTGGCTTGATGGTAGGAAGCAAAGGGTAATCGTCGAAGGATGCTTGTCAGACTGGAGGCCTGGGACTAATGGAATGCCTCGAATTCGGCGCTGGGACCACCTCATATTCCATATATCTATAATTTAGATGAGAATGCAGAGACATGATTTGTAAGTTTGAAGATGACAATAAAATAGGCGGTATCATGGAGACTGAGAAAGGTTATCAGAAATTTCAGAAAGTACATCAGTATCTTGATTAGCTGGGGAAGTGGGCCGAGAAATGGTAAATGGATTTTACTGCAGATCAGTGCAAGTTCTTGCATTTTAGAAACTCAAATCAATATTGGTGTTTTATGGTGAATGTCTGGGTCTTAAGGAGTGTAGTGGAACAGAGGGACCTCGGACTTCACGTGCATGGTTGTCTGAAAGTTGATTCAGAGATAGACAGAGCAATGAAGAAGACTTTTGCCACACTGGCATTCCTCAGTCAGAGCACTGAGTATCGAATTTGGGGAGATATGTTGCAGTTATACGGGACGTTGATGTGGTCATACTTATAGCGTTATGTTCAGTTTTGTTCACTTTGCTATAGAAATGATGTTACTAAACTAGAAAGAGTGCAGAAGAAATTTACAAGGATGTTGCCAAGGACTCAGGGGTGTAAGTTGCAGGGAGAGGTTGGAAAAGCTAGGAATTTTTAATTTAGCGTATATGAGACTGAGGGGAGAATCATTTTGAAGGGTATAAGATCATGACAGGCATGGATAGAGTGAATGCACTCAGTCTTTACTTCCCGGGGTTGGACAATCATGGACTACAGGGCATCAGTTTAAGGTAAGAGGGGTAAGAATAAAAGGGAATCTGAGGAGCAATTTTTTTTACACACAGGGTGATACGCGTATGGAATGAGCTGCCAGCAGAAGTCGTTAAGGTGGGTACATTCACAACATTTAAAATGCAGTTGGAAAAATGCAGGATAGGAAAGGATTAGGAGGATACGGGGCAATGGCTGGGAAATGGGGTTAGTGTGAATGGACGTTTTGGTCGGAATGGATCAGATTGGGCCGAAGGGCCTGTCTCCGTGCTATAGGACTCTATGATGGAAATGTGTTGCTGGAAAAGCGCAGCAGGTCAGGCAGCATCTAGGGAACAGGAGAATCGACGTTTCGGGCATTAGCCCTTCTTCAGTCCTCCTCAATTTCATGCGATTTAACCTTCCTGAAGAAGGGCTAATGCCCGAAACGTCGATTCTCCTGTTCCCTGGATGCTGCCTGACCTGCTGCGCTTTTCCAGCAACACATTTCCATCTCTGATCTCCAGCATCTGCAGATCTCACTTTCTCCTATAGGACTCTATGACTCTAACAACCATTGATTATCTCCCACTGAATGTTATATTGTACTTTCCTAATTCACTGGAACAAACTTGACCCTTTCGGCTCCATGCTTCCATCATGTTTGACCATAATGTACAAATATTCTATGTTTTATGCAGGCACGGTGTAAAATACGACATATTAATGTCACTACTCCTCCAAAACTGCTTCAGAGCAAGGTTATTGATGAGTCCTCCTGACCACACAACCCCAAATCCGATAAAATTTGCTCTCTAGTTTGGTTCAATACATATTCTTCAACGCATCTGATATACATTTAGGGAATTTATTTTTCACACCATGAGCAGTCACTCAGTTAACGCAGTTGAGATGCAACTTGAGACCATCCAATAAGACTGCAGTATCCATGATACTTGCATATCTAATTTTCAGAGCATATGATGCTCAGACTTTCTGCAACTGCTTTAGTTTTGAAATATAATATACCAATGTTTGCTTCTCCTGTTATTTGTAAGCTCCACCTAATCTGAACCTGAGAGACATGGTCTGTGGCATTATTAGTGATAGACTTGGACAAGACATTCCGGAAGGGTCCCCTTGACGCTGTGATGATCTGAAGAAATACTCAAAAATACAGGACAAGCATCAATAACTTTCTCCGCTCTGTCAGGATAAGGGTCACCGTATTCTATCTGCTCCCTCACACTCCCTGTATATCTGTTATAGCACCGACCGCCCCAACAAGGCTCACGCTCTATCTCCAAATAATGCTCGGCACTACCAAACTCACTATTGAATTCAGCAACTTTCTTCCTCACTTTCTCTGTCACCTACGCAATACCCCCCACACTAATAATACAAATTGGATCCCCCGAATGACTCATTCTGGACACCTCACCATTCTCCCTAGCCCCACCTCACCAGCACTAACAGCAGGGTCACCCATTCCCACTCCCTCCCTCCATCTCTTCTGTTCCAGGAGAAACTGCCTGGAATGGGACAGAAAGGGCCAAGCCAGGTGATGGAGTGCCTGACATCCGTTCCCTCACACCCCCCTTCTCCCCGGCCATGTGGAGAGGACCCTAGCACGAGCTGAACAGGAACAAGATGGCTCATGTGGAGATTCTGAAACATCCACTTCCCACTAACCGAGTAAGGAGCAACGTTCACTTCTCACTTTAAATCCACTGTCAGTTCCAACCTCAGTCCTTTCACTCCCAAACAATAACAGATATCTCACTGCACAGAGATGTATACACAGAAATGCACAGATGTATTGGCAAACACCCCAACATACTAACATGCACAACACATATAAGGAGATAGGCATACGCACACATTGCAACACACAGGGACATATACAGTTGCACACAAATAGACACAAACACAAATAGAAACACAGAGGCTGATGCACAGACACACAGATGTAGACACACATATACACCGAAAACAAGCACATGGACACACACACACATTCATATACGTACACACAGAGAGACACACACATTCATATACATACACACAGACACAAACACTAGTGGCATTAAGACACAAATCGATCCGTTTTTGGTTTATAAGGGGAGCAAGGATTCTAGGGAGAAGGCAGGAGAATGAGGTTTAGGTACATACACGAAATTATTGAACGGCATATCAGACTCGATGGGTCAAATGGCTTCATTTTGATCTTTTTTCATGCTCATATGGCGTTATGTTGTCAAGTATTCTGTGTCAGAAGCAGAGGCTGGGTTTGATACATATTTGACTGGGAAACAGTCAGTGGGAATGTGGGACAGTTTGGGAGGGTGGAATGGTTTATGTTTATTCATAATTATTATATCCATAAGTATGAAAAGAGGTGGTGATTTGATGTGAGGTTAACACAGTTTTAAACTAATGTGTCCCACAATGAAATAAGGATGTCCCTTTCCCTTTAGTGATGTGCTATCTCTGGTATCATCATCCTCAGGGAATAGGGAAGACTCGGTTATTGAAGATATTCTCGGCTGAGCTCGACTGATCTTTGCTGGACAGGAGAGTCAATATTTATTGGGAACAGACAGGAGTCGGATTGTCAGACACAATGGGATCAGCCATGAGCGTTCTGAATGGTGCAGCCGAATGGCCAACTGCTTCCCCTACTACATGCGTTATTCCCTCAATCCACCCCTCGATGCTGTTTTAGAGATATACTACTGTCCCTACCCCATTTTGTGTTCCATCAATCCAACCCTCGAGGCTCTTAGGTGTTATTCCCTCAATACTCCCTCGAGGCTGTTACAGAGATATACTGCTGTCCCTACCTCATGTGTTATTCCCTCAATCCACCACTCGAGGCTGTTACAGAGATATACTGCTGTCCCTACCTCATGTGTTATTCCCTCAATCCACCCCTCGAGGCTGTTACAGAGATATACTACTGCACCTACCCAATATTTTGTTCCCTCAATCTATCCCGCGATGCTGTTACAGAGATGTGCTGCTGCCCCTATCCCATGTGTTGTTCTGTCAATCCACACTTCGAGGCTGTTGCAGAGATATACTGCTGCCCCTACCTCATGTGTTGTTCCCCGAATCCACCCCTCGCTGCTGTTACAGAGATACACTGCTGTCCCTACCTCACGTGTTGTTCTCTCAATACTCCCTCGAGGCTGTTACAGAGATACACTGCTGTCCCTACCCCATATGCTGTTCCCTCAATCCACCCCTCGATGCTGTTACAGAGATATACTGCTGCCCCTATCCCGTTTGTTGTTCCCTCAATCTACCCCTTGATGCTGTTACAGATATATACTGCTGTCCTTAACTCACGTTTTGTTCTCTCAGTCCACCCTCGATGCTGTTACAGAGATACACGGCTGTCCCTACCCCATGTTTCGTTCCATCAATCCACCCCTTGATGTTATTACAGAGATATACTGCTGTCCCTACTCCACGTGTTGTTCCCTCAATACACACTCAAGGCTGTTACAGAGATATACTGCTGTCCCTACCTCACGTGTTGTTCTCTCAATCCACCTCTCGAGGCTGTTACAGAGATGTACTGCTGTCCCCACCTCATGTGTCGTTCCCTTAAATCAACCTCGAGGGTTTTACAGAGTTATACTGCTGTCCCTAAGTTAAGTGATGTTCCCACAATCCGTCCTTTGCTGCTTTACAGAAATATACAAGTGGACCTACCCCATGTGTTGTTTCCTTAATCCACTCTCGGTGATGTTACGGAGATATATTGCTGAACCCTAACCCGAGTGTTGCTCCCTCAATCCACCCTCGAGGCTGTTACAGAGATATACTGCTGTCCCTACAGCATGTGTTGTTCTCTCAATACTCCCTCGATGCTGTTACAGAGATATATTGCTGCCCCTAACCCATGGGTTGTTCCCGCAATCCACCCCCCGATGCTGTTACAGGGTGGGGGACCACGCCATTCAATCACACAGGATCGCTTCAATGAGACGGGAGGAGATCATTCTGCTCCTCTAAGGAATTACACAGGAATATAGAATGAAGTAATTCAGCTCGTTGAGTACATTACACAGCCCAGAGCGACGCCATTCAACAGGCCTGAACGAATACACAGGGAGAAGGAATTTGTCGCGAACAGGAAATAGAGAGTAGGGAAGAATGTTTACTTTCAGGCTGCACAACGTAACTGATGAAGTGCCTCAGAGATCACTGTGGGGTCATCAATGCACATTGCCTCCATCATTCAGCATCTCAAGCTGGTTACACACTGATATGTGGAAGCCATTCAGCCCGCGGAAACTACTGAACAAGAAGAGGGACAGTCCACAGGAAGAGAATGGGTCTGGTCAGTACATTGAGCTGTTAAACAGAAGCAGCCAGAGCCCAATCAGACCCTTAAACCTGTTCCATGAGACCAGGAGGAAGTCATTCAACCCATCGAGATAGTTATACAGGAACAGGAGGGTTTCATTTTTGTTACAACATGACAAACCAATAAAACCGAGACTGCACTAATAGAGAGCTCCATGATGATAATCATGGCTCCATTGTTTGTAGAACGTGTGCTCCTTTAACATGGTGTGCTGGCAGTGAGGAGGGAAGCAAAATGTTTTGTGTCAAGTCTCAAGGAAGCATCTTCCATCTCCGAAAAGACAAACCTATGTTCTCCATGGAGGTCAGAAGCTGCTGGGAAGAGTTAACTCTTTTATAGTGAAGGTATTCTGTCTGCTGTCAGGATTATGGATAGCATGACCTTCATTGCAGGATCACGCACCAATTGAACTGCATTAATGTTGGGAGAGTTTAATAAAAAAAGCCTGAACATCTGTCTGCCTGTATCTCTCTCTCTCTCTCTCTCTCTCTCTGTCTCAATCGAAATAGGGAGTAGGGATGGTTGGGTGGAACGTTCTCAGAGGCTCTTAAACTATCGAGAATCATGTAACCCGAGTGAAAATAAAGCCATGGAATTTATCAGCCTATCAGTGTCTTTTTAGAACATCATGAGTGATTGCCCATCCCCCTTAAGGTTCAAGGCTGGAAATGTGTTGCTGGAAAAGCGCAGCAGGTCAGACAGCATCCAGGGAACAGGAGAATCGACGTTTCGGGCATACGTCCTTCTCCTGTTCCCTGGATGCTGTTTGACCTGTTGCGCTTTTCCAGCAACACATTTCCAGCTCTGATCTCCAGCATCTGCAGACCTCACTTTCCCTTAAGGTTCAATGCAATCACCTCTTATTCTCTCACTGACCTTCACTCTCTGCTCAAGGTGCCATCACCCCAGGGATTAGTCTGGTGAAACTTGAGAGATGGTATATCCACAGGTCCCCAAATACTGCCTCAACTACACTGTCAGGGATGATCGCAATAATCATTTTCTCTCACTTAGACATCGCCATTTCTTTCTTGTGCCACAAAAAGCAATTTCTTCTTTATGCACTACGACTAACATGGAATTTGTAAGTTCCTTACATCTGTACATCATCAGCAATAAAACCATCACCAGAGATGCCTATGGAGATATGTATCACTTTCGGGGCGAATTTCAATGCGATTGAATACACCTAAAATAGGGGATGATCACCTACCTGAATAGAAATGAGCTGTATGAATACGGGAAACAGGCAGAGGAAGGGAGCCATCTTTACTTTTGTTCTTCTCTCACAGGATGTATGCAGCCCTGGTCAGGGCAGCATGTGGTGCTGACCTACCTTGAACTGAGTGGCTAGTTTAGCTTTTCCACAGTACCGTAAAGAGTAAAACACATTGCTATGGATTTGTAGCGTTACAACACAGGATAAATTATCCTGCTCAACTAAAACTAGCAACAGAGAAAAGATTTATCCCATGCAGCAATATGTAATAATTCTAGAGTCCAAAAGTATTTAATGTAAAAATTAACAACTTTATTTCTTAAAGTATAACAAGAATAATAAACGAACGACTATTTATAATTTCTTCCTCTAACCTATCTTTTACCTTTGCCCGCCACAATACTCGTCCGATAAGACTCCTAATTAAGATTTACAAAACAAAACTTGTTATCTCAAAACTAGAAAGCTTTCGGTTCTTCTCAATATTCCTGTCTTATTTTCTTCTTGGGTATGTTGTTTAATCAATAAAGGTATCTTTAACAGAACTATTTTTCACGCAGTCTTTGCATGCTGATGGCTTGGCAGTTCTCCTCTCAACTTTTCAATTTGCCACGGTCTTGTAACTCCCCCCCCCCCCCCCCCCCCCCAAACCATGGGATTGTGTCATTGGCTTTTAAGATTGTCAAGAGACTAAATTCAAACATGATTAGAGGTGGATATTTTGGAGTATAATTAAAACTGTTTGGTTGAATTTGGTTTTGTCTCGAAACAATGAGCGAATCGAATTCTTTGACCAAATGTTACATTATATCTATTATTCAGAACACTTGGTGCTGTGAGGTAGTTATTGCTGGCTCTTAATTCTCTTAAAGGTACATTACACACATATGTTCATCAAAGAAGTCACACGAAAACCTGACTACGGAAGCATGCCATATTGACTTCCCTAAAGGACTTGAGGCAAGCAGATGGGTTTTTATAACAAATAATAATGGTTGCTTTTAAATTCCACCAATGTCTTTCACGCGATACCAACAGACCATTATTCTGTGGCTCTAGATTATGAGTCAATGGCTTGACCACCATAAACTGTCTTCCTGTATGTGCAGAGAACAAGTTAAACATTCTCAACAGTAATTATTTAGTGACAGACATGTGGTTAGAAGGAACTTGAAACTGTTGCATCCGGATTGAACAAAGGCGCAAATTATCGTTCATTCAGAAGTTGCACTGAGACTGAGAAGGAGACTGGGATATCAAGGTGGTGGTATTGGACAAGATTGGTGAGTTGACAGGACATGGAGATTGATGTAAATCTGTGGAGGACAAAATGGATTATGGAGTTTGAGAACAGTCTAGTATCAGTGAATAATTTATAAATAGTAGTTTCATAGTTATAATTTATAAGGGAAGGAATTTTTGTTTGGAACTGAAGACATTGACTTGTACTTTTCAAAATTTATATCTCATGAGCAGAAATTCAGTTCAACCCGGTTTAGTAGACAAATACAATGACTTACCAGGAACACTAACTATAGCGAGGATGGGATAATGACCACCTTGAATAATGGAAAGGATAGCCTGGATCTGATATGCTAATGATATCCAAGGCAGAGAAAGCCAGGAAAGACCAAAAGGTAAACTCCTGTCCATTGTTGTAACATTCCAGACTAATGTTCTCAGATTCTGATCCATTGTTGGAACATTCCAGTCTAATGTTCTCAGATTCTGATCCACTGTTCGAACAATCCAGTCTACTGTTGTCAGATTCTGATCCATTGTTGGAACATTCCAATCCAAGGTCCTCAGATTCTGAACCATTATTGTAATGTTCCACTCTGATGTTCTCAGATTCTGATCTCTCCTACCCCTCTCTCTCGAGCTGCTGATCCCTGTTAGAGCCGTCAGTGTACTCCTACTCATACCATGGAATAACACATTGACAGAGCCCATTTATCATTCAATGATGGAAATTCTCTACTGGGATAACTAGGATCACGGAGATTGACATTAATCACTGTCACTGAACAAATAGCTCCAGCTAACCACTTTCAATTCAATACTGATTTTATTAAAATTCAAAAGAACGTTCAAAATGTATCCATTTTGCATGGGATATGTGGGGGCAACTGCGGGAAGGAATTTAGAGATAGTAGATTGATTGTGTGCAATCATTCAATCTGCCTTGGATATGGGTGTAATATCAAAGGATTGTCAGAACATAACCAAGTTTCTCCGTTTATGAATGGAAACATACAGCCTTTAACTACTGATCAGTGATTATAATGTCAGTAAAATATGGAGAGACCTTTTCTAGTCCATAATCTTGACAGTAAAATGTGCCAATGACAGCATGAGTTATAACAGACAAATGGCATGGATATGTGAACAGAGAATATGAGGTTACACACAATTCAGATGGTTACTGGAGGATCAGAGAGGGCAGGTGAGGATCATGCTGTTAATGTTATCGATGTCAATCAACTGTGTTGAAGTACCATTCACTGGACTTCAATTGCAGTGTGATTATGATATTGCGGACATGGTTGCTGAGACTGGAGGGAGGGGAAATGATATTTCCCAGTCATCAGTATTGGAATGTTGTTCTTTATAAATCATGTGAATATCAAATTCCAGGATACATCTCCAATGAGGAATGAGGAGAGCCAATATTAACCATACGACCAGAAGACATTGTAGCAGAAATTTGGCCACTCAACCCATTGACCCTGCTCCGCAATTCAATGATGGCTGTTAAGTTTCTCAACCCCAATCTCCTGCTTTTTTGTTGATCCCCTTTTCAATCAATAACGTATCTGTCTCACTCTTAAATATAATCAATGACCTGCACTCAACAGCCGTCTGTGGCAATGAATTCCAAAGATTCACCACTTTCTGGCTGAAGACGTTTCTCCTTATCTCTGTTCTAAAAGTCTCATCTTTACTCTTTACCCTCGGGTATTAGTCTCTCCTACCATTTGAAACATCTTCCAAAAATCCACAATGTCAAGGTCATTCAGTATTCTGCAAGTTTCAATTAGATCTCAGAACATTCTTCTGAACTCTATCAAATATAGACCCAGCGACCTCCAAATGTTCTTCATATGTTAAGCTTCTCTTTCCTGGGACCACTCTCGTGAATCTCCTCTGAAAACACTCCAAGGCCAGTATATCCTTCCTGAGATATGGGACCCAAAACTGCGCACAATGTTGCCTGCCCAGAGCCTTATATAGCCTCAGAAGTACATTCCTGCTTTTATATTCAAGCCCTCTTGAAATAAATGCCTTCATTGTATTTGTCTTCCTATCTATTGACGACCTGCAAGTTTACCTTTTGAGAATCCTGGAACTGAACTCCCTAGGCTTTTTGCACTTCAGACGTCTGAATTTGCTCGCTATTTAGAAAATAATCTATGCCGATATTCTTCCTGGCAAAGTGCATGGCCTCACACTTTCACATGTTATACTCCATCTGCCACTTTTTGCTCACTCCTCTAACCTGTGCACATCCTTCAGCAGGAGAAACTGAGGACCGCAGATGCTGAAGATCAGAGTTAAAACGTGTGGTGAGAGAAAAGCAAAGCCAGTCATGTGGCATCCGAGGAGCAGGAGATTCGACGTTTCAAGCATAAAGTCTCCTTCAGGAATGACGGGGGTGGGTGAAAGAAGGCTGAGAGATAAATGGGAGGGGCTCTGGGCTGGGAGGAAGGTAGCTTGAAAGACGATAGCGAGGTGAATGTGGGTGGTGATAGTAATATGTTAGAGTGGAAGGTGGAGTGGATAGATGGGAAGAAAGATGGACAGGTATGACAGTTCAAGAGGGCGGTGGTGAGTTGGAGAGTTAGATCTGGGATAAGGTGGAGGGAGGGGAGACGAGGAAACTGGTGAAAGTGCCCTTGATACCGTGTGGTTGGAGTGACACAAGGTGGAAAATGATGCATTCTTCCTACAGACGTCTGGTGGCTAGAATCTGGCAGTGGAGGAGGCCAAAAACTTGCATGTCCTTGGCCAAGTGGGAGGGTGAGTTGAAGTATTCAGCCACAGGGCAGTGGGGTTGTTGTTGTGTGTGTGTGTCCGAGAGTGTTCCCTGAACCGTTTTTCAAATCAACGTTCTGTCTTCCCAATGTAGAGGAGACCAGGAGCAATGGACAGAGTAGATAAGGTATTTGGATGCACAGGATGTTCTCTGCCTGATGTGGAAGGATCCTTTGGGGCCTTGGATGGAGGTGATGTGGAAGGCGTTGGCAGAGGTATCATACCTCTTGCAATGGCAAGGGAAGGTGCCGGGAGTGGAAGGTGGCTTGTTGGGTGGGGGGGAGGGGGCAGGCGTGAACTGAACGAGGGAGTCGTGAAGGGAATGGTCTCTGTAGAATGCTGATGGGGTGGGAGGGATGTATACCTCTGGTGGTGGGGTCTGACTGTTGGTGGCGGAAATGGCGGAGGAAGATGCATTGTATCCTGGGTTGGTGAAATGGAAGGTGAGCACCAGAGGGGTTCTGTCCTTGTAGTAGTTGGAAGATTGGAGTTCAAGGGTGGTGGAGTGGGATGTTGAGGAGATGCGCTAGAGCACGCTCCTGCAGCTGAATCACCTCTTCAATGCTACCTATCACTCTATCTTTGCAATGTTTGAAAACTCAGCCAGAATGCTCTCAGTTCTTTCATGTAGGTCATTAATGCACAAAGGGAATTGCTGTGGTCCCAACACTGAGTCTTGAAGAACACCACTTTTCACTGGCTGCCATCCTGAGAAGGACACTTTTATTCCCAGTTTCTGGTTTCTGTCAGACAGTCATGCTTCTATCCATGCTAACACCTTGCCTCTAACTCTAGGGGCCCTTATTATTCTCAATAGCCTCCTGCGTGGCACCTTGTCAAAGGATTTTTGAGGAGCAAGTGGATAACATCTATTGGTTCTCGTTGGACTAATCTGCTCGTTACTCCCTGAAAGTATTCTAACAGGTTTGTCAGGCATGACCTCCCCTTAATGAAACAATGCTGACTTTGCAATATTTTCCTAAATACTTCCAAGTATTAAGAAATCCCATCCTTCACGATGGATTCCAGGATGTTATCCACAACCAAGGTTAGGCTAATCAGTCTGTAATGTTCTATCTTCAGCCTAACTCCCTTATTAAACGGGGTGTGACGTTAGCAATTTTCCAGCCTCTTGGCCCTTCCCTGATATTAGTAATTCCTGAAAGATTACTACTTACACTTGCACTACCTCTTCAGCTATCTTCCTTAAAAGGCAGGAGTGTAGTCCATCTGGTCCAGGTAATTTATCCACATTCCGGCCATTCAGTTTTCTAACATGATCTTCTTGATTATGGCCACCATACTCAGCTCTGCCCTCTCACTCTCTTCAATTTTTGGGAAATTACTCGTGTATTCCACCATGAAAACTGATGCAAATTTCCACATTCATTTCTTTGTTTCCCACTACTGTCTCTGCAGCATCATTTCCCAGTGGTCCATATTCATTTATACCTATCTTTTGCACTTGATATATCTAAAGAACCTCTGACAATCTCCTTTCTATTACTGGTTAGCTTACCCCCATATTTAATCTTCTCCGTCCTTTTTTTGCCCTGTATTAGTCTTTGTAAGTTTCCCAATTCTTTAGTTTCCCACTGTCCCTCACTACATTATATGCTTACTCTTTTGCTTGTATGCAATCCCTGACTTCCCTCGTCAGCCCTGACTGTCTCATCCTCCCTTTACTATGCTTCTATTCCTCGGCAATAATCCTTGCTGTGTCTCCTGAATTAATCTTGGAATCTGCTGCCATTGCTGTTCCTCTGTCTTTTCTGCTTGACCCCTCTCCCAGTCAATTCTACCCAGCTTCTCCCTTATGCCTCTGTCGTAGACTTTATTCAGCTGAAATACTGTTACCTCTAATTCTATTTTCTCTCTCTCAAACTGCAGAATAAATTCAACCATGTTCTGATCACTACTTCTGAAGATATCCTTCACCCAAAGCTCCCTTATTTAGCCTGCCTCATTAAATTCAGTATCATCTGTTCCCTCGTGGGCTCCACCATAAGCTGCTCCAAAAAGCCATCTCATAAACATTCCTGAACTTCCTTTTCTTGCGAACCAATACCAATCTGATTTTCCCATTTCCCTTGCATATTGAAATCACCCACGATTACTGTACTTTGCTTTCCTACACATCTTTTCTATCTCCTGGTGTATGTTGTGCGCCAGCTCCTGACTACTCTTTGGAGCCCTGCAGAAGACTCCAATGTGGTTGTCTTACCTTTGTGGTTCCTCAATTCTACCCACGCAGATTCTACACCATCTGACCTTACTTCCTTTCTTACTATTGATTTAATTTCATGTCTTACTAATAATGCAAATCCACTCTCTCTGCCCACCTGCTTATCTTTTCGTTATGATACATGTCCTTAAATATCCTGAGCCCCTCGCAGCCACTTCACCGTGATGCCCATCACCTCACACCTGCCGATTTCAATCTGTGCCACAAGCTCACTTACCTTATTCCTTATACAGCATGCATTCAGATATAACTCTGTCAGTCCTGTATTAAACGTTCCTCTTCTCATTGGCATTTGTTTGTCCAGTGCACTTGAAGTTTGATCGTTAAACATTTCCAGATGCTCTATCCTATTTGTGTCTGTGCTGGAGATTTTAATAACCTCTCCTGAATTCTGCACTCTTACCTCCTCTTTTAATTCGCCTTTTTTAATTAAACCCTATAACTGCACCCCACCACACACACACACACACACACACACACACTCACACACACACACACACACTCCTAATCAGCCTAAAGCTCTATCTACAGCCCTGGTTAGGATTCACTCGGACTCTTGTCCCAGCACGGTTCAGTTGAAGACAGGCTCTTTCTTTCTCCGTAATAAAATGTGTTTATTCAACACAAAATACAAGGACAAAAAAAGCATTTCTGTACATACCAAAATATGAAAACTACAAAAAGGCAATATTGTTAACGTGCACTTACTATGTGGAGCTATATAAATTGAAATGTGAATTACAAAACCATGGAAGTGGTCGGCAAACCTTATCAATCATTATTTGACCCCCAGCAGAGATCCTGATTTCCACTCTGTCAGTGTTCATCCTCACTGAGATTCTCTCACCCTGTCTCTCACACAGTGTATTGATTGGCCTCAAGTTGATGTTGGCCAAGAGTATTTAAATTAATCCCCCTTCTCCCTGGAACCAATCTATTGGTCTCTTGGATTGTGGTTAGCTGTCATCAGGAACTCAGCTCTCGGACGTTATTGACGATAAATGATCTGGGATGACAGCCAGTATCAGCATGGTGTTTATTGGGTATGGCACCAGACAAAGGGCTTACAGTCTCTGGGAGTTTCTAAGTAAAGTTTCTGTGTATTGCTCCTCATGCTGTCTCCTGATCTAACTTCACACTCGTCTGACACCTCTTGTTCTCATTCATTGTGTCACTCCATTTTCTCTCCACTCTGTTTATCTCACTTCACTTTCTTTCTCTCTGTTTATTTCTCTTTCTCCCTCTCAGTCTATCTCTGATCATTCTCTTTATTTTCAAGTTGTCAAGTTGGAGAGCTCGTGGACGCACGGTAGGCTGAATGGCCTCCTTCTGTGTTGTATTAATTCTGAATTTCTCTGACCCACAATAAACACTTTAGGTACCGGGAGAGACAAGCTGGTCCAGTGAAGGAAATAGCGGACAATTAACCATTATCTATTTCAGTTTTCTGTCATGCAGTGGCCTCGAATTATCTGTTCAAACAAACAGACCCCTCACATAAAAATCAGCACACTTCAGACTGCCATTCCAATTGCGTTAAATACCCTCTACCTGCTTTTTGTTGGTCTTAGCTGTACTGGTATTAGTCTCCAACTCCTCCTCAGTCGCTGTACCTGTGGGCTTACTGCTGTGGTTCCCCATACCCCTCCCCACCACACCCCTCCCCCACCACCGCCCCATCCCTCGTAAAGGACAATAGCAAACCTGCCTTCCAGGAGATTGTTGCCAGTTCAGGTCCATCCTGTCCTTCTTGTGTATATCCTACCGAACTGGGAATCCCAATGATCCACACATCGGAGATATCTGCCAGTTCAGGTCTGTCCTGTCTTTCTTGTGTATATCCTACTGACCCATGAATCCCAATAATCCACATATCAGACATTGCTGCATGTTCAGGTCCATACCGTCCGTCTTGTCTATATCCTATCGATTCGGGAATCCTAATGATCCACATATCAGAAGTGCTGCCTCCCCTACCAGCTCTTTGGCCATTTATTTAACTGTGCGACCTTCACATTCATAACCTCACTGGCTCGTGACATATTCTGATGTCTCCAAAATTCAAATATCCTTTCAGCACAACTCCATCAAGGCCTTTTCTTTGAAGTGGATAGACTTGATAATAAAAACTTTAGTGTGACTTCAGGAACGTGAGACTACTGAATCAGTCCAATCACCACAGGGCCTGATATATATCACCGCCACCAAACCTGTTTGACAAGGCATACATATGGGCCATGTATTAGCAGATGGATGAGGATAAACAAGATTAGAAAATGTCAGAGCAGATGGATGTAATTCAGCCTGTTTACTCAGCTTTGCTATTCAATTGGATTCTAGTTATTCTGTTCCTTTTAATGCCAGGGTGTTTACCCAACATCCCCAGCGGGTCAGAAAGTGCCCAGTGTCATTGTGTGCACAGTCCTGCGAAGGGAGTATCTAGTACCAGGCAAAGGGGTTTCGGGGTTCCCATGGGTGGCACCAGGAAAGGCTGCATGTAGTGATGATGGACTGAGGGACTGAAAGAGATGGAATGGTTATTAAGGGACACTGCACTCTGACAATCGGTCGGGCAGGATTCCTAAACACCGAGGGAACCCGCGAACCACGGCGGCGTTTAGAAATATCTGACACATTTGCTGCATGTATCCATCAAACAAAAGAAAAATACAGTAGATTGTAGAAATCCGAAATAAACACAGATACATACTGTGGAATGAGAAAGGAGTTAATGCTCCCAATGCAGACACGGGAAGAATGTATAAAGTCCACACAGACAGGGTCCAGAAATTGGAATTGAACCCGAGTCCCAAGCACTGTGAGGCACATTGCTGTGTCACCGTGTTGCCCAATGATGGATAATTGGGGATAGCATAGTTAGAGGCATAGATACTGTTCTCCGTGACCGGGATTGAGAGTCCTGAAGGTTGTGTTGCCAACCTGTTACTCGGGTTTGTGAAATATCATTTGGTTTGTAGAACTTGGAGCGGGAGGGGAGTGATCCAGTGGTCAGGGTCCATGTAGGTAAAAACATAGAACATAGAACATAGAAGAATACAGCGCAGTGCAGGCCCTTTGGCCCTCGATGTTGCGCCGATCCAAGCCCACCTAACCTATACTAACCCACTATCCTCCATATACCTATCCAATGCCCGCTTAAATGCCCATAAAGAGGGAGAGTCCACCACTGCTACTGGCAGGGCATTCCATGAACTTACGACTCGCTGAGTGAAGAACCTACCCCTAACTTCAGTCCTATATCTACCCCCCCTTAATTTAAAGCTATGCCCCCTTGTAATACCCGACACCATACGCGGGAAAAGGTTCACACTGTCAACCCTATCTAACCCCCTAATCATCTTGTACACTTCAATCAAGTCACCCCTAAACCTTCTTTTCTCTAATGAAAACAGCCCCAAGTGTCTCAGTCTTTCCTCATACGATCTTCCTTCCATACCAGGCAACATCCTGGTAAACCTCCTCTGCACCCGTTCCAGTGCCTCCACATCCTTCCTATAGTATGGCGACCAAAACTGCAAACAATATTCCAGATGCGGCCGCACCAGAGTCTTATACAACTGCATCATGACCTCAGGACTCCGGAACTCAATTCCTCTACCAATAAAAGCCAGTACGCCATATGCCTTCCTCACCGCACTATTTATCTGGGTGGCAACTTTCAGAGATCTGTGTACATGGACACCAAGACCCCTCTGCTCATCCACACTACCAAGTATCCGACCATTAGCCCAGTACCCCATCTTTTTGTTATTCTTCCCAAAGTGAATCACCTCACACTTAGCTACATTGAATTCCATTTGCCACCTTTCTGCCCAGCTCTGCAGCTTCTCTATATCCTGCTGTAACCTGCCACATCCTTCCTCACTGTCAACAACTCCTCCGACTTTCGTATCATCCGCAAACTTGCTCACCCAACCTTCTAACCCCTCTTCCAGGTCATTTATAAAAATGACAAACAGCAATGGTCCCAAAACAGATCCTTGCGGAACACCGCTAGTGACGGCACTCCATGAAGAAACCTTGCCATGAACTACTACCCTCTGTCTTCTTCCATCCAGCCAATTCCTAATCCAAACCTCCAACTCACCCTCAATGCCATATCTCCGTATTTTCTGCAGTAGCCTACCATGGGGAACCTTATCAAACGCCTGACTAAAATCCATATATACCACATCTACCGCTTTCCCCTCATCAACCTCCTTCGTCACCTTTTCAAAGAATTCAATAAGGTTTGTGAGGCACGACCTGCCCTTCACAAAACCATGCTGACTATCCTTGATCACATTATTCCTATCCAGATGTGCATAAATCCTATCCCTTACAATTCTCTCTAAGACTTTGCCCACAACAGAAGTGAGACTCACCGGCCTATAGTTACTAGGGTTATCCCTACTCCCCTTTTTGAACAAGGGAACCACATTTGCTATCCTCCAGTCTTCTGGCACTACTCCTGTAGACAAAGAGGACATAAAAATCAAGGCCAATAGCTCTGCAATCTCCTCCCTTGCTTCCCAGAGAATTCTAGGATAAATGCCATCAGGCCCAGGGGACTTATCTATTTTCACCTTTTCCAGGATTTCCAACACCTCTTCTCTACATACCTCAAAGCCATCCATTCTACTTATTTGTGATATAGTATTCACATCGACGACAATGCCCTGTTCCTGAGTAAATACTGAAGAAAACTATTCATTCAGTGTCTCCCCAATCTCTTCAGCCTCCACACGCAACTTCCCACTACTATCCTTGACTGGACCTATTCCTACCCTAGTCATTCTTTTATTCCTAACATACCTATAGAAAGCCTTAGGGTTTTCCCTAATCCTACCGACTAAGGACCTTTCATGTCCCCTCCTTGCTGCTCTTAGCTCTCTCTTCAGGTCCTTCCTGGCTACCCTATAACTCTCAATCGTCCCAATTGAACCTTCACGTCTCATCTTGAGATAGACCGCCCTCTTCCATTTAACAAGGGATTCCAATTCCTTATTAAACCACGGCTCCCTCGCACGACCCTTTCCTCCCTGCCTGACAGGTACATAATTATCAAGGACACCCAATAGTTGCTCCTTGAACAAGCTCCACATATCATTTACACTCTTGCCTTGGAGTCTACTTTTCCAAGCCACACATCCTAAGTCATGCCTCACCGCATCATAATTCCCCTGACCCCAGCTATAACTCTTGCCCTGTAGTACACTCTTATCCCTCTCCATCACGAGAGTAAAAATCACCGAATTATGGTCACTATCCCCAAAGTGCTCACCTACCTCTAATTCTAACACCTGGCCTGGTTCGTTACCCAGAACCAAATCCAGTATGGCCTCACCTCTTGTTGGCCTGTCTACATATTGTGTCAGGAAACTCTCCTGCACACATTGAACAAACACTGACCCATCTAACGAACTTTCGCTATAGCTTTCCCAATCAATATCAGGAAAGTTAAAGTCCCCCATAACAACCACCCTATTACTGTCACTCATCTCCTGAATCACCTTCCCTATCCTTTCTTCAATGATTCTACGACTATTAGGAGGCCTGTAAAAGACTCCTAACAGGGTGACCTCACCTTTCATATTCCTAACCTCAGCCCAAACTACCTCAGATGGCAAGTCCTCATCCATCGTCCTTTCCACCACTGTAATACTATCGTTGACAAGCAATGCCACACCTCCCCCTCTTTTACCCCCATCTCTGACCCTACTAAAACATTTAAATCCTGGAACCTGCAACAGCCAATCCTGTCCCTGTTCTAGCCATGTCTCCGTAATAGCCACAGCATCGAAGTCCCAGGTACCAACCCACGCTGCAAGTTCACCTACCTTATTTCGTATACTTCTTGCGTTGAAGTATACACACTTCAAGCCACTTTCCTGTTTACAGGCACCCTCCTTTGAAATTGATGCCATGTTCCTAACCTCCCTACACTCCAGCCCCTGCACCCTGAAGCTACAAAACGATTGGACAAACATAAGACATTGAGAAGAGCGACGGGTAATACAGAACTGAACTATTATATCGGAATGCATGCAGTGTAAGGAATAAGGTAAATACGCTTGTGACTCATACACAAATTAGCAGGTACGACATGGTGGGCAATACAGTGTCATCGCTGGAAGAGGATCAGAATTGGGAGCTGAATATTCAAGGATATTCATCCAGTCGAAAAGATAGGCAGGTGGGCAGAGAGATAGAGTTGTATCATTATTAAGAACGGGATCGAATCAGTAATCAATAACAAGAAATGAAGTAAGGTCAGATGGTGTAGAATCTGTGTCGGTAGAATTGAGGAATCAAAACGGTGAAAAATGCAGTTGGAGTTATGTACAGGGAGCTGGGATGCAAGATACATCAGGAACTAGAACGATCTGTAGGAAAGGCAAATTTACAGGGATCATGTGGGATTTCATTATGCAGATGGCCTGGCAATTCAGGGTGATAGTTGTTCGCATGACAAGGAATTTGTGGAATGGCTATTTGGAGCAGGTTGTGAAAGCAGACAAGATGAGGGAGCTTAAGGTGTAGGAAATCATAGGAGGCAGTGATCATAATATTATTGAATTTACTCTGCATTTTCACATAGAGAAGTTAGAATCAGAAGTAACGATATTACAGCTGAATAAAGGCAATCACAGAGACATGAGGGAGGAGCTATGTAAAATTGACTGGGAGACGGGGTCAACAGAAAAAAACAGTGGAACAGCAATGACAGGAGATTTTTGGAGTAATTCAGGATATAGCAGAGATTTATCCCGAGGAAGAAGTGGCATGGTACAGGGAGGATGAGACAACCATAGCTGACTAGGGAAGTCAGGTATAGCATAAAAGCAAAAGAGAAAGGATATAATGTGGCAAAGTGCAGTGGGAAGCCAGAGATTGGGAAACTTACAAAGACAAAATAGAGGGCAAACCAAATAACGTAAGGAGGGAGATTATTAAATATGGGGGTAAGCTAGCCAGCAATGTAAAGGAAGGCTGTAACAGTTTCTTTCGATATATAAAGTACAAAAGAGCGGCAAAAGTCAACATTGGACTACTGGAAAATGATACTGGAGCCATAGTAGTGGGGGAACGAGAAAATGGCCAAGGAACTGAATAAATACTTTGCATCAGCCTTCACTTTGGAAGACATGAATAATGGCTTAAACATTCAAAAGATTGAGGGGCCAGAGCTGAGTATGACGGCCACCGCCATGGAGAACATGTTATAAAATTTTGAATGGCCCGAAGGTGGGTTAAATAACCTTGACCAGATGGACTATATCCCAGTGTTATAAGGGAGATAGCTGAAGAGGGAGTAGAGGCAATCGTGGTGATCTTTCAGGAATCACGACAGTAAGGAACAATCTCAGAACACTGGAAACCCACTAACGTAACACCCCTTTTTAACAAGGGAGTAAGGAAAAAGATAAAAATTCCATAATTATTACCTTAACATCGGTCATGGGTAAGATCCTGGAATCCATTGCGAAGGGTGAGATTTCTGAATACTTTGAAGTGTTTGGTAAAGTAGGCAAAGTCAGCAAGGATCTATTAAGGGAAGGTCATGCATGATAAATCTGTTGGACATTTTTGAAGACAAATGAGCAGGCTAGACCAAGCACAGCCAATGGATGTTATCCACCAGGACTTCAAAAAGGCCTTGGACAAGGTGTCATGCAGGAGATGACTGAGTACGATAAGGGTCCGTGGTGTTTGAGGCAAAGTAATGGCATTGGTGGAAGCTTGGCTGTCTGGCAGAAAGCAGAGATTCGAGATGAAATGGTCCTTATCAGAAGAGCAGCCGGTGACAAGTGGTGTTCGACAGGGTTCAATATTGGAATTGTAACTTTTTACTCATTATGTCAACAATCTAGATGAGGGAATTGAAAGCACTCTGGCTAAGTTTGCAGACGATACAAATAAGGGCTAATGGACAGGTCGTATTGTGGAGGGTTCTCGTGTAGGGTTCTCTCAAGGTAAGCTTGCAGGTTGAGGCACTCGTTAGGAGTGCAACTGCATTTATTACGAGAGGATCTGAATATAAAACAGGTTGTATACGGCTCTGGTCAGACCACATTTGGACAATTGTGCATAATTTTGAGCCTCATATCTCAGAAAGGAGTGTGTTCACAAGATCTTCACAAGAATGGTCGTAGGAATGAAAAGCTGATCGTATGGGGCATGTTTGAGGATTCTGGGTCTCTACGCGATGAAGTTTAGACGGATGAGAGGGATTGTAGCGGAAGCATGCAGAATACTGAATGACCTGGACAGAGTGGGTGTTAGTAAGATGTTTCCATTGGACCCCTAGAAGCCGAGCGCACAGCCTTAAATGAAAGGGAACACCTTTTAGCACAGTGATATGGAAAAATGCCTTTCAACAGAGAATGCGAATCTTTGACATTTATTGCCACAGAAGGCTGTGGGGGCCAGGTCATTGAGTACATTTCAGACGGAGATAGATAAGTTTTTGATTATCCAGGGGATCAAGGGTTACAAGGAGAGGGTCTGACAATGGGTTTGAGAAACCTATCAGATATGATTGAATGGCTGTGCAGACTCTATGGGCTAATGGGCCTAACTTTTGCTCCTATGTCTTATCGTCTTATGGTTTAAACCTCAAGGAGTCACCTTGCATCCTTGAGAAGATGGATTCATGTTCTTCGTGAAGGTCAGAAGCTGATTGGAATAGTTAACTGTTTTAGAATGAAGGTATTGTGGCTGCTGTCAGGGTGGTGGATAATATGACATTCAGTGCAGGATCACACATCAACTGCACTGTATTAATGTGGGGAGAGTTTATTCAAAACTCTCTGTCTCTGTCAATCACCGTGAGGAGTGGGATTTGGGGTGGGAGGGCGTAACGTCCTAGGAGGCACTTACGTTATCCAGAATCATGCATCCTGAGTGAAACAGCAGACATGGAATTTATCACCTTCTCATTGTCTGTTTAGAATATAAGGAGTGATTTTCGATCCCACTCAGTGTTCAATGCAATCACCTCGTATTCTCTCACAGCGCTCCCGATCAACCTTCACTCACTCCTCATGGTGCCATCATCCAGAGATTAATCTGGTGGAACCCTGTTCACTCTGCCTATGGTAAGAAGATCACTCCTTATAAAGGAGTGAAAATCTGCCCACAATGCCCCAAATACTGCTTCAACTGCACTCGCAGGTTTGATCACAATAATTCATTTCCCTCACTTCGCTGGCTCCGTTTATTTTGTGTGAAATGGGAAACCATTCATTTCCGATGAACTGTCACTGATTCCGAATTTAAAACATCCTTACATCTGTAGGTCAGCATCAATAAAGCCAGCACCGGAAGTGCCTATCGAGATGAACATCACTCTAGGGGAGAGACTCAATCAGAAAGAATCCATCTAAAATAGTGAGTGGCCACCTACCTGAATGGCAATCAGCAACAGGAATGTGGGACACAGGCAGAGGAAGGGAGCTATCTTTCCTTTTGTTCTTACCTCATGGGATGTGTGCAGCCCTGGTCAGGTCAGCATGTTATGGTTAGCTTGAACTGAGTGGTTAGTTCAGCTATTCCACTGGACAATAAAGAGTACATCACAGTGCTGTGGGTTTGCAGTCACACAGAGACCTGACCAGGGAAGGATGACTCACTGCTTTCTCTAATGGGCATGAAGCAAGGCGATATCAACAGATTATTATTCTGTGGCTCTGGATTATGAACCAATGATGTGATCACCGTACTCTGTCTTCCCGTCTTTCAGATTCTGTGCAAAGAACAAGTTAAGCATCTCAAGTGCAATTATTTTGCAATGGACTCGTGGTAAGAAGGGACTTGAAACAGCTGTATTCGGAACTAACAAAGGCACAAAGGATGGTTTATTCAGAAGTTGCACTAAAACTGAGGAGGAGACTGGATGTCACAATGGTTGTACTGGAAAGCATTGGTCAATGGGGAATATATGGAGATATAAACTGTGCAGGAGGAAATGAATCAAGGAGGTTGAGAACCGTTTGTTTCATCCTCACATATTGGTGAGCAATTTGTATTGAGTAATTTGCTCGTTATAATTTCTAAGGAATGGAATCTTTGATTGGAAATGAAAACGTTGACTTGCACCTTTCCAAAATTTACATCTCATGATCATCAATTCAGTTCAGACCGTTTCTCTCGACATCTCGAGTGACTTACCAGGAACACCAACTATAGCAAGGATAGGATATCAACCAGCTTGAATAACCATCAGTACATCTTCAATCCGCGTTACTAATGATATCCAAGGCTGGGAAAGCCAATAAAGACCCCAGAATAAACTCCTGCCCATTGTTGGAACATTCCAGTCTAGTGTTGTCAGATTCTGATCCATTGTTGGAACATTCCAGTCTAATGCTATCAGTTTCTGATCTCTCCTCACCCTCTCCCTAAAGCTGCGGATCCCTGTTACTGGTGTGAGTGATGCTTCTGCAAATACGATGGGATAAAACACTGAAAGCATTCCCTTATTCATAGAAGGGAGAAACTCTCTGGGGACGCATAGGATCCATGGAGACTGACATAATCACAATCGCTGAATAAACAGCTCCGTTAATCCCTTTCAATTCAATACTATTTCATTAAAGTTCAAAATAACTTTGAACATTCATGCATTCTGTGTGTGATATGTGAGTATGACTGAAGGAAGGAATGTTGGAGATAGAAGATTAATTGTGTGTAATCATTCAGTCTGCCTTGGATATGGAAATAATGCCAGAGGTTTTACAGAACATAAATATGCTTCTCTGCTCATAAATGGATAAACAAATCCTGTATATACAGGTCAGTCATTGCAATATCAGTAAAACATTGAGAGAACATTTTCATCCATGATCTGATAGCAAAATGTACCTGAGAAAATGTGGTTGTATAACAAACAAACGGCATGGATATGTTAACGGGAATTGTACATGACAAACACAATTCAGATTGTTATTCCAGAATCAGAGAGGGCAAGTGTGGGTCACATTGTTGATGTTATCGATGATAAGGAACTGTGATGAAGTATCATTTATTGGACCTCATTTACATTTTGATTATGACATTGGGAAAAAGAGAGAAGAATGAGAGGACTCGGGGACATGGCTGTTCAGTCTATGCGGAGGGACAGTGATGTTACCCAATCACTAGCATTGGCTCGTTACTCTTTATAAATCGTTTGAAGAAGAGATTCAAGGATACACCTACAATAACGAATTAGCAGAGACAATGTTAATGAGATGCATTTATGCAATACAAAATGCAGGTAAAAATGATTTTCAGTACAGACCGAAATATGCAAACTACAGACACAAGGTTGTTAAACTGCACTCCTGATATGGAGCTATATAAATTAAAATGTGGATTACAAAACAATGGGAGTGGTGTGCAATATCAATCATTATTTGATCCACAGCTGAGATCTTGATTTCCCCTCTGTCAGTGTGATGGAAAACTAACAAAATTAACGTTTTCTGAGAAACCTGAAAAAGATTGTTATGCTAATTCTAAAACATTTCTGAACTTTGCAAACAATTTGCTGAATTTATGCAGTCGAGGAGACAGCCTGTCTTTGCTGAACTTTTTCAACATTCTAACTGGCCTGGCGAGCAGTTGAATTCAGAAGAAAAGTTAAGGAAAACATAAAGACAGTTATGTGCACGGCAAGGAATGAGAAAATGAGAACTCGAATGTTTTCCAGCCCTTGTCCTTGAGCGTGTGATAAGAATAGTACAAAAAGAATATATGAATTTTGTTCAGGGCCCTTACACAAGGCGTTTTTGCCAAGTGTATTGGCTCCCTGCAGTGGTTAAAAAAAAAGCTTTTTCCTTGCTCTTGCTAGTATCTGAGTTCAGTCAGCTTAATTTCCACGACACTAAACCTGGGACTCGTCAAGGATCCCGCGTTTGGGTGAGATTCTGAAGATTCCCAGGAGGCGCAGGCGCCAGCGAATTCATGATCTTTCACCTCATTTCGAGCGTTGAATTGGCCCTTTTGTGTGAGTGGACTGGGAATCTGTATATTGCCCCAGCGCCAGGATTCGAATCGAATGGTGCCGGGGTAAGAGTCGTGGCTTAAGTAATCCTATGTAGAGACTCACTCTAAGAGAATAAATGAATCAGGAAGAGGGTTCAGTAAACTCTCGCACCATATTCGCGCAAAACTCAAGGGAAAGGATTGCCGTCTCCAGAGTGGTTAAGAGACAGCAGGTTTAAGGGTGATTTTAGACTTGGAACCACCACTGGCTGAGTTGGACTCGCCAAAGATGTACCGGGTACGTGGTTCCTTGGTTTACAAAAAAATCAAGGCATTGAGACGGACGTGCCCAATGCGAGAGGAGACCTCTGCAGGTAAAAGCAAGTCAAATGGAAAAGGTAACGGTACTGCGCAAGAAAGAGAGCTAAAGACCTTTCCAGTAATGCTGAAAATTGGCTCCAGCAAGAGGAAACAAAAAGAGGGTCCACAGAGGTCTTGGAATGGCCAACTGAAAATACAGTACGTGTTAAATGATTACAGCCCAGAGTCTGTACAGCAGTTAGAATTGTGGATCAAGGAATGTGGTTTTGGTAAAAGGCAGTTGGAAGTACTGAAGCCACGGTTGGAGGATACAGAGAAGGAGAAACAGAAGGGGAAAAAAGAACCTGTGAATTGGAGTGCATATAATATGTGGAAGGCTGATGCTGATATCAGAGCAAAGAAATCTCAAGTAAAAGACAAAATAAATACGCGTACAAACACTAGTGCACGTGCAGACGTGTGCAGAAAACAGCCTAGCGAAGCTGTACAATGCCTGAAGTCTGTTTCAGATCCTGACCGTGATGGCTGCCCCGAGATCCGCCTGGCGAAGATCCCAAGTCAGCGACCGCTGCTTCGGGGTCTGCTGAATCACGGATGGCATGCCATAACCGCAACCAACTGAAGCAAGAAGCCCAAAACAAGGATGGCCACTCCACGACAGGAAGGCCTCCAGGGTCTGTCCGCGATCACCCCATGACAGATGATGAATCATACGGTGAGAGTATTGGCGGATGATCATCTAACCAGGTAGTTCTGCAAGCATCAATGGTTGAAGTTGCAGATCCAGAAGGGTGCCCAGTGTTAGTCCACCGACCAGAGACCTCCAAGTAGCCTCATGGTATTACCGCAAGATTATCAATCCAAAAAAATCAGGTTCTGTGGACCTAGGTTCGAATCCCGCCACTACAGTGGTGGGAATTCAATTCAATGAAGGAATCTTCCATCCCTCACCTGGTCTGGCCGACCGTTGACTCCAGTCCCAAAGAAATGTGATTGACTCTCGATCGCCCCTGAAATGGTTGAGCGAGTCATTCAGATGTACTACAAAATCTCAAAGAAATTAAACCGGATGTATTGACCTGGGCACCAGAGAAGGGAACATTAGAAACATCATTGTCGAACCTGCAAAGTCCTCCTTACTAACAAATGAGGGCTCATGCCACAATTGGGACAACTCTTTTACAGACTAGTCAAGCAACAGCCTGACATAGGCATACTCACGGGATTTTACCTTACAGATATGAGCCAGACAGCACCATCACCATCCCTGGATATGTCCTAAATCAAAAGCAGGACCGATCCAGCACAGGAGGCAGCTCAGTGTGATGGAGTCTGGCGGTAGATGCTCTGGGAGTCCCTGTAACCTGAAACCTCATATACCTAGCATAGCCCTCAATGAAACATTACCATCAAGCAAGAGGATTAACCCTGGTTCAATAGAGAGTGCAGGAGGACAAGTCAGGAGCAGAATCAGGCATACATAATCATAAAACGTTAATCTGCTGAAGCTTCCAAACAGAACTACTTACATGCCAAATTGCATAAAAAGCAAGGGACAGAGTAAGCGATCCCAGAACCAACGCATTAGATTTAAGCTCTGCAGTTCTGCCAATCTGATCGTGGATGGTGGTGGACGATTCAATAACTCACCGGAGAACGAGGCTCCACAAATATCCCCAAACTCAATGAAGGAAGAGCCCAGCACGTCAGCTTTCATAGAATTCTTCAGTCAGAAGTTTCGAGTGATGATCCATTTCGGCCTCCACCAGTGGTCCACATCACTACAGATAGCAGTCTTCAGACATTCGATTGACTGATATCAATAAACAGTTGAAGGCACTGGATACTGCAAAGGCTATGGGCCCTGATAACATGCTGACAATAGTCGTGAAGACTTGTGCTCCAGAACTTCCCGCTCCCCTAGCCAAGCTTTTACAATACGATTAGAAACCGACAATGGGAAAAAACTGCTCAAGTGTGTTCTCCACATAAAAAACAGGACAAAGTCAACTCGGCCAAATACCACCTCATCAGTCTACTCTCCATTATCAGTAAAGTGATGGAAGGGGACATCAACAGTGCTATCAAGCCAGCACCTGCTTAGCAATACCTTCCCAGTGACACCCAGTTTGGGTTCCAACAGGGATACTCAGCTCCTGACCTCATTACAGCCTTGATTCAAACATAGAAAATGGAACTGAATTCCAGCCCTTGACATCAAGGCAACATTCTTTCAAATGTGGCATCAAGGTACCTGAGCAAAAAGGGTATTGCGGGCAAATACTCCACTATTGGAGTCATACCTGACAGGGTCAGGTTGAGGGTGATGGAGTGAGTGTGTGGGGGTCAGTGTGACGCTGATGGAGTGAGTTAAATGGAATCAGTGTAAACGAAGATGAAGGGAGTGTGAGCGGGTCAGGGTGACGGCGATGGAGTGAGTATGAGGAGGTCAGGGTGAGAGTGACGAAGTGAGTGTGAGAGGGCCATGGTGAGAGTGATGGAGTGAGTGTGAGGGGGTCATGGTGAGAGTGATGGAGTGAGTGTGAGGGGGTCAGAATGACGGAGATGGAGTGAGTGTGAGGGGGTCAGGGTGACGGTGATGGAGTGAGTGTGAGGGGGTCAGTGTGACGGTGAAGGAGTGAGTGTGAGGGGATCAGTGTGACGATGATGGAGTGAGTGTGAGGGGGTCAGGGTGACGGTGATGGAGTGAGTGTGAGGGGGTCAGGGTGACGGTGATGGAGTGAGTGTGAAGGGGTCAGGATGAGGGTGATGGAGTGAGTGTGAGGGGATAAGTGTGACGGTGAGGGAGTGAGTGTGAGGGGGTCATGGTGACGATGAGTTAGTGTGAGGTGTCAGGGTGAGGGTGATGGAGTGAGTGCGTGGGGGTCAGTGTGAGGATGATGGAGAGAGTGTGAGGCTGTCAGTGTGACGCTGACGGAGTGAGTTGAATGGAGTCAGTGTGACGCTGACGGAGTGAGTTTAATAGAGTCAGCGTGACGGAGGTGGAGTGAGTGTGAGGTGGCCAGGGTGACTGTGATGGAGTGAGTGTGAGAGGGTCAGGGTGACATTGACTTAATGAGTGTTAGAGGGCCAAGGGATGGAGATGGAGAGAGTGTGAGGGGGTCAGGGTGACTGTGATGGAGTCAGCGTGAGGGGGCCAGTGTGACGGAGATGTAGTGAGTGTGAGAGGTTCAGAGTGAGGTGATGGAGTGAGTGTCAGGGGTTCAGGGTGACGGTGATGGAGTGAGTGTGAGGGGGTCAGTGTGAGGGTGATGGAGTGAGTGTGAGGGGGTCAGGAAGAGGGTGATGGAGTGAGTGTAAGGGGTCAGTTTGACGGTGAGGGAGTGAGTGTGAGGGGTCAGGGGGACGCTGAGTTAGTGTGAGGTGTCAGGGTGAGGGTGTTGGAGTGAGTGTGTGGGGCTCCGGGTGATGGTGATGGAGTGAGTGTGAGGGGGTCAAACTGATGGAGTAGGAGTGAGTGTGAGTGGGTCATGGTGACGATGATTTAGTGTGAGGTGTCAGGGTGAGGGTGATGGAGTGAGTGCGTGGGGGTCAGTGTGAGGATGATGGAGAGAGTGTGAGGCTGTCAGTTTGACGCTGACGGAGTGAGTTGAATGGAGTCAGTGTGACGCTGACGGAGTGAGTTTAATAGAGTCAGCGTGACGGAGGTGGAGTGAGTGTGAGGTGGTCAGGGTGACTGTGATGGAGTGAGTGTGAGAGGGTCAGGGTGACATTGACTTAATGAGTGTTAGAGGGCCAAGGGATGGAGATGGAGAGAGTGTGAGGGGGTCAGGGTGACTGTGATGGAGTCAGCGTGAGGGGGCCAGTGTGACGGAGATGTAGTGAGTGAGAGAGGTTCAGAGTGACGGTGATGGAGTGAGTGTCAGGGGTTCAGGGTGACAGTGATGGAGTGAGTGTGAGGGGGTCAGTGTGAGGGTGATGGAGTGAGTGTGAGGGGGTCAGGAAGAGGGTGATGGAGTGAGTGTAAGGGGTCAGTTTGACGGTGAGGGAGTGAGTGTGAGGGGTCAGGGGGACGCTGAGTTAGTGTGAGGTGTCAGGGTGAGGGTGTTGGAGTGAGTGTGTGGGGCTCCGGGTGATGGTGATGGAGTGAGTGTGAGGGGGTCAAACTGATGGAGGAGGAGTGAGTGTGAGTAGGTAAGGGTGACATCGATGGAGTGTGTGTGAGGTGTTCAGGGTGAGTGTGAGTGGGGTCAGGGTGAGGATGATGGAGTGAGTGTGTGGAGGTCAGGTAACGGTGATGGAATGATTGTTAGGGGATCAGGGTGACGGTGATGGAATGTGTGTGAGGTCGTCAGGGTGACGGTGATGGAGTGAGTGTGAGAAGTTCAGGATGATGGTGTTGGATTGAGTGTGTGTGGGTCAGGGTGACTGTGATGGAGTGAGTGTGAGAGGGTCAGGCTGACATTGATTTAATGAGTGTGAGAGGGTCAGGTTGATGGTGATGGAGTGAGTGTGTGTGGGTCAGGGTGACGGTGATGGAGTGAGTGTGAGGGGTTCAGCGTGACGGTGATGGAGTGAGTGTGAGGTTATCAGGGTGACGCTAATGGAGTGAGTGTGAGACGATCAGGATGATGGTGATGAGGTGAATGTGACGGCGTCGCGGTGACGGTGATGGAGTGTGTGTGAGGGCGTCAGTGTGAAGGAGATGGAGTGAGTATGAGGTGGCCAGGGTGACAGTGGTGGATTGAGTGTGCGCGGCTCAGTGTGACATTGATGGAGTGAGTGTGTGTGGGTCAGGGTGACGGTGATGGAGTGAGTGTGAGGGGTTCAGCGTGACGGTGATGGAGTGAGTGTGAGGTTATCAGGGTGACGCTAATGGAGTGAGTGTGAGACGATCAGGATGATGGTGATGAGGTGAATGTGACGGCGTCGCGGTGACGGTGATGGAGTGTGTGTGAGGGGGTCAGTGTGAAGGAGATGGAGTGAGTATGAGAGGGTCACTGTGACGGTGATGGAGTGAGTGTGAAGGGGTCAGTATGACTGTGATTGAGTGAGTGTGAAGGGTTCATGGTGACGGTGATGGAGCGAGTGTCGGGGGGTCAGGGTGACGGTGATGGAGTGAATGTGAGGGGGTCAGCCTGACGGCGATGGAGTGAGTGTGACTGGAACAGTGTGACGGTGATGGAGTGAGTGTGAGTGGGTCAGCGTGATGGTGAAGGAATGAATGTCAGGGGGTCAGAGTGATGGTGATGGAGTGCGTGTGAGGGGATCAGTGTGGCGGTGATGGAGTGAGTGTGAGGGGATCAGGGTGACGGTGATGGAGTGAGTGTGAGGGGATTCAGGGTGACAGTGATAGAATGAGTGTGTGGAGGTCATGGTGACGGTGATGAAGTGAGTGTGAAGGGGTCAGTGTGACTGCAACATAATGAGTGTGAGGGTGTCAGGGTGACGATCATGGAGTGAGTTATAGGGTGTCACGGTGACGGTGATGGAGTGAGTGTGAGAAGATTAGGGTGACGGTGATGGAGTGAGTGTGTGTGGGTCAGGGTGACGTTGATGGAGTGAATGTGAGGTTGTCAGGGTGACGCTGATGGAGTGAGTGTGAGAAGATCAGGATGACGGCGATGGAGTGAATGTGATGGGGTCACGGTGACGGTGATGGAGTGTGTGTGAGGGGGTCAGTGTGACGGAGATGAAGTGAGTATGAAGGGGTCAGGGAGACAGTGATGGAATGAGTGTGAGGGTGCCAGGATGACGATCATGGAGTGAGTGTGAGAGTTCCGTATAACAGTGATGGAGTGAGTGTGAGGGGGTCAGGATGACCGTGATGGAGTGAGTGTAAGAGGGTTAGTGTGACAGTGATGAAGTGAGTGTGGAGGGGTCAGTGTGGCTGTGATGGAATGAGTGTGAGCGGGTCACGGTGACGGTGATGGAGTGAGTATGAGAGGGTCAGGGTGACAGTGATGGAGTGAGTGTGAGGAGGTCAGGGTGACTGTGATGGAGTGAGTGTGAGGGGAAGAGTATGATGGTGATGGAGTGAGTGTGTGGGATTCAGGGTGACGATGACGGAGTGAGTGAGAGGGGGTTAGAGTGACTGTATTGGAGCGAGTGTGTGGTGGTTAGGGTGATGGTGATGGAGAGAGTGCGAGGGGGTCAGGGTGATGGTGATTGAGTGAATGTAAGTGGGTCAGTGTGACACTGATGGAGTGAGTGTGAGGGGGTCATGGTGACGGTGATGAAGTGAGTGTGAAGGAGTCAGTGTGACTGTGATGGAATGAGTGTGAGGGTCTCAGGGTGACGATCATGGAGTGAGTGTGAGGCAGTCATGGTGACGATGATGGAGTGAGTGTGAGAGGGTCAGTGTGACGGTGATGGATTGAGTGTGAGGTTGTCAGGGTGATGCTAATGTAGTGAGTGTGAGAAGATCAGGATGACGGTGATGGAGTGAATTTGAGGGCGTCACGGTGACGGTGATGGAGTATGTGTGAGGGGGTCAGTGTAAAGGATATGGAGTGACTGTGAGGTGGTGAGGGTGACAGAGGTGAATTGAGTGTGTGGGGGTCAATGTGACAGTGATGGAGTGAGAGTGAGGGTGTCAGGGTGACGATGATGGAATGAGTGTGTGGCGGTAAGGATGAAGGTGATGGCGTGAGTGTGAAGGGGTCTGTGTGAGAGTGAAGGAATGAGTGTGAGTTTGACCGGTTGACGGTTGTGGTGTGAGTGTGAGGGGGTTAGTCTGATGGTGATGGAGTGAGTGTGAGGGGGTAAGTATGACTGTGATGGAGTGAGTGTGAAGGGTTCATGGTGACGGTGATGGAGCGAGTGTCGGGGGGTCAGGGTGACGGTGATGGAGTGAATGTGAGGGCGGCAGCTTGACGGTGATGGAGTGAGTGTGACTGGGACAGTGTGACGGTGATGGAGTGAGTGTGAGTGGGTCAGCGTGATGGGGAAGGAATGAGTGTCAGGGGGTCAGGGTATCGGTAAAGGAGTGCGTGTGAGGGGATCAGTGTGGCGGTGATGGAGTGAGTGTGAGGGGATCAGGGGGACGGTGATGGAGTGATTGTGAGGGGTTCACGGTGACGGTGATCAAGTGAGTGCGAGAGGGTCAGGGTGACGGTGAAGGAGTGAGTGTGGGTGGGTCAGCGTGATGGGGAATGAATGGGTGCCAGGGGGTCAGGGTGACGGTGAAGGAGTGCATGTGAGGGGATCAGTGTGGCGGTGATGGAGTGAGTGTGAGGGGATCAGGGTGACGGTGATGGAGTGAGTGTGAGGGGATTCAGGGTGACAGTGATAGAATGAGTGTGTGGAAGTCATGGTGACGGTGATGAAGTGAGTGTGAAGGGGTCAGTGTGACTGCAACAGAATCAGTGTGAGGGTGTCAGGGTGACGATCATGGGGTGAGTTATAGGGTGTCTGATGGAGTGAGTGTGAGTTGGTCATGGTGACGGTGATGGATTGAGTGTGAGGTTGTAAGGGTGACGCTGATGGAGTGAGTGTGAGAAGATCAGGATGACGGTGATGGAGTGAATGTGAGGGGGTCACGGTGACGGTGATGGAGTGTGTGTGAGGGGGTCAGAGTGACGGAGATGGAGTGAGTATGAGGTGGTCAGGGTGACAGTGGTGGATTGAGTGTGTGGGGGTCAGTGTGACATTGGTGGAGTGAGTGTGAGGGGGTCAGGGAGACAGTGATGGAATGAGTGTGAGGGTGTCAGGGTGACCATCATGGAGTGAGTGTGGGGGTTCCGTGTAAAAGTGATGGACTGAGTGTGAGGGGGTCAGGATGATGGTGATGGAGTGAATGTAAGAGGGTTAGTGTGACAGTGATGGAGTGAGTATACGAGAGTCAGTGTGACAGTGATGGAGTGAGTTGAGGGGGTCGTGGTGACGGTGATGAAGTGAGTGTGAAAGGGTCAGTGTGGCTGTGATGGAATGAGTGTGAGCGGGTCACGGTGACGGTGATGGAGTGAGTGTCGTGGGGTCAGGGTGACAGTGATGGAGTGAATGTGAGGGGGTCAGCCTGATGGTGATGGAGTGAGTGTGATTGGGACAATGTGACGGTGATGGAGTGAGTGTGAAGGGGTCAGTATGACTGTGATGGAGTGAGTGTGAAGGGTTCATGGTGACGGTGATGGAGCGAGTGTCGTGGGGTCAGGGTGACGGTGATGGAGTGAATGTGAGGGGGTCAGCCTGACGGTGATGGAGTGAGTGTGACTGGGACAGTGTGACAGTGATGGAGTGAGTGTGAGTGGGTCAGTGTGATGGGGAAAGAATGAGTGTCAGGGGGTCAGGGTCTCGGTGAAGGAGTGCGTGTGAGGGGATCAGTGTGGCGGTGATGGAGTGAGTGTGAGGGGATCAGGGGGACGGTGATGGAGTGATTGTGAGGGGTTCACGGTGACGGTGATCAAGTGAGTGCGAGAGGGTCAGGGTGACGGTGATGGAGTGAGTGTGGGTGGGTCAGCGTGATGGGGAAAGAATGAGTGCCAGGGGGTCAGGGTGACGGTGAAGGAGTGCATGTGAGGGGATCAGTGTGGCGGTGATGGAGTGAGTGTGAGGGGATCAGGGTGACGGTGATGGAGTGAGTGTGAGGGGATTCAGGGTGACAGTGATAGAATGAGTGTGTGGAGGTCATGGTGACGGTGATGAAGTGAGTGTGAAGGGGTCAGTGTGACTGCAACATAATGAGTGTGAGGGTGTCAGGGTGACGATCATGGAGTGAGTTATAGGGTGTCACGGTGACGGTGATGGAGTGAGTGTGAGAAGATTAGGGTGACGGTGATGGAGTGAGTGTGTGTGGGTCAGGGTGACGTTGATGGAGTGAATGTGAGGTTGTCAGGGTGACGCTGATGGAGTGAGTGTGAGAAGATCAGGATGACGGCGATGGAGTGAATGTGATGGGGTCACGGTGACGGTGATGGAGTGTGTGTGAGGGGGTCAGTGTGACGGAGATGAAGTGAGTATGAAGGGGTCAGGGAGACAGTGATGGAATGAGTGTGAGGGTGCCAGGATGACGATCATGGAGTGAGTGTGAGAGTTCCGTATAACAGTGATGGAGTGAGTGTGAGGGGGTCAGGATGACCGTGATGGAGTGAGTGTAAGAGGGTTAGTGTGACAGTGATGAAGTGAGTGTGGAGGGGTCAGTGTGGCTGTGATGGAATGAGTGTGAGCGGGTCACGGTGACGGTGATGGAGTGAGTATGAGAGGGTCAGGGTGACAGTGATGGAGTGAGTGTGAGGAGGTCAGGGTGACTGTGATGGAGTGAGTGTGAGGGGAAGAGTATGATGGTGATGGAGTGAGTGTGTGGGATTCAGGGTGACGATGACGGAGTGAGTGAGAGGGGGTTAGAGTGACTGTATTGGAGCGAGTGTGTGGTGGTTAGGGTGATGGTGATGGAGAGAGTGCGAGGGGGTCAGGGTGATGGTGATTGAGTGAATGTAAGTGGGTCAGTGTGACACTGATGGAGTGAGTGTGAGGGGGTCATGGTGACGGTGATGAAGTGAGTGTGAAGGAGTCAGTGTGACTGTGATGGAATGAGTGTGAGGGTCTCAGGGTGACGATCATGGAGTGAGTGTGAGGCAGTCATGGTGACGATGATGGAGTGAGTGTGAGAGGGTCAGTGTGACGGTGATGGATTGAGTGTGAGGTTGTCAGGGTGATGCTAATGTAGTGAGTGTGAGAAGATCAGGATGACGGTGATGGAGTGAATTTGAGGGCGTCACGGTGACGGTGATGGAGTGTGTGTGAGGGGGTCAGTGTAAAGGATATGGAGTGACTGTGAGGTGGTGAGGGTGACAGAGGTGAATTGAGTGTGTGGGGGTCAATGTGACAGTGATGGAGTGAGAGTGAGGGTGTCAGGGTGACGATGATGGAATGAGTGTGTGGCGGTAAGGATGAAGGTGATGGCGTGAGTGTGAAGGGGTCTGTGTGAGAGTGAAGGAATGAGTGTGAGTTTGACCGGTTGACGGTTGTGGTGTGAGTGTGAGGGGGTTAGTCTGATGGTGATGGAGTGAGTGTGAGGGGGTAAGTATGACTGTGATGGAGTGAGTGTGAAGGGTTCATGGTGACGGTGATGGAGCGAGTGTCGGGGGGTCAGGGTGACGGTGATGGAGTGAATGTGAGGGCGGCAGCTTGACGGTGATGGAGTGAATGTGACTGGGACAGTGTGACGGTGATGGAGTGAGTGTGAGTGGGTCAGCGTGATGGGGAAGGAATGAGTGTCAGGGGGTCAGGGTCTCGGTAAAGGAGTGCGTGTGAGGGGATCAGTGTGGCGGTGATGGAGTGAGTGTGAGGGGATCAGGGGGACGGTGATGGAGTGATTGTGAGGGGTTCACGGTGACGGTGATCAAGTGAGTGCGAGAGGGTCAGGGTGACGGTGAAGGAGTGAGTGTGGGTGGGTCAGCGTGATGGGGAATGAATGGGTGCCAGGGGGTCAGGGTGACGGTGAAGGAGTGCATGTGAGGGGATCAGTGTGGCGGTGATGGAGTGAGTGTGAGGGGATCAGTGTGACGGTGATGGAGTGAGTGTGAGGGGATTCAGGGTGACAGTGATAGAATGAGTGTGTGGAAGTCATGGTGACGGTGATGAAGTGAGTGTGAAGGGGTCAGTGTGACTGCAACAGAATCAGTGTGAGGGTGTCAGGGTGACGATCATGGGGTGAGTTATAGGGTGTCTGATGGAGTGAGTGTGAGTTGGTCATGGTGACGGTGATGGATTGAGTGTGAGGTTGTAAGGGTGACGCTGATGGAGTGAGTGTGAGAAGATCAGGATGACGGTGATGGAGTGAATGTGAGGGGGTCACGGTGACGGTGATGGAGTGTGTGTGAGGGGGTCAGAGTGACGGAGATGGAGTGAGTATGAGGTGGTCAGGGTGACAGTGGTGGATTGAGTGTGTGGGGGTCAGTGTGACATTGGTGGAGTGAGTGTGAGGGGGTCAGGGAGACAGTGATGGAATGAGTGTGAGGGTGTCAGGGTGACCATCATGGAGTGAGTGTGGGGGTTCCGTGTAAAAGTGATGGACTGAGTGTGAGGGGGTCAGGATGATGGTGATGGAGTGAATGTAAGAGGGTTAGTGTGACAGTGATGGAGTGAGTATACGAGGGTCAGTGTGACAGTGATGGAGTGAGTTGAGGGGGTCGTGGTGACGGTGATGAAGTGAGTGTGAAAGGGTCAGTGTGGCTGTGATGGAATGAGTGTGAGCGGGTCACGGTGACGGTGATGGAGTGAGTGTCGTGGGGTCAGGGTGACAGTGATGGAGTGAATGTGAGGGGGTCAGCCTGATGGTGATGGAGTGAGTGTGATTGGGACAATGTGACGGTGATGGAGTGAGTGTGAAGGGGTCAGTATGACTGTGATGGAGTGAGTGTGAAGGGTTCATGGTGACGGTGATGGAGCGAGTGTCATGGGGTCAGGGTGACGGTGATGGAGTGAATGTGAGGGGGTCAGCCTGACGGTGATGGAGTGAGTGTGACTGGGACAGTGTGACGGTGATGGAGTGAGTGTGAGTGGGTCAGTGTGATGGGGAAGGAATGAGTGTCAGGGGGTCAGGGTCTCGGTGAAGGAGTGCGTGTGAGGGGATCAGTGTGGCGGTGATGGAGTGAGTGTGAGGGGATCAGGGGGACGGTGATGGAGTGATTGTGAGGGGTTCACGGTGACGGTGATCAAGTGAGTGCGAGAGGGTCAGGGTGACGGTGATGGAGTGAGTGTGGGTGGGTCAGCGTGATGGGGAAAGAATGAGTGCCAGGGGGTCAGGGTGACGGTGAAGGAGTGCATGTGAGGGGATCAGTGTGGCGGTGATGGAGTGAGTGTGAGGGGATCAGTGTGACGGTGATGGAGTGAGTGTGAGGGGATTCAGGGTGACAGTGATAGAATGAGTGTGTGGAGGTCATGGTGACGGTGATGAAGTGAGTGTGAAGGGGTCAGTGTGACTGCAACAGAATCAGTGTGAGGGTGTCAGGGTGACGATCATGGAGTGAGTTATAGGGTGTCTGATGGAGTGAGTGTGATTTGGTCATGGTGACGGTGATGGATTGAGTGTGAGGTTGTAAGGGTGACGCTGATGGAGTGAGTGTGAGAAGATCAGGATGACGGTGATGGAGTGAATGTGAGGGGATCACGGTGACGGTGATGGAGTGTGTGTGAGGGGGTCAGAGTGACGGAGATGGAGTGAGCATGAGGTGGTCAGGGTGACAGTGGTGGATTGAGTGTGTGGGGGTCAGTGTGACATTGGTGGAGTGAGTGTGAGGGGGTCAGGGAGACAGTGATGGAATGAGTGTGAGGGTGTCAGGGTGACCATCATGGAGTGAGTGTGGGGGTTCCGTGTAAAAGTGATGGACTGAGTGTGAGGGGGTCAGGATGATGGTGATGGAGTGAATGTAAGAGGATTAGTGTGACAGTGATGGAGTGAGTATACGAGGGTCAGTGTGACAGTGATGGAGTGAGTTGAGGGGGTCATGGTGACGGTGATGAAGTGAGTGTGAAGGGGTCAGTGTGGCTGTGATGGAATGAGTGTGAGCGGGTCACGGTGACGGTGATGGAGTGAATGTGAGGGGGTCAGCCTGACGGTGATGGAGTGAGTGTGATTGGGACAATGTGACGGTGATGGAGTGAGTGTGAAGGGGTCAGTATGACTGTGATGGAGTGAGTGTGAAGGGTTCATGGTGACGGTGATGGAGCGAGTGTCGTGGGGTCAGGGTGATGGTGATGGAGTGAATGTGAGGGGGTCAGCCTGACGGTGATGGAGTGAGTGTGACTGGGACAGTGTGACGGTGATGGAGTGAGTGTGGGTGGGTCAGTGTGATGGGGAAGGAATGAATGTCAGGGGGTCAGGGTGACAATCATGGAGTGAGTTTGAGGGTTTCAGGGTGAGGGTGATGGAGAGAGTGTAAGAAGAACAGGGTGACGGTGATGGAGTGATTGTGTGTGGGTCAGGGTGACGGTGATGGAGTGAGTGTGAGGGGTTCAGCGTGACGGTGATGGAGTGAGTGTGAATTGGTCAGGGTGACGGTGATGGATTGAGTGTGATGTTGTCAGGGTGACGCTGATGGAGTAAATGTGAGAAGATCAGGATGACGGTGATGGAGTGTGTGTGAGGGGGTCAGTGTGATGGAGATGGGGTGAGTATGAAGTGGTCAGGGTGACAGTGGTGAATTGAGTGTGCGGGGGTCAGTGTGACATTGATGGAGTGAGTGTAAGGGGGTCAGGCTGACAGTGATGGAATGAGTGTGAGGGTGTCAGTGTGACCATCATGGAGTGAGTGTGAGAGTTCCGTGTAACAGTGATGGAGTGAGTGTGAGGGGGTCAGGGTGATGGTGATGGAGTGAATGTAAGAGGGTTAGTGTGACAGTGATGGATTGTGTGTAAGAGGGTCAGTGTGACAGTGATGGAGTGAGTTGAGGGAGTCATGGTGACGGTGATGAAATGAGTTTGAAAGGGTCAGTGTGACTGTGTTGGAATGAGTGTGAGCGGGTCACGGTGACGATGATGGAGTGAGGGAGAGGGTCAGGGTGACGTTGGTGGAGTGAGTGTGAGAGTGCCAGTGTGACGATGATGGCGTGAGTGTGTGTGGTTCAGGGTGACGGTGATGGAGTGAATGTGAGGGGGTCAGCCTGCCAGTGATGGAGTGAGTGTGACTGGGAGAGTGGAACGGTGATGGAGTGAGTGTGAAGGGGTCAGCAAGACTGTGATGGAGTGAGTGTGAAGGGTTCATGGTGACGGTGATGGAGCGAGTGTCGTGGGGTCAGGGTGACTGTGATGGAGTGAATGTGAGGGGGTCAGCCTGACGGTGATGGAGTGAGTGTGACTGGGACAGTGTGACGGGTGATGGAGTGAGTGTGAGTGGGTCAGCGTGATGGGGAAGGAATGAGTGTGAGGGGGTCAGGGTGACGGTGAAGGAGTATGTGTTAGGGGATCAGTGTGGCGGTGATGGAGTGAGTGTGAGGGGATCAGGGTGACGCTGATGGATTGCGTGTGAGGGCATTCAGGGTGACAGTGATAGAATGAGTGTGTGGAGGTCATGGTGACGGTGATGAAGTGAGTGTGAAGGGGTCAGTGTGAATGCAACAGAATGAGTGTGAGGCTGTCAGGGTGATGGTGATGGTGTGAGTGTATGTGTGTCAGGGTGACGGTGATGGAGTGAGTGTGAGAAGATCAGGGTGACGGTGATGGAGTGAATGTGAGGGGCTCAGGGTGACGGTGATGGAGTGTGTGTGAGGGGGTCAGTGTGACGGAGATGGAGTGAGTATGAGGTGGTCAGGGTGACAGTGGTGGATTGAGTGTGCGGGGGTCAGTGTGACATAGATGGAGTGAGTGTGAGGGGGTCAGTGTGACAGTGATGGAATGAGTGTGAGGATGTCAGTGTGACCATCATGGAGTTAGTGTGAGGGTTCCGTGTAATAGTGATGGAGTGAGTGGGAGGGGGTCAGGATGATGGTGATGGAGTAAATGTAAGAGGGTTAGTGTGACAGTGATGGACTGAGTGTAAGAGGGTCAGTGTGACAGTGATGGAGTGAGTTGAGGGGGTCATGGTGAGGGTGATGAAGTGAGTGTGAAGGAGTCAGTGTGGCTGTGATGGAATGAGTGTGAGCGGGTCACGGTGACGATGATGGAGTGAGAGTGAGAGGGTCAGGGTGACGTTGATGGAGTGAGTGTGAGAGTGTCAGGGTGACGATGATGGAGTGAGTGTGTGTGGTTCAGGGTGACGGTGATGGAGTGAGTGTGAGTTGGTCAGCGTGATGGGGAAGGAATGAGTGTCATGGGGTCAGGGTGACGATGATGGAGTGCGTGTGAGGTGTTCAGTGTGGCGGTGATGGAGTGAGTGTGAGGGAATCAGAGTGACTATGATGGAGTGAGTGTGAGGGGTTCACGGTGACGGTGATCAAGTGAGTGCGAGAGGGTCAGGGGGACGGTGATGGCGTGAGTGTGTGTGGGTCAGGGTGATGGTGATTGAGTGAGTGTGAGGGGTTCCGCGTGACGGTGTTGGAGTGAGTGTGAGGGGGTCAGAGTGATGGTGATGGAGTGAGTATGTGGTGGTCAGGGTGACAGTGGTGGATTGAGTGTGTGGGGGTCAGTGTGGCAGAGATGGAGTGAGTGTGAGTGGGTCAGGGTGACAGTGATGGGATGAGTGTGAGGGTGTCAGGGTGACGATCATGGAGTGAGTGTGAGGGTTCCGTGTAACAGTGATAGAATGAGTGTGAGGGGGTCAGAATGATTGTGATGGAATGAATGTAAGAGGGTTAGTGTGACAGTGATGGAGTGAGTGGAAGAGGGTCAGTGTGACAGTGACGGAGTGAGTTGAGTGGGTCATGGTGACTGTGATGAAGTAAGTGTGAAGGGGTCAGTGTGGCTGTGATGGAATGAGTGTGAGAGTATCACGGTGTCGGTGATGGAGTGGGTGTGAGAGTGTCAGGGTGACGTTGATGGAGTGAGTGTGAGAGTGTCAGGGTGACGAAGATGGAGTGAGTGTGAGGGGGTCACGGTGACGGTGATCAAGTGAGTGTGAGTGAGTCAGGGTGATGGTGATGGAGTGAGTTGAGGGGGTCATGGTGACGGTGATGAAGTGAGTTTGAAGGTGTCAGTGTGGCTGTGATGGAATGAGTGTGAGCGGGTCACGGTGACGATAATGGAGTGAGTGTGAGAGGGTCAGGGTGACGTTGATGGAGTGAGTGTGAGAGTGTCAGGGTGACGATGATGGAGTGTGTGTGAGGGGGTCAAGGTGACTGCAACAAAATGAGTTTGAGGGTGTCACGGTGACGGTGATGGAGTGAGTATGAGTTGGTCAGGGTGACGGTGATGGATTGACTGTGAGGTTATCAGGGTGACGCTGATGGAGTGAGTGTGAGAAGATCAGGATGACGGTGATGGAGTGAATGTGAGGGGCTCACGGTGACGGTGATGTGGGTGTGTGAGGGGGTCAGTGTGACGGAGATGGAGTGAGTATGAGGTGGTCAGGGTGACAGTGGTGGATTGAGTGTGCGGGGGTCAGTTTGACATTGATGGAGTGAGTGTGAGGGGGTCAGGGTGACAGTGATGGAATGAGTGTGAGGGTGTCAGTGTGACCATCATGGAGTGAGTGTGAGGGTTCCGTGTAACAGTGATGGAGTGAGTGTGAGAGTGTCAGGGTGATGGTGATGGAGTGAATGTATGAGGGTTAGTGTGACAGTGATGGAGTGAGTGTAAGAGGGTCAGTGTGACAGTGATGGAGTGAGTTGAGGGGGTCATGGTGAGGGCGATGAAGTGAGTGTGAAGGGGTCAGTGTGGCTGTGATGGAGCGGGTCACGGTGACGATGATGGAGTGAATGTGAGAGGGTCAGGGTAACGTTGATGGAGTGAGTGTGAGAGTGTCAGGGTGACGATAATGGCGTGCGTGTGCGTGATTCAGGGTGACAGTGATGGAGTGAGTGTGAGTGGGTCACGGTGATGGTGATGGAGTGAGTGTGAGAGGGTCAGGGCGACGTTGATGGAGTGAGTGTGAGAGTGTCAGGGTGATGATGATGGAGTGTGTGTGAGGGGGTCAAGGTGACGGTGATCAAGTGAGTGTGAGTGTGTCAGGGTGACGGTGATGGCGTGAGTGTGTGTGGGACATGGCGACGGTGATGGAGTGAGTGTGAGGGGTTCAGCGTGACAGTAATTGAGAGAGAGTCAGGGGACCAGGGTGACGGTGATGGAGTGAGTGTGAGAAGATCTGCATGATGATGATGAAGTGTGTGAGAGGGTCAGCGTGACGGTGATGGAGTGAGTGTGAGGGGGTCAGAGTGATGGTGATGGAGTGAGTGTGTCAGGGTGATAGTGATGGAGTGAGTGTGAGGGGGTCAGATTGATGGTGATGGAGTGAGTGTGAGTATGTCAGGGTGAAAGTGATGGAGTGAGTGTGAGGGGGTCACGTTGATGGTGATGGAATGAATGTAAGAGGGTCAGTCTGATGGTGATGGAGTGAGTGTGAGGGGGTCAGAGTGATGGGGATGGAGTGAGTATGAGGTGGTCAGGGTGACAGTGGTGGATTGAGTGTGTGGGGGTCAGTGTGACAGAGATGGAGTGACTGTGAGGGGGTCAGGGTGACATTGATGGTATGAGTGTGAGGGTGTCAGGGTGACGATCATGGAGTGAGTGTGAGAGTTCCGTGTAACAGTGATAGAATGAGTGTGAGAGGGTCAGAATGATTGTGATGGAATGAATGTAAGAGGGTTAGTGTGACAGTGATGGAGTGAGTGGAAGAGGGTCAGTGTGACAGTGACGGAGTGAGTTGAGGGGGTCATGGTGACTGTGATGAAGTAAGTGTGAAGGGGTCAGTGTGGCTGTGATGGAATGAGTGTGAGTGGGTCACGGTGTCGGTGATGGAGTGAGTGTGAGAGTGTCAGGGTGACGTTGATGGAGTGAGTGTGAGAGTGTCAGGGTGACGATGATGGAGTGAGTGTGAGGGGGTCACGGTGATGGTGATCAAGTGAGTGTGAGTGTGTCAGGGTGACGGTGATGGCGTGAGTGTGAGAAGATCTGCATGATGGTGATGGAGTGAGTGTGAGGGGGTCAGGATGACGGTGATGGAGTGAGTGTGAGGGGGTCAGAGTCATGGTGATGGAGTGAGTGTGAGTGTGTCAGGTTGATGGTGATGGTGCGAGTGTGAGAGTGTCAGGCTGAGGGTGATGGGGCGAGTTTGAGGGGGTCAGGGTGAAAGTGATGGAGTGAGTGTGAGGGGGTCAAGGTGATGGTGATGGAGTGAATGTAAGAGGGTCAGTCTGATGGTGATGGAGTGAGTGTGATGGGGTCAGAGTGATGGTGATGGAGTGAGTGTGTCGGGGTCAGTGTGATGGTGATGGAGTGAGTGTGAGGGGGTCAGAGTGATGGTGATGGAGTGAGTGTGAGGGGGTCAGGATGACGGTGTTGGAGTCACTGTGATTGAGTCACTGTGAGGTGATGGAGTGAGTGTGTGGGAGCCAGTGTGATGGTAATGGAGTGAGTGTGTCGGGGTCAGTGTGATGGTGATGGAGTGAGTGTGAACGGGTCAAGGTGACGGTGATGTAGTGCATCTGACGGGGTCAGTGTGAGGGTGATGGAGTGAGTGTGAGGGGTTTAGCGTGACGGTGATGGAGTGAGTGTGAGGGGACCAGGGTGACGGTGATGGAGTGAGTGTGAGGGGACCAGGGTGACGGTGATGGAGTGAGTGTGAGAAGATCTGGATGATGGTGTTTGAGTGAGTGTGAGGCGGTCAGGGTGACGGTGATGGAGTGAGTGTGAGGGTTTTAGAGTGATGGTGATGGAGGGAGTGTGATTGTGTCAGGGTGATGGTGATGGAGTGAGTGTGAGGGGGTCAGGGTGACAGTGATGGTGCGAGTGTGAGGGTGTTAGAGTGATGGTGATGGAGTGAGTGTGATTGTGTCAGGTTGATGGTGATGGAGTGAGTTTGAGGGGGTCATGGTGACGGTGATGAAGTGAGATTGAAGGGGTCAGTGTGACTGTGATGGAATGAGTGTGAGAGGGTCAGGGTGACGTTGATGGAGTGAGTGTGAGAGTGCCAGGGTGACGATGATGGCGTGAGAGTGTGTGGATCAGGGTGACGGTGATGGAGTGAATGTGAGGGGGTCAACCTGACAGTGATGGAGTGAGTTGAAACTTTATTGCTGGAACAGCACAGCAGGTCAGGCAGCATCCAGGGAACAGGAGATTCGACGTTTCGGGCACAGGCCCTTCTTCAGGAATGGTGTGAGTGATGGAGTGAGTATGACTGGGACAGTGTGACGGTGATGGAGTGAGTGTGAAGGGGTCAGCATGACTGTGATGGAGTGAGTGTGAAGGGTTCATGGTGACGGTGATGGAGTGTGTGTGAAGGGGTCAGCATGACTGTGATGGAGTGAGTGTGAAGGGTTCATGGTGACGGTGATGGAGTGAGTGTGAGTGTGTCAGGGTGACGGTGATGGAGTGCGTGTGAGGGGATCAGTGTGGCAGTGATGGAGTGAGTGTGAGGGGACCAGGGTGACGGTGTTGGAGTGAGTGTGAGAAGATCTGGATGATGGTGTTTGAGTTAGTGGGAGTGGGTCAGCGTGACGGTGATGGAGTGAGTGTGAGGGGGTTAGAGTGATGGTGATGGAGTGAGTGTGATTGTGTCAGGGTGATGGTGATGGAGTGAGTGTGAGGGGATCAGGGTGACGGTGATGGTGCGAGTGTGAGGGGGTTAGAGTGATGGTGATGGAGTGAGTGTGATTGTGTCAGGGTGATGGTGATGGAGTGAGTTGAGGGGGTTTTGGTGACGGTGATGAAGTGCGTTTGAAGGTGTCAGTGTGGCTGTGATGGAATGAGTGTGAGCGGGTCACGGTGACGATGATGGAGTGAGTGTGAGAGGGTCAGGGTGACGTTGATGGAGTGAGTGTGAGAGTGTCAGGGTGACGATGATGGAGTGTGTGTGAGGGGGTCAAGGTGACTGCAACAAAATGAGTTTGAGCGTGTCACGGTGACGGTGATGGAGTGAGTGTATGTGTGTCAGGGTGACGGTGATGGAGTGAGTGTGAGTTGGTCAGGGTGACGGTGATGGATTGAGTGTGAGGTTATCAGGGTGACGCTGATGGAGTGAGTGTGCGAAGATCAGGATGACGGTGATGGAGTGAATGTGAGGGGCTCACGGTGACGGTGATGGAGTGTATGTGAGGGGGTCAGTGTGACGGAGATGGAGTGAGTATGAGGTGGTCAGGGTGACAGTGGTGGATTGAGTGTGCGGGGGTCAGTGTGACATTGATGGAGTGAGTGTGAGGGGGTCAGGGTGACAGTGATGGAATGAGTGTGAGGGTGTCAGTGTGACCATCATGGAGTGAGTGTGAGGGTTCCGTGTAACAGTGATGGAGTGAGTGTGAGGGTGTCAGGGTGATGGTGATGGAGTGAATGTATGAGGGTTAGTGTGACAGTGATGGAGTGAGTGTAAAAGGGTCAGTGTGACAGTGATGGAGTGAGTTGAGGGTGTCATGGTGTGGGCGATGAAGTGAGTGTGAAGGGGTCAGTGTGGCTGTGATGGAGCGGGTCACGGTGACGATGAAGGAGTGAGTGTGAGAGGGTCATGGTAACGTTGATGGAGTGAGTGTGAGAGTGTCAGGGTGACGATGATGGCGTGAGTGTGTGTGGTTCAAGGTGACGGTGATGGAATGAGCGTGAAGGGGTCAGTGTGGCTGTGATGGAATGAGTGTGAGTGGGTCACGATGACGGTGATGGAGTGAGTGTGAGAGGGTCAGTGTGACGATGATGGAGTGTGTGTGAGGGGGTCAAGGTGACGGTGATCAAGTGAGTGTGAGTGTGTCAGGGTGACGGTGACGGTGATGGCGTGAGTGTGAGAGTGTCAGGGTGACGATGATGGAGTGAGTGTGAGGGGGTCACGGTGATGGTGATCAAGTGAATGTGAGTGTGTCAGGGTGACGGTGATGGCGTGAGTGTGAGAAGATCTGCATGATGGTGATGGAGTGAGTGTGAGGGGGTCAGGATGACAGTGATGGAGTGAGTGTGAGGGGGTCAGAGTTATGGTGATGGAGTGAGTGTAAGTGTGTCAGGTTGATGGTGATGGTGCGAGTGTGAGAGTGTCAGGCTGAGGGTGATGGGGCGAGTTTGAGGGGGTCAGGGTGAAAGTGATGGAGTGAGTGTGAGGGGGTCAAGGTGATGGTGATGGAGTGAATGTAAGAGGGTCAGTCTGATGGTGATGGAGTGAGTGTGATGGGGTCAGAGTGATGGTGATGGAGTGAGTGTGAGGGGGTCAGGATGACGGTGTTGGAGTCACTGTGATTGAGTCACTGTGAGGTGATGGAGTGAGTGTGTGGGAGCCATTGTGATGGTAATGGAGTGAGTGTGTCGGGGTCAGTGTGATGGTGATGGAGTGAGTGTGAACGGGTCAAGGTGACGGTGATGTAGTGCATCTGACGGGGTCAGTGTGAGGGTGATGGAGTGAGTGTGAGGGGTTTAGCGTGACGGTGATGGAGTGAGTGTGAGGGGACCAGGGTGACGGTGATGGAGTGAGTGTGAGGGGGTTAGAGTGATGGTGATGGAGTGAGTGTGATTGTGTCAGGGTGATGGTGATGGAGTGAGTGTGAGGGGGTCAGGGTGACGGTGATGGTGCGAGTGTGAGGGTGTTAGAGTGATGGTGATGGAGTGAGTGTGATTGTGTCAGGTTGATGGTGATGGAGTGAGTTTGAGGGGGTCATGGTGACGGTGGTGGAGTGAGTGTGAGTGTGTCAGGGTGACGGTGATGGAGTGCGTGTGAGGGGATCAGTGTGGCGGTGATGGAGTGAGTGTGAGGGGACCAGGGTGACGGTGTTGGAGTGAGTGTGAGAAGATCTGGATGATGGTGTTTGAGTTAGTGGGAGTGGGTCAGCGTGACGGTGATGGAGTGAGTGTGAGGGGGTTAGAGTGATGGTGATGGAGTGAGTGTGATTGTGTCAGGGTGATGGTGATGGAGTGAGTGTGAGGGGGTCAGGGTGACGGTGATGGTGCGAGTGTGAGGGGGTTAGAGTGATGGTGATGGAGTGAGTGTGATTGTGTCAGGGTGATGGTGATGGAGTGAGTTGAGGGCGTCATGGTGACGGTGATGAAGTGCGTTTGAAGGTGTCAGTGTGGCTGTGATGGAATGAGTGTGAGCGGGTCACGGTGACGATGATGGAGTGAGTGTGAGAGGGTCAGGGTGACGTTGATGGAGTGAGTGTGAGAGTGTCAGGGTGACGATGATGGAGTGTGTGTGAGGGGGTCAAGGTGACTGCAACAAAATGAGTTTGAGGGTGTCACGGTGACGGTGATGGAGTGAGTGTATGTGTGTCAGGGTGACGGTGATGGTGTGAGTGTGAGTTGGTCAGGGTGACGGTGATGGATTGAGTGTGAAATTATCAGGGTGACGCTGATGGAGTGAGTTTGCGAAGATCAGGATGACAGTGATGGAGTGAATGTGAGGGGCTCACGGTGACGGTGATTGAGTGTATGTGAGGGGGTCAGTGTGACGGAGATGGAGTGAGTATGAGGTGGTCAGGGTGACAGTGGTGGATTGAGTGTGCGGGGGTCAGTGTGACATTGATGGAGTGAGTGTGAGGGGGTCAGGGTGACAGTGATGGAATGAGTGTGAGGGTGTCAGTGTGACCATCATGGAGTGAGTGTGAGGGTTCCGTGTAACAGTGATGGAGTGAGTGTGAGGGTGTCAGGGTGATGGTGATGGAGTGAATGTATGAGGGTTAGTGTGACAGTGATGGAGTGAGTGTAAGAGGGTCAGTGTGACAGTGATGGAGTGAGTTGAGGGGGTCATGGTGAGGGCGATGAAGTGAGTGTGAAGGGGTCAGTGTGGCTGTGATGGAGCGGGTCACGGTGACGATGATGGAGTGAGTGTGAGAGGGTCAGGGTAACGTTGATGGAGTGAGTGTGAGAGTGTCAGCGTGACGATGATGGCGTGAGTGTGTGTGGTTCAAGGTGACGGTGATGGAATGAGCATGAAGGGGTCAGTGTGGCTGTGATGGAATGAGTGTGAGTCGGTCACGGTGACGGTGATGGAGTGAGTGTGAGAGGGTCAGTGTGACGATGATGGAGTGTGTGTGAGGGGGTCAAGGTGACGGTGATCAAGTGAGTGTGAGTGTGTCAGGGTGACGGTGATGGTGTGAGTGTGTGTGAGTCATGGCGACGGTGATTGAGTGAGTGTGAGGGGTTCAGCGTGACGGTAATTGAGTGAGTGTGAGGGGCCAGGGTAACGGTGATGGAGTGAGAGTGAGAAGATCTGCATGATGGTGATGGAGTGTGTGTGAGGGGGTCAGGGTGACGGTGATGGAGTGAGTGTGAGGGGGTCAGAGTGATGGTGATGGAGTGAGTGTGAGTATGTCAGGGTGACAGTGATGGAATGAGTGTGAGGGGGTTAGAGTGATGGTGATGGAATGAATGTAAGAGGGTCAGTCTGATGGTGATGGAGTGAGTGTGAGGGGGTCAGAGTGATGGTGATGTAGTGAGTATGAGGTGGTCAGGGTGACAGTGGTGGATTGAGTGCGTGGGGGTCAGTGTGACAGAGATGGAGTTAGTGTGAGGGGGTCAGCGTGACAGTGATGGTATGAGTGTGAGGGTGTCAGGGTGACGATCATGGAGTGAGTGTGAGAGTTCCGTGTAACAGTGATAGAATGAGTGTGAGGGGGTCAGAATGATTGTGATGGAATGAATGTAAGAGGGTTAGTGTGACAGTAATGGAGTGAGTGGAAGAGGGTCAGTGTGACAGTGATGGAGTGAGTTGAGGGGGTCATGGTGACTGTGATGAAGTAAGTGTGAAGGGGTCAGTGTGGCTGTGATGGAATGAGTGTGAGTGGGTCACCCTGACGTTGATGGTGTGAGTGTGAGAGTGTCAGGGTGACGATGATGGAGTGAGTGTGAGGGGGTCAAGGTGACGGTGATGTAGTGCATTTGACGGGGTCAGTGTGAGGGTGATGGAGCGAGTGTGAGGGGGTCAGAGTCACGGTGATGGAGTGAGTGTGAGGGATTCAGCGTGACGGTGATGGAGTGAGTGTGAGGGGACCAGGGTGACGGTGATGGAGTGAGTGTGAGAAGATCTGGATGATGGTGTTTGAGTGAGTGTGAGGGGGTCAGGGTGACGGTGATGGTGCGAGTGTGAGGGGGTTAGAGTGCTGGTGATGGAGTGAGTGTGATTGTGTCAGGGTGATGGTGATGGAGTGAGTTGAGGGGGTCATGGTGACGGTGATGAAGTGAGTTTGAAGGGGTCAGTGTGGCTGTGATGGAATGAGTGTGAGAGGGTCTGGGTGACGTTGATGGAGTGAGTGTGAGAGTGCCAGGGTGACGATGATGGCATGAGTGTGTGTGGGTCAGGGTGACGGTGATGGAGTGAGTGTGAGGGGTTCAGCGTGACGGTAATTGAGTGAGTGTGAGGGGCCAGGGTGACGGTGATGGAGTGAGTGTGAGAAGATCTGCATGATGGTGATGGAGTGTGTGTGAGGGAGTCAGGGTGACGGTGATGGAGTGAGTGTGAGGAGGTTAGAATGATGGTGATGGAGTGAGTGTGACAGGGTGATGGTGATGGAGTGAGTGTGAGGGGGTCAGAGTGATGGCGATGGAGTGAGTGTGAGTATGTCAGGGTGAAAGTGATGGAGTGAGTGTGAGGGGGTCAAGGTGATGGTGATGGAATGAATGTAAGAGGGTCAGTCTGATGGTGATGGAGTGAGTGTGAGGGGGTCAGAGCGATGGTGATGGAGTGAGTGTGAGGGGGTCAGAGCGATGGTGATGGAGTGAGTATGAGGTGGTCAGGGTGACAGTGGTGGATTGAGTGTGTGGGGGTCAGTGTGACAGAGATGGAGTGAGTGTGAGGCTGTCAGGGTGACAGTGATGGTATGAGTGTGAGGGTGTCAGGGTGACGAACATGGAGTGAGTGTGAAGGGGTCAGTGTAACAGTGATAGAATGAGTTGAGGGGTTCAGAATGATTGTGATGGAATGAAGGTAAGAGGGTCAGTGTGACAGTGATGGAGTGAGTTGAGGGGGTCATGGTGACGGTGATGAAGTAAGTGTGAAGGGGTCAGTGTGGCTCTTTTGGAATGAGTGTGAGGGGGTCAGGGTGACGGTGATGGAGTGAGTGTGAGTGGGTCAGAGTGATGGTGATGGAGTGAGTGTGATTGTGTCAGGGTGATGGTGATGGAGTGAGTGTGAGAGGGTCAGGCTGAGGGTGATGGTGCGAGTTTGAAGGGGTCAGTTTGAAAGTGATGGAGTGAGTGTGAGGGGGTCAAGGTGATGGTGATGGAGTGAATGTAAGAGGGTCAGTCTGATGGTGATGGAGTGAATGTGAGGGGGTCAGAGTGATGGTGATGGAGTGAGTGTGAGGGGGTCAGGATGACGGTGTTGAAGTCACTGTGATTGAGTCACTGTGAGGTGATGGAGTGAGTGTGTGGGAGCCAGTGTGATGGTAATGGAGTGAGTGTGTCGGGGTCAGTGTGATGGTGATGGAGTGAGTGTGAACGGGTCAAGGTGATGGTGATGTAGTGCATCTGACGGGGTCAGAGTGACGGTGATGGAGTGAGTGTGAGGGGTTCAGCGTGACGGTGATGGAGTGAGTGTGAGGGGACCAGGGTGACGGTGATGGAGTGAGTGTGAGAAGATCTGGATGATGGTGTTTGAGTGAGTGTGAGGGGGTCAGGGTGACGGTGATGGAGTAAGTGTGAGGGGGTTAGAGTGATGGTGATGGAGTGAGTGTGGTTGTGTCAGGGTGATGGTGATGGAGTGAGTGTGAGGGTGTCAGGGTGACGGTGATGGTGCGAGTGTGAGGGGGTTAGAGTGATGGTGATGGAGTGAGTGTGATTGTGTCAGGGTGATGGTGATGGAGTGAGTTGAGGGGGTCATGGTTACGGTGATGAAGTGAGATTGAAGGGGTCAGTGTGGCTGTGATGGAATGAGTGTGAGAGGGTCAGGGTGACGTTGATGGAGTGAGTGTGAGATTGCCAGGGTGACGATGATGGCGTGAGTGTGTGCAGGGTCAGGGTGACGGTGATGGAGTGAATGTGAGGGGGTCAACCTGACAGTGATGGAGTGAGTGTGACTGGGACAGTGTAACGGTGATGGAGTGAATGTGAAGGGGTCAGCATGACTGTGATGGAGTGAGTGTGAAGGGTTCATGGTGACGGTGATGGAGTGAGTGTGAGTGGGTCAGGGTGATGGTGATGGAGTGCGTGTGAGGGGATCAGTGTGGCGGTGATGGAGTGAGTGTGAGGGGACCAGGGTGACGGTGATGGAGTGAGTGTGAGAAGATCTGGATGATGGTGTTTGAGTTAGTGGGAGTGGGTCAGCGTGACGGTGATGGAGTTAGTGTGAGGGGGTTAGCGTGATGGTGATGGAGTGAGTGTGATTGTGTCAGGGTGATGGTGATGGATTGGGTGTGAGGTTATCAGGGTGACGCTGATGGTGTGAGTGTGAGACGATCAGGATGACGGTGATGGAGTGAATGTGAGGGGTTCACGGTGACGGTGATGGAGTGTATGTGAGGGGGTCAGTGTGGCGGAGATGGAGTGAGTCTGATGTGGTCAGGGTGACAGTGGTGGATTGAGTGTGCGGGGGTCAGTGTGACATTGATGGAGTGAGTGTGAGGGGGTCAGGGTGACAGTGATGGAATGAGTGTGAGGTGTCAGTGTGACCATCATGGAGTGAGTGTGAGGGTTCCGTGTAACAGTGATGGAGTGAGTGTGAGGGTGTCAGGGTGATGGTGATGGAGGGAATGTATGAGGGTTAGTGTGACAGTGATGGAGTGAGTGGAAGAGGGTCAGTGTGACAGTGATGGAGTGAGTTGAGGGGTTCATGGTGAGGGCGATGAAGTGAGTGTGAAGGGGTCAGTGTGGCTGTGATGGAGCGGTTCACGGTGACAATGACGGAGTGAGTGTGAGAGGGTCAGCGTAACGTTGATGGAGTGAGTGTGTGGGGGTCAGGGTGACGATGATGGCGTGAGTATGTGTAGTTCAGTGTGACGGTGATGGAGTGAGCGTGAAGGGGTCAGTGTGGCTGTGATGGAATGAGTGTGAGTGAGTCACGGTGACGGTGATGGAGTGAGTGTGAGAGGGTCAGGGTGACGATGATGGAGTGTGTGTGAGGGGGTCAAGGTGACGGTGATCAAGTGAGTGTGAGTGTGTCAGGGTGACGGTGATGGTGTGAGTGTGTGTGGGTTATGGTGACGGTGATGGAGTGAGTGTGAGGGGTTCAGCGTGACGGTAATTGAGTGAGTGTGAGGGGCCAGGGTGACGGTGATTGAGTGAGTGTGAGAAGATCTGCATGATGGTGATGGAGTGTGTGTGAGGGGGTCAGGGTGACGGTGATGGAGTGAGTGTGAGGGGGTCAGAGTGATTGTGATGGAGTGAGTGTGAGTATGTCAGGGTGAAAGTGATGGAGTGAGTGTGAGGGGGTCACGTTGATGGTGATGGAATGAATGTAAGAGGGTCAGTATGATGGTGATGGAGTGAGTGTGAGGGGGACAGAGTGATGGTGATGGAGTGAGTATGAGGTGGTCAGGGTGACAGTGGTGGATTGAGTGTGTGGGGGTCAGTGTAACAGAGATGGAGTTAGTGTGAGGGGGTCAGGGTGACAGTGATGATATGAGTGTGAGGGTGTCAGGGTGACGATCATGGAGTGAGTGTGAGAGTTCCGTGTAACAGTGATAGAATGAGTGTGAGAGGGTCAGAATGATTGTGATGGAATGAATGTAAGAGGGTTAGTGTGACAGTGATGGAGTGAGTGGAAGAGGGTCAGTGTGACAGTGATGGAGTGAGTTGAGGGGGTCATGGTGACGGTGATGAAGTAAGTGTGAAGGGGTCAGTGTGGCTGTGATGGAATGAGTGTGAGTGGGTCACGGTGTCGGTGATGGAGTGAGTGTGAGAGGGTCAGGGTGACTTTGATGGAGTGAGTGTGAGAGTGTCAGGGTGACGATGATGGAGTGAGTGTGAGGGGGTCACGGTGATGGTGATCAAGTGAGTGTGAGTGTGTCAGGGTGACGGTGATGGAGTGAGTGTGAGAAGATCTGCATGATGGTGATGGAGTGTGTGTGAGGGTGTCAGGGTGACGGTGATGGAGTGAGTGTGAGGAGGTCAGAATGATGGTGATGGAGTGAGTGTGTCAGGGTGATGGTGATGGAGTGAGTGTAAGGGGGTCAGAGTGATGGCGATGTAGTGAGTGTGAGTATGTCAGGGTGAAAGTGATGGAGTGAGTGTGAGGGGGTCAAGGTGATGGTGATGGAATGAATGTAAGAGGGTCAGTCTGATGGTGATGGAGTGAGTGTGAGGGGGTCAGAGCGATGGTGATGGAGTGAGTATGAGGTGGTCAGGGTGACAGTGGTGGATTGAGTGTGTGGGGGTCAGTGTGACAGAGATGGAGTGAGTGTGAGGCGGTCAGGGTGACAGTGATGGTATGAGTGTGAGGGTGTCAGGGTGACGAACATGGAGTGAGTGTGAAGGGGTCAGTGTAACAGTGATAGAATGAGTGTGAGGGGTTCAGAATGATTGTGATGGAATGAAGGTAAGAGGGTCAGTGTGACAGTGATGGAGTGAGTTGAGGGGGTCATGGTGACGGTGATGGAGTGAGTGTGAGTGGGTCAGAGTGATGGTGATGGAGTGAGTGTGATTGAGTCAGGTTGATGGTGATGGAGTGAGTGTGAGAGGGTCAGGCTGAGGGTGATGGTGCGAGTTTGAAGGGGTCAGTTTGAAAGTGATGGAGTGAGTGTGAGGGGGTCAAGGTGATGGTGATGGAGTGAATGTAAGAGGGGCAGTCTGATGGTGAGGGAGTGAATGTGAGGGGGTCAGAGTGATGGTGATGGAGTGAGTGTGAGGGGGTCAGGATGACGGTGTTGGAGTCACTGTAATTGAGTCACTGTGAGGTGATGGAGTGAGTGTGTGGGAGCCAGTGTGATGGTAATGGAGTGAGTGTGTCGGGGTCAGTGTGATGGTGATGGAGTGAGTGTGAACGGGTCAAGGTGACGGTGATGTAGTGCATCTGACGGGGTCAGTGTGAGGGTGATGGAGCGAGTGTGAGGGGGTCAGAGTGACGGTGATGGAGTGAGTGTGAGGGGTTCAGCGTGACGGTGATGGAGTGAGTGTGAGGGGACCAGGGTGACGGTGATGGAGTGAGTGTGAGAAGATCTGGATGATGGTGTTTGAGTGAGTGTGAGGGGGTCAGGGTGACGGTGATGGAGTAAGTGTGAGGGGGTTAGAGTGATGGTGATGGAGTGAGTGTGGTTGTATCAGGGCGATGGTGATGGAGTGAGTGTGAGGGTGTCAGGGTGACGGTGATGGTGCGAGTGTGAGGGGGTTAGAGTGATGGTGATGGAGTGAGTGTGATTGTGTCAGGGTGACGGTGATTAAGTGAGATTGAAGGGGTCAGTGTGGCTGTGATGGAATGAGTGTGAGAGGGTCAGGGTGACGTTGATGGAGTGAGTGTGAGAGTGCCAGGGTGACGATGATGGCGTGAGTGTGTGTGGGTCAGGGTGACGGTGATGGAGTGAATGTGAGGGGGTCAACCTGACAGTGATGGAGTGAGTGTGACTGGGACAGTGTAACGGTGATGGAGTGAGTGTGAAGGGGTCAGCATGACTGTAATGGAGTGAGTGTGAAGGGTTCATGGTGACGGTGATGGAGTGAGTGTGAGTGGGTCAGGGTGACGGTGATGGAGTGCATGTGAGGGGATCAGTGTGGCGGTGATGGAGTGAGTGTGAGGGGACCAGGGTGACGGTGATGGAGTGAGTGTGAGAAGATCTGGATGATGGTGTTTGAGTTAGTGGGAGTGGGTCAGCGTGACAGTGATGGAGTGAGTGTGAGGGGGTCAGGGTGACGGTGATGGTGCGAGTGTGAGGGGGTTAGAGTGATGGTGATGGAGTGAGTGTGATTGTGTCAGGGTGATGGTGATGGAGTGAGTTGAGCGTGTCATGGTGACGGTGATGAAGTGAGTTTGAAGGTGTCAGTGTGGCTGTGATGGAATGAGTGTGAGCGGGTCACGGTGACGATGATGGAGTGAGTGTGAGAGGGTCAGGGTGACGTTGATGGAGTGAGTGTGAGAGTGTCAGGGTGACGATGATGGAGTGTGTGTGAGGGGGTCAAGGTGACTGCAACAAAATGAGTTTGACGGTGTCACGGTGACGGTGATGGAGTGAGTGTATGTGTGTCAGGGTGACGGTGATGGAGTGAGTGTGAGTTGGTCAGGGTGACGGTGATGGATTGAGTGTGAGGTTATCAGGGTGACGCTGATGGTGTGAGTGTGAGAAGATCAGGATGACGGTGATGGAGTGAATGTGAGGGGCTCACGGTGACGGTGATGGAGTGTATGTGAGGGGGTCAGTGTGACGGAGATGGAGTGAGTATGATGTGGTCAGGGTGACAGTGGTGGATTGAGTGTGCGGGGGTCAGTGTGACATTGATGGAGTGAGTGTGAGGGGGTCAGGGTGACAGTGATGGAATGAGTGTGAGGTGTCAGTGTGACCATCATGGAGTGAGTGTGAGGGTTCCGTGTAACAGTGATGGAGTGAGTGTGAGGGTGTCAGGGTGATGGTGATGGAGTGAATGTATGAGGGTTAGTGTGACAGTGATGGAGTGAGTGGAAGAGGGTCAGTGTGACATTGATGGAGTGAGTTGAGGGGGTCATGGTGACGGTGATGAAGTAAGTGTGAAGGGGTCAGTGTGGCTCTGATGGAATGAGTGTGAGGGGGTCAGGGTGACGGTGATGGAGTGAGTGTGAGTGGGTCAGAGTGATGGTGATGGAGTGAGTGTGATTGAGTCAGGTTGATGGTGATGGAGTGAGTGTGAGAGGGTCAGGCTGAGGGTGATGGTGCGAGTTTGAGGGGGTCAGTTTGAAAGTGATGGAGTGAGTGTGAGGGGGTCAAGGTGATGGTGATGGAGTGAATGTAAGAGGGGCAGTCTGATGGTGAGGGAGTGAATGTGATGGGGTCAGAGTGATGGTGATGGAGTGAGTGTGAGGGGGTCAGGATGACGGTGTTGGAGTCACTGTGATTGAGTCACTGTGAGGTGATGGAGTGAGTGTGTGGGAGCCAGTGTGATGGTAATGCAGTGAGTGTGTCGGGGTCAGTGTGATGGTGATGGAGTGAGTGTGAACGGGTCAAGGTGACGGTGATGTAGTGCATCTGACGGGGTCAGTGTGAGGGTGATGGAGTGAGTGTGAGGGGGTCAGAGTGACGGTGATGGAGTGAGTGTGAGGGGACCAGGGTGACGGTGATGGAGTGAGTGTGAGAAGATCTGGATGATGGTGTTTGAGTGAGTGTGAGGGGGTCAGGGTGACGGTGATGGAGTAAGTGTGAGGGGGTTCGAGTGATGTTGATGGAGTGAGTGTGGTTGTATCAGGGTGATGGTGTTGGAGTGAGTGTGAGGGTGTCAGGGTGACGGTGATGGTGCGAGTGTGAGGGGGTTAGAGTGATGGTGATGGAGTGAGTGTGATTGTGTCAGGGTGATGGTGATGAGTGAGTGTGAGGGGGTCATGGTGACGGTGATGAAGTGAGATTGAAGGGGTCAGTGTGGCTGTGATGGAATGAGTGTGAGAGGGTCAGGGTGACGTTGATGGAGTGAGTGTGAGAGTGCCAGGGTGACGATGATGGCGTGAGTGTGTGTGGGTCAGGGTGACGGTGATGGAGTGAGTGTGAGGGGTTCAGCGTGATGGTAATTGAGTGAGTGTGAGGGGCCACGGTGACGGTGATGGAGTGAGTGTGAGAATATCTGCATGATGGTGATGGAGTGTGTGTGAGGGGGTCAGGGTGACGGTGATGGAGTAAGTGTAAGGGAGTCAGAGTGATGGTGATGGAGTGAATGTGTCAGGGTGATGGTGATGGAGTGAGTGTGAGGGGGTCAGAGTGATGGTGATCGAGTGAGTGTGAGTATGTCAGGGTGAAAGTGATGGAGTGAGTGTGAGGGGGTCAGGGTGACAGTGATGGAGTGAGTGTGAGGGTGTTAGAGTGATGGTGATGGAGTGAGTGTGATTGTGTCAGGGTGATGGTGATGCAGTGAGTGTGATTGTGTCAGGGTGATGGTGATGGAGGGAGTTGAGGGGGTCATGGTGACGGTGATGGAGTGAGTTTGAAGGGGTCAGTGTGGCTGTGATGGAATGAGTGTGAGTGGGTCACGGTGGCGGTGATGGAATGAGTGTGAGAGGGTCAGGGTGACGTTGATGGACTGAGTGTGAGAGTGCCAGGGTGACGTTGATGGCGTGAGTGTGTGTGGGTCAGGGTGACGGTGATGGAGTGAGTGTGAAGGTGTCAACCTGACAGTGATGGAGTGAGTGTGACTGGGACAGTGTGACGGAGCTGGAGTGAGTGTGAAGCGGTCAGCATGACTGTGATGGCGTGAGTGTGAAGGGTTCATGGTGACGGTGATGGAGTGTGTGTGAGTGGGTCAGGGTGACGGTGATGGAGTGAATGTGAGGGGTTCAGCCTGACGGTGATGGAGTGAGTGTGACTGGGACAGTGTGACGGTGATGGAGTGAGTGTGAGTGGGTCAGCGTGATGGGGTAGGAATGAGTGCCAGGGGGTCAGGGTGATGGTGATGGTGATGGTTAGAGTGATGGTGATAGAGTGAGTGTGATTGTGTCAGGGTGATGGTGATGGAGTGAGTGTGACGGGGTCAGGGTGACGGTGATGGAGTGAGTGTGAGGGGGTCAGAGTGATGGTGATGGAGTGAGTGTGAGTGTGTCAGGTTGATGGTGATGGAGTGAGTGTGAGAGTGTCAGGGTGACGGTGATGGGGCGAGTATGAGGGGGTCAGGGTGAAAGTGATGGAGTGAGTGTGAGGGGGTGAAGGTGATGGTGATGGAGTGAATGTGAGAAGATCTGGATGATGGTGTTTGAGTGAGTGTGAGGGGGTCAGGTTGACGGTGATGGAGTGAGTGTGAGGGGGTTAGAGTGATGGTGATGGAGTGAGTGTGATTGTGTCAGGGTGATGGTGATGGAGTGAGTGTGAGGGGGTCAGGGTGACGGTGATAGTGCGAGTGTGAGGGGGTTAGAGTGATGGTGATGGAGTGAGTGTGATGTGTCAGGGTGATGGTGATGGAGTGAGTGTGAGGGGGTCATGGTGACGGTGATGAAGTGAGTTTGAAGGGGTCAGTGTGGCTGTGATGGAATGAGTATGAGAGTGTCAGGGTGACGTTGATGGAGTGAGTGTGAGAGTGCCAGGGTGACGTTGATGGCGTGAATGTGTGTGGGTCAGGGTGACGGTGATGGAGTGAGTGTGAAGGGGTCAACCTGACAGTGATGGAGTGAGTGTGACTGGGACAGTGTGACGGTGATGGAGTGAGTGTGAAGGGGTCAGCATGACTGTGATGGAGTGAGTGTGAAGGGTTCATGGTGATGGTGATGGAGTGAGTGTGAGTGGGTCAGGGTGACGGTGATGGAGTGAATGTGAGGGGGTCAGCCTGACGGTGATGGAGTGAGTGTGACTTGGACAGTGTGACGGTGATGGAGTGAGTGTGAGTGGGTCAGCGTGATGGGGAAGGAGTGAGTGCCAGGGGGTCAGGGTGACGGTGAAGGAGTGCGTGTGAGGGGATCAGTGTGGCGGTGATGGAGTGAGTGTGAGGCGATCAGGGGGACGGTGATGGAGTGCGTGTGAGGGGATCCAGGGTGACAGTGATAGAATGAATTTGTGGAGGTCATGGTGACGGTGATGAAGTGAGTGTGAAGGGGTCAGGGTGACTGCAACAAAATGGGTTTGAGGGTGTCACGGTGACGGTGATGGAGTGAGTGTATGTGTGTCAGGGTGTGGTGTAAAATTATGTCCCAATACATGTGTGAATCATAATGTAACACATGTATTGGGCCAAGCAGTGGAATGTGGTGAAAGGGTTAAAATTGTGTCCCAATACATGTGTGAATCTAACCGAAAATGGAAGGTGTCGCTTAGTCCCGTGTGAATCTTATTACACACCTTCCCGTGTGAATCTTCTTATCTGTATGTGACCAGAATGGAATGTGTTTTTCAGCCTTGCTCTGCTGTTCACATGAATGTTTAGATCTCGAAAAGACGGTGACGGTGATGAAGTACGTGTGAAAGGGTCAGTGTGGCTGTGATGGAATGAGTGTGAGTGTGTCACGGTGTCGGTGATGGAGTGAGTGTGAGAGGGTCAGGGTGACGTTGATGGAGTGAGTGTGAGAGTGCCAAGGTGACGATGATGGAGTGAGTGTGAGGGAGTCACGGTGACGGTGATCAAGTGAGTGTGAGTGTGTCAGGGTGACGGTGATGGAGTGAGTGTGAGAAGATCTGCATGATGGTGATGGAGTGAGTGTGAGGGGTTCAGGGTGACGGTGATGGAGTGAGTGTGAGGGGTTCAGAGTGATGGTGATGGAGTGAGTGTGAGTATGTCAGGTTGATGGTGATGGAGTGAGTGTGAGAGGGTCAGGGTGACGGTGATGGGGCGAGTATGAGGGGGTCAGGGTGAAAGTGATGGAGTGAGAGTGAGGGTTTCAAGGTGATGGTGATGGAGTAAATGTAAGAGGGTCAGTCTGATGGTGATGGAGTGAGTGTGTGGGAGCCAGTGTGTTGGTAATGGAGTAAGTGTGTCGGGGTCAGTGTGATGGTGATGGAGTGAGTGTGTGGGAGCCAGTGTGTTGGTAATGGAGTAAGTGTGTCGGGGTCAGTGTGATGGTGATGGAGTGAGTGTGAACGGGTCAAGGTGACGGTGATGTAGTGCATCTGACGGGGTCAATGTGAGGGTGATGGAGCGAGTGTGAGGGATCAGCGTGACGGTGATGGAGTGAGTGTGAGGGGACCAGGGTGACGGTGATGGAGTGAGTGTGAGAAGATCTGGATGATGGTGTTTGAGTGAGTGTGAGGGGGTCAGGGTGACGGTGATGGAGTGAGTGTGAGGGGGTTAGAGTGATGGTGATGGAGTGAGTGTGATTGTGTCAGGGTGATGGTGATGGAGTGAGTGTGAGGGGGTCAGGGTGACGGTGATAGTGCGAGTGTGAGGGGGTTAGAGTGATGGTGATGGAGTGAGTGTGAGGGGGTCATGGTGACGGTGATGAAGTGAGTTTGAAGGGGTCAGTGTGGCTGTGATGGAATGAGTATGAGAGTGTCAGGGTGATGTTGATGGAGTGAGTGTGAGAGTGCCAGGGTGACGTTGATGGCGTGAATGTGTGTGGGTCAGGGTGACGGTGATGGAGTGAGTGTGAAGGGGTCAACCTGACAGTGATGGAGTGAGTGTGACTGGGACAGTGTGACGGTGATGGAGTGAGTGTGAAGGGGTCAGCATGACTGTGATGGAGTGAGTGTGAAGGGTTCATGGTGATGGTGATGGAGTGAGTGTGAGTGGGTCAGGGTGATGGGTGATGGAGTGAATGTGAGGGGGTCAGCCTGACGGTGATGGAGTGAGTGTGACTTGGACAGTGTGACGGTGATGGAGTGAGTGTGAGTGGGCCAGCGTGATGGGGAAGGAGTGAGTGCCAGGGGGTCAGGGTGACGGTGAAGGAGTGCGTGTGAGGGGATCAGTGTGGCGGTGATGGAGTGAGTGTGAGGCGATCAGGGGGACGGTGATGGAGTGCGTGTGAGGGGATCCAGGGTGACAGTGATAGAATGAATGTGTGGAGGTCATGGTGACGGTGATGAAGTGAGTGTGAAGGGGTCAGGGTGACTGCAACAAAATGAGTTTGAGGGTGTCACGGTGACGGTGATGGAGTGAGTGTATGTGTGTCAGGTTGACGGTGATGGAGTGAGTGTGAGTTGGCCAGGGTGACGGTGATGGATTGCGTGTGAGGTTGTCAGTGTGATGCTGATGGAGTGAGTGTGAGATGATCAGGATGACGGTGATGGAGTGAATGTGAGGGCTGCACGGTGACGGTGATGGAGTGTATGTGAGGGGGTCAGTGTGACGGAGATGGAGTGAGTATGAGGTGGTCAGGGTGACAGTGGTGGATTGAGTGTGCGGCTGTCAGTGTGACATTGATGGTGTGAGTGTGAGGGGTTCAGGGTGACAGTGGTGGATTGAGTGTGCGGGGGTCAGTGTGACATTGATGGAGTGAGTGTGAGGGGGTCAGGGTGACAGTGATGGAATTAGTGTGAGGGTGTCAGGGTGACCATCATGGAGTGAGTGTGAGGGTTCCGTGTAACAGTGATGGAGTGAGTGTGAGGGGGTCAGGGTGATGGTGATGGAGTGAATGTTAGACGGTTAGTGTGACAGTGATGGAGTGAGTGTAAGAGGGTCAGTGTGACAGTGATGGAGTGAGTTGAGGGGGTCATGGTGATGGTGATGAAGTGAGTGTGAAGGGGTCAGTGTGGCTGTGATGGAATGAGTGTTAGCGGGTCACGGTGACGATGATGGAGTGAGTGTGAGAGGGTCAGGGTCACGTTGATGGAGTGAGTGTGAGAGTGTCAGGGTGACGATTATGGCGTGAGTGTGTGTGGTTCAGGGTTACGGTGATGGAGAGAGTGTGAAGGGGTCAGTGTGGCTGTGATGGAATGAGTGTGAGTGGGTCACGGTGACGGTGATGGAGTGAGTGTGAGAGGGTCAGGGTGACGTTGATGGAGTGAGTGTGAGAGTGTCAGGGTGACGATGATTGAGTGTGTGTGAGGGGGCGTGATGTCCGTGGCAGGATTAAAGGAATCTTCCTGGGCCGAATGGCCTGTTTCCACGTTGTAGGTATTATATTAGGACAAGGCTGATCTCAGGGATTAAGGCTTTTGTCAAATGAATTTCTTTTTTTAAAAACGGTCACAATTTCCATATAAGCATATGATTTCAATTGAATCTGTTGAACGATATAAGGAGTGGAGGGGCATTCTTAAAGAGGACATCATGAAGTTCGAGCGAGAATGTCAGATCGCCTTAGCACGTAAAGTTAAGGATATAACCTAAAGAGATTCCACAAGTACATTAAGAACTAGAGACGAAATAGGACCACTTTAAGATGAAAGGGCTCACATTTGTTTTTAACCTCAGCAGATGGAGAGATACATAATGTTCACTTCGTGGAGAACGAAATGGACCCTACAACTAAATATTGATGTTTATAAAGTCGTTTCCATCGTAAAGGGCAAGTGCTGGAGGACTTGGAAAATATGAAGATGGATATTTCTCTGGGATTTGATCTCATGTATCTCGGAACTTTTTGGCAAGTTAGGGAATGAAACTGTTGGGCCTTTCGTAGAAATAATTGTGTAAGCTATTACTATGAGTGAGGCGCCGAAAAAATGGGGAGTGGCTAATTTTGTGCTTTTGTTAAGAAAGGGTTACATGGAGAATCCTGGAAATGATAGACCTGTCTTTCTGACGGTGGTCTTAAGTAAGTTGTTGGATGCAATTATAAACGATAGGATTTAAATGCATTTGGAGATACAAGGAATAAATAGGAATAACCAGAATGTTTTTGCGCGAGGGAAGTTGTATCTCACAAACATGACTGAAATTTCGAGGGCATAACTAATATGATTGATCCGGACAAAGTGGTCGGTATTGCTCACTTGAACTTTAATAAAACCATTTTCAAGGTTCCACATGTTTGCCTGATTCAAAAAGTGAGATCACAGAGAATTCAAGGTGAAATTTCCAATTCGATATAAAATTAGATTAACAGCAGGAGGCTGGGAATAGCCGTGGAAAGTAGCTTTTAGACTGGAGGACTATTACCGATGGTGTCCCACAAGGATCGATGCTGAGCCCACATTCATTTTTTCATTTAAATAAATGATTTAGGTGAGAAGATAAAAAGCATGGTAAGTAATTTGCAAAATTTGTCGGAAAAGGGACAATAAAAAGGTGATGGAAGATTGTGAAGAGATTTTCTCGTCAGGTCAATTTCCCTCTCTGTCCCCGAGTTTTTAAAGCATGGGGGAGTGGGGTTGGGGCCGGACAGTGAAGGGCCATCCGTCCATCGTACAGACCAGGTTATCAGACGTCCATCTATTCTCGTCCCAGTTTGCAGCATTTGCCCCATAACTTTGAGTGTTCTGACTTTCGAGGGAAAATGTCAATGAGATTCGTTCTGTGAGCTTAAATGACACAACAATGGTACTGACGGTTGACATAGTCATACTGGGTTGCAACACCTTTGAGGAATGTATTCTCATGTTCACACACAGAGGCAGACACGCAGGCACATTCCGCGACAGTGATAGAGTCCTCATCATTATACGCACTCCATGCGCTTTACGTCCGCAAGTTTCTCTCGTGAAAGGCGGCTTTAAGTGGAATACAAGCCACCTCTCCAGAAAATATGAACCGTTGCTGTGAGCTGCGATATGAAGTGGATACTGAGCTGAAATAGTCCCACACGCTTCGCATGTGTAACTTTCAGTAACACGAATCCCACCAAATCAAGGCACCTTGCTCCTGGGATCTGACAGGATAGCTCTCAGCAAACATTCCTCACAAAACTACTGACACACGGCAAACTCTAGACACTTTCATGTCTCGTCTCGTCTCGTTCTGTTTCTGTCCCTCTCACACCTCCAGATTCCTCTTCCTGTCTAGTCCCGAGATCATTGTGCTGTTTGATACAAATACAGACACATCGAGAAAGTGATCTTTATTTCAAAAGCAGAATCAGGGAATGTAAGCTGCGAGGGCTTACTCGCGGCAGGGCAATAAGGCACCACGGTTTCATGTCCTGATTATTGTATAGACTGATTCCACCAATGGGCACCATACCAGTTATTACCAATTAAAATCTTCCAATAAATACCGTGACTGACAGAAAGTAGCTTCGACCCCTTCCTCGCCGAGGGGCATTTTGCCAACAATGTCCTGTTCCTTCACAAACTGAGTTTTTCTCAGCTGGCCATGGATGCGTCGAGCACAGAAAATGCCCTTTGGCCCACTAAGTCTGCACATTCCAATTCAGACCCCTGAACTGTTCTTACCCCATTTGGCAGCACTTTGCTCAAAGGCTCAAACGAATTCAGCACTGTAAGTGTTCGATTATATGGGTCTTTCATGCTTTGGAGGTTTCTGCCTTTTCACTCATGACATGCGGTTGGTTGCAGTATCCCAAGATTCTTTATCTGGGTTATATGCATTTTACTTCATTCTGCGATTTTAATTTCAAACAAAAAAGCAGAGAACAAACACACTTCCAGTTCACTCTCGACTCTCAATCACAGTCAGCAAAATGCTTAACTGCATGAGGAACTCACAGTGGAATTAACGCCCATCGCCTCAATCACTTGGCCACACCTGCAGAAGTACGCTACTAAACTGGTTTCAAGTTCTCCCTCCCTGTGGAGCTGAGGGACAGGCAATCATTGTTAGGTTTGTTTGAATTGAATCACCACAGCTTCGACAGGGTAAAATGTCAGGATATGTTTGGTCTGTGTAATCAATCTCGATATTTCAAATTATCATTCATTTAGAAGCAAAGACAGAGATTGCAGGAGAAGCTAAGTATGTCTGGCAGCATCTGGAGATAGAAAAACATAGACAACGATTCAGAGCTTCTTCAGGAGTTTCTCAGAACTCTGTTTTTCTCACAGGGTCTTCCATTCCTGCCGAGTTCCTTGAGCAGTTTTTGTTTTTTGTCAGAGATTCCCAGCATCCGCAACACTTTACTAGCCATTAAACAATAACGGAACACATTTGTCGTTCCTCACTGGATAGGTTTTCCGATTGGGAGCATATTCCCGAACCTACTAAAAACACGAAACTGCACAGCAAAGGATTCGGATGGATAAGAACAGCGACCGCTCCATGCGTGGGAACACCCTATCGGTTACCAGCCAAACGAGAGAATTAATTGCTCCATAGAGACTGGGGAGTTCCTTGTAGCAAGCCCCTTGTAGGATCTCATAAAGAAGACTGTTAGCGAATTCAAGAATTCGCCTGCCCTTCGTAGAATGACAATTGCCCTCGTTTGGTTTGACGTTTCCAAAATGAATCCTGGGGCATTCGTTGTGGAAAATGGGAACAGTCTGATCCCACGCCTTGCCGACACAATCATGTCACCGGGAACCAGCTCTCCTAAAACCGGGACCGACTCCCTTCGTGCCTCATGACGGACATATTCCTGACGACGGTATAAACCCCGGAACTGTGCAGCTGAAGAAAAAAGGATGGTGTGATTGTCGCTCCCTTCCTGGGTCGTGAGAGAACAGCACCTGTCAGTGAAGACCCGAACACACTGACTTCCATCGCCACAGAGACTGATGAGCCAATGGCGTCAATGATCTCCGAATGCAAGCTTTAGTCTGCTCCTCCCCCATGGAAAATGCTCCTTAATTAGCTTTACCTTTCGAAAATAAATCCCTGGAAATTCATTCTGAAGACAAGGGAATAGTCTGCTCCCATCCTCTAAAGACACAACCATGACACCAGGAACCAGTTCTCCTCCAACCGGGACCGTGTCCCTTCCGGCCTTTCAGTGCCTTGTCTGTGACAGTGTTTTCTCATTGTCCCGGAGCTGAAATGAGATTTGACGTCCTGACGTGCAGGAACGAGAATCTTTTCAATGTCACAGATCAGTTCATGCCCGGAGAGCATCAGAGTCAAAGCACTGGCCTCCACAACCACGGAAAGATTTCGAACCTGTCTCTGCTCAGTCGAACAGTTCATCGTTCATTCGCCTCTGGATCCGCTTCCCAAGGAATATATAAAGATTAAAAAAACTCGGGACTAGGATTTCTGCTTTGCTTCTTGACAGTTTCCCCACCTGCCAATTGGCAAAATTTTCCAAGAATCTCTTCACAACCCTCTGCTTTGCACTATGTTCAGAGATAAATGAATCTCACTTTGTGGAGAGATTCCCGACTCTGGGAATGTTTTGTTTGGAGCAAAGACGTTTAATGGGAGATTTCTTGGGAATGTTTATAATGATGTGGGCGAAAGCGGTGTGGATGGGTGCATTGATGATCAGGAGGAACTGCTGCCCCTGACCAAGGCAACTGACCAAAGGACGAGGAGTGAAGACGTTGAATGCAAAACACAACTTGTACCAAATAAACTCAGTAAAACCTACTAATACACCATGTGTTTGTTATTATCTGTGGATATAGGAACAGAGCTAACGTTTTGAGTCAGATCCGTTTCTCGTTCCGAACACAAGTTTCCTGCATGTCAACAATTGAGCAGACCTGAGAAAATGCCGAGTTGTTCAGACGGGTTTTCTGGAGTTGCAGGGATAACTCCCATTGAGAGAGATAGAGTAGATGGGAAGGATCGATTTCAATGAACAGAGAGATTAACAATACGGCAATGGTCGAGTAACAAAGATGTTCTTGTATTTTTACAGCGCCTTTCAGCACGACGTCAGTCACAGGCACTGAAGTAACTTTGAAGTAGATGTGTCATTTTCAAAACTAAAGTGCTAATCAGGGCAGTTTGTTCAACCAGAGCTCAAAAAAGAGCTCTCAGAACTGGCCCGAGAGACGCCAGTGAGATTATGCTTTACTTTAAGCGTTTGTTCCAATCTGGTTTATATCCACAATAGTGCAGGACTGGAGGTTCTAATCTCAGGGGAAGGTGTTACCCACTAACATGCAGATGAGGAGCATGTTCTCACGTTCAGAGGGTAGCAAGTACGTAGAAGTATTTACGGCAGATGTCTGGCAAGTCTCAGTATATTTAAGCCTGCAATTATCTCTGTATTAATAGCATGGAGCGAGTGGCAGAGTGAAATGTGCACAAATGTGCTGACAATTCACACTCGTGGGAGCGCATATTATGTTCAGAACGTGGCATTTCGCACAGGCATATAGATAGGTTGAATGAATGGGGAATAACTTGTCAGATGCAGTTTCATGTTGGCATTATGAGGTCATGCACTTTGGTCGGAGGAGTCAAAAGAAAGAACACTATTAAAACCGAGAGAAAGTAGAAGAAACGTGTGAGACAGGTGAATCTCATGCCTGACACAAACATATTCTTTCCCTGACAAAAAGGATGGCTTCCTTGCCGAATGCTCACAATGAAAGAGATGGTTTCCAAGGAAAGTAAAAAACCCTGAAACAAATAGCCTAATCGAAAACAAAGGAAAGAATTGAGTCGTTCCAATGGACAACTTTGATGCTTATGGCTCTCTAAAATTTGTTTATAATGGAGCTGGAAGTGGGAATTGGGGGAGCTGGGGAGTGAAATTCAGGTCACCCATGATTACTGTCATCCTTCGTCTGTTTCCCTCATGTTTTGTATGTTTTATTTCGCATTGTGGTTACTGTGAGTGCGCTTGTAAACCACACCGCTGGTGACTTGTTTCCCAAAGGGTTCTTCAACACGACTCGTAATATTCAACATTCTTTTCTCCTGAATCTAGGTAATCTCTAAACATCCAGAACCTCGACATTTTCCACGCCTGTCTGCCTTCTTGCAATATCAATTGATCCATCACTGTGCTCCTGTTGCACAAATCAAGAACGACCCAAACCGCATCAATTGCATCGAGGCTGCGAACGCAGATAACTGCAGCCGCTCCCCAGAGTACTGGCAACTGTGTGATCACAGAAGCACACATTAAACAGCCAGGAAACTCAAAATAATTACAATGCCAGAGGCCGTGCCAGGAACAGCACCTGAGAAACAACAGAAACACTCTTTTGAGCTACAGACCTGGTTATATTTTTCAATCAGTAATCGAAGTTTACATTGGTTCAATCAACTGATCCCTCACTCAAGGAACCAACAACTGCTGCAAACGGAGGAGAAAATGAGGACTTTAGATACTGGACATCAGAGTCTAGAGTGCAGTGATGGAAAACACAGCAGGTCAGACAGCATCTGAGGAGCAGGAGAATCGATGTTTTGGGCATGTGCCTGATGACTTTCTCATGCCAGAAACGTCCATTCTCTTGCTTCCTGAATGCTGCCTAACCTGCTGTACTTTTCCAGCAACACCGTCTCCATTGCTGCAGACTGTCATACAATCCAAGCTTCCAGCCGCAGAATCAGCAACACTCAGTGTAATGAGTCAACCTATTGAGGACACCTGGCAGTGGTGTTTAGTGTCAAGTAGATCTTCATGAATGCGTGTCGTGAATTGTCTGTCCTGTATAATGTTCCCTGCTCTCACTACGTGCAACATTGTTTGACCATATTTGTATTGTACATGATGGGTATTGGGTCCATTGTTCTGGTGAGTTGTTGTCTAAATGTGGCTTTCGGTTTATATTCTTTCATAAATCCGAGTAGTCAAAGGCTGTCCGTTCCAAGATATTTTTGCTTGATGTGTTGGGTCTTGGCATGCCCTCCTAACGTTGTTTGTCTGCAACGAATTTGCGGGAATATCTATTGTTGCAAAGCATTTCTGGAGGATCCAGTAAACACCACAATCAGTTGTATAGAGAGACAATGCCCAGACATGACGAGGTCAACAAATTCGACCAGAACAACACAACAATAATTGGACAATAGTGGGCAGCCAGAGATTTTCTAGAATGACGAGACTCATCCAATGACTCCATCAAAGAACATGTTGACCTGGACGTAACATACCGTGATATGTAATGAATGACAAGAAGCAGCAACTGAAAGCAGTGGGAAGGAAATCACACCAATTCGAAACGCTACAGGACAGCAGAGCTTCATAAGAGTCTCATCAGCCTTGAGGATGTCACCGAGAAAGGGCAAGAAACTGCTGCAAACCAACTTCCCAACACTATCGAACATCCACACACCATCTGCAAACTTCACTGGAACTACAAATCTTTACACAAACCTTGAAACCCTGAAACAGTCAGGGCCGCCCCAGCGGAAAATGAACCCTTGCATCCCACATGACAGCTGAGGATACGAAACGCCATACTCCAGTGGACGTCAGAGCGAACTGCTCTTGCAAGCTACTTGTGCGCGCTCTTGTCAAAATAACTGCTTGATTATCCTCATCCAATTTTTCATCGTTTGACGTTGTGTGCTTTTAGCATTACAAATTTATATCTGAATATCTCTGAATTTTCTGAGAATTTCTGCCGTTCCAACACTTAGAGACAGTGAGTTCCAGATTCCAACCACTCGTTGTCTGATAACGTTTTTTATGTGCAACGACCCAAACCTTTTTACTCTTATCTTAAATCTATGGCTCCTTGGTGATTGATCCCTCCATCAAATGTTTCGTTAAGTGTACATAATCCATACTGCTCATCATTTCATACATCTCAACACTGTCTCATCTCAATTTCCCCTGCTTTCAGAAAAAACAACGCCAGTCTGTCTGAACTCTGTAATATTTGAAGTTCTTCAATCCAGATAATAAATTGGCAAATCACTTCTGCATCGTTTCCGCAGTTGTCATATCACTGCTATTATGTGAATTGCAAAATTATAAACAATAATCTAGCGAGAGACAAATGATGACTTGAAATAAATGTGGGGAGACCAGAGACATTGGTCTTTTCCAATAAAGTCATTCCCTCGATACTGTTCTGTGCCCTTTTCATGAACGCAATGCTCCAATAATCTCTGATCCATGCAAATAAAACACTATACGTGAGGATTCAAAACCCAACCACATTGTCTGATAGCATTAAGTGGCTTAATGGTCCTGATGGTGTTATTGTGTCACGTTCACTTAACAAGAGTGACAGCTACAGCACAGACTTAACGGTGTCAATGTGAAAGTGAATGTTATTTTTTTCAATGCCCCAGTGACATGGGAGGAGGGATGGAAAGGGGGAATAGTAATTATTAAAGGGAGAAAAATCTCCGAGATTGGGTGCTGAGAGTGGCGGCTTGAAGCATTAAAACCAACACCTGAGTGAGTATTTTCATCTTAAAAGTGATTGTGTCCTTTCTGCGTTTGTTTTGCACAGGTTATGTGGAGTAACATGGAACAAATGCTCATTACAGATACTCGGATTTGAATGGAGGTAGCTTGACCACAAAGCAGAGGACGAACCATTATTCGATTATATGAAAAAAGCACAATACAAAAAGCATTTAATGCAATGGCTGAGATAGTTGAGGAACCGCATCGCATGCACAACAGGAAAGCCCACTGAGATTGGCTTGAATCGTCCCCTTCAATGTCCCCAGTGGCTGTGGAGATTCCATCATTGAGAATGTTGAAGATTGAATTTGATAGATTTCAATAAAAGATGAAATGTACAGTCGAGAGTTCACAAATATTGTTGAAATATCGGTTTCAATAAACATGAAGTTTCACATCGTAACTTTACCAGTGCCGTGAGACAAGGAAGAAACTATTATTGCACACTCACATCACACCGGTTCCCAGGTCTGGACTCAGTGAAACTGTGTACACAGTGGCGAAGATCCGATTGGAAATTGAGAGTGGGACGAACGAGTGGATATCTACTTTGCCAGTGACAAACTCCATGAGCATGCAGTCCTACTGTGAAGGTAGAGAGGCGCGTGAAACGCCAGGGCTGGGAGCTTCAAACTCGTTCGGTGAAACCTCTGTTGACATGGCGTAGAGGGCATTGGGTCATGGGAAAAGATCCTGAGCTATTTTAATCTGAATTGAAATGATTAGATTAGATTCCCTACAGGATGAAACCATGCCCTTCGGACCAACATGTTCACTACAACCCTCCGAAGATCAACCCATCCCAACCCTATGTTTACCCCTGCCTAAGACACCTAACATTATGGAGAATTTAGCATAGCTAATTCACGTGATGTGCATATCTCTTAGATTGTGGGGGGTACCGGAGTACACGGTCGAAACAGAGGGCCTGAGGGAGGGGTGAGAGAGAGGGGCTGTGAGAGAGATCGGAGTGGAAGAGAGAGCTGGTGAGAAAGAGACAGGGGGTGACAGAGAGACAGGCTGAGAGAGAGAGAGGGGGTGACAGGGAGGGGGTGAGAGAGAGGCTGGCAGAGAAAGAGAGGGTGAGAGTGAGGGGTGAGAGAGGGGGTAAGAGAGCGAGAGGGGAAAGAGAGAGAAGGTTGAGAGGGTGAGAGCGAGAGGGAGGATGAGAAAGACCGGGGTGGAGGAGAGAGCGGGTGAGAAAGAGAAAGGGGGTGAGTGAGAGTGGGGGAGACGGGAAGAGAGAGGAGTTGAGAGAGAGGGGGTGAGAGAGAAAGGGGGTGAGAAAGAGAGAGAGTGAGTGAAAAAGAGAGAGTGTAAGTGAGAAAGATAGAGCTTGAGTAAGAAAGAGTGAGCGGGTGAGAGAGAAGGGCTGAGGGAGAGGGGATGAGAGACAAGGGGTGATTGAGAGAGAAAGTGCGGAGGGGGTAAGAGAGAGAATGGAGAAGAGAAGGGGAGGGTGTGATTGAGAGAGGGGGTGAGAGAGAGGGATGAGCGAGAGGAGTGAGGGGGAGGGGTCAGAGAGAAAGCGTGGGGTAAGATGGAAAGGGTGTGCGAGGGGGTGAGAGAGAGGGGTGAGAGAGACGGGATGAGAGACAATGGAGAGAGAGAGGGTTTGAGAAAGAGAGAGGGCGTGAGAGATTGAGGGTGTGCGAGAGTGAGGGGATGAGAGAGTGAGAGAGGATGAGAGAGGGGTGGTGAGAGAGAGGGGGTGAGAGAGAGAGATGGAACGAGAGAGAGGGGTGAGAGAGAGGGGGTGAGAAACAGGGGTTGTGAGAGGAGGTGAGAGAGTGAGGATGTGAGAGAGTGAGAGGATGAGAGAGTGAGGGTGTTTGAGTGAGGGGATGGTGAGAGAGAAAGGGAGTGTGAGAGAGAGGGGTGAGAGCGCGATGGGTGAGACAGAAGGGTTGAGAGAGAGGGGGTGAGAGAGAGGGGGTGAGAGAGAGGGGTGGTTGAGAGAGACAGGGGGTGGGAGGTGAGAAAGAGAGATAGGTTAGAGAGAGGGAGGTGGGAGAGAGAGGGGTGAAAGAGAGAAGGGTGAGAGAGTGAGAGGGTGGAAGAGGGGGGTGGGAGAGAAAGGGGGTGAGAGAGAGAGATAGGTGAGAGGGCGGTGAGAGGGAGAGGTGGGAGTCAGTGACAGAGATGGGGTGGAAGAGAGAGGGGTGAGAGAGAGAGGTGTTGAGAGAGTGGATCAGAGAGAGGGAGGGAGCGAGAAGGAGAGAGCGGACATGAGAAAGAGGCAGAGAGATGGTGGGAGAGAGGGAGGAGGTGAGAGACCGAGGGTGTGTGAGAGAGGGGATGAGAGAGTGAGGGGAGTTGAGAGAGGGGGTGGTCAGAGAGGAGTGTTGAGAGACACAGGGAGTGAGAGACAGGTGTGTGAGAGAGGGGGTGAGAGACAAGGGCTGATTGAGAGAGAGAAAGTGGGGAGGAGGTAAGAGAGAGAGTGCAGTGAGAAGGAAAGGGTGTGGAGAGAGAGTGGGTGAGAGAGAGAGGGGTGAGAGAGCGAAGGGTGAGAGAGAGGAGTTGAAAGAGAGGTGGAGAGATGGGTGTGAGAGAGAGAGGTGTTGAGAGAGAGGGGGTGATAGAGTGAAGGTGTTTGAGAGAGGGGGCGGTGAGAGAGAAAGGGAGTGAGAGTGAGGGAGTGTGAGAGAGAGGGGTGAGAGCGCGAGGGGTGAGAGAGAGGGGTTGAGAGAGTGCGTGTGGGAGGTGAGAGAGAGATAGGTTAGAGAGAGGGAGGTGGGAGAGAGAGGGGTGAAAGAGAGAAGGGTGAGAGAGTGAGAGGGTGGAAGGGGGGTGGGAGAGAGAGGGTGTGAGAGAGAGGAGATGGGTGAGAGGGCGGTGAGAGGGAGAGGTGCGAGTCAGTGACAGAGAGGGGGTGGGAGAGAGAAGGGTGAAAGAGAGAGGTGTTGAGAGAGTGGGTCAGAGAGAGGGAGCGAGAAGGAGAGATGGGAGTGAGTGAGAGGCAGAGAGATGGTGGGAGAGAGGGAGGAGGTGAGAGACCGAGGGTGTGTGAGATAGGAGATGAGAGAGTGAGGGGAGTTGAGAGAGGGGGTGGTCAGAGAGGGGTGGTGAGAGACACAGGGAGTGAGAGACAGATGTGTGAGAGAGGGGGTGAGAGACAAGGGCTGATTGAGAGAGAGAAAGTGGGGAGGAGGTAAGAGAGAGTGCAGTGAGAAGGAAAGAGTGTGAGAGAGAGAGTGGGTGAGAGAGAGGGGTGATAGAGCGAAGGGTGAGAGAGAGGAGTTGAGAGAGAGGCGGAGAGAGGGGTGTGAGAGAGAGAGGTGTTGAGAGAGAGAGGTGAGAGAGTGAGGGTGTGAGAGAGTGAGGGGATGAGAGAGTGAAGGTGTTTGAGAGAGGGGGTGGTGAGAGAGAAAGTGAGTGAGAGTGAGGGGCTGTGAGAGAGAGGGGTGAGAGCGCGAGGGGTGAGAGAGGGGTTGAGAGAGTGGGGGTGGAGGTGAGAGAGAGGGATAGGTTAGAGAGAGGGAGGTGGGAGAGAGAGGGGTGAAAGAGAGAAGGATGAGAGAGTGAGAGGGTGGAAGAGGGGGGTTGGAGAGAGTGGGGTGAGAGAGAGAGATGGGTGAGAGGGTGGTGAGATGGAGAGGTGGGAGTGAGTGACAGAGAGGGGGTGGGAGAGAGAGGGGTGAGAGAGAGCGGTGTTGAGAGAGTGGGTCAGAGAGAGGGAGCGAGAAGGAGCGAGCGGGCATGAGAAAGAAGCAGAGAGATGGTGGGAGAGAGGGAGGAAGTGAGAGGCCGAGGGTGTGTGAGAGAGGGGATGAGACAGTGAGGGGAGTTGAGAGAGGGGGTGGTCAGAGAGGGGTGTTGAGAGCCACAGGGAGTGAGAGACAGGTGTGTGAGAGAGGGAGTGAGAGACAAGGGCTGATTGAGAGAGAGAAAGGGGGGAGGAGGTAAGAGAGAGTGCAGTGAGAAGGAAAGGGTGTGAGAGAGAGAGAGTGGGTGAGAGAGAGGGGTGAGAGAGCGAAGGGTCAGAGAGAGTAGTTGAGAGAGAGGCGGAGAGAGGGGTTGTGAGAGAGAGAGGGTTGAGAGAGAGAGTGGGAGAGAGAGAGAAAGTGAAAGAGAGGGGGTGAGAAAAATGGGTGTGAGAGAGAAGGGGTGTGAGAGAGAAGGGATATGAGAGAGAAGGGGTGTGAGAGAAGGGATGTGAGAGAGAAGGTGTGTGAGACAGAGGGGTGGGAAGGATAGAGAGATGTGGGCTAAGAGAGAGAGTGGGGTGAGAGTGTGAGATGGGAGTGAGAGAGAGGGGTGTGAAAGACAGGGGGAGAGAGGGGGTAGAGAGAGGGGAGAGGGAGAGGGGAGAGAGAGGAGTTTAGAGAGAGGGGGTGAGAGAGACAGGGGGTGATAAAGAGAGAGAGTGAGTGAAAAAGAGAGCGTGTAAGTGAGAAAGAGAGAGCATCACTGAGAAAGAGATAGCGGGTGAGAGAGAGTGTGGTGATTGAGAGAGAGAAAGTGGGGAGGGGGTAAGAGAGAGAGTGGACTGAGAAGGAGAGGGTGTGATTGAGAGAGTGGGTGAGAGAGAGGGGTGAGTGAGAGAGGTGAGATGGGGAGGGGTTAGAGAGAGAGAGCGCGGGTTTAAGAGAGAAAGGGTGTGAGAGGGGGTGAGATAGAGGAGTGAGAGAGAGGTGATAAGAGAGAGAGTGGGGTGAGAGAGAGAGGGTTTGAGAAAGACAGAGGGCGTGAGAGAGTGAGGGTGTGAGAGAGTGAGAGGATGAGAGAGTGATGGGGTTGAGAGAGGGGTTGGTGAGAGAGAGGCGTGCGAGAGAGAGGTGGAGTGAGAGAGGGGTGTGAGAGAGAGGGGGTGAGAGAAAGAGAGGAGGTTGAGAGGGAGGGGGTGAGAAAGTGAGGGTGTAAGAAAGTGAGGGGATGAGAGAGTGAGGGGGTTTGAGAGAGAGGATGGTGAGAGAGAGGGGTGAGAGCGCGAGGGTTGAGGGAGAAGGATTGAGAGAGAGGATGGAGAGAGAGAGGGGGTTGAGAGAGAGAGGGGATGTGGTGGTGAGAGAGAGGGGGGAGGGGGTAAGAGAGAGAGAGTGGAGTGAGAAGGAGTGGGTGTGAGAGAGAGAGAGTGGGTGAGAGAGAGGGGTGAAAGAACGAGTGGTGAGAGTGGGGGCTGGGAGAGAGGGGGTGAGAGAGAGGCGGGTGGGAGAGAGAGCTGGGTGAGAGGGCGGTGAGAGGGAGAGGTGGGAGTGAGTGAAAGAGAGGGTGTTGGAGAAAGAGAGGGGTGAGAGAGAGAGAGAGAGGGGGTGAGGAGAGAGAGGGGATGAGCAAAAGGCAGAGAGATGGTGGGAGAGAGGGCGGGGAGAGAGCGAGGGTGTGTGAGAGTGTGTGTGTGTGAGAGGGGGGATGCGAAAGTGATTGGGGTAGGAGAGGGAGGGGTGACGGAGAGAGAGAGGGAGTGAGAGAGGGGTGAGAGAGCGACAGACAGAGAGAACGATAGAGCAAGAGTGACAGAGAAGAGGTGAGAGTGATAGCGGTGAACTGAGAGAGAGGGAGAGAGAGAGGGAGAGTGACAGACAGAGAGAGCATGAGCGACAGAGAGAGAGAGCACGAGCAAGAGAGAGCGAATGAGAGAGACCGTGAGATAAGAGAGAGAGGAATGCAAGAGAGAGGGAGAGGGCAGGGAAAGAGAGAGAGCTTAAGAAGAGGGGGAGAGAGTGAGAGAGAGAGACCGCAAGAGGAAGAGAGCAAGCAGAAGAGAGATAGAGAGAGAGGATGCGACAGAGACTGAGAGGGGGGTAAGAGAGGGGTGCGAGAGAAAGGGGCGAGCGAGGAGGGGAGAGAGGAGGAGAGAGAGGGGGAAAGGGAGGGGGAGGGAGAGGGGAGGGAGAGGGGGCGGGATTGGGGGCAGAGAGAGGGCGCAGAGAGGGCGGAGAGAGAGGGGTCAGAGAGAGAGGGAGAGAAGGGTGAGAGAGAGGGGGAGTGAGACAGGGAGAGGGGGGAGAGAGATGGTGGAGAGAGGGGAAGAGAGTGGAGGAGAGGGGGGAGAGAGGGAGCGAGAGAGAGAGGGTGAGAGAGAGAGGTGTGAGAGAGAGGGGGTGAAAGAGAAAGGGGTGTGAGAGAGAGAGGGTGAGAGAGTGCGAGGGGTAGAAAGAGAGGGCATGATAGGGGGTGTGAGAGAGGCGGTGAGAGAGAAGGTGTGAGAGAGAGAGCTGTGAGAGAGAGGGTGTGAGAGATAGGGGGTGGGAGAGAGGGGATGAGAGAGAGGTGGTCGAGAGAGGGGTAAGAGAGAGAGGGGTGAGAGAGAGGGGTGAGCGAGAGAGGGTGACAGAGAGAAGCGGTGTGGGAGTGGGGGGTAAGAGAGATGGGTGAGAGAGAGGAGGATGAGAGAGAGGGGGATGAGAGAGTGAGGGAGGGGTGAGAGAGAGGGGCTCCGAGAGAGATAAGGGTGGGAGAGACTGGGGTGTGAGAGGGGATGTGAGCGAGAGAGGGGCTGCGAAAGAGAGGGTGAGGGAGAAGGGGTGAGAGAGGCGGGGGGGTGACTGAGAGAGCGGGTGTGAGAGAATTCGGGGTGGAAGAGAGCGCGGGTGTGAAAGAGACAGAGGGTGAGAGAGGGAGACAGGCTGAGAGAGGGAGGGTTAAAGAGAGGGCGTGAGAGAGAGAGGTAAGAGAGAGGATGAGAGAGAGAGACGGGTAAGAGAGAGCAAGGGGTGAGGGAGAGAGTGAGTGTGAGAGAGATCGGGGTGGAAGAGAGAGCTGGTGAGAAAGAGATAGGGGGTGACAGAGAGGCATACCGAGAGAGAGTGGGTGAAAGAGAGGGGGTGAGAGAGAGGGGGTGAGAGAGAGGGGTAAGAGAGAGAGTTTGAGAGAGAGAGACTTGTAAGAGAGAGCGAGGGGTGAGGGACAGAGTGGGTGTGAGAGAGATCGGGGTGGAAGATAGAGCTGACGAGGAGGAGACAGGGGGTGACATAGAGACAGGCTGAGATAGAGGGGGTGAGAGCGAGGGGTGAGGGAGAGAGGGGGGTGAGGGAGAGTGAGGGGTGAGGGAGAGAGAGGGTGTGGGAGACATTGGGTGGAAGAGAGAGCGGGTGTGAAAGAGAAGGGGTGAGAGCGAGACAGGCTGAGAAAGAGAGAGGGTGGGGGTGAGAGAGGGGGGCGGTGTGAGAGAGAGGAGTTGAGAAAGAGGGGTGGGAGAGAGGGTTGGAGTGAGAGGGGGTGAGCGAGGGGTTGAGAGAGAGGGGTAAGAGAGAGAGGGGTAAGGGAGAGAAAGGGTGTGAGAGAGATCGGGGTGGAAGAGAGAGCGGGTGTGAAAGAGACAGGAGTGAGAGCAAGAGAGACAGGCTGAGTTGAAGAGACAGGGGTGAGAAGGATGGTGAGAGGGATGTGCGTGAGAGAGAGAAAGGGGTGAAAGAGAGAGAGGGGGTGAGAGAGAGAGAGAGGGCCTGAGAGAGAGAGACAGTGAGAGTAAGAGGCGTAATAGAGTAGGTTTGTGAGAGAGATCAGGGTGGAGAGACAGCGAGAGAGAGAGGGGTTCGAGAGAGAGAGAAGGCTGAGAGAGAGGGGTGAGAGAGGCGGTGAGAGAGAAGGTGTGAGAGAGAGAGGGTGCGAGAGAGAGGGTGAGAGAGAGGTGGATGAGAAAGAGGTGTGTGAGAGAGAGAGGGGTAAGAGAGAGAGGGGTGAGAGAGAGGGGCTGCGAAAGAGAGGGTGAGAGGGAGACGTGTGTGTGTGTGAGAGAGAGGGGGGGAAGAGAGAGAGGAGTGACAGAGAGGATGAGAGAGAGAGGGGTGTGAGAGAGACGGGGTTGAGAGAGAGGTGTGTGTGTGAGAGAGGGGTGTGTGAGAGAGAGGGGGGTTGAAAGAGGTCCTGAGAGTGAGGGGATGAGAGAGGGCCTGAGAGAGAGGGGTGAGAGAGGGGGAAGAAGAAGGGGTGAGAGAGAGGGTGAGAGAAAGAGAGGTGTGAGAGAGAGAGGGGCAAGACATGGAGGGTAGGAGAGAGAGGCTGAGAGAGGTATGGGAGAGAGAGGCATTAGAGAGAACGAGTTGAGAGAGAGAGGGTTGAGAGAGATGGTGAGAGAGAGAGTGGTTGAGAGAGACAGGGGATTGAGAGAGAGGTGTGTGAGAGAGAGACCAGGTGTGAGAGAGCGAGCGGCTGAAAGAGAGGGTCTGAGAGAGAGGGGGTGAGAGAGAGAAGTGAGAGATAGAGAGAGGTGTAAGTGAGAGAGGGGTAGGAGAGAGAGGGGGTATGTGAAAGGGTGAGACCCTGAGGGTGAGAGTGAGAGAGGGGTGAGAGAGAGAGAGAAGCGGTGTAAGAGAGAGAGGGGTAAGAGAGAGAGCGGTGAGAGCGAGAGAGGGCCTGAGAGAGAGAGGGTGAGAGAGAGGGGATGAGAGAGAAGAGGTGTGAGAGAGATAGAGAGGTGTGAGAGAGAGAGGTGTGAGAGAGAGGGATGAAGAGAGAGGGATGAGAGAGTGAGCGAGGGGTAAGAGAGAGATGGGCTCTGAGAGAGATCAGGGTGGGAGAGACTGGGGAGAGAGAGGGGATGAGAGAGAGAGAAAGGGCTGCGAAAGAGAGGGTGAGTGTGAAGGGATGAGAGAGAGAGGTTGAGAGAGATAGGTGAGAGAGAGAGATGGGTAAGAGAGAGTAGGGTGAGGGAAAGAGAGCAGGTGAGAAAGAGACGGGGTGAAAGAGAGACAGGCAGAGAGAGGGGGTGAGAGAGAGGGGTAAGAGAGAGAGGGTGAGAGAGGGAGAGGGTGAGAGAGTGGCGTGAGACAGAAGTGTGCGAGAGAGATCAGGGTGGGAGAGACTGAAGAGAGAGCAAGAGGGGTCTGAGAGAGAGAGGGCTGAAAGAGAAAGGTGTGAGAGAGAGAGGGGCGAGAGACCGAGGGGGTGTGAGAGAGAGATCGGAGTGGAACAGAGAACGGGTGAGAAATAGAGAGGGGGTGAGAGAGAGAGACAGGCTGAGAAAGAGAGGGTGAGTGAGAGAAGGTGAGAGAGAGACGTGAGAGAGAGGGGGTGAGAGAGAGAGAGAGAGAAGGGTGTGAGAGAGAGAGGTGTGAGAGAGAGAGAGGGTAAGAGAGAGAGGGGCAATAGAGACAGGGTGAGAGAGAGAGAAGGGTGTGTGAGAGAGAGAGGGTTGAGAGACAGGGTGAGAGAGAGGGTGTGTGAGCGAGAGGGGTAAGAGGGAGAGGGGTGACAGAGAGAGGGTGAGAGAGAGAGGGCTGTGAGAGAGACATTGGGTTTAGGGAGAGGTGTGCGTGAGAGAGGGGGATGTGAGAGAGGGGCTGAAAGAGAGGGCCAGAGAGAGAGGGTGGGAGAGAAGGGGTGAGAGAGAGATGGTGAGAGAGAGGTGAGAGACAGAGAGAGGGGTAAGAGAGAGGGGTAGGAGAGATAGAGGGTGAGAGAGAGAAGTTTGTGAGAGCGAGGTGTGAGAGAGAGGGGTAATGAGAGAGAGGGTTGTGAGAGAAAGGGTGATAGAGAGAGGGGGTGAGAGAGAGAGGGGGTGTGAGAGAGACACGCAAAGAAAGAGAGGGTGAGATTGATAAGGTGAGAGATAGGTGTGAGAGAGGGGGGTAAGAGAGAGGGGGAAAGAGAGAGAAGGGTGAGAGTGTGTGTGTGAGAGAGAGGGAGGATGGGAAAGATCGGGGTGAGAAAGAGAAAGGGGGTGAGTGAGAGTGGGGTAGAGATTGGGGGAGAGAGAGGGTGTGAGAGCGGGGTGAGAGAGAGGGGTAAGACAGAGAGGGGATGAAAGAGAGAGTAGTAAGAGAGAGAGAGGTGAGAGAGAGGGGTGTGAGAGAATGAGAGTGGTGAGAGTGGGAGGGGATAAGAGAGTGAGAGGGCTAAGAAAGAGAAGGAGTGAGAGAGTGAGGGGGTGAGAGAGAGGGGAGAGAGGGAGGGGATGACAGTTAGAGGGGGGTGAGAGAGAGAGAGGGTGAGAGAGAGAGAAGGTGAGAGAGGGCGTGAGAGAGAGAGGTGTGTGAGAGAGGTGTGTTAGAGTGAGGGGGATGAGAGAAAGGGGTGTGAGAAAGAGGGGTAAGAGGGGGATGACAGAGAGGGGATGAGAGAGAGGGGGTGAGAGAGTGGACTGAGAGAGAGAAGGGTGAGAGAGAGGGACTGAGAGAGAGAGGGGGTAAGAATGAGAAAGGGGTGAGAGAGAGAGGGGGCCTGAGAGAGAAGGTATGAGAGAGAATGGGTGAGAGAGAGAGGGTGAGAGAGAGAGGGGTGAGAGAGTGAGAAGGGCTGGAAGAGATGGCCTGAGAGAGGTTGGATGAGAGAGGCAGTGAAAGAGAAGTGGTGAGAGAGAGTGTGTGAGACAGGTGTGTGTGAGACAGAGGGGTAAGAGAGAGGCGTGAGAGAGAAAGGGTGAGGGAGAGGTGTGAGAGAGAGAGGGGCTAGAGAGAGAGAGGGTGAGAGAGAGAAGGATGTGTGAGAGAGAAGGGTTTGATTTAGAGGGTGTGAGGGAGAGGTGTGAGAGAGAGAGGGTAAGCGAGAAAGGGGTGAGAGAGATGGGTGTGAGAGAGACAGAGGGTTGAGAGAGAGGTCTGTGAGGGGGGGGTGTGTGAGAGAGGGGCTGAAAGAGAGAGAGACGGGTAAGAAAGAGAGGGTGAGAGAGAGGGGGTGAGAGGGAGAGGTAAGAAAGAGAGAGGGGTGAAAGAGAGTGAGGGGGCGAGAGAGAGATGGCCTGAGAGGGAGGGGGTGAGTTAGAGAGAGGGGTAAGAGAGAGAGAGAGGGGTGAGATAGAGAGGGTGAGAGAGAGGCGTGACAGAGAAGGTGTGTGAGAGAGATCAGGTTGGGAGAGACTGGGGAGAGTGAGAGGGGCCTGAGAGAGAGAGTGGTGTGTGAGAGAGAGGAGTAATAGAGAGAGGGGTGTGTGAGAGAGAGGAGTGAGAGAGAGGGTGTGTGAGAGACATCGGAAAGAGAGAGGGGGTGAGAGAGAGACAGGCAAAGAATAATTGAGAGACAGAAGGTGTGAGAGAGGCATGAGAGAGAGTGGTAAGAGAGTGAGAGGACTAAGAAAGAGAGGGTGTGAGAGAGTGAGAGAGAGGAGAGAGAGAGGGGGGGATGACCGAAAGAGCGAGGTGAGGGTGGGATGGGGAGAAAGAGAGAGGGATGTGAGAGTGAGGCGGTGAGACAGAGGGTGTGTGAGAAAGCCGGGTGAAAGAGAGGAGTGTGTGACAGAGAGGGAGTGAGAGAGAGGGATGAGTGGGGGGCGGTGAGAGAGGGGATGAGAGAGAGAGAGGGATGAGAGAGAGAAATGTGAGAGGGACAGATGGGTGAGAGAGAGAGAGGGGGTTGAGAGAGAGGGGATGTAAGAGAGAGAGGGAGGGTGAGAGAGAGAGGTGTGAGAGCGAGAGGGCCTGAGAGAGGGGGTGAGAGAGAATGAGTGAGAGAGAGAGAGAGGGTGAGAGAGAGAGGTGTGAGAGAGAGGGGGTGAGAGAGAGAGGGGGGTGAGAGAGAGAGAGGGTGAGAGCGTGAGAGGGACTGACAGAGAGGGCCTGAGAGAGGCGTGAGAGAGAGGGGTGAGAGAGAAGGGGTGAGAGAGAGAGGCATGAGAGAGAGGGTGTGAGAAAGAGGGGGGTGAGAGAGAGGGTGTAAGAGAGAGGTGTGTGAGAGAGAGGAGTAAGAGAGAGAGGTGTGTGTGTGAGAGAGAGGGGTAAGAGAGAGGGGATGAAAGAGATAGAGGGTGAGAGAGAGAGAAGGGTGTGTGAGAGAGAGGGGGTGAGAGAGAGGGTGAGAGAGAAGTGTGTGAGAGGGAGGGGTATGTGTGAGAGACAGAGGGGCTGAAAGAGAGGGCCTGAGAGAGAGGAGTGTGAGAGAGGGGGTTGAGAGAGAGAGGAGTGTGAGAGAGGGGGTTGAGAGAGAGAGGGTGAGAGAGAGAGAGGAGTGTGAGAGAGACAGAGGGTTGAGAGAGAGGTGTGTGAGAGAGAGAGGGGTGTGAGAGAGACAGAGGGTTGAGAGAGAGGTGTGTGAGAGAGAGAGGGGTGTGAGAGAGCGAGGATCTGAAAGAGATGGCTTGAGAAAGAGAGGGGTGAGAGATGGGGTAAGAGAGAGTGAGATGAGAGACAGAGAAAGGGGTGAAAGTGAGAGACGGGTGAGAGAGAGAGAAGTGGTGTGAGAAAGAGGGGTAAGAGAGAGGGGTGAGAGTCAGAGAATGCATAAGAGAGAGAGGGTGTGAGAGGGGGGTGAGAGAGAGGTGTGAGTGAGAGAGCGGGATGACAGAGAAAGGGATGAGAGAGAGGAGCAGAGAGAGAGAGGCTGCGAAAGAGAGGGTGAGAGAGAAGGCGTGAGAGAGAGAGAGGTGTAAGAGAGAGAGAGATGGATAAGAGCGAGAGGGTGAGAGAGAGGGCGTGAGAGAGAGAGAGGAGTGAGGGAGAGAGAGGGGTGGAAGAGAGCGCGGGTGAGAAAGAGACGGGGGTGACAGAAAGGCTGAGAGAGAGGGGTTGTGAGAGAGAGGGGTGAGAGAGAGAGGATGAGAGAGAGAGAGGGGTGAAACAGAGAGAGGGGGTGAGAGAGAGGGCCTGAGAGAGAGGGGGTGCGAGAGAGGGGCTGACAGAGTAGGGGTGAGAGAGAGAGAGGTGTGAGAGAGAGGGGTAAGAGAGAGGGTTGAGAGAGAGGGGGTAAGGGAGAGAGAGTGGTGGAAGAAAGAGCGGATGAGAAAGAGACAGGGGTGACAGAGAGTTAGGCTGAGAGAATGAAGGGGTGAGACAGAGAGGGTAAGAGGGTGTGTGAGAGAGATCAGGGTGTGAAAGACTGTGGAGTGACTAGGGGGGCTGAGAGAGAGAGGGCTGAGAGAGAGGGGGTGAGAGAGAGAGGGGTGAGAGAGAAGGGTAAGAGAGAGAGAGGGGTGTGAGAGAGAAGTGGGTGAGAGAGAGAGGATGAGAGAGAGGTATATGAGAGGGAGGGGTGAGAGAGAGAGAGAGGGATCAGAGAAAGATGGATGAGAGAGCGAGGTGTGAGAGAGAGGGGGCTGTGAGAGAGATCAGGGTGGGAGAAACTGGGGAGAGAGAACGGCTGAGAGAGAGAAGGGCTGCCAAAGAGAGGGAGAGAGATGGCGTGAGAGAGAGAGGCTGAGAGAGAGAGGTGTGAGAGAGGAAGAGACAGGTTAGAGAGAGAAGGTTGAGAGAGAGCGGTGACAGATAGAGGGTTGAAAGAGAGAGAGGGTGAGGGAGCGAGGGGGTGTTAGAGAGACAGGGGGTGAGAGAGAGAGACAGGCTGACAGAGAGAAAGGATGAGAGAGAGAAGCAGTGTGAGAGAGAGAGAGTAAGAGAGAGTGAGAGTGAGAGAAGGGTGTGAGACAGAGAGAGGTTGAGAGAGACGGTGTGTGAGAGAGAGAGAGATAGATAGAGAGAGCCTGAGAGAGAGGGTGTGTGTGAGAGAGTAGGTGAGAGAGAAGGGGTGAGAGAGAAAGGGGTGAGAGAGAGGGTGTGTGAGAGAGAGAAGGGTGTGAGAGAGGGGGGTGAGAGAGAGAGAGGGGCTGAAAGAGAGGGCCTGAGAGAGGGGGGGTGAGAGAGGGTGCAAGAGAGATGGGGTGTGAGAGAGAGGCTGAGAGAGAGAGGGGTGAGAGTGAGAGAGGGGTGAGAGAGAGAGAAGCGTTGTGAGAGAGAAGCGCTGAGGGAGAGAGAGAGGGGTGAGATAGAGAGATGACTGACAGAGAGAGGACCACATCGGCTGTGGTCCGAACTGCACTCACCTTGATATAGCTCGGAATACCGGTGGTTAGGATTGCAGGCGGCAACAGATTGGTACGATCATGGTGAATAATACCTGGACACACCCTCAGGGACTGGAAGGTAGATGGAACTCCCCGGGTGATCACCTCAGTTTCATTCATTTGCAGCGTTTGAGTGTTCCTGGCTGGGCCCAGTATTGATTGCCTGTCCGTAAGCAGCTAAGGGGCGGGTTTTGGTGGTGAGCTGCCTCCTTGCACTGTTGCAGGTGGTGGACCCACAATGTCCTTAGGGAGGGAATTCCAGGAGTTTGAGCCAGCAGGTCTCATTCCCTTGCATTTATTCTGCTCACTGGATGTTGACTATGCATCACAATTCTGTATGGATTGTCAGAACGGAATGTTTTGTTGAAACAGTTAGGAGAGCCTCAGTCTCTCAGTGGTGAGCACTGTTACCTCACAGCACCAGAGACTTGGGTTTGATTCCACTCCTGAGCGACTGTCTGTGTGGTGTTTGTACATTCTCCTTGCATCTGGTTTTCTCCCACTGTTCAATGGTGCACATTTTTGACAGATTGCCCATTGTGTCGAGGGATATTCAGGTTAGCTGGAATAGCCATGGGAAATGCAGGGTTTCAGGGATATCATCAGGGGATGGATCTGAGTTGGATTCTCTTCAGAGGGTCATTGTGGACTCGATGGGTTGAAGGGCCTGTTTCTGCTCTGTAGGGATTCTATGATATCACTTATCAGCCATAGGACAATCGGTTTGACCAATGTACAAAATGGCTTTCGCTCAAACATCAGGCTACTCTGACAACAAACATAACCAGCTTTTAAAATTAGGTTGTAATTCATTGTATAAGCTTCTTTCTATTCAAAAGACTGGGTGGGGGAGGGGGAATGGGTGAAATGTTGCGGCCTCCTTGCTAAAACACAGATAGACAGCCAAGAGATGCTGGGTATATTGGACAAGTTATACTCCCAAATCACAAAAGCCAGACAGCAGCCAGATGGTTATCCCTTCAGCATAAGGCAACAGTTCCCCTGGGCAGACATATCCCTAACAACGTCTCCACCAAACAAAGGAGGGCCCAGACAGGAAGGCACCGGGTCCTGCTACACAAAGAAACTAACAGGAACAAGCCATCCAAATGATCAGCAACACTTCAAACTATTAACTGATTCTCCGAATGGGCCAGAAATATAGAAAGTTCTGGGAAACCATCCAGAAATGAACAAAAGCAGGGTTCACCTGCAGACTGATCTCTTGAATTTTCTGGAGGCTTTCTGAGGTGACCAACATGGCAAGGGACAGAGACCAGCTCACCATCCAGAGAGAGGGAGAGAGAGAGGGAGAGAGACAAGCTGAAGGAAACCCCAGGAGCATGGGAGAGAGGGAGTGTGAAAACCCATTGAGAGAGAGGGAGCTGGAACCAACTGGAATACTGAGTGTCCCCCCTTCAGTCTGTCCATGCTTCAACGCCTGTTTCTCTCAGTCTGACTTCCCCTTCTCTCTTTGTCCTTCTCTCTCCCTGTCTGTCTCTTTCTCTCAATCTGCCTTTCTCTCACACCCTCCCTCTCACTGTCTGTCTCTGTCCCATCTTTCTCTCATCCCCCTTCTCCATCCCCACTCTCTCTACCTCTCTCTCTTTTTCTCACCCTCCCTTTCTCTTTTCTTTATTTCAGACCTGAAAGTGCTCACCTAATTTTGAACCCCCTAAAAACAATTGCCCATCATTTTCACTCTCCTCCCAAATTTATTCCCTTCCCCAATACGTTCCCTCCCAAAATACCTACCTCACCAACTGTGCCCCCCTCAAATATTATCCTGCCCCCTCAACATTGCTGTGAGCCCCACTCCCTGGGGCAGAGGGAGTTGAGTGGAAAAGTGTGGAGCTGGAAAAGCCCAGCAGGTCAGGCCTGAACCATTGACTCTCCTGGCTGACCTGCTGTGCTTCTCCAGCTCCTCACTTTGTAACTCTGACTCTCCAGCATCTGCAGTCCTCACTTTCTCACACCGGTAAATGAATCTGGTTTGACTGACCTGTGACTTATTTTAATGTACAGCAAGATCCCAGCCCGAGAATTACAGAAGGTTTGCATCACAGATGGAGTCCTTTCTGCCCATCATCCCCCTGCCCCATTAAATGATCCTGGTCCGGTTCAGGATCCTCAGGATTGGCCCCTGAATGGCCTCATTGACTATCCTTCGTGTGAGGACCTCTTCTCCACCCTGTCTCAGACTTTGCATCACATGCTATCCCTCCCTCCATCTCTCTATGACAACAGTCCCTCCTTTCTCCACCAACCCCAAAACCCCATCAAACCCTCCCCCTGTCTCTGGCTGTCCCATTCCCTCCGTGTCTCCC